>NC_137089.1:10013891-10308891 GCF_951640355.1 Cnephaeus nilssonii | reverse complement strand
ATCAAATTTTATTTCTCTGAAAAGCGGGGAAGTGGCTGCTATCTGTTTTTAGGATGACAGCGGTACTGTTGTAATTAACCCAGTTATTAATTAATTAACAGGAAAGAAAGAAAGGGAAGGCCAGATAATATAGGCATGCCATTGGTGGCAGGAAGCTGAGTTTAACACTCTCCAGGTGTGTTCCCTGCAGATCCTGGGGCGAGGGACTAGATAAAGAAGAACAGACACATACCCAGTAAGGCCTGATGATGTAGGAAAGGTAATTGCCTGTCAGTCATACCTGGGAACAGGGTATTGACCAGAATGGGCGTGGCCACTGCCAGGGTGCGAAATCTGAGATATATACACTCCTGAACAAGGGAGCTTGCCTCTTGCTCGCTGGGCCCTCTCCCTCTCTTGGGGCTCTTGTTGCAAGGAGGCAGGCTCAGCCATGTGGGCCCCACGCACCATGGACGGATGGATTAAACCTAGCCTGATGCCAGCCTCTGCCAGACTCACCTCCACCAGGGAACGCAGATGCTGGACCCTGGCCTTGCTTCTCGCTTCTAGCTGCACCTTTGCCAGGACTGGTGTAAGGGAAACGGGGCTTTGGAAACCAAGGGATAGAACTTCACGAAAATAAAAATATCTCCCACGCGAGTCTTAGACAATTCTTTTTCTCAAGAGATCGTGGGAACCCCACTCCCGCTAGCAACGGAGAAATTCCACCCGTGCAATTCTCGGATAACAGAAGGAGATCATGTGTGCAGTAGCTGAGCACGGTGTCAGGCGCATAGAAAATCTCAACACCCAGTTACCGTGAGTGTAGCCTGGTGGTGGGCGCAGAGGGAGGGCTGGAACATCAGATGGAAGATGACCCCCTTCTAACACTTCCGAGAATTGCTGCCCTGGGGGCCAGCTGGATCCCTGCAGGGTCACACAAACCAGCACTGCGGTCAACTGGGCCGTGGTTTAAGCTATTTTACCAGTACCCTCCCTTTGGAAGACACCCCCTAGGGAGGAGGGGCCCTCCGCAGCCAGAGGCTGTTGTGGGGGTTACTTCTGGCAGAGACCTGAATGGGGGAGGGCCAACTGCAGTCTAGTCTCCCCATAAGGGACCAGGGAGAAGGGAAACCCTCACAGGGCGCCCCAAAGAGCCAACAAATGCACTTCATAATCGAAGTGCTTACTGGTATATTTGGACGCCTGCCATACGCTGGGAACTAATGGCGAGCCGGTGTCACATAGAGGAGCTGTGGTGATCAACAGTGAGGATGACTAGCTTACAACATGCAGGCTGGTAAGAGGAGACCTGCTTGCCCTTGCTGCTCCCCCAACACCAAAGCAGTGCATGCTGGGAGTGTGGGTAGAACAAGAGGAAGCCAGACCCACCCGCCAAAACCCTAGCATGAGACGCAACCCTGACTGCATATGAGAATCACTTGGGAACTTTAAAAATATGCTTCATATGCCCAGATATTCTGACTGAACAGGCTGGAGTAGAACCCAGGCATTAAATTTTTAATGAGCTGAGAACCGCCAAAGCAGTAGCCTGTGCTTGGGAAAAGGTGCAGGGTTGCCAGGTTTAGCAAATAAAAATCAAAGTATTAGAGGAGACATACTTATTTAAAAAATGATTTGTCTCAAATTCTAATGATACTGGGCATTCTGTATTTAATCTGGCAATCCTAGGAGGGGAGAAAACGTATTTGAAATGGATACCACTTTGAAATAAACAAAGCAGAATCTTAAAGACCAAAAGGAACTGTCCTATCTAATAATCTAATAAAAGAATAATATGCAAATTGACCATTACTTCAACACACAAGATGGCTGCCCCCATGTGGACACAAAATGGCCACCACAAGATGGCCAGCAGTGGGGGGTAGTTGGGAGGGACCAGGCCTGCAGGGGAGGGCAGTTAGGGAGAAACAGGCTGGCAGGGGAGGGGTTAGGGGGTGATCAGGCTGGCAGACAGAAGCAGTTAGGGGCAATCAGGAAGGCAGGCAGGCAAGCAATTGGGAACCAGCAGTCCTGGATTGTGAGAGGGATCCCAGATTGGAGAGGGTGCAGGCTGGGCTGAGGGACACATCCCCCTGTGCACGAATTTCGTGCACCAGGCCTCTAGTTTAGTAATAAAAGGTGACTGAAACATTAATAAATTGGGCTGATCTGCCCTTCAAAAGAGCTGCCACCTAGTGAGAAATGGGGGTGTGAGAGAGGTGGGAGCAGTTTCCTAAAAAATAAAGCCATTTCCTAGTACAATGTTACATGTTAATTATAGCTCCGTGTTTTAAAACGCCATTGCATGCTATGTGCCCAGCAAGTTGAGACCCCTAGTTAGCTGTTTAAATCATCTGACCAGTAACCTTGCCCCAGAGATGAGCAAACCGAAGCCTAAAGGATTTATGCGATTTGCGTCCATTCATCAAAGCTGGCGACAGAGCCAGGATTTGGCCCAAGTCAATTAGACAAAAAGAAGAAGGAGCAATACAAAGTCCTCTCTACTGTGCCAGAATGACTTTCAGAAGCTTTCTCTGATACTAGTAATACTAGTCAATTGATTCCCTAAAACAGTTAACCTCTGGAACCAGCATCCTCTTAAAAGGGCAGAGGAGGAGAGCTGGGGCTGGAGCCTAGACCTGCAGGCTGGTCCCCTCCTGCCTCCCTGCCCTGCCCCAGGTGAAAGGGGGCTGTGGGGGGGGGGACTGAGCCAGGGACACTGCTGCCCCCTTGTCCTCTCAGTTGCTGAGCAGCCAAATGGCAGCGGCTGCTCGGATGTTTTTGTGGCCATCTCTGTTGTTCCACCTCGATGTCTACCGCCTATATTTCCGTCTTTTAATTAAATGCCATCGCACTGTGCCCGTACTTGTTGTGTTGGAGCCCCAGGGCTGTTTCAGGAAAAGGTACAATTTTGTAAATCAAATGGAGAAGAATAAACAAAACCGCCCGTTCTGCAAGACTGTGTGCTGCCAAGCACGCAGCTTCCCATCACTTCCACCCACTCCCCTTCTTCACCCCAGAGGGCGGGAGGCACCCGGCCCCAGCCAGAAGGAACTCAGATGGGGGGTTCCCAGCCGCAGGGCCTTGATTTAGCGGGGGTGGGGGTGGGGGAGGAGATGAGAGCAGCTGTCGTGACAAGTGGGGGCAGCGTGTGAGGGAAGACTGGCTGCTGAAGGTGGCAGGTCCCCAAATTACCTTAGCTCACAGGTGAGCGGCGCAAATCTGACTAATGAGTAATATCAGCCTTCACCTCGCCCATTCCCCCACCTGGTAAAGGACAATGGGTCTTCTCCCCTCAGCTTCCCTCTTCCCTCAGCCACCTAGGGAATCCCACGTTTGCCAGCCTGTCTCCTGGGGGATCAAGAGCCTGGGTACAAAGACACAGAACTAGGAAGGAAGAGAGAAGGGAGATAAACCGAGACGAGGCTCCTGGGTTGGGCTTTGAGGAACATTTTAGGTAGAGCTGAGACTAAGCTATAATAGCAGTTTTAGGCTGGGAGAGAAAGGGATTTGTTTTCCTAAATAATTTATGGAGATGAAATTTACGTAACATAAAATTAACCGCTTTTAAAGTGAACCATTCAGAGGCATTGGTTCCATTCACAGTGTTGTTATAACCACCACCTTTATCTCATTCCTACACAGTTTCATCACTCCAGAGTAATAAACACGGAGGAAGGGCGGTTCAAGATGTGTTGATGTGGATTTTGAATGGGATCCACTGATGCCGTGGCATGGAGAAGTGATTCATTTTTGTATGCATTTTTATAAATCGTGCCACCTGACCAAGTTCTTCACTAATCTGAGTGGTTGTTTTTATTTGTTTGTTTGTGTCGTTGTTGTTTTTAAGAAAAAAACTAGGGTTTGGGGGGTTTTAGAATACAATCACGTTATTAGTGGAAGAAAATATTTATGTCAGTTAGTCAATTTTATGTTCTTACTGTGTTTCCTAAAAAAACCTCCAAGGCACTGTTAAATAGTAATGTTAAGAGCAGGCATAAATCTGAAAAAGAAGAGAGAGAACCATGAGCAAGAAGAAAGATTCCAATGCTTGAGTTCTGTTTTCAAATGTTTGTACTAATCACTTTATTTTCTTAACGTATTGTATTTGTTTAAATCTCTAAGTCTTTAAGAAAATGCCGAATTAAAATGAAAATAGTGGGCATTCTTGTCTGGTTCTTCATTTTAATAAGAATGCTTCCCATATTTTGCTGATTAGAATGATACTAGCTATTGGTTTTTGATAAAGAGACTTAATTATATCCAACAATTATTATTTTGTTTTTATTTTCCTTAAAGATTCAATAGCGGTAGCTGCTGAATTTTATGAAATGGCTTTTCAGGAACTATTAATAGGATGATCTGATTTTTTCACCTTTCATTTTTCAACAAAAGTATTATGTTAGATTTCTTGATGCTGTGTTTAATAATTCTAGAACAAACTCTTCTTAGCTACAGTTTCATATTTCTAGACTACATTTGTTACTATTTTATTTAGGATTTTTTGCATCTATAGCTGTAAGATTGGCCAATAGTTTTCTTTTTTTTTTTTTTTTGTACTATCTTTATCAGAGTTAAATACTAAAATTATGCTTGCTTTATAAAATAAATGGAAAAACTTTCCATTTTTTCCAGGGCCTAGAATAAATTAATTAGCATTGATATAATCTAGTCTTTGAAGATTAGAAAACTGAGCCGTGGAACCATCTGCCTCGTTTCCCTTTTTAGTGCTAGATCTTAATCTTTCCCTTCTCTTCCACTATAATTAGTTCTTCAGGATTTTACTTCTTAGATTAATTTTGGTAATTTCCTTTAGATACTCCAACGTATTGTTATAGAGTTAGCATATAATAAATTATTATAATTATCTTAATCTCTCCTCTATCTGTGACGATGACTCTTTTTTTCATTCCCAACCTATTTTTTGTTCTCTCTGTTCTTTAATCAGACTGGAGAGGGGATTATTAGTTTTGTTGAATTTTTTAAGAACTAGCCTTGGGGGTTTGTTTATAGTGTCTACGATCTTTCTGTTCTCTATTTAGTTCACTCAGTGTTCATGTTTATTGATCCTCCTTTAGGAGGCTTTTCTTCCCCCTCCCCTTCCCCCTCTCCCTCCCCCTGCCCCTTCTGTCCCTGTCCCCCTCCCCCTCCCCTCTCCCTCCCCTCCCCCTCCCGTTCCCTCTCCCTCTCCCTCTCCCCCTCTTTCTCTCCCTCTCCCTCTCCCTCTCCCTCTCCCTCTCCCTCTCCCTCTCCCTCTCCCTCTCCCTCTCCCAAGGAGCCATCCTGGTTTTGCCTTTTGGCTTCCTCCCTCTCCCACTCCTAGGTTTAGCTGAGATGCAGAAGAAACTTCAAGAGTATCATTATTACGATTTCCTTGGAGCATTCCTTGCCTATTTCAAGAACCCCTATCTAGAACATCTAGTACACATTCTCAGGCAGCCTACCAGGATGGACTCAGTCTTCTACATGTGTATTACATGGCATCACAGCTCACGACCCTTTCCTGTCATCTTCTTCTCCCCTGACCTTGAGTTCTCTGTTTTGATTCACTTGTTGTTTAATGAGAATCCTTTCTCTAGTAGTTTTCCCAGGTGGGTTCTGGGAATAACACATACTCTGAATTCTCGCATACCCAATGGTCTTCCTTTCTCACTGACAGAGGAAGGGTGTCTTGGCTAGCGTAGGAATCTTACCTTGCAGTCGTGTGTTTTTTTTTCTTCTCAAAAGACCATTAAGTGTTATCACCTAACTCCCAATACTGCAAAGTTGACGGCCACTTTGCTTCCTTTCCCTTGTTCTTTTTACCTGTGAACCTGAAAGTTGTAATGCTTTACCTTCGGAATTCAGAAATTTACCAAGATGTGCTTTGGTGTAAAAATTGGTGAACACGTCCGAGACCGATACTGGCCTTTCTTCACCTGCAGGAAGTTTTCCTGCATTGCTATTGGGTGTTGCTGCTTCCTCCGCCCCCTCCCCATCCACCCCTCCTTCTGGCTTTGCTGTCTCCCTTGCAGTGGCCAGCTCTGTGGTTTTACTGTTTCTTCCACTTCATCCTCCAGGACTGAATCTCAGCACTGACTATCCCACTCTTCACCTAATGCACTTTGTTTTCATTTGAGAGTCATATTTGTTTAAATTCCAGGATGCCTTTTTTTTTTTTTTTTAATCCTCACCAGAGGATATTTTTCCCATTGATTTTTAGAGACAATGGGTTGGTGAGGGCCTTGGGGTGGGGGCAGGATGGGAGCCGGCTGTAAGAGGTTAATGGGGGGAAAAGGATAATTTCAGCAGTAAAGATTAAAAGAAAGAAAGAAAGAAAAAAAAATATATATATATATATATATATATATATATATATATATATATATATATATACTAGAGGCCCGGTGCATGACATTTGTACACTGGGAGGAGGGTCCCTCAGCCCGGCCTGCGCCCTCTAGCAGTCTGGGACCCCCTCAAGGGATGTCTGCCTGCCGGCTTAGGCCTACTCCCCTAAGCCAGCAATCGGACATCCCCCAAGGGGTCCTTAGTGCTGCAGTGGAGGCGGGAGAGGCTCCCACCACCGCTGCTGCACTCGCCAGCCATGAGCCCTGCTTCTGGCTGAGAGTGCTCCCCCTGTGGGAGCGCACTAACTACTAGGGGGCAGCTCCTACATTGAGCGTCTTCCCCCTGGTGGTCAGTGCGCATCATAGCAACCAGTCGTTCTGCTGTTCGGTTGATTTGCATAGTAGGGTTTTATTATATAAGATATATTTGGAAAAAGAGGATGTGATACATTTACACGGTGGAATACTACACAACTATAAAAAGGAAGGAACGCTTATCCTTTGAGACAGCCTGGAGAGACCTGGAGAGCATGATGCTAAACAAAATAATCCAGGCTGTCTTTTCAAGGCTTTTCTTAACTCTCCCCAGCTTCCCTGTTATTTCTTTTGTATAGATTGTAGACTATCTTCCCCAGTAGTATTACTCTTTTAAGCATATTTATTTGTTATATTCTGATTCCTTGTTGCTTCTCTCTCTCTCAAGCTGTTGCCCTTCTCTGATGTATTCTTTTTCTTTGTTCACTTCTTGGGCATCAGGTGTAGCTGCAAAGAACCTCCTACACAATCACTCCCAGGAGCAGCAGAGGCTCTGTGGTCTCTGAGACCCCAGGGCTGTCAGGGGACCAAATGGTGGTGGGCAGACCCTGTGAAGGCACACAGGAAGGAAGCCTTTAAGGGTCCCACCTTTCCATGGCCTCCCAACATCAAGAATGAAATGCCTCCACCTCCCTTTTCAGCCCTTGAGATGGGCTGTGCCCGTGTTGACAGACATTCTCCCGGGGTGGGCAGTCCTCAGGCTATGCGTTCAGAGCCTCCCCTGAGTCCGTCAGACACTAGTCCCCAGGCTCTCCCATGGCCCAGAGGAGAGAAAGCCCCTTAACTTCCCCGATACCTGTTGCCAACATCTGTCTGTTGCCAACATCTGTCTGTTGCCAACATCTGTCTGGAGCAGGTAGAATAGACAGGCTGAACCTTGGGTTGGGAAGGAAAGGTGTTAGCACATCTCCAATTCCTGCTCATTTCCACAACTCAAAACTCTTTCTTTTTAAAGGATGTTCACACACCACTTCTGTGCCGCGCCAGCACAGCCAAGGGTTCGGCGAGCCTGACCAGGGGCGATGAAGGGTGGAGAAATGATAGACAAAGAGAAAAAGCTGGGTCTAGATGGATCTTCTGTGCCTGGCTGAGGCCACAGAACAGATCCAGACTGCAAAGCTGAGGCTTTATTTATCATCAGGGACAAACAAGGTAATCTACAATGTTGTTGTAAGTTTCACTCGTTTTGGTAGCACTTGCTGCCCCTCCCACAGCCCACTAGCTACCCAGGAAAGATCTAGGGAGCAGTCACAAGATCAAGCTTAATTATGCTTAGAGGACTGTGCCCTCCAAGCTGGGACTTGTTTGCGACTTTGCCAGCAGGTCAGTCCGAGGCTTAACCCTGTGACCGCTTCCTACACACTTCCTTTATGAATCCCTGCCTGATCGCCTGGTCCCAGTGGTTCTCACCTCTGGCTGAACATGGGAATCCGATGAGGAACTTTTTAAAGCACCAATGCCGGGGCTCTCCCAAAGGCTCAACTTGACAGCCCAGGCTTTGGGATTTGGGGAGTCCTCCAGATGACTGTACCACACGGCCAGGTGATCGCTGACCTCACCTGCCGTGACCATCCCTCCCACCTGCTCTCAGCACTTAGTCCATCCTGTGTTATACCTTTTGTGGGCTTAGCCTCCTACAAGTTAGCTTTTTGAGCTCACATGCACTTATTCACTCAGTAATTTAGTCACATCAATGTTTCTCTCTCTCTCCCTCCCTCCCTCCCTCCCTCCCTGTCCCCTTCCCTATCACTCTCTCTGAAAAGCAATGGAAAGAATATTCTCAGGTAAACATTTTTTTTCAAATGTTCTGCAGATAAAGAAAGACCAGAAACCATTTTGGAAGTTTTCACCGAACCCAAGACCCAACCTTGGTAAATTTCTGAATTCCAAAGGTAAAGCCATACACCTTTGGGCTCACAGGTAAAAGGATGAGGAGAGACGCAGAGTGGCACTCAGCTCCGCTGTACTGGAAGTGAGGTGAGGCTGATTTTGGACTCTGGCCTCCAGAACTGGGAGAAAATAATTCCTGTTCTTTAAAGCCACCAGGCTGTGCTCATTTGTTACAGCAGCTATAGGAAATTAACACACTATTTATCTTAACTATTTGGTTGAATTATTGCAATAGCTGTGTTTATAATTTTTATTTTTGCTGTTTCCCTTTAAGGTCATTTTCCTAATTTTTTATGTCTTTTCGGAAAAATGCATGCAAAGTTAATGGACCCAAGATTCATGTTACATGGAGCAAATTTCTATGCCTTCCTATTTGCATTTACCGAGCAGTAAAGAATTGTCCTGCCCAATATTAATCTTGTAATGAGGGCTATAGAGCTTCAGAACAATTTACATTTTAATACTTAATTTGTATTTTAATCTTTAATAAAGAATCTGAATTTAGAACATTGTAGTTCTGAAAGTTAGGTAAGAAGTTATTTTGTTTTTTCTCATAATAAGTTGTTTTAAAAAAAAACAATTGCTTATGAATGATATTGCTAATAAGGTCCGT
Source organism: Cnephaeus nilssonii (assembly GCF_951640355.1). Taxonomy (NCBI): domain Eukaryota; kingdom Metazoa; phylum Chordata; class Mammalia; order Chiroptera; family Vespertilionidae; genus Cnephaeus; species Cnephaeus nilssonii. Next base: position 10,299,762 of record NC_137089.1, on the reverse strand, counting down.
GTTGAACACAACTGGCTTTTACTTTTTGTGAAGTGTATATTTCCCACAGTAAAACAGAGGGTGGGACATGATAAGACACCTGAACGCTCCTTTCGCTTACCTGGGAAGGTGTCTCGGACAGTTGAGTGGAAAGTTTTGAACTGTGTGCCCAGGGGAGGAGCATGAGCTCAGGGAGCCGGGACCGGCCACTCCTTCCACCTCATTTGTCGACTGAAAAAAACACACACATTTGTTTGTGATGGTCAGAGGAATCCTGTAAAGAGATTTTTCTCCTTGTAAAAAATGCAAATACAGATTCTCAGTATTCATAGTAGTTATGTTCTTTCTGTAAAAGCACCATAAACAGTGAATTAACAAAGACTGAATGATGGCTCCTAGGGGAAATGCAGGGGTAGGTTCCTGCCAGCTTCAGATCACCACATTTCCGTCAACTGAGCAGTTTGTTACCCTACTTCGTGTGTGTGTGTGTGTGTGTGTGTGTGTGTGTGTGTGTGTGCGCGCGTAAGGACATCTTATTGAGTACACGTTGTGGATTCCTCAACAGTGAACTCACGGCCAACAGCACAAGAACTCGAGCCTGAATGAAGCTCATCTAAACACTCACCTGTTCTTCCTAAGGCACATCACAGACCCCCATGCACTGAGGAACCCTAGACAGCAAGCACACTTCGGCATGACACTTGAGCATCCTTTTATTCTTTAAAAATCTTTATGGTTGAAAGTTTTACATAGGTCCCCTGTCCCCCCTCCCCCATTAACCTCTTCCAGCCTGCTCCCATCCCCCCCCCCCCACAGGCCCTCACCAATCCCATTATCTGTGTCCATGGGTGATGCATATAAGTTCACTGGTTGATCTCTACCCACCCACCCTCCCCTGCCTTCCCTCTGAGGTTCAACAGTCTGTTCATGCTTCTATGTCTCTGGGTCTGTTTTTGTTCATCCATTTATTTGGTTCATTCGATTCCACATATGAGTGAGATCATGTGATACTTACCTTTTTCTGACCGGCTTATTTTTGCTTCGCATAATACTCTCCAGGTTCATCCATGCTGTTGCAAATGGTAAGAGTTCTTTTTTTATATATAGCCATGTAATATTCCATTGTGTAGATATACCACAGTTGTTTTTTATCCACTCATCTGTTGAGCATCCCTTTAAACAGCAAAATTAGCAACAAAGTGCACAAAAATGCAAAAAGAAAAAAATAGTGGCGCCAAATATACTGCAAAAGGGACACGTTTACAATAGGAGAGCTGCAACAGGAAGGCAGAGGCCGCGTGCTTTGCCCCAGCTGAGAGGGTGTGCTGTGCTTCTGTGGCAGGACAGCCTCTCCCAGATGTGAGCTTCTGGAACCAGAGGGGACCATCTCTGGTCAAGAGCCGCCTTGTGCCCCTCCTACTCAGTGATCCTGAGTCCGATGCAGAAACACTGGATGAGAAAACCCAGGGAGGCCTCGAACCTTCCCTCTGGCACAGCTGGCAATGGTTGCCAACCTGCGCTGAGAGGTGGAGGTGGCTGGTAGCCTGGCCCAGCCACGTTTCTCTCTGCCCAGGGACAGGGCATGGGGGGGTGGGGGAGGGTGGAGCAGCCTGAAGGCTCCTGGCTGTTGGGCAGTTTTGCTGGGACTGGGCTGAGGCCAGATGAGCGGGGAGAGGATGGGGAATGGGAAATGTCATGATTGAACTCAACACTGACATTGGATGTACTCGACGCCAGTACTAGATACATAATTCATAACACATAGCTCGTTTCACCCCCCTGCCGTGGGCGCGAGGCAGACCCCATCATTTCTAGGAACGCTCTTTTTGGGAAAGGAGGAAACTGAGGCTTAATCACTTGGCCGAGGTCATCAAGCCGGTGAGTGGCATAGCCAGGACCCAAAGCCAGGCAGAGTGGTTGCAGAGGCAGTGCTCATATCCACCAGGCCACAGGCGTGTGTGTGTGTGTGTGTGTGAGAGAGAGAGAGAGAGAAAGAGAGAGAGAGAGAGAGAGGTGGATTGTTTGTGTTGTTTTTATCACTGATGCCACAAATCTACTAACTGGAAACCATGCGTTTGATTACATTTTAGCCCAGGGGAGTGCTTAGGTGGCTGTGGATGAGGTGTACACAAAACCCACTGCAGTCGCCAAATACTCTTCACTCTAACATCAATCCCAGATGCGAGCCATGAGCAATTCCCTTTTGCTTCATTTCCCAACATGCTGTCGTCACATCGGTAGATTTTGTGTGTGCTTTCCTTCTCCACTGGTAGCATTATAGCATTTTCCTTTCCACGCGTTTAAGATTTAATAACTTCAGATGCAGGCAGCGTGCCGTTTCTGAGCGCCCAGGCTCCATTTCCTATGCCTCTGGCCTATTGACTAAGACTTCTTGGAGGAGATGCCTAAACTGTGGGACGCCAACTCAGTTGAAATAAAACAAGCTGCTCAGAAAAAGGATTCTTGCAGACGCCAGTCCTTCTGGTCTTTGCAATTCTAGTTGCTAGCCACTGCCTTTGAAATGGGGCTGTGGTCCGTTACAGGCCTCGCCCCTACAAGGTGGTTTTCCCTGGATATTCCCAGAAAAGGGCTCATCAGGGAGAGAAAGGTAAAGCTGGATTTCAGATGTCCTCATTTCACATAAGGGCGTGTTCTCACCAATGATTTGGGTATTGGGGACTCAGGCTGCATTCTCCCATAGAAGCATCTGGGCTAAATACCTAGGCCTTTAATTAATTAACCAATTTACTGAATATTTACTGAGAAGTTTTCATGGTCATCCTTTCAAAGCCCAGGTCCCACAATGCATCGCAACTAGAACTGGAAAGAGTCTTAGAATCCCTGAGTCCACACAGCTAATCCTATCTAATAAAAGCCTAATATGCTAAGTGTTCGACCATTAGACCACTCGCTATAATGCACACTGACCACCAGGGGACAGACGCTCCGACTGGTAGGTTAGCTTGCTGCTGGGGTCCGGCTGATGGGGACTGGGCGAGACAGGCCGGACATGCCCTGTAGCCGCCCCGCCCTCCCCTCCCCCCATCCCTCCCTGCCCTAATCCCCAATCATGCACCGGTGGGGTCCCTCAGCCTGGCCTGCACCCTCTCGCAATCAGGACCCCTCAGGGGATATCGGAGAACTGGTTTCTGCCCGATCCCCACAGGCCAGGCCGAGGGACCCCACTGGTGCATGAATCCGTGCACCAGGCCTCTAGTAGTGGATAAGTCTCCCAGAGCCCCAAGTAATATTTGAAGAATGTGTCCCTTAAATCTTCACTTTTCTACGCTAAACATGCAAAGGTAGACCGCAGGGCAATGGTTTTCAGACCTTTCTCTGGGTAGGGAAGTCAGTCCTGAAATGTGAGGGGTGGACTTTGTCACAAAGCTTGAATGTCTTAGGGCAGAAAATGCCTGGCTATTAGCTCCCTTTCTCCTGGGATTCTGCTGTAAGAAGTCGGCCTGGAAATGTATTTGCTTTGGGAAGTCACATCAGACAGTGGGGTCACATTTAGTTGGGCAACTCACAGGACACCCCTGATACGTACCTGCAGTAAAGAGAGCTCACAATGTGAGGATGGAAAGGGGGGAGGAAATAAACCTTATTGGGAGCCTGCTACTGCTGGCAATTGTGCTAAATGCTTTACAAACCTACCCTCTTTCTACTCTCACAAGGGCCCCAGGAAGCAAGTCTCATGTCCGAGTGTTTATTCAGGAAGAGTTTGGCTACAAATTACAGACAAACTAACCAACAGAGGCTTAACAGGGACCTAGTTGTCATGAAACTTATTGCAAGTCCAGAGGTGGGCAGCTCAGGGGTTTACTGGGGATCCTGTGAGGCCATCAGAGACCAGGTTTTCCATCCTTCTGTTGAGCCCTGTAGAGTACAGGCCTTGCTCACCCCATAGTTATGGGATGGCTTGCTGTCCCTTCCGGCATGAGGGAAGAGGAGACCCGGCAAAGGAAGCTCCTGCTAGCCCAGGCTGGCCTTTAAGAAGCTTCCTATCCGTTGTTCTCAGTGATTTCGACTCACATGGGACCATGGGAAGATGAAGGTTTTTAGCTCCAAACAAAGTCAGAGTTTTATTGGTAAAGAACAACGGGCGATGGATATGGGATAAGGAACAACAGTCTGCCACTCAGTGTTACAAATGGAAAAATCAAGACCAGAGCCATGCACTAACTCAGTCCACACAACTGAAGGCTGGCTGAGCTGAGCCTGGACGCCGGTGCCTCCAGGGCTAAGCGCTTGCTCTCCTACCGCGCTGTGTGGCCCTGGGACACAACCCCACCGCACCTCCTACGCACCCTGCCAGGAAGAAGGCGTTTTCTTGCTCAAAGTCACTTTACAGATGGGGAAATGGGGACACGGAGAGAGTGGGTGACAAGTAATAAAAGGATTTGAATCCAAGCTGGCACTATGAAAAGAAAATGCTGCAGTGGTGGCATTAGTCTGAAAACTTAATGTCTCTGGTGAGACAGTGAGAGAAAGAGAGAGAGAGAGAGAGAGAGAGAGAGAGAGAGAGAGAGAGGTGAGAAGGAGAAGGAGGAGGAGGAGGAGGAGGAGGAGGAGGAGGAGGAGGAGGAGAAGGAGAAGGAGAAGGAGAAGGAGAAGGAGAAGGAGAAGGAGAAGGAGAAGGAGAAGGAGAAGGAGAAGGAGAAGGAGAAGGAGAAGGAGAAGGAGAAGGAGAAGGAGAAGGAGAAGGAGAAGAAGGAGAAGGAGGAGAAAGACATATGAATGAGCGTCAGCAGGGAGAGAGATCCTGAGACTTGGCAGGTACCAGGATGTGGACTGCTATATAAAAATATACGTAGTCCAATACTAAGACCTCGTGAGTGGCTTCAGAGTTCTTCAGATTGTGCATAGGAAGTGATTCTGAAGAAACTCACGCTGGCGTTGATGTTTTCCATGGAATGACCCTTACAGGAACGGTTTGTATCAGAAATACTGGAAGCTGAGCGGAGCCCACTGGTAACTGGCCCTCCAGGCTTTTGTTTAGTCGGGACTTAAGAAGGACCAGTTTCTGGGATAAATGCTTCTCACTTGTCATCTCACTTCATCCTTACCCATCTCTGGGGCAAGATTTCCCAAGTTCCCCACATTTCAGGTGAGAACTGGCCCCAAAACACACGCCTAGGGGAGGGGCAGGGCTGGGATGTAATCCAGGCCCGTCCACAGCCACCTCCACAGGCCCCGTCCTGGGTGGGGACAGAATGGAAGCCCAGCCACGGCCCAGAGACTTGCCAGGGCTTACCCTCTCCCTGCCCTGGTGCTGCTGAACCCGACGCCGAGCGAGGGATCCTGCATTCATCTTTTTCTCATTTCTATCTTGTTAAATCAGCCCAACACTTCAGCCTGCTGAGATATTTTTAGACCAGAAAACCAGCCGAATGCTGGGGGTTAAACGACTTCAATGCTATTGCATCTCCCTACATCTGGCAGACAGAGCCTAACTTGATGTAAAATTAAAAGCCAATAAAAGTTTAACACCACTTTTTACGTGGGCAGTAAAGTTGCTTTCTTCCCGTCGTTCACAAGTGAAGCATGCTGGGCCGGTTTCTGAACACCGAGACGCCTGGAGAGAAACCGATGGCTTCCAAACAACACGTCGAGGTGGAGGGACTGGGCAGGGAGCAGGGAGCGGGAGCCTGGGCGGAAGGCTGTTCGAAATGCCCGGCCTGCAGTGCCCCGGGCTGCTTCCGAGAGCCCCCAGGAAGCTCTCAGGCACCGAAAAGGTGGAAAGGGGAGAGCGTGTCTTAAAAGCAGCTTCCCACTGGGCGCTGGTGCTCGGAGCCCCCGCACTTTCCCACGAGGATGTTCCGTCTCGTGGCAGACAGGCATTTCCTGTGGCCCTCGCAGGTTCTGTCACCCTTGCCCCCCTTCCCAGGGAATTACTCAAGATTTGTAGCCAACAGCCACATTTTCTCTCAGCTCCTAGTCACACTGCCATATATGGAAACACATGTCACAGAGCTAACTCCCCAGCTAGGACACTGTCTTGGGCAGTGAGTGTGCAGGGTATGGTGGCCTTTAGATGCCAAGAAATCCTAAGGATGGGCTGGCAGCAACAGCAACAGGTATGAAATGTGTGTGTGTGTGTGTGTGTGTGTGTGTGTGTGTGTGTGTGAGAGAGAGAGAGAGAGAGAGAGAGAGAGAGGAGAGAGAGAGTTTAAATAGCCTTTCTTGCTGCTAGAACAGAGTTGACAAATTTAAACTGAAGGCTTCATCGCCTTCAGCAGTTCTTGGACGGCAAAGTGAATTTTAACTATTTAGAAAGGAATTTCCACTCAGTGCCTAGAAGTACAGCTGCAAGGCATGATGGGAGATTTATTTATTTTTTTCTCTCCCCAAAATAAAGGATTTCAGATCCTCTCCACATTCGAACACGTTCTCAGCGGAGGCAGCAAAAGCACAGGGGTAGGAAGCATGACTCAGCCACAGCGTTAGGCCTGCTCGGGAAAGCAGGAATCACACGAGCCCGGCACAGAGCGGCCTGCGGGAAGCCCTTCGGCTACCAAGCCCTTTGGCTAATGTAATGAATTATTCTCACACTTTTTTTTGCCACAAGTGCAATGCCCTGTTCTTAAAGGGGAATAAAAGAAAAGCAACTAATAAGAAAGTCTTACGATTTTCATTATGGAAAGCCTTAGGCCTGGCCACGCCTACATGAAAGCAGACATGGGAGGCTGACGCGGGTTCCTCCGGGGAGATCATGGGAACGTGGGACCTCCCATGCACTTTCAGACAGGTGTGCGGTCTTCGTGACCAGCACGTCCTTCCCCACTTGACCATGACCTCCCAGCCGGGGTGCTGCTGCCACTCAGGTGGGTGTCTGAAACGGTGAGCAACTCCTGGTAAAATGCTGAACCAAGTGTAGCCCCCCCTTCATTCACACAGCCGCTGCCTCCCGGCGAGGTACAGCCCCTCAGAACTCTGCAAAAACACTGCTTTGCTTTCACGTGTAAAATAAAAGTGTTCTCTAGGCTCGGATCATGATGAAGAGGGTTTTTTTTTAGTAGTGTGCCATGCTGTACACTTGAAATGAATACCATGTTCTATGTCAACTGTAACGGAAAAATCTTAAAAATTAAAAACTAAAGTCCAGTTCTCCTCTATCATCGTCATTATTATCATTGCTGTGGTACCACAGTCACCTGCCAAACATTTCTAGAACCCTGCAAAACCTCTCACCTGCCATCGAACGTGCCAAACAGCAGAAACAGTCTAGTAGCTCATGTACGAGTTCCAGGAGTCAGGCCGATGGTGTGTAGTGTTGAATGCCAGCTTTTCCATTTGCTAGCAATCTGGCTCCCGCTCCTTGAGCTTCCAAAGCCTCGGTTTCTTCACCTATCCGAAAAAGGATGGTATCTCTTTTATAAAGTGGCCCTTCCTGGGGAACTCTTAGCGCATGCTTGGTACAGGGCAAGCATCCCATACATGTCCGCAACTTGATAGTCTCGTTTCATTCAAACCCTGCTAAGAGGGTTTCTAGCTGAATGAGCGGAGGTTCCGAGAGGCGAAGCAGCATCCCAGAACCCAGCGCCCAGCTGGAGTGCCCGAGGTAGGATTTAAACCAGGCTCCTTCTGCCGCAGTCTGAGCCCCTGGCCATGACCTTGACTTATTTCACCACGGTGGTGGTCTCTGCAGGAGCGAGGGAGCCCACGCTGCCTTAAGCACAATGCAGAAACACTGAAAAGCGGAAAACGCACAGCCGGTCTTACCATTTCTGGGAAGGAAAGGCAGGTGGGAGGGAGTCACCGCAGGTTCCCGGGCAGCGGGCCAGGACGCCGAGCCCGGGGCTGTGTGCTGGCTTCCGTGGCTCCTGACCCGGGGCGGTGGAATTCTGGGTCTCTCTTCTCGGGAAAGCTGAGCTGGGCAAGAGCCTCTCTGGAAAATGTCACTCTCGGCCCAGGGTCTCTTATTCAACATTTCCGGCTCAGGCAGTCCCCCAACCAAAAGGCGGTCGTCATTCTTTCAACGGCAGAACCTGGCGTGATCGGAATGGACAGGCGCCCTTCACCGTCGCTGAGTCCTCACTGGGGACAAACAGCAGGAATAGCCATGCGGTGGCAGGGAGTCTGAAAAATCCTCGAACACATCTGGCCCTCCAGGTACCCTGAATGAAGGCTGGAGCTTTTTTTTTCTTTTCTTTTCTTTTCTTTAAATATCTGGCCATTCTTACTACTTATCAGAGCAAAGATAACAAACCCTCCAGGTTCTAGGACTTTCTTCACGGCCATGACCTTCATCCAAGAGCTCTTCAGAGGACACACAAGGAAGAATTAGAAGCCCCAGGCCATGCGGACCTGCCCAGCTCTACCTGGATCCAGGCCCAGCCCTTCCCAGCATTGCGGTGGTCAACTCGGTGGCATAGAATTTTCCTGCCCAGAATGCGGATTCCGGACTGTGTGATGGCGGGGCTTGGGTAAAGGTGCAGAGAGAAACAGGAGCCCTGCCCCTCCCCAGTCTCCAGTTTCCTTCTTGGCACGTCTGGGACCAGGACTCGTTGGCTCACAGTGTTTCCGTCCACATCATGCGAAAGCATATACTTTACATGTAAAGACCCCCACATCACGCTCGCTCCTTCTTCCCAATTGATTCGAACGAGACAGAATGGGCCATAAGCTATGGGCCTGGTTCAGAGCGGCAAAGAGTAGCTCCGCATAAATGACCCCTATCCCCCTCTGTCTGTGAGTCCATTTTCTAACATTAAAACCCCACTTAGCGCCTCTGATGTGGCGTTGAATAGGTGGAGCGTCATTTTTCCTCCGTTTGTTTAGCTCTCCTTTGGCAAATGTCAAGCCCAAGTCTGTGTTTGGACTGTGGTGGATCAAGCGAGGCCAGCAGCCTCCCCGATGGGCGTTCTGTCTGCTGACAGCACCTCGCCGACCTTCCCTCCACCAAGAACTGGGACTCCTGGGAGCATCGACTCCATTCGGCTTCTGGTTGCTTTCTTCTCTTCAAGATAAATAGCAGAGGTCAGCCAGCACAGACTCCAGCTCCGGAGCTCACCCTGAGAGCTAACTCAGTTGAAGGCTTGGGGGCATTTAAAGTGAACACAGACTAAACACACTTCTGTGTTTGGTCACTTCAAACTCATGATCTTTCCAGGGCTGTGCCTCATTCATCCCCTTCTCATCAGTTACCTGCCTTTGGCCAAGAAATCATCATTGGTGATCCCTTTTCCAACACATGGGTGGGAGGCAGGGAGGAAGGAAAGCAAAATTGGTTTCTTTTTTTAGTTACATTCCATTTTGCAAACAAATTGAGCACCTGCTAATGGCCAGGTATTCTGCTTGGTGCTAGGAAGAAAGGGACTAGGAATTACAGTCAAGTGAAGGAGACAGACCAGTTGACTCTCAATGATGAGAAGTGAGCAAGTACACAAAGCATCAGAGAGCCTTGATGTGGATGTGGGAGAGTCAGGGAAGGCTTCCAGGAGGTGGTGACAGCTATTCTAAGTCTTGAAGATTGAAAAGGAGTTCCCCAAGCAAATAGGTGAGAAGGAGATGAAGATGCAGGCAGAGAATGGCTTTTGCAAAGGTTCGGAGGCAAGTACATGGTGTGACTTATATTTGCATGCAACTTATTTTTAAATATTTTAGCCTAGACAGTTAGTTTTACATCCTAGGAGCAATTTGTGAACATCTGAAGAACTCTGATCAGAGTGTTTTCTAAGCTTCTAATGAGAACTTCAACAATCTTTTTTTTTTTTTTCAGCTTTATTACTATTATTGACTTACTAGAGGCCCGATGCACGAAGATTCTTGCAAGAATAGGCCTTCCTTCCCTGGCTGCCGGCACCACCTTCACTCCAGCCGGAGCCGCCTTTCCACCTTCGCTCCGGCCCGGAGCCGCCTTCCGCCTCTTGCCTTGTCGCGTCAATTTGCATATTCCCTCCTTATTGGCTGTGGGCGCCGCCAATTTTTGTCGTGGAGTTATGGTCAATTAGCATATTCTGTCTTTATTAGATAGGATATGTAAGTTTAAGGTGTACAGTGTGATAGCTTGATACATAGATGTTGCAAAATGATTACCTCAGTAAAGTTAGCTAACACCTCGTCCCCTCACATCATTACTCTTTTGTGTATGCTGATGAAATTTAGAGTCTACTCTTTCAACAACTTTCAGGTTTTTAATACAGTACTGTCTCAGTCACCATGCTGCATATAGACCCTCAGAACCTCATCTTATACTGGGGGTTTGTACCCTTTGACCAACAACTTCCCCATTTCCCTCACCCACCCACCTCCAGCCCCTGGCAACCACTATTCTATGCTCTGTTTCTGTGAGTTCCACTTTCTTAGATTCCTCATATAACGGAGAGGATACAGTATTTGTCTTTCTCTGTCTGATTTATTACACTTAACATAATGCCCTCAAGGTACATCTATATTGACACAATGCTAGGCTTTCCTTGTTATGGTTAAACTAGAGGCCTGGTGCACGAAATTATTGCACTCGGGGGAGGGGGGTCCCCTCAGCTTGGTCTGCACCCTCTCTCGCAGTCCAGGAGTCCTCAGGGGATGTCTGACTGATGGCTTAGGCCCGCTCCCCATGGGAAGTGGGCCTAAGTCGTCAGTTGGACATCCTTATCGCTGCCGTGGAGGCAGAAGAGGCTCTCGCCACCGCTACTGTGCTCACCAGCCATGAGCCTGGCTTCTGGCTGAGCGGCGCTCCCCCTGTGGGAGTGCACTGCCCACCAGGGGGCAGCTCCTACGTTGAGCGTCTGTCCCCTGGTGGTCAGTGCGCTCCATAGCAATCTGTTGTTCTGCTGTTCGGTCGATTTGCATATTAGCCTTTTATTATATAGGATTATATACATCACATTTTCCTTATCTATTCATCCATTGATGATGGACATTTAGGTTGTGTCCATGTCTTGACTATTGTGAATAATTCTGCAATGAACGTGGAGGCACAAATATCTCTCTGAAATGGTGATTTCATTTTATTTGAATGTACCCAGAAGGGAGATTGCTGGATCATATGGTAGTTATATTTTTAATTTTATGAAGAACTTACACACTGTTTTCCATATATTGGCTGCACCAGTTTGCATTCCCATCCACAGTGTATAAGGAAATTTCCTTTTCCCTACTTTCTCGCCAACATGTGTCTTTTGCCTTTTTTATAATAGCCATTCTCACAACTCTGAGGTGATAGCTCATCATGGTTTGATTTGCATTCCCCTGACGTTTAGTGATGTTGGGCATCTTTCTGTGTATCTGTTGGCCATTTGTATGTCTTCACTGGAAAAATGTCTATTCAAGTCCTTTGTCCGTTTTTAATTGGACTGTTTGTTTTTCTATCGAGTGATATGAGTTCCTTATATATTTTAGATATTAACACTTTATCAGATAGGTGGTTTGCAAATATTTTCTCCCATTTCCTAGGTTGCTTTGTATTTTGCTGATTGTTTCTTTTGTTGTACAAAAAAAAATAAATAAAAGGCTTTTTAGTTTGATATAGTCCCACTTGTTTCGTTTTGCTTGCACCGTTGGTGTTATATCTAAAATATCTCTTCCAGGACCAATGTCAAGGAGCTTTTCCCTCTGTTTTCTTCTAGTGGTTTTACAGGTGGAGTCTTACATGACAGTCTCTAATCCATTTTAAGTTAATTTTTGTGAGCGGTGTAAGATAGGGTTCTAATTTTATTCTTCTGTATGTGGGTATCCAGTTTTTCTAACACCAGGCATGTACTCCCGATTGGAATTGAACCTGGGACCTCTCAGTCTGCAGGCTGATGCTCTATCCACTGAGCCAAACCAGCCAGGGCCAAACACCATTTATTAAAGAGACTATCTTTTCCCCCATTGGGTATTTTTAACTTCCTTGTCCAATATTAATTGACCATAGATGTGTGTGACCGTATATATATTCTGGGTAGAGCTTCAGCAATCTTTTTCTTTCATTGGCACTAGAGGGTTTGTTCATTGGTATAATGGGTTTAGAAATGATTTCTCATTTTTAAAATCAATGGTGCAAAAGATATGTGGAGAGCCAGAAATACGATACAAGCCCTCCCTGCTGACATAAACAGAGCGTAAGAATGTTGGAGGCTCAGTAGCTTACACCCTTTATCGTAGCCCACCACGCCTGAGACCCCACCTGACCTCTGTGCCTTCCTGAGCCGAGGAGGCTGCGGCCTGATTCTGACTAGGGGCTCCGATGAATGCTGCCACTAGAATATCGTCTGTCCCATGATGCCAAGTGTGTGTCAGACAGAGAGCAAAGATGTCATCGGACCGAGAAAAGAGATCGTGCCTTATTTACAGCTCCTGCTTATTCGTACGCGTTGGTATGTGCAGCAGAGTTGGGTCTGGGCCTCACTTTCCATGCAAAGGACACCCCCCCCCTCAGTTGGGCGGTTGTGGTAGATGAGCCCGATAGTCCTCCCTCCCCTTAGCCGTGGGAGGCGGCAGCTACCCTGCAGGAAGAACCTAATGGTTCTAAGCCGCCAGATTGGCTGGAGTCCATTAGCCGCAGCAGGGTTCCGCGGTTTGTTTTTAACAGTGCTAGCCATCCTTCCCCACCGCCCCAGGGAGGGGGTTAGCCAAGGTGGCGCGATTCAACGGACGGAGCAGCAGGAAGAATGAATCCCATGGAAAGAAGCCCAAGTCCCACCAGGAAGACAATGCCAGTTCTGACCAGTCAGGGTGATGCAATGACAAAAAATGAGATGACCGCTTGGCGAGGGGGAGAGCTGAGAGCAGGATGGAAAGGGAGTGAGGCACAGGTTAGGATGAGGGAGTCAGGACTGGGCCTGAGACCCGCAGGGGATTGCCAGAGTTTATGTTTGCTTACTTTTTGAAAATTCCAACTTGAAAATTCCTACTGAAGACCTTCTATTGGTCTGGCTGGGATAACAATCCCATCCCTGGTCTAACGAATATGGCTTGGAGGGGGAAGGGAAATTATAATTACTGTATGCCACGAGCATAAGGCACCATCAACATTGATGAAAATGGGTGTCCTTAGATAATGTACCAAAGTTCTAGCCATAAAAACTAGTCTTAATAATCCCCTCTCCCCCATCCCCCCCTGGCCAGCTAACCCTTAGCAGCATGGTACAGGAGTTAAGCCCCTAGGCTCTGGAGTCAGAGAGATGTAGGTTCAAATCCCCACTTCCCCAGTTACATTAGTTGGGAGGCCTTGGGCAATGTGCCTAACCCCAGTGACTCGGTTTCCTAATCTGTAAAATGGGGAGGAAACGGTAATTATAATCCCTCCGTGAAAGCACTTAGAACCCAGCCTGGCTCAGATGTGAGCTCAGCCAGCTCTTCCTGCTCCCAGCAGCCCCGCGGGTGTGGGCAGCCTTCAGGAGGCAGCAGGGCCTCGGGCCACTGCCTGTTGCCAACAGAATGAGATCAGGTTAATGAGAGGAACAGACTGACCTGATTCACGGCACTCCAGTGAAGTGACCCATCTGACACCCCGGAGAGGACGGTGCCAGGGAGAGGAACTGCTTGGCATGTGATGCTTCCCAAAAGCAGGGAGAGGGGTCCTTTAAAAGCACCGGGTCTCCCCGCAGTGGAGGGCTCCTGGGAGGGAGGCACTTCTCCAGCTCTGCGGTGCTATTGCCCCAGCCTTGTGGGTCACAGCCTGAAACCACCCCCTTTTATGGAATAACCAGAGGCCCGGTGCACAACATTCATGCATTGGGGGAGGGGGGATAGGGGGGTCCCCTCAGCCCGGCCTGCGCCCTTTCTGGATATTTAAGGGGCCCCTGTAAAGAGAATCTGGGTATAATTACCTGACTCTGTCAGCTGCCCCGTGGAAACCAGGAGGCCGACTCACTCCAGTGGCTGAATATTCAGGCTTCTGGGAACAGCAAGTGGAATCTCACTTCGTGGGGGCTCAGACTCTCATGGCGGGGCTCTGATCCGAAGGTCGGACCCTCCCCTTCCCGTGCGGCAGGAGTTAGCTTGGTCTTGAACACAGAGCAGAAGGAAGGGCGGTGGGACCAGCTGGGCCAGGAGTCCGCTCGTCAGTAGCGTCCACGGAGGCGTTGAAACGAAGCGAGTTGAAATGAGACGTTGCACCCAGGAGGGGCGGTGTTTAGGGGGGAAGCAAATGTAATCATTCTGTGATGGGGCGTAATTTGGTAATGAACGAGGAGGTTGTCGGTAAAATCTTGAGGGAGTCCCAGAAAACGAAGAAATCCGTCTTGATGAAGGAGAACCCAAGAGGAAAAGGTACCTGAACGCAGACAGCTCACCAGCAAGATCCCCGTGGTGAGCTGGGACCGTCTTTCTGCCCCAGCTGCTTTGTGTTGAAGGGCCCAGGCCCGCGGCCTCTCCTAACGGAGGTGCAGGGAAGAAGAGGAACCTTGCAGGCGGCTGTGAAGCACACACGTTTCCTTCTGCTTCTCCGAAGGGCAGGCACGCCCCTCCCAGGCTCCTCGGGAATGGGGGGGGGGGGGGGGGGAGGGGGAGAGACAGGCCTCCCCGGCTCCCTGAGGGCCAGCCAGGCTCCTGCTGCTGGAAGGCCCCGGGGCTGTGCGACTCCCCGGCCAGAAAAGGAGTCCTCGGGCCACGTCCCACGAAGGCCCCCGTAGCACAGTGGCTAAGGCGAGGCTGGGGAGCCAGACGCCTGGGTTCAGCTTTCCACCTGGGGACACAACGGGGCAGGACCTCAGGCAGGCCAGGCCGCTCCAGCTCTCTGATCTCCGGGCCCTCAGGTGTACTCGGGACAGTGATTGTGTTAGGAGGCTGCGATGACTCACCATGTGTGCGGAATTCACAGGGGGCCTGGCTCTGAAAGTCTGCTCAACAAGTGTTAGCTGTTCCCTAGCCAGTGGTCGGCAAACTCGTTAGTCAACAGAACCAAATATCAACAGCACAACGATTGAAATTTCTTTTGAGAGCCAATTTTTTTAAACTTAAACTTCTTCTAACGCCACTTCTTCAAAATAGACTCGCCCAGGCCGTGGTATTTTGTGGAAGAGCCACACTCAAGGGGCCAAAGAGCCACATGTGGCTCGCGCACTGCAGTTTGCCGACCACGGCCCTAGGCCTTCGCTGTCCAGTGTGGTCACCACCAGCCACCTGTGCCTGTTGAGCACCAGACATGGGGCTGGTGTGGGTGGATAGGTGCCGTCCGTGTCAAATACACATGGATGCCAGAAACCTTTGCAAGAAAAAGCAAGCAAAATACTAGTATCCCATTGATAGTTTTTATATCGATTATGTGTTGAGAGTGCCAAATCCTACTGAGGGCACTTGGGATATACTGGGTTAAATAAATATATGTTATTAAAATTCATTTTACCTGCTCCTTTTAATTCTTTCTTTTGGTCAAAAGCACATAACACAGAATGTATCGTCTTCAACATTTCAGTGTGCTGCTCAGTATGTGCAGGATGGTCACACGTGGGACACAGACCTCCCGCGCTTCTTTGTCTTGCAAATCAGAAACTCTATCCCCCTGAAGTAACACCTCCCTCTTCCTCCTCAGGCAGCCCTTGGCAAAACCACCATCCCACTTTATGCTTCTAAGAATCTGACTGCTTTAGATGCCTCATATTAAGTGAAATCATCCAGTATTGGTCTTTTTTTTTTTTAAGGAACTCTTTTAAAAATATATATTTTATTCATTTTTTTACAGGAAGGAAGGGAGAAGGATAGAGAATTTAAAACATTGATAAGAGAGAAACATCGATCAGCTGCCTCCTGCACACCTCCTACTGGGGATGTGCCCGCAACCAAGGTACATGCCCTTGACCGGAATCGAACCTGGGACCTTTCAGTCTGCAGGCCGACGCTCCATCCACTGAGCCAAACCGGTTAGGGCCAGTATGGGTCTTTTTGTAACTGACTTGTTTTACTTAGCATGAAGTCCTCCAGGTTCACCCATGTGGCAGCAGGTAGCAGGATTTCCTTCCTTTTTAAGGCTGCCTCATATTCTGTCCTTTTTATTTTTTTTAAGATGGCCACTAGAAAACTTAACATTTTCTTTGTAGCTTGAATGCGTTTCTACTGGATGGTGCTCGTACAGAATCGGTGGCTCTCAACCACATCAGCTCCCATCCTTCCTTAGAACAATGAATTTGCAACACCCTCTCCTGAAATAAACGTTAGAGATAATATAACTCATCTATATGCATAATTGCTAAAAATCAACATAATGGCCTAACTGTAATAAAAAGATAAAGGAAAGGAATCTACAGTTGAAAATGTATTTCAACTTATGACTAGACACGAGTGCTTGAAGACAAAATAATCAGATGCTTGAATACATTTGCAGAGTCACCATTAGTGGGCCAGCTATTAATGCAGAGTAATAACTCCAATTCCAGGAAGGCTGCTGCCTTCAGAGATGTGATTTCCTGAACCGAAACAACTCAGTCAAGTTCCAACAAAACAAAAACTGTACAACTTTTTATTTATTTATATGGTTACATTCTTGTGAAACGGAGTATTAATTAAATGGAGAAAAACCATGTATGTATATATGGAAATGAGTTAGATTCTTGTAGGAATCCCTTTCACGTCCCGCGTGGTCCAGGGTTCCGGTTCAGGGTTCGAGTTCTGGAGAAGGGCCGGACACAAATGAAAGGAGACTTGAAGAAATTCAATTTGGCGATATGGGGGGCCAGGCGGTAGTCCAACTCTAGTGGGAGAACTACTCCCTGCTCTGGCCCTGCCATCCCTTTTATTGAGGCTTTGGGGAAAACATCTTAGGCAAGATAAATAGAAACTTACATGTAGCCCTTAGGCAGGAAATAACAGAAACTTACATGGGAAAAAACAAAGGTGGAGGCTGCTTCAGCTAACAATGTCTCAACTACAGGGTGAGTGGTTAGAGCCATTAAGGTTGTTGACCAGCCTTCCTGGCTTCCTGTCAACATCTCTCTTTTAGTGAAACTGATTTGTTTCCGGCAGATTCTAGGTTCAGAGACTTACAGATTGTGCACTGAAATGAATATCCAGTGGGACAGTTAGAAATCCAGAGGACCCCAGAGTCATTGTTCATCGTTCAGAACTGTCCTGTGTGTTGCAGGACATCTGGTATTCCCATACACCCTGGGTGTCTGCTGAAGACCCGTGGCGTCCTCCAGTCACTGGGACCACCAAAAGCATCCATTCTCTATTTTTCCATGCTCTGCCTCAGAGACAGCAGAGACCCCACTGAGAAGCAGACCCCACTCAGAGACAGCAGACACCCCACTGTATTGTGAGGACCACAGGGTGGGCCCATCCATGGCCTTCAGTCCCTCAACCTAAGCCTAGCCCACCAGTCCAGCACTGACCACGTTCCAGCGCAGACATGTCCGATTGCGCCAGCCCAGGGTACCTTGCGTCTTCGTCTGGGCTGTATCAGTCCTGAGACTGCGGTTCCGTCCCCAGGGCCCACTGGCTCTGGGAACTTCTCCTGCTCTGTCCATCCCTGACCATCCTTCCCTTTTTGGAGGTTCTGGAACCACCACCGAGCCCACAGCTGATGCGCTTCTCAGGTGGGAAGCTTTCTTCCCCCGTGAAATGGTGAACCTGTCAGAGGCAGGGGCAGCATCTTCTGCTTCCCGCCCCTCCCAGCCCCATGACACCGCCATGCAAAGGGGTGCAAATAAATGTGACGTGAATGAAGAATCAAGGTGACAGTTAGCAGATGAGGAGAGAGAGATTTGGGATTGGGGGATACAGGGGGTCATGAGCTCACTTTCTGAGCTGGCTTGGGCATGGTCCTGGTAGAAGGACGCCTCTTTCCTAAGGAGCTTTGTTCTCCTCAATGCACACGCTGGATTCACAGAGGATGCATCATCCCCTCCCTCTCCCCCCCCCCCCCCACCACCACGGGAGGCAGATTTTGCCACAAATTATCAGAGAGAGATCAAAATTAGGTGCGCTCTTCCAACTGAAAAGTTGAAGACCACCTCTCAGAACGCCTTACAGAGAAGGACTTTATCAGCCAGTGGTGCCTACCAAGAGCGGAGAGGAAATTGTTTTGGCACGAAAATCCAAGTCCATTGGAGGCCCTCCTAAAAAAAAATCTTTTTTTAAAGAAAAACAGCTCGTTCCTAAAGTTGTTTCTTCCAAATATAGGACCTACTTAAGCAAAGTTTAACCTTTCTGAGGTTCAAGTTCATTTATTCTTTGCATATACAATTTCAGCAGCTCCTTTATGTCTAAGAACAAAGGTTCGTTAAAGAGAACCCGTCTCAATGTCTCCTTGGACATCAAATAGTTCTTCAGAGGAAATGCTTTGATGAGTTAAGTGTAAATGAGTAAGAAACATATGGATTGGGTTTCTCATCTAAGGCCCATGGATTTGAGAATGAAGAGGGAAAAATCTTTTTGGGAAATATGGTTTGGATTTGGGTTCTGCCTACAACACAAACACTGATTCACTTAAAGAATATGGATTTTCCTTGGGTCTCGTCCCCCACCTTCAGCCTGAAGCATTAGCAATCATTCCTTCTAAAGAATTAATGTCAGATCGTAAGGCGGGGGAGAATTTTTGATTAGGGAATTCACAGATTACCAATGTTTAAGAACCAAATCATTTGGTGACAGACTCACTTCCCACCAGACTGGTTTTTAAGTGTTTTTTTTTTTTTTTTTTTTTTTTTCAGAAACATCTCTCTGTTGGCTAAAGCCTATCACTAACCAGGAGGATCCAGGAGCCCTGCGTCTTGGTGAACTGAAAACATGGCCTTCTGGTAACCACGCGCAGTGGCTGGTTATCCCATTAAGAAGGTCTTTTCCTACCCAGGGGGTAAATGACTTTACTGGCGGCCATGGCCTTGATGTGACAATATGCATACACCACCAGGGAACCCAACTGCAGTGTTTTCTCTGGTCAGCACAAGCTTTCATACAGCGTAGAGAAGGGGTACATGGCATTAGGGATGTGAAAGCAGTTGACAGAGGATGTGGCACATGGAAGGTGCTCCCTATATGTTGGTTCTGTCTGAAAAAACCTGAAAATAGATCCCTCTGACCTCTGAGGATGGGAACTGCTCATCCCACACAGCCCTGCTAAGGGGTGGGCCTGGCTGAAGGCCCAGGCAGCCCTGATCCCCGGCACTGACCCATGCTGGACAAACAAGCTCTGTCCTGAGGATCTGAAATTGGGTGACCGAGATTTCTATTGTCCGGGCACGGGGGCACCGGGGTCCGATGGGATGTAGGGTAAGCACTTCTCTCCTTGTGCACAGAGAAAGCCTGGCCACAGAGGGGAACGGGAATAAAGCAGTGACACAGAGAAAACAGAGATGAGAGGCTGTGCCCTCCTGCCCCAAACCAGAGCGGGTCCTGTCATTCTGCCTCCCAAGGAGGAGTCACTGTTGTTAACAGCTTTATTGAGATCCAGTCTACATCCCATATCATCCACCCATTTAAAGTGCACAACCCAATGGCTTTCAGACATGTGCAACCATCCTCACGGTCAATTTCAGAACATTTCCATCCTCTCAACAAGATACTCCCCACCCCCCCATTTACTAGTAGCTATCACCTCTCCTCCCATCACCCTCTCCCATAGCCCTAGGCAGCCACTAACCTACTTTCTGTCTCTACAGAGTTTCCTATTCTGGGCCTTCATATGAATAAAATTATAAACATGTAATCCTTTGGGACTGGTTTCTGTCATTTAACGTAATGTTTTTCAGGTTAACCCATATTGTGGCATATATGATACTTCATTCCTTTTTATGGCTAATATTCCACTGTATGGAGACACCACATTTGTTTACCATTCATCAGTTGATAAGCATTGGGTCATGTTTACCTTTTTTCTATCATGAATAATACTGCTGAACGTTCACGTACCCCAAGTACGTCTTGACTTCCCTTCACCTTCCCTGTCTCCACCTTGGCTTAAGCCACTGTCTCCAAGAATCTCATTCCCAGCTCTGGCCAGGTAGCTCAGTTGGTTAGGGCAGTGGTCGGCAAACTCATTAGTCAACAGAGCCAAATATCAACAGCACAACGATTGAAATTTCTTTTGAGAGCCAAATTTTTTAAACTTAAACTTCTTCTAAATAGACTCGCCCAGGCCGTGGTATCTTGTGGAAGAGCCACACTCAAGGGGCCAAAGAGCCGCATGTGGCTCGTGAGCCGCGGTTTGCCGACCACTGGGTTAGGGCATCATCCCAATATGCCAAGGTTGCAGGTTCTATCCCCTGTCAGGACACATACAAGAAGTGACCAATGAATGCAAAAGTAAGTGGACCAACAAATTAATGTTTCTCTCTCTCTAAAATTAATAAAAAAAAACAAACAACTCACTCCATCATTCTTCCCTTTCTCCAACCCATTCTCCACCTCACTACCAGAGTATCTTTCAGAAATGTAAATCAGATCATGTCACTCCCTAGTTTAAAATCTGTGAATGGATTCCCATTGTGCTAGAGAAAAAATCCATTCCAAGATAACAAGGCTCTGTGCATTCTGGTGCCTGCTGTTACACTGTCCATCTGCTCCAGTCCCTCACTCACCTCCCTCCAGGCTCATGATCTCTCTCACATCCTTAACACACTGTCCTTTCCACCTCGAATTTCACGTGGCTATCAGCTCAGTGCAGCTTCAATGTGGCCTCTTCAGAGAAGCAGTCAATGCTCATCAGAGCAAAGTGGGGCCCAATCCCAACCCCACCTCCATTATATTCTTTCTCACAGTATTCACTTTCTCTTCATACAATTTAAAGGATTTGAAAATTCTTGTTTGTTTATTGCTCATCTTTCCCAGATTATAGTCTGCCTTATTTACAGTTATATTCACAAAGCCAGAACAGCAGCCTTGCTGTTGACAAAATGAATGTGGGTTTTATAGGAACGAAGAGAGGAACTTTGTTTTTTAACTCGTTAGCTGTTTCTAGTCTTTCCTGAGGCCTCACCTTGGGTACCAAGAGACGCCCACCTCTGTGTTCTTATAATAAGCTCTTCTCTTCATTTGAGCTAGTTTGAGTGGGTTCTGTTCCTTACACCCCAAAAATCCATGACTAACAACTTTTTCCACCAGCTGTTCACTTATCCTTTCAAAAATGTCATTGTTGGGCATCAATTGCTTTTGAGTTGCTTCTACATGTCTCTACACATTTATTTCCCCAAATCTCCCCCACATATTTACAAACTCTTTTTTTTTTTAAATATATTTTATTGATTTTTTACAGGGAGGAAGAGAGAGGGATAGAGAGTTAGAAACATCGATGAGAGAGAAACATCGATCAGCTGCCTCTTGCACACCCCCTACTGGGAATGTGCCCGCAACCAAGGTACATGCCCTTGACCGGAATCGAACCTGGGACCCTTGAGTCCGCAGGCCGACGCTCTATCCACTGAGCCAAACCGGTTTTGGCTACAAACTCTTAACTTCTGTATCCCTTTAAGATCATTTCCATATTTGTACACCTATGTTCAATAGCATCATTGTTCACAATATCCAAGAGGTAGAAGCAACCCAAGTATGTCCATCAAGGGATGAGTGGACAAGCAAAATTTTATGTGTATGTTCCATACTCAATGGAATATTATTCATCCTGAAAAAGGGAGGAAATCCTATCACATTCTACAACACGGATGAATCTTGTGTACATTGAGTTCTTTCATAACTGCACTCTTGAATTCTCTGTCATTTGAATCTTGTATTTCCTTGTCTTGATGTTTATTTTCTGGAGGTTTTAAATTTTCTTTCTGAGCTGCCTCGCTACTTGGTTATTCATGGTTCTTGATGGATTCCTTCTCTGTCTAAGGACCTCTGTATGAGTGGCACTTCTCTAGTCCTATATAATAAAAGGCTAATATGCAAATCCACCAAACGGCAAAATGACTGGTCGCTATAATGTGCATTGACCACCAGGGGGCAGATGCTCAACACAGGAGCTGCCCCCTGGTGATCAGTGCACTCCCACAGGGGAGTGCCACTCATCCAGAAGCCAGGCTCACAGCTGGCGAGTGCAGCAGTGGTGGTGGGAGCCTCTCCCACCTCCATGGCAGCGCTAAGGATGTCCGACTGATGGCTTAGGCCCCATGGGGAGCAGGCCTAAGCCATCAGTCAGACATCCCCTGAGGGCTCCCAGACTGCGAGAGGGCACAGGCTGGGCTGAGGGGAGCCCCCCGCCCCCCACCGAGTGCATGCATTTCATGCACCAGGCCTCTAGTAGATTAATATGAAGAAGTCTTTCTTTTCTTTTTTTTTTTTTTTTTTAGTAGTTGGTGCTGAAGCACAGTTTTTGCAGTTCTCTTGCACGGCTCTGCTTTTCAGATCTCTGCAGGGTGGTGGGAAATAGCCTATGTTCCATGGGAAGGTGGGCATCTCCTCTATGATCAGATTGCCTTGGTCTCAGGCCACCAACCCCAAGGGGAAATGTGGTGGGCAATGGGGTTCCAAATTCATGAAATCCCAGTGCTGTACCCTGCAGCCAGACACTCACTACCTGCAGCATGGCTGCAATGGTGGGGGTAGGATGAGCTGGGGGATGTTTGCTGGTGCCTTTGTTGCTGTGTTCTCACAGTAATGGTGATTGGCAGACCTCTGTATCTTCACCCATCCTGGGATTAGTTGCCAACTGTGCCTGTCACTCAGGGAAAACGTATTTCTGTAGGAGAGCCAAGATTTGAACACATGACTATATGAATCCAAAGTGTGAGTGTGTAATTACTAGATCACATAGACATCTCTTACTAGTTCATCAACAAAGCCCTGAATGAGGCTGTAATGGGTTCCCAAAGTAGGAAAGAAAGAACTCATAAGGAATGGCTAAGAATAATTTTTAATAAGCTCACTTAAGTATCTCTCCAATATATATGAATGAAAGTTGGATATATATGAGTTGACTATATATGAAAGAGAAAAGTAAACAGTCTAGCTGAGTCTTTGAACCATGAAATCTCAGAGTTGGAGGAGATCTGGGGGTAATCTAATCCCATCTCCCACCCAGAGCAGAGCCCTCATCTATAGAATCTGTGGTGGGGCTATTGTCCATGTAAAGGCAGCTGAGCCAGTTCCTTTAACTTCCAGCTTTTGATTACCACAAGGTTCCCCTTTTAATCAGCCAGTAGAGGAATTCTCCCATTGGTCCCAGGTTCCCCCTGGGATCTACATCAAACAGATCACCTTTCTCGTTGCTATGGTTACACTTCTTCAGATGGAGAAAGGGAAGAGAAGATGGTCCTGCTCTAGGACCATCACCATATCCCCACTAAGTAAGGATGATAACTTATTGTTTAAATGGCTCTGAAGCTAAGAAATATTATGCAAACTTGTCCAAGGTCACATATCCTATAAGTACTAGAGCAGAGATGTAAGCCCAAACTCATCTCTTTTCTACTATACTACACTGCCTCCGAAGTCAGTTATCAATATTCTCCTTATCTTCTCTTTTACAGGTCACCTAAATATCTCTCTGGGTTTTTTTCAGACTTTTTCCCTCAGAGCACATGTTCTCTAAAACTCTCCTGATGTTAGTCATTCTCTACATGTGCTCCCATTGGCCAATGTTCCTCTAAAAGTGCAACAGAAGACCAGAAGACCATTCAGTGTGGCCAGTCTATCTTGACTGACTTGCTTGCCTTGCAAGCTGTCTTACCTGCCAGGATGGCTTCACTGACTTTAGAAGCATAGTATCCCATCACACATCTGGCCTGGGCTGATCTTGGTGTAGCTATGACCTCAGGTCTTTTTCACATGAGCTAGTTTCAAGTCACAGTTCATCTATCCTTTACTTATACTATTGATTCTAACAAGCCACAGTGGAATTCGGTTGGATGACTCTATGGGTTTTGAGACAGTATGTCTATGTGTTATATATCAGATGAGCTGCTTCTCACACTTGAGGTTATCTAAACATTTTAAAAGTAGGTCTTCAATGTTGTGATACAAGTTCCTGTAAGAATGTAGAACATTCCAGGACCAAGGGCAGAGCCTCAAGACATTCTAGACCAGGGGTCCTCAAACTTTTTAAGCAGGGGGCCAGTTCACTGTCCCTCAGACCGTTAGAGGGCCGGACTATAGTTTAAAAAAACAAAACAAAAAAACTATGAACAAATTCCTATGCACACTGCACATATCTTATTTTGAAGTAAAAAAACAAAACGGCAAAAACACCCGCATGTGGCCCGCGGGCCGTAGTTTGAGCACGCCTGTTCTAGACATTCTATTAGAGACCCTCCATAGAATGGCTGCTAATCAATTAAGGCTTTATAGTTACAGTTGTCTAGTCATCTGTGATTCCAAAGAGCTATTTTTAATCCCATATTTCTTCATCTCCTTAACAATTTATGCAACAAAAGACTTTGCAATACACCTTGCAGAAATTTGCCCAAACCATCCTTTCTCCCAATGTGTTCTCTGGAACACTGATTTGCTCAGTGTGATCATTTTAAATAGGTTTCTTTGGTGCAAAAATTCTCAGAACCTTTAATGTGTTCATGTGCACTGTGACTCTCCAAGAGGAGCTATGATAGCATACTGGGTTTCTTGAAAGTTTTAAAAATCATTTTTAAACTTAGGAGGGATTTATACTCTGAGATTTATTCATTTATAGCATGCACTTGATCTCCCAACCTAGTAATCTTATGGAAGAAAATGATACATTAGTCTTGTATGGCTTGTTCTTGGTGAATCTTGACTAATATCCAGTAATTAATGTTTTCTTCTGTAAGGATGGTCACAGACCACCTTTAATAACCTGCTCTAGAATTTTACTGTGGATTAATAACAACCTTGTTGGTCTGATGCTTTCCAAATCAACCTCTTTCCTCCTGTCTCCTGATAATGCTTTCTTGTTTCTCAGTTTAACCTACAATGTCTCTGAAATTCAGCACCATACTTATATGATACTAGAGGCCCAGTGCACGGATTCGTGTACCTGTGAGGTCCCTCGACCTGGATTGGGCTGAAACCGGCACTCCAACATCCCCTAAGGGGTCCTGGATTGTGAGAGGGTGGTTTTCAGGTACGCACCCTGGAATCGGGCTCCTTCCTCTATGATTCCAGGTACATCACCCAAGAACTACAGCTGCCAAGTTACTGCAGCTCAGCAGCTCCTGTGTTGAGCATCTTCCCCCTGGTGGTCATTGCGTGTCATAGCTACCGGTCAGACGGTCGAATGGTCAGACAGTTGCTTAGGCTTTTATATACATATATATAGATTTGCCTAGAAACAACATTTTTAACACAGTTAGATGTTATCTTGGGATTCAATTCCTTTCAACCAATGCACGTTTGGCCTTTTTCCAGGTAGAATATCACTCTGTTGATGGAGAAGATATAAATGCAATCTAAATAACTCAGCACCATGGTCAAGACAGAGTCCTAACTGACCTTGCCTCAGACTTCCATGCTTCTCCCACTGCCTCCTGAATTTTCTTTGCTAATTTTCATATTCATTTCCTTCTAGACTTAGCTGGATGGCCAGTCACTTCATACAAGTCTTTTCTGACTAACCCTATCTCTCCCTTCTTTATTCCTTTCTTAAGTGTGTATTGACTCATCCTGTTTTCTGTATCATCTGTTCATTAAAGAATTCATTCATCCAACAAATATTTGCTGAGTACCTACTGTGCTAGGTGTTGGGTATCTCAGAGTGGAAAAGCCAAAAACAGCCTTGGAATTAATAAACAGACAGGGAAAATAGACATTGAACAGGAACTAAGTTACAAAAGGGAATGGATGGTGCTATGTGTGTGATAAGCTAGTCTGGGTGTGGGATGAAAGTCTTCTTACAGAAGTGATGTTCCAATTGAGAATGAAAGGATGCAGATGAGTTCATTAGGGCAGTGGTTGGCAAACTCATTAGTCAACAGAGCCAAATATCAACAGTACAATGATTAAAATTTCTTTTGAGAGCCAAATTTTTTAAACTTAAACTTCTTCTAACACCACTTCTTTAAAATAGACTTGCCCAGGCTCTCGGAAACTTGGAAATAATTTTCTGACTGACACTCCAAAGGGGCGCAATCAATTTCCACTATTGATGGGGGTCTATTGACTCTCAGGCAGAGGGTGGAGATGAAATTGCATAAAATAGATCCAGAGACACAGAGCCTGGAACAGACGGACACATTTCAGAGGGAAGGCGGGGGTGGAGGGAGGGGGGTCCGGGGGGGGAGAGATTAACCAGGGAATTTATATGCATACATGCATAGCCCATGGACACAGACAATAGTGTGGTGAAAGCTTGGGAGGGGTGGGTGTGGGATGGAGGGGTCAATGAGGAAAAAAAAAAAAACACCAAAAAAACAAAGGGAACATCTGTAATACTTTCAACAATAAAGATAAATTTTAAAAAAATAGCAGCCTGGAATTAGATTACCTGAGTCTTTAACTTGTCAAACTTCTCATTTCCCCACCAGTGAACATCTTTTGAGGAATGAATTGGATAATTTGCCTAAAGCATGGTGCTGGGCACTTAATTAATCTACGTGTTAGTTTACCTAGTTTACCTAAATATGATTTTTTTCTTCTTCTGGTCTGAGCAGCTGGATATTAAAGGATTTCTTAAACACAATTAACTGTAATAATTTTTTTTTAAATCAAGGGTTGGGCCCTAGCTGGTTTGGCTCAGTGGATGGAGCGTTGGCCTGCAGACTGAAGGGTCCCGGGTTCCATTCTGGTCAAGGGCACATGCCCAGGTTGTGGGCTCGATCCCCAGTAGGGGGTGTGCAGGAGGCAGCCAATCAATAATTTTCTCTCATCATTGATGTTTCTATCTTTCTCTCCCTCTCCCTTCCTCTCTGCAATATATATATATATATATATATATATATATATATATATATATATATATATATAAATTTTATTTTATTTTAAATCAAGGGTTGGGATAGGACAAGTGGGAAGGCAGCGGCGGAGTCCCGGTGTGGGATGCACCTTTGCCTCTGAGCTCGGGCAGCTTTGCTGCACCCACTGGGGTTGAGTGCATGACGCGGCGGCGGCGGCGGAGGGGACTGTGCTGACTCCACTGTCCTAACCTTAAAAGGCAGCTCCGCAGCTCACGGCAATGTTATCTGGAAAACCAGCGACGACGCAGGTTCGTGCACCTGCCAACAAGCACATTTCAGAGCGGTCGCTACTCAAGGACTCTGGTTTTCTCATTTCCCTTTATAAGTTAAACTTATAAACCTCAGTCCAATCCAAGGCTGGCTGTATTATTCAGGATTCCGCAGGGAAATAGAACCAACAGGATCACATGCATACAAAATGCAGGGGTTAGGGGTGCGCTGACCCCCTGCACCGTGGGAAACCCATGGACAACTCCCCCAAAGCTTAACACCTAATAGCCTACTGTTGACCAAAAGCCTTACTGAGAACAGAGTCAACTAACACATATTTTATGTGTTATGTGTATTATATTCTGTATTCTTACAACAAAGAATAGAGAAAATTAGAAAAATCATAAGGGAATTACATTTACTGTATTTATTTTATTTATTCCTTTATTTTTGTTGTTCTTAATCCTCACCCAAGGATATTTTTCCATTGATTTTTTTTTTTTTTTTTTTTTTTAGGGAGAGTGAAAGAGAGAGGGAAAGTCAGAGAGAAACATCGATATGAGAGAAACACATCGATTGGTTGCCTCCTGCACGAGCCCTGACCAGGGCCCAGGCTGGGGAGCAGTCTGCAACCAAGGTACATGCCTTTGACTA
This sequence comes from Cnephaeus nilssonii, assembly GCF_951640355.1. Taxonomy (NCBI): domain Eukaryota; kingdom Metazoa; phylum Chordata; class Mammalia; order Chiroptera; family Vespertilionidae; genus Cnephaeus; species Cnephaeus nilssonii. Next base: position 10,272,193 of record NC_137089.1, on the reverse strand, counting down.
GAATCCAACCCGGGACCCTTTAGTCCGCAGGCCTACGCTCTATCCACTGAGCCAAACCGGCTAGGGCTACAGTATTTATTTTTTAGAAATCCTTGTGTAAGTGGACCTGTGCAGTTCAAACTCATGCTGTCCAAGGCCAACTGTACACACACACACACACACACACACACACACACAGGTCAACTGTCCATGTGTATTCACACACACAGCTCCTATATATGGATCTGTGATGGGAATTAGCTCACAGTTACAGAGGCGGGGAAGGCCCCGGTCTGCTGTCTTCATGCTGGAGAACCGGGGTGGCTGATGGTGAATTCAGTTGGAGTCCAAAGGCCTGAGCATTGGGGGAGGCGGGCAGGGGTGGGAAGCCCTAGGCTGAGTTTGGAAGCCTGGGAACCGAGAGCTACCACGTCTGAGGGCAGAAGGTGGGTGCCTCAGTTCAACAGGAGAACAAATCCATCCTGCCTCCATCCTGTTGTTCTATTCAGGCTGTCAATGGATTGGGAGAAGCCCACCACATGGCATGGGTGAGGGCCACCTGCTCTAGCCTACTGATTCCAATGCCAAGCTCTTCCTGAGACACCCTCACAGAACCCCCCAGATGGATGCTGTCTTAGCTGACTGGGCATCCCTGAGCCGGCTCAAGCAGACACATAAAACGAGCCGTCGCTCTGAGGTGTGCCTGTCCTGTGCCCATCTCTCCCGGGCTTATCTTTGCCGTTGACATTATTCAGATGCGCAAACACAGAACCTTCTGGCAGAGACACAACATGGAAGAAGGGACCTGCGGCTGAGGCTCCACCTCCCCTCGGCCGTCTCCGAGCCTCTCCTCCACGCCCTCTGTGCGGTCCGGCTTCCAAAGAAAACATCAGGAAGACAGGAGGGCGAGGGCAGGAGTGAATAGGTGCTTGGGGGAGTATATGTGCCTGTGGGTGGACACGTGTGTGATTTTAAGCATCATATTCGCACACACGGCTCCACGGTCAGCATACTTGCTAACCACACAAAGAAAAACACCGTCGGCTTTAATAGGTGCCCCGGCGCGCTCGGGCTGTGCGAACAGCAGCTGGGGAACTCGGAGACTCGGGGTGTTTGTTCAGCTTTCCCCCATCATTTTGCACTGGGCGAGGCTGGGCCGAAAGGGGGGAAATGCTGAGCAGCAGCACAGCGATCCCGGGCTTTGGATTCCGTGGTCGGAGAAGGCGGCACCTTCCTGCCTCGGCGGGACGCGGAGCCGCTGCTGCCCGGCTTGTGAAATGTAAGCCGGGGCTGGCCCGCCGCGGGATACAAACTCAAACCCATGCTTGGTCCTCAGGAGACTTTGCGGCTGTCCTTACAGCTTCCGGCAGCCGTGAGCGGTCCCAGTGAGTGAGCAGAACCTTGCCTGGTAAAAGGGACAGGAAAGGAATTTCAAAAATAGACGGGAAAACCTCCTCCTAGGAAGTTAACGTTTTGGGGAGGGTCTTGCAGAGTGAGAACCCCGGGGGGCTGGCTTGCAGGGGAGCGAGACCCCAAGGGCAGGCCGGGGAGGGTGCAGAGGTCACAGTCACCTCCGGTCCCATCCCTCCCGGTGACCAGTGGCGTTTCAAACTAGTTGGCAGCGAGTCATCAGAAAAAAATGCTCATTTTCGTTTTGGAAAAAACAGCATCTCCGTGGGACGTTTCAGCACCGTTATCTGCTCTCCCTAGCAATCCGGTGGTGGGAGAACCCAGCCCCTGAGAAATGAAAGCCATATGCACACCATATTTAAAAGCCAACAACCCCGGGCCATTACATGATTGCTGACCGTAGGAACGCGGTATTTATGATTTACATTCTTTCCCATACTTCGCTGTTTTTCAGAAGTGAGGAGCAGAGGTTTACGGCCTCACCAGGTCGTAAATCAGATTCCTGAGGGCAGAGGGAGCGCTCCAGGCAGGAGGCCTTGCCTTCGAGTTTGCAGGATGCACCAGAACACCAGGAAGAGAACCGCATGGGGACAGAGGACCCTGCTTCCCGGGAGCGGGAGCGAGAGGCACCCAGGCTGACAGGCATCCCTTGCCCCGAGCAGCCGCCAAATCACACCCGGGGCCAACATCTGGCTCGGAGGGGTGGCCATCCCTCATGCAGCCGGCACCTGGACCTGAGTCACTCTGGCCCCTTCCGAAGGCAGGGAGACAGGGCCTGAGTCACCGTGGCTTTGCTGAGGCCGAGGCTGGCGGGCGCGAGGTGGGGCTCGAGGTGGGCGCACTGGAGTCCAGGAGCCTGGGGTGAGCCTTAGGCTCGGGCTCCCCGACGCCCCCTGGTGGCGGCGTGCTCTGGTTCACCTGCTTATCCTCAAAGCCTCCAGACCTTGGGAAATGGGAGAACACAGCAAACTCACAGGATTCCAGAACACACAATCGGCTTGCCGGTGTAGCTCAGTGGTTCCCCATCAGGGCACATGCCCAGGTTGCCAGCTTGATCCTCAGTGTGGAGCCTGCAGGAGGCAGGCATCACTGTTTCTCATCATTGGTGTTTCTCTCTCCCTCTCCCTTCTTTGAAATCAGTAAAAATATTAAATATATTATATATATATATATATATATATTTTTTTTTTTAAAGGAGAGAAAAAAAATACACATTCGGTGCTGGACACATGGTGGGAGGGGCTGTGTGAGGGGCGCCCTTTCCCCTGGAAATGAAATGCTGCTCCACCCTCGCTCTCCAGGAGAGCCAGTGCTAATGTGGCCCCTGGGAAGATTCCGGGGAGGGAGGGTCCCGAGAGCCCCCTCAGTCTCTCAAAGGTTCCCGGTGCTGTGCATGCTTTTATCTGGAAGATTCGCCTGCAGTGACCCTGGTGAACCCCTCCCCCCTGCTTCTGGTCTGGATTTCATCCACTCAGAGAAGGTGGGGATCCTAAACATTTTTAAAGTGGAGCTTTCTTGCCCTAGCCGGTATGGCTCAGTGGATAGAGCGTCGGCCCACGGACCGAAGGGTTCTGGGTTTGATTCCAGTCAAGGGCACATGCCCAGGTTGTGGGCTTGATCCCCAATAGGGGGCGTGCAGGAGGCAGCCGATCAATGATTCTCTCTCATCCTTGATGTTTCTATCTCTCTCCCCCTCTCTCAAATCAATAAATATATATGTTAGGGGAAAAGTGGAGCTTTCTTAAGCCTTTCCCAGGGTGCACTGTGAAATCCAGCACCTCGCCAGTCCAGTCCACGGTGCAGGCGGTTGGATTGCCGAGAACGGGCGGAAACAGCTGTGGGGCGAGTAGGCGCAGGCCGGCCATCCAGGGTAGGCCGTGTGGACGGACGTGCACCCGGCCTGCGACCCCACACTGTCATTACGGCTGTTGTGTGTATGCTTCAGACATGAAAACACACCATTTGGTTCTTCAGGCTCAAATGTTGCTATTTTCTGTTTAATGGCAAACAAACCTCATGTCCTGTGGTTTGTGAAGCCACAGCTCCCTTTACTCAGCATCCCACGTGCTAGGGAGACTGGTATCCGAGGCCCTGGGGAGACTGTGTGGAGGGGCGGGAGGCCAGGCAGCTCGGAGGAGCTCTTCCTGCCACCCCGGGCATGATGGTGCCCGCAAGTGACAGGCCTTGGGGCAGGAAGTTTTCGGAGCCTTCCCATAACAAAGGCAAACAACGCACCCGGCCACAGAGGTTCCAGTGTGAGCCCAGCAGGGCTGAGGCTGGGTGGGCGGTTACATCAGCTGTGGCAGCAAACCTCTGGGGCAAACCCTGTTTTCTGAATGATGCCCCCGCCCTCATTGCGTTTATAAGGGGGTGGATTTGCCAACGCCAGTCTCCCTGCTCCAAGAGATCATGCTGGGGACTTGCGAGTCCCTTGTGCCAGCATTGTATGCAGGAAGCGTGCCTGTCCCTCCCCCTCCACCAGGTCAGTTTTCGAGTATTAAGATGCATCAACTAAGCTCAGCCCTGAGCCTTGGGGCTACCTGGGCCTGCGGCACATCCTTGAGTGTTAGATTATGACAGCAAACATCTCAGGACAGACAGCTTCAAAACCGCCCAACCGAGGCCCAGAGGGACATCGGGGCAGGCTCAGTCCCGTGAGGCTCTGAGTGGATTACAGGCAGTCTTTAGGAAGCAGGAGGCCAGGGGGACTTGGCCCTCTGAGCATCCCCACAAACTAAAAATTCACAGCCCTCCTTTTGTAGACACTCACAATTCCTTTAGATTCACAGAAGACAGCAAAATAAAAAAGCCATAAGTATGTATTGCATCAAAGTTCAACTAAAAATTTTTTTCCTTTGGCAGGGCGTTACCATGGGAAAGACAGAACAGCCGGGGGAGGCCCCGGGAAGACCCACAGTGACAAAGGGGAAAGTGGCCACCACGCAGGGCAATGCGACTTGAGGAGGAAAACACATAAAACATTCTTCCTGCAGTCCGTCCGTCTAAACTAGTGGGCTTTTAGGAGGGCAGTTAGTAAATCAGGAGCGTGTGCTAATTTGCAATCAAATAATGTCCCCTACTAAATGAGGTCTCTGAGACATGCATTTCATTTCCATCAACGTGAGGCCCATTTCCATAGAGACGGGTGGGGAAGTAGGCCAAACCCACGGTATGGTTTCCAGGAGGAACGGCGCGGTGGGCTGGCCAGTAAGGGAAAGCGCTGGGCTCGTACCCACTGGAGCCAGGAGCGCTTACTGGAAGGGGGAAGCCTAAACTCCAGGAAAGGCAGGGCAAGTACCTGAGGACGTTCCTGGCCGTTTCGTACAAATGGTCTCGTGTGTGCTCGTTTTTTGCATGGCCCACAGGAAAGTCCGAGTCAACCCCCCCCCCCCCACCACCGGGTGCGAACAGGTGCCTCTCGCTGGCCTAGAAGGGAGCGTGCTTCTCGGGTGGGACTGAGCTGTTCACCAGCTAATAACCAGCCAGAGGAGCGTGAAGGCCCAACGCCCGGAAAACAGGCCGCAGCCGCTCTGGAGGGAAGGTGGGGGGCAGACGTGTGCAGGAGACGCAGCAGCACTCGGCGCTGGGCAGCCAAGTGCAGGGAACAGATTCACCTCCATTCAGCGGACACCTTGTTTCCCCCGCCTGTTTCCCAAAGGCCTGCTCGCTGGGCTCCAAACGTCCCTGGGCGCATTTCTTTCCTTTTAATGTTTTTAATTGACTTTTAGAGAAAGAGGAGGGGAGAGGGAGACGGAAACATTGATTAACATGAATCGGCTGCCTCCTGCACACCCCCTACCGGGGATGGAGCCCACAACCTGGGCATGTGCCCTGAGGAACCCAACCAGATATCCTCTTGGTTTATGGGCCAATGCTCAACCACTGAGCCACACCAGCCGGGCCGGTGGGCGCATTTCTGAGACAAGCAGCTCGTGGCCTCACCCGAGCGGCGGCCCTTCCTCACTGACCCTCAGCCAGCGGCCGCCGGAGGCCCCGACACAGGCTGTGACCCGGCGTGCATGACTCACTGAGCCCCTTCACCCCGGAATTCTTCTGCAGAAAGAGAAAAACATGACACTGCCATGGCTAAAGATTTCCTTAAAGGGAGAAAGACATCGAAACCTTTGTGCTGTGTGAAACGAGGGAAAAGGCCGGCTCTCAGCGGGTTTCTACACATCCGTATAAAGCACTCACAGCCACCTTCTCCCAGTCCCTTGGAAAACACCGATTGCTGATAAGCAGGGGACAAGACCAGCAGGAGGCAGAGAAGTGAGCACCTGGCAGACAGGTCTTCGACAGGCTTTAATGTGGATTGTTTTACTGGAAACAGGAGCCGTCAGAGGTGAGGAGCTGTGGGGCGAACATTCTGGAGCATGGCGTGGAGAAGGGAACACTCACCAGCACCTCACACGGGAGCAAAGACAAGGTCAGCAACACGCCACGGGAGGAAACAAACGAAATGCAAAGGCACCTGGCTGTGGGCGGGGCGTGCGCGGGCCCCCAGCAGGTCCGCTGAGCGCACGGTGGGGGAGCATGGACAGGGAGGGTCCCACCCGGACAAGACTGGTTCTGACCGGAAGCCCGGGCTCCTGCGTAGGCGGCTACCCTTTCCTCAGATTGGTTCACACCTGCTGGGAGGTTTCAGGCCGTAAAAGGGGGATGAGGTTGGCTGCACAGTAATGCAAAAGCCCTCCTTTTCCTTTGTCTAGAAGAGGGGGGCCCTCCCCCCGCCCCAGTTCAGCTCCAGCAGTGTTTTCTGAAGGTGGTTAAGCATCCTGACTCAAAAATAAACAACAAAATAAAACACAGACAAGCGGCCTGAGTGTAAACCAATCGAATGGAAAGGCAGATTCCCAGCGCCTGGGGCCGCGCATCAGCTCTGCGCTACCGCCCTGGCGAGGGGAGAGCCTCCCGTGCCCACGGCTCGCAGCGCACGCGGCTCTCGGCGGCGGTGAGAACAGCGACCTTTTCCTTCGAACCCGCGTCCTGCTTGCTACCGGTGACCGCATGCCAAGTGCTGACCTTAGAGACCCCGCCTTGGCAAAGGGCCCCAGGCAGTGTCTGCCTGCTGTGGCCGTGCCTGTGGGAAAGACTGACACCCTCAGATAAAGACACCCCCCGAGTCCCCTCTCCTCTTCCCGTCTGCACGGTCTGTGGCCTCCTCGCGGGGAGGTGCAATGATTCCGCTTCCCTCAGTTCTGGGCACTCTCCGGAACATCTCGGACGAACCGGGTCTTTCATTTCTTCCCAACTCCGTTGGTGACTTTTGACTTGGAATGTCGATTTCTTCTTCTGGAAGAATGGCTTTCGTTGTTGCCTGGATGCCTGTCTTCAGAACCTGGCCAAAGGAACCGGGACAGGTCACTGTCACCGTGGGCTCGCTCAGGTGTGTGGCTGCCCAGCCGCCCTAGGCCTGTGGGTGAAGTGCAGGCTCTCCCACTGATCCTTGCGCGCCACCTAGTGGCCTCGTTAATAAGTGAAGGCAAGGCAGGGAAACCCCAGAGCTGGGCCAGCACAGCTGGTGCCTGGGAACGCAGAGCACACAGCTTGCGGGGAGTGGGGTGGCGCCCCGAGAATTCCTACACTCGCATGATGTGCAGGGTGAATGGTGATGGAACCAGAAGTGAGCGTACAAATGAAATCAACGCACAAAGGAGGGCAATGAAAAGGGAAACCGCATGGGTGTCAAGTCTACCCTCACAGCCAGAGTGCACGATCCAGGTCCCATACCTGGACACGCTACACACCGATCTCTAAACCCCTAAACCGGACAGGCTTCTTGACTTTACAAAATTAAACAGATCACGTGCCCTCGATCATGTGACCTGGAGGCCACTTCACAGAGCTGCTCACGACACACAGTGCTGGAGCCACGCAGCGAAGATGCCACATGCCCTCCAGAGGCGCCGCCTACAAGGACAGCACACCATCGCGTGTCAGGCTGTGTGGTGGGCGAGTTCAGAGAAGACCTCTAACCAGCTGAGTGCTGAGCCGTCCATCAGCCGGCACCGCAGGGAGGGCCCGGAAGTTGGCGGGGGGGTGGGGGGGGGGGACTCCAGGGAGAGATGTGTAAGGCTTGGGAGGTCAGCACACTTTCTGGCACTGGGCAGGCTCTGCTCTTGGGCTCTGTACAGCCAAGCCAGAAGGCTGTCTGTCCCAGGGCTCAGCCCCCGCCCCAGGGGATCTCACCTGAGACAGCCACTAAACAAGGCTCTGAGGGTGTGGCCTCCATGGTCAGGGGCATTTGGCTTAGTCCACGAGACTTTTACCTCTCTGAAGGTTTTTTCTTTTTTTTACTATTCTTTCTATTTTTTATTGACATTTATCTCCAGCACTGCTTACTTCTCTTAGCCTTTGCAATGAAGAAGTACAACTGATCTGTAAGGACGGGCTGTGAATTGGGGAGCCCTGGGGAACCCCTCTGCCTGCTTCTATCAGCATTCCAAAACAGGTTGCCGATCAACTCCTTGATTTGGCAAAACCATCTCAATGTGGGGGGTGGGAGAGGGTGGCAGCGCAGCGGAGTGTATGCCAGTGTCGTCCCGAGGGAGAGCTCGGAGAGGCCTGACCCCAAGAGAACTCGGGAGGGCAGCCGGGACACTGCGCCTTCCTCTCCCCGGCCCACCGCTCCTCTGGGCGGTTCATCTCGGAGCTGAAACTCGGCCTCGGCTTAGTTCTCGCCTTCAGTCAGGCCTCCTGGTGGGCTCAGAGGAACTGCTGTCCAGTGGAGCGTCTCCGTCATTATTACACGTCCCTAATTCTTTAAAATAACCAGTGGCCCCAAATCTTCCCCGAGCGCTCCTTGGAGAGGCCAGCGGGAGATCCCTGACTTCACCGCTGAAATCCCTCCCCCGCGGCCGGCCTCTGGGATGACTGGGGCCCCCATCTACCCCTTCGGAAAGGCGTTCCTCCGGCACCCGGTCCTTCCTGAGCCTCTCACGCAGGATGAAGCCGGAGGGAGGACACTCCCGGCGGAAGCGGGAGGTGTGGGCCGGGCCGTCTGCCTGCCTCAGAAGAGGCAGAACGAGCGGCGCCTCCTCCTAAGCAGGTTTCCTGGGCAGGTCCTGCGGGCACGTGGCGTGTTCCTTAGAAGGAACGGAGGCGCCGATGAGGAAGCTTGAGACCCTTCAGGGCACACGTTTATCAACACGCAGAAGCGAAATACTGGCCCTCAGTCTCCTGACTGGGCCTTGGGAAGGGCAGGACCCAGGGAAGTTTCAGACAGTGAGCAAAAGATACCTTTGCTGCCTTTCCCGTGAGGCCAGGAAATGTCGGGGCTGTAGCTGCCGTCTTCACACTCGGAGTAGGTCTGGGGAGAGAGGCGGGCGGCTTAGTGAGGAACCTGGAGCCCCCCTGGGAGGGCGTGGCGGGCAAGTGACAGGCTCTGCCCTGCCCCAGCGGCTCGGGTCACCACCACGCCAGGCCAGGACCTCCTCAAGCTTCTATTTCCCAGCTAGGAAGCCAAGGTCATCTCCCAGGTGATGCAGAATACGATTCTAGAAAGTACCTTTTGTTCCTTAGACTCAAGGTATAAATAATGGGCGAAGATGTTACTTTAAAAAAAATTACAGTTGACAGGACTGTTCTAGCGCTTTAAGCCCACACACATCCATCCTCTCGTTGATCCTCGCATCTACTCGAGGGGGGCAGGCAGGCGTTTTGCAAGGAGAATCCCAGGCTGGGGCCGGGAAGAGGCCGGGACAAAGTGGAAGGGCTGGGAATAAGAGGCAGCCTTCCCCAAAGTGGTCCAGGCTCTCCCACAATGCTTTAAACAAGGCCTACACCTCTTACAAAGGAGGGTAAATATGCTGACATATGGACAGGAGTTACAAGCATAGACAGCACCGGCAGGGAGTGAACGCTGGGCTGGTTCAGTTTCCACAGGCTGAGGCCGCAGCACGTTCTCCCCGGAACCTGCTCTGGCTGCGCTCGGCCGCCCCGACCCCGTTAACGCGGCCTCTGCCCCCTCCCCCCCCCACCCCCGTACCTTTCCTCGGTGACCACAGTGCTCCGCGTACCACACCATGCCGTACAGACACAGGAAGGTGGTGAACGCCTGCAAGGCAAACAGCACATTTGACCAACGTCGCTGCACAAATCCCACGCCCAGAATTCTGGTGTCAACGGGAATCCCACAAGGCGGCTAGACGCGCTCCGGCCACCGCCCTGGGGTGGGGCAGAGGTGAGCCGGAGAGGAGCTGGGAGCATCGCGGAGGCTTCTGCCAAGCGGTTATGGAGCAGCTCCACTGGTGGCTCTACCAGCAGAACGCAAACCGTGTTTGGACGCGGGATAAGCGGGAGGCGCTTCTGAGCGACTGCGGCTCTGCTCAAGAGGACACAGGGTCTGCCACAGGCCACGCTGTCCCCGCCGCCCCCCCCTCCCCCCCCCCCGGGGAGAGTTGTAAGGATCCGCTTGTCGCCGTCCCAGGGGAAGAGGGGCTGCTGCCCGGCTTGCACAGCCTTTCTGGTGCCGATCAGCCTCGGGGCCCACGCTGACCCCGGTTCTGGCAGCTTTTGGTTTTGCTGCTTGAGTCGACAGGCAAGTCAAGAGGAAGTAAAAATGCCCCGTACACTTCTCAGTGAGGTGAGAAGGGAGTGGTCCACGGGGCCCAGAGGCAGGGAAACTGACAGCCTACTTCCCCAGCATCCCCACGCACCCCGCACCACACCCTACACTGTACCCTCACTGAAGGGAAGAGCAGCTTCTACAGGAACTCAGAGCCTAAAAATGGTCACAAAACAGAAAGTCAGGAAGCTCCTGGCCGCCTAGCCTGGGCGGAGAGGAGAAGAAAGAGGGGGCATGTGCCTGTAGATTGAGGACAGGTGAGCCTGGGCAGACCCTTCAGCACCTGCAGGCTCCCCCGCTCCCCCCCCCCCCCCCCACGGCAGGTGGATCAGCCTGCACCTAACGACTGCCCACTCCCACTTCTTCAGACAGAATGCCTTGCTTCAGGCACCGTTCTCACCAGCGGCCTCCTGCCTAACCCCGCCTTCCCGCTGAGGACCTGGCACCTCGGCCCAACGTGGGAACAGGTGTGGCTTCATGGGGGAGCCTTCTCTTCTTGGGGAATGCTTTTCGTTGTTTCTAAGAATCGTAACTTTAGATCTACAAGGGTCACCACACAGATCATTAATTTCAAGTCCCTCCTTTCACAGAAGAGGAATGAACACGGCCCTGAGGAGGACACACAGCTAGTGTGTGCGGAACTGGAGCCAGGACACAGGCCTGTGGATACCCCCATCCAAGGTGCAGGATGGCTGTCGGGATAAACAGGGCTTCATGCCCATACATCTTCGCATCTCTGCCCACTCAGCCCTCCGCTCATCCAGCCCCAGAACGGAAAGCACCATAGGAACAGCCAATATGCACAGCCTCCAGCATCCGCCCTGCCCGGGAGAGGGGGAGGAGCCACAGTGCGGAGGCAGGCTGGGAAATCTCTGCAGGGCGGCTGGTAGTTTAGCTTAAGCCCAGCTCCTTTAAGTTACCAATCTTTACTAAGTGTCTGTGAATAAAGAGCCCGGGGCTCCGACTGGCCTCTCCCCCAGACCAGGGAGTGGGAAGAGCAGCCCGATGGAGAGAACATGAAACACACAGGACACCAGTCCATTTACATTAAATCCACATGCAAGCTGGCATCCGCCTATAGATCTGAGACGTAAAGAAAAAAGGCTCCTATTCCCCCACCAAAAACTAGGCAATGAATGAATGTGTTACAATTATAAAAGAAAAACTTCTTCTCATCTTTACCGTATTCTAGCACACGCTGATTTCTAACATGCACCACCCCTGAATGGACCACCTTCCAGGTTTGGGAAGAGTGGGAGAGACCAGAGGATTTGCGGCGTACTGGCCTATGTATGTGCTAGGTCCTTTCCAAGGAGCAAAACAGACCGTCCTACGCTTCACAGGGGGCGCCTTTGGGAGGATGGGTCCCTCCTCCCCAGACCAGTCGGTGGCTATGCGGCTCGGCTATGCAGTGGGGGTGGGGAGGCGGCCCAGAGAAAGGTCACTCCACTAGGCCAATGGGAAGTGAGGGCTGCGCTGTCATTCCGAATTTTGTCCACCAGAGGGCAGGTGCGAGAGGCTCGTCTGCTTCAGTCCCCAGCCCCAGCCCCAGCCCTGGGAGGGCAGCTCAGCAGACAGCTCTGCAGGGGGCAGGCTGAGCAGACAGGAGGGGAGCTTTTCAGCACAGTCACCACACAGAGCCCACTGTGGCTGCCAAAGCACCGCTTCCCCTGGGTACAAAAGGCCCGTTTCACACTCGTCCCAGGAGACAAAAGCCTGTAATTTGGGGTTTGCAATCACACCTGTGGAAATCTAGGCAAGTACCCACTTAAAATGTCAAGGCCTAAATTTAAAACAGCACTGTACAGATTTTGTTTAAAGAAAGGAAATAAAATAAGAAAGAGAAGAAAAATATGTGGGATGAGAGCCAAGGCTGTGGCGGCAATGAGGGTGTCAAACCGGGCTGGCCTCCAGGTCAGGACAACGCGGGCCCCAGCTCACCGCACTGAGACACCCGCTGCGGGACGCTCTGAGCAGGCAGGCGGTCTTCTCTCCCGCTGGTCTAGTCGCTAACCTACAGCCCCGGTATGTTCTTACCCAGCGAGGGGAGTAGGAGGGGCTTCGTTCCTCGGAGTCATGTGGGGGGCCTGGTGTACATAACTTAACATTCCTGTATTGAGTCACGTTCACCTCACTCCTGAGTTTGAGATCAATCTTGATCTTTAAAAAAGTCCATGAGCCCAGCTGGTGGGTTCAGTGGTTTAGCGTTGACCTATGAACCAGGAGGTCACAGTTCAAGTCCCATCAGGGCCCAGGCAGCCCGGGTTTGTGGGCGTGGTCCCCAGTTGGGGACCTGCAGGAGGCAGCCGATCAATGGTGCTCCTCTGATCTGCAGATCCTCCTCCCACTCTCTCTTCATCATCCTGAGGGGAGGACAATATTGTATGATTGGGCCTCTCAAGCCCCCAACAATAGGGAAAGATTCCGAGCAGGGAAAAGGGATTGGGACTGGAATTCTGGAAGATCGCTCGGCGGCGACAGTGTAGAGGATGGATCTGAAGGGCAGGATGGAGAGAACATGGGTGTGCAGACGGCTACACGGGCAGCGGGAAGAGGAGGGTGGAGCTGGGCCACATGGCTGAATGACTAGCACCTGGTGACCTGCTGACTAGAGAGACAGAGGAGAGGAGCGGGGCACCTGAGGGAGGGGAGAGCTGTTCACGGGGACCCCTCACAGTCCTGCTCACTGGTATCTCCTGGGAGCCCTGGCCAACTCCCCACCTCGTATGTGCTCTCTCCAGTGCTCCTTCAGCTCTGTGTACAAGTCCTTCGTGATACTTAGCACACGTTAACATCACTCCTTTGTACATACAATTCCCGTCCCGATGAGGAGACCCTTGGAGGGGCACCCTCTGCCACTTACCCTCTGCGTGACTGGGGCAAGTGATGACCCTCCCTGGGCCTTTACTCATTCAGCAGTAAAAGAGGGCTAATACAGTGCCTCCCCTCCACGCGTAAAGAACTGTGCCATTCATGAGAAGGGCTTAGAACAGTGTCTGCACGGGGTTAGCACTAATGTCTCATCCCATCATCCATCTGTGGGCGTTCCGCACCAGGTGCAGCGTTGACGAGCACTCAGGAAATGTGTGAAGGAATAACGAACACGCAGGGACCCTGCTAAGTGGGGGAGAGATCGATGGGAGGACCGAAGTGCTTCATGTCCTTAATAAGGTCACAATCACAGACACCAATGCAAACCCCAAATCACCAACGTAAGGAGGCCTATGTGAAGTGTCAAAAAAGTAAAACAGAGAGCAGGTCTCTACAACTTAAGGAGAGACTGATGGGGTCCCTGAAGGTGGGGTGACCAGAGCGGGCTTCCTGGGCATGGTCGGAGGCCACTGATGCACTGGGGGCCGAGGGGGTGGCTGGACACCTGCCCACGTCCCAGGAGTCCCCCTGCCTCCACTTCTCTGTGTCCCCTCTGGCACCAGGTGAGGGCAGTCAGTCACACTACAGTTCACACACCTGAGGTCACAGCACTTGTAACACAGCACATGTTCCAATCTCCACGCACATCTGCAAGCTCTCCTCCCAATCCCTGCATCGAGGCTCAGTGAGACAGAGTGCGAACTCTGGAGTTTCAGTACAAAGGAAACCATTGTTTCCTTTGGTTGTTCAAGCTAAAACAGGACAGAACCGGCTCCAGGTACCCTGGCACAGTTAGAATTTCTCACAAGTAACCCTAAAAATAGAAACCGTGAAAGGCAACAAAAAACACTTAAAAATACGAAGTTTAGTCTTGCAAAAAAAAAAAAAAAGACCTGAATCTGATTAAGCCTCTAGATTCAGCTACCAATTTACAGAAAATATAGAGGACAAAGAAATCTGTTCAATTACATACAGGATGAAACCAGGAAAATCCAGCCCGTGGGAAAACCTACAGGACAAAAGAACTGGTTTCTTCAACAAGTAAACTGCAAAGGTGAGAGAGCTAGAGATAGAAGGGAATTATAAATTAAGAGAGACTTAAGAGGCATGCCAACAACTGTAAAAGGTGGGTACTGATTCAAATACATTTTCCTAATACAAAATTTAAGAACATTTAGTAATCCGAACTTTGATTAGATATTTGATAATGTTAAGGAATTATTGTTAATGCTTTTTCAAATGTGATAATGATATGGTGGTTGCATTAAACAAAAAAAGGCAATTTTTTCTTCTTTTAGAGATACATTCCGAAATATTACAGGTGGATCTGCTTCAAAATAATTTGGGGTGGACATAATGAGTAGGAAATAGAAGGAAACAAAACTGGCTGTGAGTTGGTAATTGTTGGAACTGAATAAATAATGGGTACATGAGGGGTCATCTACTCTATCTAGTTCTAAACATATTAGAAATTTTCAATGATTATAAAGGAGTGCAAATTAATCTTCTAGACCAAGTGAATAAAGAATCCTAAGCTTAAATGTAAAGACTCTTCTCCAAAATAATAAAATACCCAAGTTATGGAGGACAGTCGCAATGTGTAAGCGAGGTAAGCTCTCACTTCCCATTAGAGGTGAGGGAAGAGTCCGAGGACAATGGAACTGCAGGCCCAGCGCGCTGCCTGTCAAAGAGGGAGCTCACCCGGGTACCCAGGCGTGGCCTAGAGAGCCGGCCAGTGGGGCAGAATCTGCACGGTCAGATTACCTTCAAACCATCTCCCACGGCCTCTGAACTACATGCGGTACATAAATGGTTGCACAGGATGTGTATGCTATGGGCACTGTAGTTGCCCTTGTCGCTTGTGGCAGGCCTGGGATGCTCGGTATGTGTAGATGAATACCCGTTATAAGTAAAATGAATGCATGTATGAGGCACCTGCAGAGGGCTTCTGACCAGGACCCGCGAAGGGGACCCATTCTGCATGCCATGTGGTTCTGTGTATTTATTCTCAAACTTGAGACTGGTGACCATCCCTAGGTTATTACAAATAGAATATCCTATCTATGAATTTCTAAGAAACCTTGGTGCACAAGAGAGGTGTGTTTTTTCCCCCCAAAGAAACACCACGGGGAGTTTAGCTAACCCTTTGGGTAAGAAAAGTAATGACTTACCACGCAAAGAAGCCAAAGCACAACATAGAGTATCTGTGTCTTAGAGAAGAGATCTTGTCCAAATTTTATGCAAACAATAGCTTCCAGGAAAGCAATGACCCTGGTTAAACAAAGAACAAGAGGTTAAATACTAATTCACATCATCAGAGCATATACCTTCCCAGAAAAATGCATTATTCCATTAAAAAGTGCACAGGATTTGGTCATAAGATTTCCGCCCCAAACAGTGGTAGCAGGTCCCCCACAAAATGACACCTCACTGCACTTCCTTCCAACAGAAAATACAGCTGACGCCTGAACAATACGGGTTTGAACTGTGTGCGTCCACTTATATGTGGACTTTTTTCAATAAATACTGTAAATGTATTTTCCTTATGGTTTTCTTAGTAACACTTCCTTTTCTGTAGCTTACTTTAGTGTAAGAATGCATATACAATACATATAACATACAGATATGTGTTAACTGTTTATGTCATTGGAAAGCCTTCTGTTCAACAGCAGGTGACTAGTAGTTAAGTTTGGGGGGAGTTAAGAGTGATGTGCAAATTATCAACTTCAGGGGTTGATGCCCCTGATCCCCATGTTGGTCAATTGTGTGTGTGTGTGTGTGTATTATATATACTACACAATTATATATACACATACAAACATATATTTTATAAAAGGTTTATTTTACTATTACTCCACTCTTCTTTTTGTAAAGACTTTATTTTTTAGAGTAGTTTTGGGTTCACAGGAAAATTAAGAAGGTAGAGATTTCTCTTACACTGCCTGCCCCCCCCCCCCCGCCCCAGACGCACAGCCCCCACCCCACTGTCAACATCCTGCCCCAAAGTGGTACACGGGCTACAACCGATGAACCCACACTGACACGTCAGTATTATCTCAAGTCCACAGCTGACATTAGGCTCACTCCTGATATTGTTCCTTCTAGGGGTCTGGGCAAATGTGCAACGACACATCCACCACTACAGAATCATGCAGCGTAGTTTCCCGGCCGTAAGCATCCTTTGCCCTCTGCCCACTCATCCCTCTGCCCCTCCCCAGACACAATACAATATGTTTTACTTCTTCCTTCGCTCTAAGACTAAAATCTCAGCTCATCCATTTCCATAGCATCCAGCTCGGGGGCTGGTAGCCCAGGGTGGACAGCCACCACCTGTTGGAACCTCAAGGACAGGGAACCCCCTTCCTTTGCAGGAGGCCCACTCTGACGCTCAGCCTCTGGATGCTGGGAAGCCTTCCCTTGTCTCAGGCTGGTACCTGCCTACTTCTACCCGTGGGTCCTAACTGCCCTCCACGGCACACAGGCTGACTCTGAGCCGGCAAGTGAGTCTTCCAATAACTTAAAGGCAGCAATCACAGTCCCTCCAGCCTTCTAAGAATTTCTAGATTCAACATCCCCTACGTTTGCTGACAATATAAACTTTTTTATCCTCTCTTGATCTGTAAGCAATTTTGCTAAATACAAAAATGTTTCAAAAAACACTTCATGTTTTATTCTTTTAATTAAAACATCAAAGAAAAAAGCCACTCTTATGTTCTAATCTCCACTTACAAATATACAAATCAAACCTGTATTAAGGTTCAGAGCTCCAGGTAAGAATGGAGGAGGTGAGGGTGACACAGCTGCCTGCGATCCCAAAGACCGCTCAACACATACTGGTTTCAGACACGTCCGGGTTAGTGCTCCCCTCGAGGGCGGATCTGCAGTTGGGGCCTGGGCAGCTGCACGACACCCTCAAAGGGAAAGGGCCCGGAGGCCCTGGGTCCGCCTACCACCGGCAGATGGAGGCCACTGCAATCATCCAATGTGCGGGCGGCTCTGAACAGCCGGGAGCCTGCAACCAGAGCCACCTCGGCGAAACGGGAAATCTCCTGAATGTAGCTCTAGAGTTTGGGCCTGACTTTCCCCCTCACCCTCACCAAACAAGGTTTGGGAGTGGCTGGCCTGAGTCTGTGGAGACTACCCCAACCCCAACAAAGCACTGTTTTAGCTGAGGTACAGGAGGCTTTTGGGGTAGGTCTGAGTGTCCCGTGGTCCTGAGGTTTAGAGCGTGAGCTGACACTAGAGGGCAGCGAAGCTCTGGGTACTTCCAGGCTGCAGCCAGGGGCAGGGTGCCCGTGAGTGAACACACAAAGAATAGTTAACCTTTAGCGGGGACTTGGACACAAGGGAAAGGGTTAAGCCCAGAAAGAAGTGTGCCGTCTGCCCTTAGGTCAGACAGAAGGCCCTGAGTTTATTGTGAGGGATTTCTGGATATTTACTCCTGAGTCACCTTTAAAAGCACCGTGACCAGCAGACCAGATCTGTGTTTCTCACACGTCTGTGATATGAGACCCAGGGCAGAAACACACCTTTTATTGTGACCCAGTACACACACACACACACACACACACACACACACACACAGAAACAAACGTTTCACAAAGTACTCCATCCCCTTACGCTAACATTTTTCTTCCTATTTCGCTTTAAGCTGCAGGTCAGGACCTCACAGCTGACTTCATAATGGCCTGAACTTCTCAGTCACCAACTTCAGGAAGTGCTTTGCTCCTACGCTAAGGACTCTTGGCTAAGCCACCGTCCATGCATGTGGCCTTCTCAGTGGGGTGACCGCTTTTGAAAGACTGGGTGGGAAGGGGGGCAGTGGGGCGGCCTAGAGTGAGGGGAAGGGGCAGCGATGAGTCTTAGAGTCACATGGGTCTGCAGGGCCTCCCTAGGACTTAAACATGACCCACCTGGTGGCTGAACTGAGCGCTGCTGAGGGGCAGGAGTGGGAGAGGGCGGGCAGAGCTGTGGAGATGAGAGAGGCGCTACCCCAACAATCCCGTGGCCTCTCCAACCACCAGCACTGCCCCAGGGGGACCCCAATAAAGAACATCCTTTTGGAAGGTTAACGTGACTTCTGTTCAAGACTCAGCGGCTGCTGCTTTGGGGCCTGGGCCGGGTGGGAGCCTGTACTGGCCTGTCAGCTGGGACAGTGCGCCCTCTGGCCCCCTGTGTGTGCGGAGGAGTGGGGGGCGGGGAGGCCTCCTGAACTCAGTGCAAAATGAACTCTCTCTGACCTTTCCCAAACTGACCTACTGCGGTTTGAGGTTTGATGACATTCCGTCAGGGCTCCCTTTGGTGCCATCGCTCTCGAATTAACAAGTTGGGAAGCACATACACTCTGGGCGGAGGCTGGCCAGCGCTCACACGCAGCTCCCGTCTTTGGAGCCTGCCCTTCAGAGACGGGATGGGGACGAAGCCGGTCGGCAGAGCCGGGTAAAGAGCTCCTCGGTGCACGGAACAGGAAAGCAAGCAGGCGACTGCAGAGACTGGAAGCTCGGGGCTCAGAGTGTAAGCTCGGGGCTCAGAGTGTAAGCTCGGGGCGGGGGCGGGGGGGACCCTGAGGCTGCCCCCGCCTCCTGCACCGCACGGCACTGCCCACAGCAGCCCAGGAGGCTCTGGCGGGGCTCCAGGCAGGGGTGAGCCTCCCCTCCCCTCCCCCTGCACAGTGGAAGTGAGGCACGGATAAGGTGACCCAGCCTTTACACCATCGCACAAAGCCAGGAAGCGTTCCACAGTGAGTCCGTTCTGATTAGGGTGAGCACCAGCGCCTTTTTGGAGGAAGTGGTAGCCGGGTGGGTGGGGCCTCACCAGAAAGAACACTTCCACTGCCCTCCTGGAACTCTGACCTCCCAAGAACCCGGGCAGGGAGGGGGGCTGAGAAGAGGACCAAGTGGGAATACCCAGCACAGTTCCACTCACTTGTTCTGATGTACATTAGGGGTTGGGGCAGGATGTCATTTGAGGAAAGGGATTCAGCTGCTAAAAAAAATAACTGAAAAATAACCCACTACTGCCAGGAGCGTGGGGCTGTCGTGGAGGTGCCTCTGAGTGAGGGGGCAGGGAGGCAGGATGAAGGGGCACCATCCAGGAGGAGGGATGAGGGGGGTGCTGGGAGGGGGAGCTACCCCAGCAGCGTGAGCACCGAGGGCCTGAAACAGGGAGTGGCCTGGAGGGAAAGCGAGGTGAGGGTGGGAGGAGGCTGTGAAACTCGGTCACCAGGATCTGTGGAAAGGAGTAATTTTTCCCTACTATAGGTTTTCATCAAATATATGCTTTCACACTCAATTTAGAAGTTAGCATTTTGAATCTAAGTGACCTAAGGGACTGAATGTCACGTACAGATTTGCTGGATGTCTCTAGAACTTCAAATGCTAAATGGCACCTGAATTGTTCATAGTGTTTAAGCACCACTGACCTAGCATATTGAAGATGGTCTCACATTTCACATGGGGGGAGGGGTACTATAAATTAGATAACCTGTGGTTTCTTTCATCACTTAAATAATAGTAAATTCAGATGCAGCATTTGTATCCTTAACAAGACAATAAATTGTGACCATGTGGCTAAGTGTTAGTTCTCTTGGGGATAATGAACTTATACCTTGGCATATATCAAGCAGCTGTTTTGCAGGGTCTTTTTAAAAATATATATATTTCTTTTATTGATTTCAGAGAGGAAGGAAAAGGGAGTGAGAGAGATATAAACATCAATGATGAGAGAGAATCACTGATTGACTGCCTCTTGCATGTCCCCCACTGGGGATCAAGCCTGCAACCTGGGTATGTGCCCTTGATTGGAATCGAACCTGGGACCCCCCAGTCTGCAGGCCAACGCTCTATCCGCTGAGCCAAACCAGCTAGGGCTTTGCAGGGTCTTTTTGATGTGAAGTAACATAAAGTATAGGAAAGGCCATCACAAAATGATGTCCCAAACTTGTCATCAAATTCAGATGACATTGGAAAAATCCATTTTGTATCTAATTTATTTAATCAAATAAGGTATCTGAGTTCTAGGTGGGAGATACCTTTGATTTCCTAATATTTCTTTAAAAGCAGTTTCTATACCCTCTTTCTATAATTTGCCAATTAACTATTCTAATCTTAAATCAGAAAAGGTAATGTTAATAAAAGAAACCATATGCTATCGCCAATAAATCAACAAACAACAAGTGCTGGCGAGGATGTGGAGAAAAGGGAACCCTCATGCACTGTTGCTGGATTGCAAACTGGTGCACCCACCGTGGAAAGGCGTATGGAGGTTCCTCAAAAAATTAAAACTAGGACTGCCACATGACCCAGTAATTCTATCTCTGGGTATACATCCGAAGAAACCCAAAACACTAATTCGAAAAAATATGTGCACCTCTATGTTCATTGCAGCATTATTTACAATAGCCAAGGTATGGAAGCAACCCAAGTATCTATCAACAGACAAGTAGATAAAGATGATGTGATACATATACACAATGAAATACCACTTGGCCATAAAAAAGAATGAAATCTTAACATTTGTGACAATATGGATGGAGCTAGAAGGTATTAATTTTGCTAAGTGAAATAAGTCAGACAGAGAAAGACAAATACCATACAATTTCACTTATACGTGGAAGCTAAAGAACAAAATAAATAAACAAAACAGACTCACAGGCACAGAGAACAAACTGATGGTTCCCAGAGGGGAAGGGTGGGGACTGGGTGAAAAAGGTGAAGGGATTGAGAAGCACAGATTGACAGTTACAAAACAGTCAGAGGATATCAAGTACAGCTTGGGAATATAGTTAATAATACTGTGATAACTATGGTGCTAGGTGGGTACTAGACTTATCAAGGGGGATCACTTCGTAAATTATATAAATCCAGTGGTTCTCAACCTTTCTAATGCCTCGACCCTTTAATACAGTTCCTCATGTTGTGGTGACCCCCAACCATAAAATTATTTTCGTTGCTACTTCATAACTGTAATTTTGCTATCGTTTCTACTTCATAACTGTAATTTTGCTACTGTTAATGAATCGTAATGTAAATATCTGTGTTTTCCGATGGCCTTAGGCGACCCTGCTATCGGTTCTCAACCTGGGACCCACAGGTTGAGAATCGCTAGCAGGGTCGCCTAAGGCCATCGGAAAACACAGATATTTATATTATGATTCATTAACAGTAGCAAAATTACAGTTATGAAGTAGCAACGAAAGGTTGAGAACCACTGGATGTTATACAGCTGAAACTAATATAAAATAATATTGAATGTCAACTATAATTGAAAAATAAATGTAAAAAAATAAAACCAAACAAGCAAAAATATCTACTAAACATTTGGAAAAGTCAAATTTGAAGCTTTTAATCTACCTTAATTTAAAGGGATTATAAAGTAATTATCTAATTCACTGTATTTTATACTTTATCTTCTGAGAATAAAAAGAACTAAGGTTAAAAAAAACCCCTCCACAAATGAAAGCCATCTAAAAACATCAGCAAGCCTTCCTAGGAAAATTGCATTGAAAGGCATTCAACACAGGGTGAAGAAATAGCAAAAGCGATTTAGAGGCGTACGTGTTTTGTAAACCTCCACAGGGGCAGGTACTTACCCAAACACCCAGCACTGAGTCCCCACGCGCTTGCACTGCGTGTCGGTGAGGTAAGCGTAGTACTGTCTGAAAGGACAAAGGGGGAATTCACTGAGCTTCTGTAAGCCCAGCCAGTCAACATGGAATTAAGTTACTGTGACAGATGAATATCCAGATGTCCTGCCCTCTTCCATACACTCCAGCTGCCTGGTCTAGTTCTACTCAAGGAACTAGGAAGCTGGTGACTGTTGAAATGTTCCTGTGAGAGGTTAGGAGTTCGGGCTGGGTTGCAAGGAGGGGAGCCTGGTTTGAAGATGGTCTTGGTCCAGGGACAGGCTCCCAGAGCCTTGAGCCAAAGCAGCCCCAGTGGGTGCCTCAGTCCCCCTCTATGGAGGCGATTCTGAGAGTCACCTGCACTGTCATTAACTGTCTCCTCTGGCTCACTCCAGGCCAAGGTGGCTGCAGGTAACCAGGCAATAAACACAGATATTTTCTGGCTCTCAGAAACCAGAATGGCACCTCGCAGTCACTAAATGCCAATGATTTTGAATGTTATTGACAAGATTAAAACAGAAAAGTGGGTGGGCAATGATATAGAGTTGAAAGACTTAGAGCAGCACCTACCCAACAGAAATACAATACAAGCCACAAATGCAATTTAAAATTTTCCAATAGCCACATAAGAAATGGAAAAATGAAAGATGAAATTCACTTTCATAATCTATGTTATTTAACCCAATATATTGAAAACATGATAAAGAAATGCTCTATATTGTTTTTGTACTAAGTCTCCACACTCCGGGGTATTTTACATTACAGCACATTTCGATGTGGACTAGCCACATTCTAGTGCTCAACCCATGCCTTCAGAAGCTGCACCTGAACCAGGAGTTCATCATCGTTTTTGAGATAACAAACTTTGAGGATTTATGAAAGCCATCTATAAAGGCATATAAAACAAAGAATTTTGCATTAAACTTCAGGGGATTCTCTTATACCTAAAGCTCATCCACGAACTATCATCTCTTCACCCCAAAGACCCCGCTGAAGAAGTCTAGTGATAAAGAATTCAGGTCTTTGCCCAGCTGATGTTGTCTCAGTGGTTGAGCGTTGACCTATGAACCAGGAGGTCACGGTTCGAGTCCCGGTCAGGGCACATGCCCAGGTTGTGACCTCAATCCCCAGTGTAGGGCATGCAGGAGGCAGTTGATCAATGATTCTCTCTCATCATTAATGTTTCTGTCTCTCTCTCCCTCTCCCTTCCTCTCTGAAATCAATAAAAATACGTTAAAAATATTGAATGTCAACTATAATTAAAAAAATAACATCATCTATGACTTCAGATCTACCATAAAAACATTTGTATTTTTCAATAATCTCATTAAAAAGGAAACCTCAATATCACTGCTACTCATTTTTTTTTAATAGGCCTTGGAGATTATAAGGGGTTTGAAAATAATGTTGTGGTTTTGATTATTCACTTCTGTTACTGAGGTCTGAGCAAAACATTTTCTTCATATTATGAACATATAATTCTTTACAATGCTAGCTTCATGGAAAATCTGCTAGTTTGTGTGACCTCCCTATGCTAAACAGGAGAACACAAAGCAGGCTCACATGCTCGGTGACAGTGAGACTTATCCAGCATTACCTCACTGTGGGCGCCGTGATGCCACCAATAAAGAGAATCCTACACCAGCTCAGCGGATGACCGGCTTGGAACACAAAGATATGTTTCAAGAAGAAGGTGTTCAACTCCGTCAGCTGAAAAAGAAGGAGGCAGCAGTCAACCTGATACGTCATTCTAAGTCATAATCCTATATTCCCCTATGGGAAGTCTACAACTAAAAATAACTGCATGTTCAAAGCATTTCCAGAGAACACCTGGGGTCTCCCAAGGGTCGCTACTGAGACTTGTGACAGCCGGTACAACATGGGCATTGGCCAGCGGGGGGCAAGCGGGAGGTGCTGGGGTGCTAGGAGAAGCACCTGGGGCACCAGCTTCTTGTCATGCTTCCTGGTTCACACAGTTGTCAGGTGTGTGACCTGCTGGGATAGTCCCAGTTCCATTCCTGGTCGGGTCACATGCCTCAGTTGCGGGTTTGATCCCCAGTGGGGGGCATACAAGGAGGCAGCTGATCAATGATTCTCTCTCATCATTGATGTTTCTCTCTCTCTCTCTCCCCCTAAAATCAATGAAAACATATTTAAACAAATAAAATAAAATAAATTACCCAAAGTGGCAACAGCCTAGACACAATTTTAAAAATCACACACTGAATTTGAAACATAAAAAAAAGCCTTGCATTTGTTCCTCTGGTCCTGAAAATGATCTTTCTAAAAAGCAATCCAATGCCTAATTCATTGGGTGATGGATGCTTACTATGAGCAACTTTAGGGGACTTTTAATTTGTTCCTTATTTGTCATTCAAAGACTCAGATTTTAAAATGCCTTCATGATGAAACACCTAGCCGGTAAGCAATGTCAACTATCATCACCTCTAAATTCTTGGATAGAATTATTTTTTCCCCTAGTTCAGGGCATCTGAAAAGAAGAATACCTGCCAGATGATCATGAAAAGGTATATCCCGGCCACCCTCTGAAATGAAGACTTGGGGTCGAACCATCGAACGTAGGTCCAGCTGGCAGGCGTGAACTGCAGCACGGCTCTTTTGATTTTCCCAGTGGTGGTGTGGATGTCCCTGTAAGAAGAGAACAGCTCCAGTGAGATAAGAAAGGGGAAGAACAAAAACCCCAAAACAAGAAAAAACAAACAAACCAAAAAACCCTCTGCGTTGACCGTTTACAACCAGTGCCCCGCACAGAAGAGTCCTTTCTCCGTGAACTGGCTCCGCAACAAGAGCCCCTCTGCACAGGTGACGCCCTGGGGAGGTCCGGGATGACAGCCAGCAGAGCCCAGGCCCCGCAGAGCCAGGAGAGGCCTTGCTTGGTGACCGGCCGGCGAAGAAGCTGAGAGGCACTGGAGACCACCTTCTGGACCAGGCGGGAAGGAGGAGGGGGCCAGCCAGGATCCGATTCCCACCACTGTGTGCCTCCCAGACCGGGGCGTTTTAGTAAGAGAACATGCTCCATTTTCTCGCGGTCTCCCACGTCTTCACTTCACCCTGTTTCTCCCTCAGGTAAGTGAGCCGCGATTTTTAACCTTATTATTGATCCCAGAATTGATTTAATTAAACATGTCATATGCCCATGGCAGGAAGAGTCACATATTACAGATGAGAACATGTAGGCTCAGAGAGAGCAACTGGAGGACGCAGGCTCACTCTGCGAGCCCGGGAGCGGGTGTGCACGCCAGCCCTGCCTCGCTAGTGCGGGAGAGCCGAAACCCCGGTACGCAGCAGTGAACAGGGTTAACGCACATCAGGGATCTTTAAGTCTCAGACCGTGCTAAGTGCTGAAGGCACAAGTGCAAACGAGTCAGGCCTTTATTCCTTTGGAGGCTGGGGGGGGCGGGGGCAGTGGAAGGAAACCAGGTTTGCTCCTCATTCACTCACCTCCCCATCAACAAGCATGGAGTGAGAAAACCTTACGGCAAGCACATTCTCGACAAAAAAGCAACAGCAAAACAGAAACTATCCAAAATAAACAAGAACTATGAAGGACCTGTATTTTTAAAAAATGGCCAAACTTCGAAAAAAGATGTAGGGATAGTTGGGAATAAATAGAGAAATTTGGCATAATTGGGATCTGGAATACTTCACATAGTAAAGAAGTTGTTAATTCAACTTAAGGGAATCTATAGTTATTTGCACATTTCATAGAACTTTTTAAAAAGCACCAATGGTATTTTCTGTTGATTAGTTTGGTAACCCGACAAAATGATTCTCAAGTTGAATTTGAAGCATAAATATATGAAAATAGGGAAGCGTTATGTCAGGGTTTAAGGAGCCAGACAGTCTGACACAAATT
The DNA here is from genome assembly GCF_951640355.1 of Cnephaeus nilssonii. Classification (NCBI taxonomy): domain Eukaryota; kingdom Metazoa; phylum Chordata; class Mammalia; order Chiroptera; family Vespertilionidae; genus Cnephaeus; species Cnephaeus nilssonii. The sequence continues at coordinate 10,246,867 of NC_137089.1, read as the reverse complement.
CAGATTCAACCATTCGCTGGTTATACTATGTCCTTCAGCGAATTACTAAACCTAAGTCTCTGTATCGTCATCCCTAAAATGAGAAAAATGTAGTGTCTACCCTTCGGATTGATAGGCAGCTAAACTGCTTTATAGAGCTTGCTTGGAGCAGTATCCAGCACAGCTACGGTTTGTTACATTTATATGTACTATCTTAAATATATTAACAAGCATCCTTTCCAGTCATTGGCTAAAGAAGTAATTCTAAAATTTCTTATAATAAAAAGACTAAGCCATTAAAGAATTAGAAGAAAATACGGGTTAACATTAACCTAAACAAAAAGATTTAAAGCTTTTAAAGTTTAAATAACAAAATTACCACAAAATAAAATAAAAAGAGGATGACAAAATGGAAAATAAAGTCACAATTATGACAAATGTTAAAATCCTTAATCCAGAAAAAGTGCTAATGGAAGAGAAAAATCCAATAGAAATATACTAGAAATTTAATATCACACAATTTCATGTGTAATAAAATTGACAACGTTTAAAAATAAAATTCAAAGCAATAGTGAAATGAACAAATATTCATTAGTGTATACAGGTGAGAACATAAGTTGGAATATACTACTTGTAAGAATTTATGTTAAAAAAAATCAGATATGTGCACAAAGACACTTATTCAAAAATGTCCACTTTTTTTTTTTATAAAAGTGAAAAGTTTGAAATAACTAAATGCTCATAAAAGGGAATTGTTTAAATACCTTATGGTTTATCCATATGTTGGGATATGAAGAAACCCTTTTGAAATTACATTTTTTAAAAATTTAACTGTTGGAAAATGCTCATATTTTGTTATATAAATAAATGAAGTTTTAAACACACTAAAAACGACTATTTTCATTATCACTACCGCGTGCTTTCCCTCCTCATCAATGGCATGGTTCCTGCCAGTCAAACTGAGGAACAAGTTCAGAGAAGCAGGATAAAGAATGACGGGGTGTGCACTGTCCTCCACGGAGGCAGAGGAGGAACCCGCAACTTAAACTAGGCAGTCAGAGACAACTACCTGAAGACGTAACAAGTGAGCCAGGTCAGGAAAGTGAAGGCCCATGGGAACACAGGTCAAACCCAGGCCGACGGGAGTGTATACATGGCAGACCCAGGCAGGCGGGAGTCTATACATGGGCTCAGGGCACTCGGTACCCTGGAGGGTGTGAAGAAAGGTACCCTGCTGAGTCCACGGAAGCACACTTTGTCCTAAAGACCATGAGAAGCTGTCATAGGGGAATGACATGGTGAATGGGACAATCTTTAAAAAATCAGCCCAGCAATGGTGTGAGGAGGCTTTGAGGGGTTGGTTACCTTGGAGACAGGGGACTAATTAATCCAGCGATGGCAGCCTGAGGCACACAGGTAAAAAGGAGGCAGTTTTGAGAAAATCATAAATGACTTAGTACTTTCTGAATGAATGCCTGAAATTAGGTTTCTAATCATTTATGAGTTTCAATTACTAATGTGTAATTTACTTCTTGTCATCAAAGACCGTATCACAGGCTGCATCTACGACAGCAGTTCCGGTTCGCTGCGAAAGCTGTGACACTGTCCAGAGGCGCGGCTCACCTGAAGCTTGCCCAGTGGTAGGTCCTCATCTCTAAGAACCGGCAGACGACCATGCCCAGCCAGATGCCGCCGCCGTTGCACAGCAGGATGTCCAGGACCACCTGGTCCCACCAGCACTCAGCGAAATTAGGCAGCAGATGCATGAAGAAAAGCTGAGAACACAACAGACGACGGTGGTAAAATAAAATAAAAAAATGGAGTACCACACATACAGATAAATTTCCTTTTTAAAAAAATGTTTTTAACTTATTTCAGAGAGGAAGGGAAAGGGAGAGATAGAAATATTGATAACAGAGAATCATGAATTAACTGCCTCCTGCACACCTCCTACTGGGGATCGAGCCCACAATCCAGGCATGTGCCCTGACCAGGAATCCAACTGTGACCTCCTAGTTCATAAGTTAATGCTCAACCACTGAGCCACACCAGCCTGGCAAATTTCCTTTTAATAATACATGTTTTAGGAAAAGTTGTTGCTATGTCAGTTTTTCCTGATGTATTAAAAAAAAAAGTACGGTTTGTATTCTGGTTCTTGTTTTTTATATTGCGAATGGTTTGCAAACAGTACTGATGCAGACAGCTCATCTTTTGACAGAGGCCTTTAAAGAAATGATGGTCCCTCTTTACAAAATACTACTGATGAACTGCGCTGGCTAAGGGCAACACGACAAGGACTCAGGAGGGTAAAGGAGAGAAGTTCTCAGACCTGCCAACGAAGCACTGGCATAATACTCAAGATTAGCAGCTTGGTCATTGAAGCTGTGCATTTTAGAAATATTCCACTCCCTGTTTATTTGGGTAAAACAGGGAGGAAACTGTAAGCATAAAGTGAAAAAGATAGACCTTGAGGACATGATATACGGAACTGATAGCTTAAAGGGAAAGCTCATACTAACTGATTCCCAAAAATGATCATCTTTTATGAAACAGCGATGATGAGCAGGTGGTAAGACAAAATGAAATCAAGGTGCTTGATCTCAAGGGCAGGAGTCAGATGTTCATCTAGAACCACAAAACAGTGTAGGCTGTGCCAAGTGTTACCATGGTGACATAAAAGGAGCACAGTGGGGACGAGAGAGAGCCATCCTGAGAGATGGCAATTGCACAGGCTTCTGCAAGGAAGGTATACTGAAGTGGGATCATTAAGGCCAGAAACGACTGGCTTCGGGAGACAGAGATGGAGATGAGGCGTTTCAGAAAGGGGAACAGTACTGTCCAGGGTGGAACAGAAGTCTACTGCACAATGTTGTTCAAACCAAGGGCAGAACGCCCTGCCATGTGAAGGCCCGTTTTAAAGTCTGAAATTACAGAGAAACTGCCTGGGGTTCTCTAAGGAGGCAACCCCATAATTACAAAGTAATATAATTTCAAAGTAATAGAAGAGAATAGAATTACTCTGGAGTAATATAATAAATACTACCAAATAAAACTTCTCATGAAAGCATATCATGGACTAAAACATTACAAATGCACATGTATGAGGCACCTGCCTTCTTAACGTGCCTGCTGCCGAGAGGTACAAAGCAGCTCCGGCATGTGACGGCTGGGGCCTGCGCTCTGACCCAGGGGGTCACTACCCTGAGGCACATTCCCGGGCTTCCAGCCACGAGGTGGAGCATCAGCTCTTCCTCGCAGATGGGCAGACGGTGATGACACATTTGCTGAAACGAAGCGGCTGTGGGAGTGGCGTGGAGGACACCGCAGCCTGGGGAGCTTCCCTGGAGAGCCCTGCTCCTCTGGGTTAGGAGCAGGATAATGACTGGCTTGGAGAAGCATGCTGTGCACAGGGCCAAAATATGTTCTTGTGAATGAATAAGAGTAATAAAATAACTAAACAATAAACAAGTTCGTTCCCCAAATTTCATTTTGCTAATGGTTTTTCAAGAATATATCTCTTTCCATTCATTAAATGAGACAATACGTTTGATTACTGAGATGTAACGCTGTATCAGTAATTCATTCTTCAGCTACAATGCCCTAGTAATTCCTAAATACCACAATCCTATTTATTTCAAGCTGGAAACTCATTACTGGGTAAACTACCTATTTACTTCTAAGCAGATCTCATTAACCTTTATTTGTCTCACTTGGGATTTCAATTTCATTCTTTAGCTTTATTTCATTTGTGTGTTTTTTTAAATTTTTTATTTATTGATAGATTTTAGAGAGAAAGGAAGGGAGAGAGAGAAACATTGACTTGTTCTACTTATTTATCCACTTTCTATGAAGCATTCATTGGTTGCTTCTTGTATGTGCCCTGACCAGTGATCGAACCTGCAACCTTGGCGAATGGGGATGATGTTCTAAGCCAGTGGTCCGCAAACTCATTAGTCAACAGAGTCAAATATCAACAGTACAATGATTGAAATTTCTTTGGAGAGCCACATTTTTTAAACTTAAACTTCTTCTAACGCCACTTCTTCAAAATAGACTCGCCCAGGCCGTGGTATTTTGTGGAAGAGCCACACTCAAGGGGCCAAAGAACCACATGTGACTCGCAAGCCGCGGTTTGCCGACCACGGGTCTAAGCAACTGAGCTAGCTGGCCAGGGCTCATTTGTTTCTCTTTAAGATTTGTGACATAGAGGCACAGTTTAAGTTAGCAAGAAGCTAGTTTTTTCTCACAAAGCTGTAAAATATTCCTAAGGGGGTGTTTTCAATGCAGTTTTGTTCCCGACACTGGAGAATGGATACTTGACCGTGAACTGACGGACCAGCTTCTTCCTCCATATGAACTATCCACAGTGCAGGGTCCAGATGACGGCCTGCCCCCTTCTTACCTCGGTTAGCTCCCAGGTGATGCTGATGGTCCAGCAGAGACCATAACTGCGGATCAGTAAGGCCTTCATGGCCCAGCCCCAGAAATGTCCAAATGCAAATATATCGAAATGGCTGATAATCCTCTCCCAGGTGATAACATGGCAGTTCACAGCATACTCCTGTTTAAAGTAAAAAGGGGAATAATTAATGATACTCTAGAAATCAACTGGCTTCCAGGATTCTGATGTTAAATAGGAACTGATGTGACCTTAATAACTAATATATGTCCTGCCCAACAAAAATGTTTTAATAACTGAAGAATCTTAAAGAAATATGGATCAGCATTAATTAGAGTTTATAAATTAAATTGCTTTGCTTTGAACTGCAAAAGCTGGGTTAAAACGAGAAGCAAAATAATTTTACAAAGGCTTACACATGTTCAAGAAGGGGTATCACATATGCTATGTCACCTGACCACAGGGCAACTGTGTTAAGATCAGTAACAAAACATAAATAAAGCCCTAGCCGGTTTGGCTCAGTGGATAGAGTGTCAGCCTGCAGACTGAAGGGTCCTGGGTTCAATTCCAGTCAAGGGTACATGCCTGGGTTTCAGGCTCAATCCCCAGTAGGAGGTGTGCAGGAGGCAGCCGATTAATGATTCTCTCTCATCATTGATGTTTCTATCTCTCTCTCCCTCTCCATTCCTCTCTGAAATCAATAAAAAAATATTTTTTAAGAAGTCCAAGAAAATTGTGGGGGAAATATATCTGAGACATCTTTCTCCTAATCTCTAAGATTTCACAGACTTCAGTGAGCATGAAAGCACTTGTTGTTATTATTACCATTATTATTATTATTATTATTATTATTATTATAACTGTATAACTGAAGACTAGTCCAAAAGGCAAGTACAGGTTTTAGAGCCAAAGGGATCTAACCAATTTGTGCTCTGAGCAAAATACTTATCTATTTTAAGCTTCTATTTTCTCCTCAGAAAGATGGGGATATGACTGTCTGCCTTGCATGCGTGAGGCTTGTATAGATTCAATACAAAGCGCCCAGCCCAGTGCCTGGCAGAGTAGACAACCCCAATCAGCCCCTGCTATCACCCTCACCCCAACCGTCACAAATCATTATCATTAGAAGCTGTAAGTCACCCTGCACCATCCTCTTCCTTAGAGTCCAAACCCCCACAGACTGTTCTCCCGAGACTTTGAAGTCATTTCTGGCATTCCTATTCCTGCCTTTATGTCCTTTATAAACGTTAAAGATATAGTCGGGAAACACCATTCCGAAGGGTCTGACCAATCTCAACTGCAGTAGAAGGATGACTTCTCGGACCTTTTATTAAGTCCCTTCCTACTGTTTCTTGTTCGTTAAACAGGGTCTGTCTCTGGCCCAAATGCCTGACCTCCCTTTCTGAGCATCACCAGCTCTTTCTTCAAACTGTACCAAGTGTTAGGCACTGAGGGAGGGGGTGTGGAGCGAATGCATTACAGTATAAAATAGCCTCTGACACCAAAGCACAGAGCTTCAGCCAAGAATAAAGTTACGTTTTGTGATTTAGTGAAGCTAATGAATGCAATGGCCTACATCATGACAAGTGGCCCCTCTTGGCAGCAGGTGGGAAGGATCGTGGCGGAGGCTGGAGGTGACAGAGCAGGTGCAGTTCCACCACTGAGGACCTGAGTGTGCCAGGCGCCGTGCTAGGCCTCGTGGATAACGTTTCTTTAGTTCGCAGTCAACTCCCCAAATAGTGTGCTACCCAAAGTCCTACAGCTAACGAGTGATGGAGGCAGACACACCCAAGGCCGTCTGATGATCACGTTCACACGCTCCCTGCCAACCCCTTGGCTCCGAGAGGGTGAAGCCACGCCCCTCCCCAACCTGCCCAGAGACCTGTGTTTAGCTCTCTACTCAGGAGACACGGAGCAGGAGCCACTGGAATGTGCATGGGACTCCCTCCAACACCCAGGAGCCCAGCAATGCCCGGAGCCACTGACCACTACATACCATGATGTCCGCTTCCCTCGTGGCGTAGCGGAGATTTGGATCTAGCCAGTACATGATGGATTTCACCTGCTCGAAGTTCAGGAAGAGGAGGAAAACCAGGAAGAGGAAGTAGAGCACACTGAGTCCTGAGGGAGAGAAACAGTGTCACACTGAGGACAGACCTGGGTGTCGGATGCACAACACACATTACTCCCGAGTCACTTCCGGCCAAGCCGACACCGACCCTGTGCCACAGCGTGTCGAGACCCCCCAGCACAATCTGGTGCTTCCTTGGTGAGAGGCTCATGCACAGCCCTACTTCAGACCGAGAGGTCAGCAACACTTGTTGAGAAAAGTATGCGGAAGCCGAGACTTGAAGGACTGGCAGAGAGAGGGGTGGGTGGGAGTGGAGGGGTGAGCGCAGCTTTCAGGCCCAGAAAGGTTGCAGGTAGGTGTCTGGACAGAGAAGTGTCTGGAAGCCGGCATGTGGCTGGGGTGCCAGCAGCGAGGGGAAGGGGTGCGGTGGCCCTGAAGTGACAGCCTGGGGGCCATGGCAAAGGTTTCAGATTTTGTCGTACGTGAAACAAGGAGCACTTGACGGGGTTTCAGTGGGGAAATAAGATGATGTAGGTAACGTTTACGAGGCTGACTCTGGCCACTGTGTGGAGAGGGGGTGCAGGTGGGCGAGGCCGGCATAGATAGTTGGGGGGCCAGTTCAGCAGTGACAGGTCTGGAGTGCGGGAGGTGGCCCACATGAGCCTTTGCAGGCATTACCTTCCTGTCACATCCTATCATAACTGGTTTCCTCGTAATCTTCCCACGTCATTGAAAAATAAAGTTAATCTGCTTTAAGGAGGCAAAGCCTGAAAATACCCTTCAGAAAACCAACCACCGGGGCTTTGTCACTCCTGTTTCTGTCGAACCTGCTAGAATGTATGCGTTAACATAGGCCATCTAGACACTGTGATACAGATGACCTTGGACCACAGCACCCCGCCAAACCTGGCTCAGCACTAATCTGCAGGAGCCACTCCAGAGGAGAGGACATCGTGCTGGAATGCAACGGACCGGCGACAGCGCCAGGCCTTCCAACAGGGAGCTGCCAGTCCCAGGGCCTGGGCGGGTGTATGGGGGGGGGGGGGGGGGGCGGATTGTAGAGGACCATTCCCACCAGGTCGTGATCCCAGGGCCTAGGCACATAGGTGTGAGGACCTCCTGGGATTTGCACTTATGCACCAGCTATTTTTACACAAACTTTCAACTCAAATGCCCCCCCGCCCCCCGTACCTGTTTATTATAATTCTCTCAAAATAATTACTTCAAGATAGAAAGAAAACACTGCAGTTCATGGCTGGGCTTCAAGGTCCATGAAGAACTTGCAGCACTGTGTGTGTGGAGCAAGCATGCATGAGTGCATGTGTGTTTGTGTGTCTGTTAAGGGAGGAAAGGATTTATAGTTCTCATCAGATTAGCAAAGGGCTCCAAGATCCCAAAAAGATCTCAGGTAAGAAACAAAACTGCTCATTCCCTATAGTGGACCATTTGAAATAGGGAAAGCTCAGGTGTAGCCAACTAGCTGAAAATAACTTTTAACTTCAAGCGGAAATATTAAGTCCACGAGGTGAAAGTATGGTGCAACCAGGACTGTCTTTTTAAAAATGTAAATGAACCATCTCACTTCTCTGCAAAAAATCCTCCCATGATCTCCGACTGCCCTTCACACCCACAATCCTGAGTGGCCTACAGGCCCTGCAGGTTTCCGTCTGTGCCTAACTCTGACCGCTCACTACTTCCCCAGGCCTGCTAAGCTCCAGCCACCCCGGCCTAGGACACGCCGAACGTTTCCTCGCTGCGGACCACTGAGTCTCATTCTCTGTCTGGCTCCCACCCCCGCCCTGGCACGCTCAGATCCTCCTCTGCATGCAGGTTTTGGATTAAGCACCCTGCCTTCAGCCTCCCTCACGCACAAACAAAAGCAGCCGCCCAGTCACTATCACCTCACAGGGTTTTACTACACGTCCTAACACTTCAGCCACATCTGACTTTCCTGATGGCTGGTTTCGCAGTGTGTTTGCTGCAGCTGTCCTCCCTCGGCAGGGCCCTCCTGACTGGCAGAGCGGCTCCTGGGCTGTCTGCCCATCCCAGCCTCGGGGCAGAGCAGCGCCTGCCCACAGGGCACTGGACGAAGGTCCGGACTGACCACTAAATTCAAAGGGATTTACCTTTGATCCCTGAACATTGAGAGAAAAACAGGCAATCTTGAGCAAAAGGTCCATCTTTAAGGTCCTCATGCAGAAGATTACATTTTCTGAAGTTCAAGTAATTTATTTGATGTCTTATTTAGGCAAGATAAAGCCAATGTCTACAGTTCTGAAGATCTGTATTAAATCCATTCAGGTGATTTGACTATTTGGACTAGAAATCAAATAAAAATAAGACATCCCGTATTTATATTAAATGCTTTTCACTAAACTGTAGTTCAAACCAGGGCTCTTTGTCTAAAGATTTCTCCCTTTCCCAAGTTCTTTCCCATTCATAACACTGAGATTGTTGCACTTTTCAGTCCTCCTCGATGCCGATGAGACCAATGTGCTCAGAGGATACACTTGAGCTTGCACTAGCGAAGAGAAACAGGAAGATGCTTAACCCACTGTCCACCATAAGCATCTGTAGATGCAAGCGGCGGACCTTCCCCACACGCCACGCGCGTCTATAGAAAAAGAATGTTTTCCCTAAGTGGCAGCCCTGACCAACTTTAAAATCATTTTCCGTGAGAATTTTCAGCTGAAAATATTCAAGAACACCCGAATTGTGAGTAATATATTTATTTTTATAATATTCACTGCAAATTGATTTTTTAAATTAAATTCAAAACATTGTGGCGGGTGGGGATGGGTTCCGTTTTGGACGCGTGGTAGTTGACTGGTTAAAGAAAAACAAGCCACAATCCCTATGTCGAGTCCTGTGTACTGTAGAGACAACAGCATAAGAAGGGGGCAAGTGGAGCTAAAAGGGTGCACATGTACGAGGATGCTGATTGTCACCAATACTTTATTTTGTGGCAAAGATTTTAATGAAAAATTTCTATTAGCAACACCAAGAAATAAAAAGCTATACAGTTTTTTTCCTATAGAGTAGTAAGCAAACTGCTATACTATGCAGGAAAAACACACACACATTTTAAGTAGCATATATTTTAAAATCTAATGGGTAACTCACCAAAAACCATTCTCCATAAGGCTGGATGAGGCCGAGTAAATGGACCTGCGGAGGTAACATAACAGGGTTAGAACGAACTCATTTCAGAGACAAGACTAAAGACAGTAAGAGGCCCTTTACTTAATTTTTTATGTTTTTATAGATACTTTGAGGTCCAGGTCTAGTTTGAAATGTTTTGTCCACATTGTAACAACTATTGCCATACACATAACAGGCCCCAAGTCTCCTCAAGTTGTGCGTGTTTTGTTTTTTTCTTTAGAACTCAGGTCATCATTTCCCAGGGAAACAATGTTATAACAGTAAGTAGGTTACCTGTAAGTGTAAGTCATACAGATTGTACCTCAACAAGTGAAAGCTCCCTGCTCCGCAGAAGCTCCAGGGGAAAAGAGGTCTGGACAGTGTGTGTGTGTGTGTGTGTGTGTGTGTGTGTGTGTGTGTGTCTGTGCGTGTGTCAGGGTGGAGGGACATGACTTATTCTGAAAATGAAAGAGAAAAGACAAATACTGTGCTTTGCATATAAGTGAGATGGGTAGTGAAACTGAAAATAAACTCTGAGCACTGGAGGCTGCAGGCTTTTAAGATCATGAACTGTGGTAACAATAGCTTTTACCTGGCAACTCAGTTTCCATACACAGATGCAGATCATGTTCAATGAAAAGTTTCACAAGATGAAACTTACTCTAAGTGATACACAATACCTTCTCTTCTGTTTTATTTCATTAAAAAAAAAAAGGCAGAAGAAGGCAAGCAAGCTGGGTTCACTAGAGCGATTTATGACCAACTGAAGGGTTACAACTCGCCAACGTTGAACACTGTTCTAATGGGCCCGGGACCTGCCCGGAGCTGCCCACGCCTTTGGAACAGCCTTCCTACGCTTGGAGAACTTCCAGCGTTATGCGTCCCACGTCTCCCGGGAGATGCCAGAACTTGCTGCCCAGGATTCTTTATAACTAGGGCTGGTTCTTCAGTCGCACCCATGCCAGACTCAGCCTCAGAGCTGGCGGCAGTAGAGGTGAATATGCACCCTCCTCGCCTCCCTCGGTGCTGGCTAGCAGGAAGTCGAGGGAGGGGGCACTCCTCACACTGCTGACTGTGCCATGAGGTTCCATCACAGTTCGCTGCAGAAGTGACAGTGGGACAGACTACAGCCTAAGCTCACTGGGGTTTCCCCAGCAGACCAGTTCTGCGTGGCACGCCAGTGTCTAGAAGCTTTCCTGGGAACTTGTTTCCCAGCCTCCTACAACTCCTCCTCCAGCCAATGTCCGTTAACAGGCTTTTAAATCAGCACGGTCAGCTTCTGTAGCTTGCAACCGGGAATCCTGTCTGAGGCAAATATTTACCTTGTAATTTTTATTCTGGAACTCATTCTAAAATCCCTCTCTTCTTACACAGGCTAAATTAAAATATATATGAACTGCTTTCTTTTGATGAATCAAGTTCACATTAGGAAAATCTGTTACAAGTATGCCCACTATCCAATTATATTCAGTTCCTGAGTATAGATGGTGAGAATTCAGAAAGTACATTAGCTTTGAGAGAGACTTTGCTTTATCCAAATTAATCTGGTGCCCGAGTTTTGGATGGCAAGTAGTGAGAGCTCAGAGGTGAGAGATACCTACAGTCTTTTTAATCATCTGCTCCTCTCTCCGAAAAGCACAATGAAGCAGAGAAGCCTGAATCCCTTTAGGTAACATCATAATGTGGTTAACTTTCTTCACATGCCATTGGAAAACTGACAGCTAATATTGCCATCTTTTAAGTAATTTTCTCTTCACTCTTCACTGATTGTGAGTTGATGTCTCGACTTGTCACCATGAATGAATGACCTCCGTATTATGATGGCTATCTGGCTTGAAATATTACTTCATCCATGCCACTGAATTAACCTCTCATAACAGGGGACCCCAGCTTCTCTATGGTTTCCTCTTACAAGGTCCAACTCTAATCTATTTGGCATGCAATAGAACTCCATGCCCAATCAACACTCAAAACCGTATGTTGCTGTTCTCAAGAGCAATCATAATGTTAATTTATAATAGCCAGCAGTACTTTCTGAGCACTCACTGGGTACCAGGCTGAAGGCCGAGACACCCCTACGTTTTGTCTTAGTTCTCCTAACAGCTGGGTACCATCACCCCCATTTTACATAAGAACAGTGAGCCCCAAAGAACTTGTCCAGGGTCACACAGCTCACAGGACTCCTCTCTGGTCTGAGAGCACACAAGTACTTCTCCATCAACTCTGTCAGGCCTGGGCCAGCGCAGGAGGAGAGACTGAGGAGGAGTGAGAGCCAGAGCCAGGACTGTCTCAGGGTCAGGAGAGCAAGGTGGGAGAAGCAAGCTGGTGGGGTGCTGTTGAGGTCCTGCAATTGGAACTGATGAGCAAGGTCAAGAAAAGCTGCAAGGATGGGGGAAATGCCAGGCAGCTGATGGGAGATCCCTCACACCAACTAGTAGAAAGGCCCCCAAAGTCCTCTTCCACCTGCCATTACTGTAAGAGAAGCCTCTGGAAAACAGACATAGCCCCGGCTTATCTGACCCCCAGCAGTTGTTCCAAAGTGAGAGGACAGACAGGTGCTTGAGAACCTGGGAGCCGAGGGGCCTTCCAGCTCGCCTTAACCTACACACAATTGCTTCAGCCCCAGGGTACTTCCCTCGGTTACTCTGTGATTCCCTGTGACAGGCCCACGCTGTTCCAGGACCTGGAAAGAGAATTTTCATTTTATTGCTGTTTGTTTGTTTTTAAGCCTTGGCTTATCCCTAATTGATGTTTCCTCTTTTTTCTAGGTTTCCCACTTAAAGATCATATCACATCACAATGTTTCTCAAAAAAGACAACTTTTAAAAATGACCTTTCAGCTTTGCCAACTGAAATGCACTGGATCCGAAAAAGGCTTAGGAAGGTGGGTTTCAGAAGAGACCGAGTACCAAGGTGCTCTGTCCCCAACCAGGCTGGTGGGAACCAACTGTGTCATTTACTGACAACAGGTGAGAGAAAGCCCTGGCGCATGTAAGGGGAGTCTCAGCAGCCAACTTCAAATCTGCCCCCTTCTTAGAAGTGCATTTTAGTAGCATTATTCACTGAGAGAACCATCGTCGTCATCAGACAGTACTATTACTAAAACATCATTATACTTTTACAAAAACCAAAAACGAGGCTGGCATTTTTCTATACCATAAGCCTTGGCATTTATGCTCACTAGGTCACCCACGCTTGGCTACTCCATGCAAGCCGCCTTCTGAAAGCCATGCTTTCCACAGCATGGTCTGCCTAGGAGGGTTAGTACCACCTCAGCCTCCTCTGAACACTGCTTTCCTCAAGGCCTTCTGCACAGACCTCCTCTCCCAACAAGCCATGCACCAGTGTGCCCGGAGGAGCCGGGGCCCCAGCCGGTCTCTGCTCGGTGCCTAGGCGGCGGAAACAGGGAAGGCACTGAGTGTGGGAAGAAAGAGGCCTGTTTTGCTCTGGATTCTGGTTTCGTACCAGGCTCACTGAAAACTACCTGTTTTCTCTTCTTCAGCAGGCCCTGCATCCAGAGGACATACGTGTAATCAGATATCCAGAGCAAGCTGAATTTCAAAAGACATAGAAGCAAAATGTCTTCATCATGAGAAGAGGAGCCTTTCAAAAACGACCTTAGAAATCAGAAACAAGGCCTTGCTTGTCTTGCCAGCAACAGTTATCCCTACTACTAAGTTTAAGGGACCAAACCCTCAGGAGGTATAATTCTTAAACAAAAACTAGAAGTTACACTTTTGTCCCCAGGCCTCTTAGTCTGCTTCCTTGTTATTTTTTTTCAGCTTTACTGAGGTATAATTGATAAAGCTGGAAGATATTTGCTTACTATTAAAGTTTAAATGTCTCTTAAGAAATAAGAAAAGTAAATAAAAGCATTTCTATGCATATTTTAAACCTAAGGGGGAAAACTTATGAGAAAAAGTAGTGAGCAGTGGGCAGAGAATGAGGAGATAAGAACTTAAAAATAAATTAGAAGCCGTGAACCTTCTGGATCACCTTCAAATCTCAGGGATGTAATTGGCACCACGCTGAGCTCAGAGAAGCCAAATGAGCCTGAAGGACAAACAGAATGATAAAATCAGGAAAATCAAGAAATACTACTTCACTCTACTCAGAATACCTTACAGCAGTGCTGCGTGCTCTTTCTCTTGCCGGTAAGTCAAGGGGAAAAGAGGGCTAATGCTGTGACTTTTTTTGCTGGCAGATTCGTTACTTAATTCAACATCTATCCTTTGAGAGGCCACTGTGGGCCAGGCACTGGGGTCCAGAGCAGGCTTGGGTGCTTTGGGAGGGGGTGGAAGAGGAACAGTTCAAGGAAGTCTTCAGAAGCCAGAAAAGTACACCAGTCAGTTATCTGTTGAAAGAAATCTCCAAGCCAACTGGAGACTGAAATAGGCTTCTAAATTTCCCTCCCGATATAGTGATATGATTACACTCCAATTATAAAATTACACTTATATCTGAGTGTCAGTTGCTGTAATGAGATGATGGAAGTAGCATTTAAAACAAACAAACGAACCAGACGTAAGGGAACCAGAAGAGAACGGGAGAGCAGACGGCAGGAGAGCAGGCCTTCCTTCCCGTCGGTCCGGGGCCTGTCCCTCCGGGCCTGTGGACAGGGCCGAAGGAAGGAACTGGAGAGCCTCGCCTGTTACTCATCCTGTTGACTGACAAAGGATCTGTTGAGTATCCATTCCTGTCCCATGTGCCTCCGCTAACCTCCAAGGCGAAGCAGGTAATCCTTTCTTTTATTCTTTCGGTCAATGAGATCGACTGTGAGCTACTCCTCCGGGCACTGTAAGTTCCTGCCCTCGGGTCTCCTTGGAAAGAGGCCGTCTGGGCAAGGAGGACTGAGGGCGGGTGTGCTGGAGGCTCTCTAGAAAAGGTCTCTTCCCTCTTAAAAACACAGGAAGGGAGGATGTTTTCTCCTGCTGTCAGGACACTGTCAGGACTGAGCAGCTCCCTCAAGATCACCAGGGCCGGAAGCACAGGCTGGGACCAACATGCTAGAGATGTGGGAAACAGGAGGGGTCCCCGAGCCACGGAACAGCCAACCCTGGAACCACCTATCGGGGAACGGCTGGCGATGTACGAAAGGACACATTTTTCTTATTCGTTAAGCCATTTTGAAATGGGTTTCCTATTGCCTGTGGCCCAAAGCACTGTTATAAAACCCTATGGAGAAAGTCAAGGGCTTTCTTCGTTATTCAGACTCTGAACAAAAAAAAAGTCACAGGGCTCCTTCCCGGAGGAGTTGACCGATTCTACCACACAGGTAGCATGTGTAACTCACACACATGAGCCGTATGGACGCAATCATATTTAGACCTCTACTCAAGCATGCAGGGCAGCCTTTACTGGGTCAAGGATAAATGCATTTGAAGTTGCCAAAACAGAACCATTCTGTGAATGCCATCCACTGCAGGCACTGCCCCAAAGTGTCTTTCAAGGAGAAGACAAATGTTGGGCTTTGTCTCTCCGATTCATTTCATTACTTAATTTGAGAATACGTGCCAAGGGTGGGGCGAATGGAAAATAAGATGACAAGACTGGAGCAAGAAGAGGCATAAATATTCCACTCAGAGAAGCAGCCTTCCGGCACGTGGCTCCTGGGCGGCCTGAAGTCTGGCTCTGGGAGGGGACAGCCACACAGCTCAGGAGCAGCCTTCCCAGTGGCCCGGCTCTCCCATCAACTCCAAGGCACCTCCCAAAGCCACACTGAACTTAAACAGAGTCGATTACATTCCCTAGTTGAGTATCCATTCCTCTCCCATGTCCCCAACACCCCATCCTGCATATGAAGATTACCGAACTGACATTGTCCTTTTCCAGGTCTATCTGGGACCTTGTTTGGGGATGCTCTACCTCCAGGTGAGTGGTGTGTGTGAGCATGCGCCCAGAGGTGGCGGGGGAAGGAAAGGCAGGAAGAGAGTAGGAAAGGGAGAAAGTATGCAGGTTTGGATCGATCTGCTGGCCTCTGCTGGTCTTGGAGGACGCTGGCAACACAGGAGTATGGCCACATCCGCCTTCTGCAGGACCCAGGGCACACTGCCTGAGACCACACTCCTGGGAAAAGAAAGCCAGAGACTGATGGAGAGGAAGAGAAGCAGAGGGAGACAGGAACATAGGAGACAGAGAGAAAACACCTCACAGACCACCTGATAGGAGAAACAACCAGAGCAATGCTGAGTACAGGAAAACGCGTGAGCTGGGCTGGGTCACCAGGCTGGCATCAAGTAGCGTGACCTCTTGACCTCTTTGGGTGAATGACGATTATGGGTTCAGCCTTCTCAGCTGTGAACTGAGCAGGCTGAACGAGGTGATCCCTATGGGATCTCCCCTCTTTGTATGTGTAGGTACCACAAAGTCCACACACCCAGGATAAGAAAAGCATAAAACAAACTCAACTTTTATCTTTCCAGAAAGAAAACAAAAGCACAGCTCCACATGGGAGACTGGGGAAGTTGAGTGGGCTCTGAACATCAGAAGACTTCATTAGCAAATAAGAGGAAAAACCAGCAGGAATGAAAAAATGTTACCTCCAATAGATTTTAGCCCCCAACCTTCAGGGCCTTTGGTACCTTAAGAAAAACATCTGCTAGTGAAGCCCCAAACCCAGCTCCCACTAAAGCTTCGTGGATGGGTGGCTGTAACATCACGGCTATTGAGTCGGCAGACTTCCAAAATGGCTCTGAGATCTTAGATCAAAAAGCCTTAAGAAATAGCGATTCAAAAAAAAAAATAAGAAAAGAAAAAGAAACCTTCAAAGTGTGAAGAAGTAACCCTTATGAACCAAGCAACACAGCCAGAGAAAGAGGGAGTCTTGAAGACCAGACCTGACACATTTAGACTGATCGGTTTCCTGAGCATGTACTCTGCTGATTGACTTACAAAAGGAGTAGGACTGGGGACAGGCGAGATAAGAAATAGAAACAGAGGACACAGGCCAATGAGGGTCCTGGCATCAACTGATGACAAGTAAGCAGCAGGCCTTCACAGGACACAGAAGGTAAGAGCGGCTGCGGGGGGTGGCAGTCACCACCACCACCTGAATTGTCACCTACTCACCTCCCCTGGGGGCTTTGGTGGCAGCTGGCCTGTGGTGGTATCCCACCTGAGATGAGTCTTACAATCTTCTTGCATTGGGCTGTATTCTTAAGTTTCCTTTGTATGAAAAGGCCAGGATCCCGAGCTCAGGGGGACCACCCACACACAGCCTGGTGGTTCCAGTGTGTGTGACATGATTTATATTGCAGGTGGCCACTTAGCTGGCACTACAACATGGCACCCTTGAAAGAGGCCAGGCTACACAACGTCCAAACGATCTAACCCTAAAATTCTGAGACTTTGTGTGTTGGAGGTGAGAAGGAAAAGAAGCTGGCAAATAGCCAAGAAGCTGATTGACATCAGGGTCTTTTCCTAGAAAGTGAATCCTACAGCAAGGTTAATTCATTCCATATCATGGACGTCTTGTCATCATGCCCCAATAATTATGCATATCAGAACCCCTGGTTGTCACAGAAAGGCCCATGTTTACAATATGTGCACAAGACATGCAGGTGTTAATGTGTGTCCCTCCAAATTCTGAGGTTGAAATCCTAACTCCGAAGACTGTTGGACTTCCTAGAGACTGAACCAGAGTTACCTGATGGGAACGCTGGCTATTCTTTAAGACAAGAAGGACCCCAAAGGTGATTCAGAGGTTATCCAGGCTGGGCTGTCACTTCCATCATAAGCTCAGAGAGCCAAGGTCATGGAGAGGAGGGAAGAGGAGGGCAGCCTTCACCTTGGTTTCAAAGGGCAAGCACTGAGGCAAAGAGAATTATTCTTAAACCTTAAGGCTTCTTGATCTAAGATCTCATAGAATTGGCCTTCCTAGGTGCTGGGCTAGCTTCGCACCCATCACCCCTCCCTTCTTTCTCATTCTCCTTTGGAACAGGAATGTCTATCCTCAGCCTGTCACACTACAGTGTTATAGAATAGCAAGAAGCTAGGGAAAGTGCAGGAAAAAGGAATAGGGCAACTGAGATAGTTCAACAGCAGTTTGCAGCCATCTAGTAAATCCTATCCGCCCTAAAGCAAGGATACGTAAGAGTAAATGGTTTGCACTTCTCCCCAACCAGAGGGTAAACAGTTTAAATCACCCTACTCAGGGAGACAGACACAAAAATCCAACTAGTGCCATTTGCCAACCACACCCAAGGACAGACAAATTAAGAGAATAAACCTCACTTTGGTCCATCGGCACAAAGCTGATAAATATTCTATTGATCTGCCCCTAAGATCTCCCCTAAACGCCCAGCCTTTAAAATCCCTGAAAACAAAGGTCCCAGTGCACTCTCCCTTCAAGGAACATACAAGCCCATGCCATTTCCTTCCGCCTTTCTTCCCCCACAGGCACATATCCCCTAACCTCTAAGGGACCCCATGAGACTTGCAACCAGGGGAGCAATGGGCAGCAGACCCCCTAAACCTGTCTCCAAGGCCCCCTTTTCTCTGACTTCCCAGGGAGCCACGGCAGCTCAGCCTCGGCTCTCCTGTGGCTTTCTCTATGCCCTTCCTTGTTTCACTGCCCTAAGTATACGTTTGCTGCTGTCAATAAATTCTCTCTTGCTTTTCTACACTTTGTCTCTTGATTGAAATCTTTCCTTCAAGAAGACAAACACCTGTCTCCTTGTCCCGGGAGCACATAACGTGTCCGGTTTCAGGTTCACAGCCGGAGAGAAATTGTGCTTCAGGATAAATCCTGTGTGAAGCCCCCTACTCTATAGTATTCTGTTAGCGCAGTCTGCACTGAGTAGAGCAGAATCTCATGAAAAAAAATACTTAATCTAAAAGCTTGAGTGGTTGGAGAGGTCAACTCCACAATGACTTGGCTATCTACAACAGTGCATTCCCTAAAGGATTCAGTCATGGCTTAATGGCTGGATTATCATGCTGCCAGCAAAAAACCTAGAGTGCTGCACAAAATAAGCAAAAATACAGAACGAAATTCCACTGCCACCCTCCTGAAAAGCCTGAAGGCTTTGCCATGGGTGATACTGTGATTTATAATAAATATATATTTGGAACAGGATCTGTGTCCCTGTTTTTGACACAGAGCCCCTAAAACCCTTGGAATTTCCAACGAGATGAGGGCAGTAAAGTGTCTCTTGTTCTGTTAATGAGGTGACTTTCGGGAAGCACCAGAGGGTGGGGCTGGCTGCCAGTGGAGCCAACCAGGTGATGAGACGCTTGGAACTTTCAGTCCCACTCCCAGACCTAGTCCAGGGGAGAGGAGCTGGAGATTGACTCCGATCACCAATGTCAATGATTCGATCAATCGCGCCTAAGTGATAGAGCCTCCAGAAAACCCCGCGAGAATGGGGCAGGAGAGCTTCTGGGCTGTGACCTTGTGTAGAGGCCAGGAAAGCGGTGCTCCCGGAGAAGACATGGAAGCTCCTGGCCCTCCCCACGTACTCTGACCACATGCTTCATGCATCTTCATCGGGCTGCTCAGGAACAGCCTTTGTAATAAACTGACAGGTTCATTTAGTGAGTAAACTGGCTTCCTGAGTCCTGTGAGCCTCTCGAGCAATCAGTGGAACCCAAGGAGGCGGTTATGGGAACCTCTGATTTACAGCCATTCCTGTAAGAAGTACAGGTAACAACCTAGACTTGCAACTGGCCTCCGAAGTGGGGTCTGAGCCCTTAATCTGTGGGACCTGACACTCTCGCTGGGTAGACAGTATCAGACTGGAGGTGAATTGTAGGACATCCAGTTCGTGTCGGAGCGCTGCTTGTTGGCGGAGGCACACCACCACCCAGCACATACACACTGGGATGGGTACTAGACTCCTATTACCATGGTGCATTCCCATGCAGCAATCAGCACCATTCATAACAGGCTTCTCATATCACACATTACCTTCTACTGGATAAATAGAATAGAGACAAAACACAACTTAGATATTTAAAGCATGAATGGGGCTTATGGAGCATACTCATAAGAAAGACTGAATTTCAAAATACCATAACTGTAAAAGAAATAGGAAATAGGAAGTGGGCATTTAAAAATGGTTACAGAGAAAAATATCCTAGGAAGAAGGTGCTGAAGGGGAATAAGAAAAATGAAAGTGATTTGTAAGGGACAGTTCAGAGGAAAGAATGAATCTTAAGGATGGCAGAATACCAAACTAGTTTTTTAAACAAAGTTTCTGCCTCACTCTATAATCATGATAGGGAGTAAAATTCATGGTAATAATGTCTTTTTTACCTGCTGATGAAAATTCATATCCAAACATATAATCAGCAAAGTTTAGTGTGATGAAAGATCACTATGACAACAAATTATTAAGTAACACTCATTATAGCGCTGAACCTGTCCGTAGCAAAAAGGAGTAACTGAATGATTGAGCATTTACGACTGGGCTGATGATAACAAAAACAGCAACAAGAACAGCAGCTGACATTCACTGAGAGGTTGCAATTTGTCATTCTCTTTTCAGAGAACTTAACATGCATTAATTAACTCTTACAACAGTACCTACCTGTTACCTCCATTTTGTAGAGTAATAAACTGATAGGTTCGTTTAGTGAGTAATCTGTTTCCTGAGTCCTTAACGTGGCGGCTACAGAGCGAGGGAAGTGGCAGAACGGGCAGTCTGCCTCCAGAGCCTGTGCCTCAACCATCACACAAAACCCAGATTATTTTTTTATTCCACCTTCTGGTTTCATCTTCTAGATGGCTTACACCTAAAAAATACCCAAAGGGCACAATGCATAGGAGAAATGTGATAAGTAGTACATCACTTACCGTTGGGGAAAGCTAATACACTGATGATAAGAAAGAAGAAAATAACAGAGAGGATACCCCGCCAGATGTTGTCTTCTGGGACAGAGTCATCCCTGAAAACAGAAAAAGAACACTGAGTATTCATTACCTAGAAAGAGTCAGAGTTCCATGTTCTAACAACCAGGGGATTGCTAAAATTTCTCTTACTGAGCAAAGTCATTATGCACACAACATACTACTCATTATCATTTCCTAAAATAACTCAATCTCATAATAAAGTCCAGTTCTTATAAGAAAGGCACCTGGCAACCTTACACACCAACACACATTCTGCTCAGACAAACAGTTAAGAATCACTCTTCTTTAAAAAAAAAAAAAATACCCAGGATGTCAAAAGGTAAGGTTTATTCTGGAGAAATGCCTTTTGGTTTCAAGAATAACTAAAGATGACCTTCATGATATAGACTGTGGCAAAGAAACTTTCCAGGAATCAGAAAGAAAGCAAAAGATTATAAGGAGGAAGGCATAATGCAATGAATTATATACTCAATCCTTGTAAGTGAGCAATTAACTAAGGGATGAATGAAAAAGGGGGGAATGTGGAGTAAAAAAAAGGCACCACTAAAAAAAATGTTAAAAGAGAAAACAAAACACCAGATTTTAAAATCACATCAGAAGACAAAAAATTATAATGAAAAGAGATGAGCTTCCTCCATGCCATGCCTGGTCATTTCTAGTTTATTACTGTATTCATCACCTCTATAACTCCAATAGCTGAAATGATTCCATTTGTTGGTTTATATGTTGTCTGCCTTCCCTGTACAAAGTAACCTCCTAAAGCAGGCGTCCTCAAACTATGGCCCGTGGGCCACATGCGGGTGTTTTTGCCGTTTTGTTTTTTTTACTTCAAAATAAGGTATGTGCAGTGTGCATAGGAATTTGTTCATAGTTTTTTTTAAACTATAGTCCGGCCCTCCAACGGTCTGAGGGACAGTGAACTGGCCCCCTGTTTAAAAAGTTTGAGGACCCCTGTCCTAAAGGTTGGGAATTATTCATTTGTTGTATCCTTGGAGTCTGGCACATAGTAGGTCCTCAAGCAGATATTAATGGATTAATTATTGATAGGGAGAAAACTTACTGTGTAAAACAAAGTAAAAATTCTCAAATGAAAATTTTCTTAATATTGATGGAGAAGAAGAATTAGGTTTTGACAGTTTACATTAAAAAAAAAAAAGAAGAGCCCAATTGGCTGGCATGGCTCAGTGATCGAGCGTCAACCTATGAAGCAGGAGGGCACAGTTTGGTGCTGGTCAGGGCACATTCCCTGGGTTGCAGGCTCAATCCCCAGTAGGGGGCGTGCAGGAGACAACCAGTCAATGATTCTTTCATATATATATATAGAAAGAGAGAGAGAGAGAGAGAGAGAGAGAGAGAGAGAGAGAGAGGAGTCGTCTAGCAATATACTGGTATTTGGGGCTCAAGAGAAGCAAACAAAAGAGGAGAGGGAAAAGAGAAATATAAGATAGTAAGGTTTTCTGAATTATTGGTAATTACTGAGACGCTTGGGAAAGGGAAGTTCAGCAATTCAGTTTAAAAATATACAGGATGAGTAGATAGAAAATGAGAGAAAAAGAGTGGAAGGAGATATTTTAGAGATAATGAGATATAGCAATAAATTCAAAAATGATTACAAAAAGTTGAGTTTACAAAAAGTTGAGTGTATATGGGGAAGGACTGCAGTGAAAAACTTACAAAAGACAAACATTAAATGAAGATTAAATATCACTAAAAGAAAAAAATGTCAAAAATATCTTAGAAGAAAACCAAGTTAGCATAAAAAAATTTAGAACATCAGAATGAAGAGGTATGGAATGAAACAATATTACCTAATTACCTAATTAAAGACAGGTCCTGGGATGTTGTTTTATAAACAGAAGTTAATGCAGATATCAACTTCTGTTTATAGTAAGTTTCTGCACTCTATTTAATAATTTCCAGACTTACAACAGGATTGAGCATAAGGCACTAAAATAGAGATCACACAGGTAATACTGTCTCAGATCTTCATATGGCCAAACAGCACTCACACCGATGCTGGACAAACAAGGCTTGACTGTTAGGTTCACATAGACCTGATTACAAAACCAAACTACCGAGTCAGACAGACTTCCTCCTGCAGAGAAATGCAGTCCTACATTAATGGGCACTCTAAGGACTTAACATCTGTCCAGAAGTTATGAACGCAGGCCTAAGAATGCCAGCCCGATGAGCATGCCAGCCAGAAGAGGACGAGGTTACTTGTGAGGCCCTCTGGCTTAGGAGGGAAGCCACATCCAATTCCCAGGTACATCAGCTTTTGCTGAAGAATGGCTACACACAGGGAGGGGGGAGACACAGTGTCCTCCTTCAGACCAGCATCACACTACTGATACTGGTAATGATGAAGGCAATAATAATAGCTCTTCTTTATCAAGCATCTACTGCGTGCCAGGCACTGAATGGCAGTTTATAAACATTATCTCCAATTGTCAGACTCATTTGCAAAATGGGGTATTAACCAAAATTTTCTATAGTTAAGCATGAAAAACAACTTAGCTGCAAAGACCATAAGACCACATCGGTGACTCCGGAAAACCCAATTAGGGGATAAGAACTAGTTAGCTCTGAACATCCGCCATTGTCTCCGCTGCACTCAGAATGCTAGCTGTGCATGATAGCTCTCTTAATCTTCCTATCAGCCTAGAAGGAGGAATAATCACAATCTGCATTTTACGGATGGGACCTGGCTCCAAAGTTCAAAGTTTTCTCCCCTGTAGGAGGCTTTTGGCCAGAATGCGTGGGCTAGAATTCTGGCTTCAACACTCATCAGCCTGTGTGACCTTGGGCAGACTACCCAACCTCTCTGTGCCCTGGTGTCCTCCCCTGTATATCAAGGATAATACTAGTCCCACCTCACAGGGTTGTTGTAAGGATAAAATAACACATGCACAGTACTTAGAGCCTGGCACAGAGGAAGTGCCAGCTATTAGTTCACAACGTCCGAACGCTCTTCATTTATGTCTGCTTACTCCATCATGTAGCTAATGCCTAGCTGTGGGATTGGCATTAGTCTGGGGCTAAGAAGACAAAAATGAACAGACACTGTCCTTATTCTTGAGAGAATCACAAACAAAAGGCACAATGAGACAGAAGACTAAATTATTATCTTGGCCAGCTTTAACCCTTGTCCATCTCCTTAGTCCCAAGTCAAGGAGAAACGTAGCTTGGACAAGTTGAAATCCCTTGGGCACAGCAAGCTGCAGGGAGGCAGCCTCTCCCGGGTGAGTGACAGCGCCTGTTGGACAGGCTGACTCCACTGTGCTATCGCCGGTGCCTCTAGAGGAGAGAGAGGTGGGCTGCTGTGAATGGGAGTTAGTAGATTCTGTGTTTTCAAATCTCAAGTTGGAGTTTTTGAAACTAAGGCTATTCAACATTTTCAAGGTTACCAACCTCTGTAAGCAGAGTAATCACTATACTCTGAGCTTGAGACAAAGGTTCTCCTTGCCCCACGTGGGCAGAACAAACTTTTAAGACACATGCCCAAGCATTTAAGTTATAGAAATACTTACTCTCAAAGGTAGCAGAATGAGCTTTTGTAAACCTTGG
This sequence comes from Cnephaeus nilssonii, assembly GCF_951640355.1. Classification (NCBI taxonomy): domain Eukaryota; kingdom Metazoa; phylum Chordata; class Mammalia; order Chiroptera; family Vespertilionidae; genus Cnephaeus; species Cnephaeus nilssonii. The sequence continues at coordinate 10,222,858 of NC_137089.1, read as the reverse complement.
GGAGAATGACTCAATAGCATCTGGCTTTATTTTTAATGACAGCGATAGGGACAGGACATTTAAATGCTATGATTTAACAGTGGATTGGCCTAGTTGCTATTTAACAAAAGTACTTGACAAATCCAAACTTGTCTCAGGCTTCTGCACGAGATGTCTAATCTGTCCCAATCCCAAATTCTTGCTGTGCCTCTGGAGCATGTGACATGACCCAGGTACTGTGGTTCACGTGCTGGTAATATGACACACCAAAAGTGTTCTCTGACAGTATGACAGCCCAAACGTATTCCACCTCCTCTTCTCTTACACTATAGTCTTTGAAAAATAAACTGGAAGACATATTTTTAAAGTTATACAGAATTGCACTGAACGGTCATCCAACTAAAATCTGATATAAATAGAATCTGGTATCAGAGATAATCATCACAGAAGAGAACGGAATAAATAATTTTCATTTAAGAAGTCACAACTTTCCATCTTTTTTAAAAATATATTTTTATTGATTTCAGAGAGGAAGGGAGAGGGAGAGAGAGACAGAAACATCAATGATGAGAGAGAATCAGTGATAGGCTGCTTCCCGCCCCCCCCCCGCCCCGCCCCCCAACTGGGGATGAAGCCAGCAACCTGGGCATGTGCCCTTGACCGGAAATGAAGTCACATTCCACAGGCCGATGCTCTATTTGCTGAGCCACACTGGCTAAGGCTCAATCTTTTTTTTTGACCAATATAAAGGTTTATTTAACAAAAGCGTAATGTGAAGATGTACACGACTCGATTTTTATACTGCAGTAAAACAGGTGCCTTGGAGAGGGGACGGGAAGCAGCTGATTTCTCTGGTGAACACAGCCATTCTTCATCCTCGTTCCAAGCTTTCTAACATGCTGATACTACTTCCTCGTATTACCACCGTTCCAATCCTCTGTTGCCCACTAGCTGCCATCTCTACAACACCAATCTATCACAAGTTTCATAAAGGGATCAAATCTCCGCAATATTCCTTGATATTTCTGCCACCATTTAATTTCAAGGATAACTTCTTGTCCATACCTTTATTAAATGGGGAGGGTTAGCTTTGCTCCTGGTGTCCGCTCAACGAGCTCAGACACCTCCAAACGAGTGCTTTCCATTTTTATGGAGGAAGATAGAGCTATCACTGTAATGTCCCACCTTAAAGGCCTACGAATCATTACAAGACATGAATAAGATATAGTAATTACTAATTGTATTAATCGTGCTTATGATTTTACATAAGGAGAAATTTATTATTAGTTCCTCAGTGTGTGATTTCTGTCTCTATGAAATTAGTGAAAGAAATAAAATTATCACTTTTAGAAAAGGCCACAGTTTGAGATTCAAATTATGCCTTTTCTTTACTTTTGACAAGCTGTTAAAATTCATATTTATTTCTTATATATGTTCACTGTTGCAATTTATCAACTGTTTTGGCAGAATATGCTGTAAAAGGGAAATTCCAGAAGAATGTGACTTCCTGTATCAGAAAAGAGGAAGGGACATCTATTCTGAAGGGGTCTAGAATAATATTAACGATAAAAGGTTGAAGCAAACTACTCATTCTTATTTCTCATTATTTAAAAATATATATAATTGCCAACCCACATATGAGATGAAGTTAAACTGAAGTTAATATGAAACAGACAGGTGTATTATCTAAGCAAAGCAATGTCCATTTTTCCAATGCCTTTATCCTTTTTCTCAACTGGGGAGCATACTACATCCTCAATCATAAAAAAAAAAATTTAGAAGGTATTAGTATACAGTAAAATGATTTAATGATAACAACAGCTAATACTGGGCACTTACTATTTGCACTGTGCTAAACACAGATTCTCTAAAAATAAAATTAAAAATAATTGAACCCTCATGACAGACAATCCTGAAATGTTACTAGGTATTTTTTTTTCTTACACAGATAAGGAAACTGAAGCTTACCAAAATTAAGTGGCCAAAAAGCTATTAAGCTGTAAAATCAGTTAACAAGACGAAATATTTGAGGGTAAACCAAAATTAGGACAAGACTGATTTCTCTCCAAAGCTAGAAATGTGCTCCTGGACACTATTGCTTTTAGAGAGGAAGGGAGAGGGAGAGAGAGATTGGACACTGTGGGAAGGTCTGGTCTTACCCACAGCACAGCATTAGCAGGAGATATTACAATAATAGTGGCTGCATCTTCAATCATTAAGAGTGACTGTCACATATGCTTTACAGCTTTAGGTAGATTCATGCAAATAAACACTTAACAAAATAAAAACCAAGAGTCAAAAGAATTATGGAGGTAAGGAACAAGTATAATGTAGGAAGAGAGTATTAGTTCTATTAAAATATGCAAAACTGCAATGATTCCCAAGGGACATACCATTGGCACTTATGTTGTGTACACACATACACACATGGGTATATGTAGAGGGCAATTAATTCCTTGTTCAATGCTGTCCCATGGTGTAGTACATTTAGCATTCTCCTTTTTTTTTTTTTTTAAATTGAACTTAGAGGAAGGGAGGAGGAGAGAGAGAGAGAGACAGAGAGAGACAGAGAGAGGAAGACAGAGAGAAATGAGGCTATGAGAGAGAGACATCCATCAGTTGCCTCCTGTACATGCCCCAACCGGATATGGAACCCGAAACCTGGGTGTGTGCCCTGACCAGAAATCAAGCCCGCCACCTTTCAGCGCCCAGGAGAATGCTCCAATCTACTGAGCCACACCAGCCAGGGCACAGTTAGCATTCTTACCCCCCGCCCACAAAATACCAGTTCTCCCAAAGCTTGTGATCACTGCACATTTTCTGCTGACCTAGACTGAGAACCATTGATTGTTGGATTAAAATGTTGGAAGAGAAGTAACTGACATTAACTGTGCATCCTGCACCAGATACTCTGCTAAGCACATTCACACATATTCATTCAACCTTGATAACCCTATATGAGGTGTAAATGTTATCCCCATTTTACAGGTGTGAAGCCTGGGGCTTAGAGAAAGGTTAAGTAACTTAAGAACACATAGTTTTTGCCCAGCCAGTGTGGCTCAGTGGTTGAGTAACGACCTGAGAACCAGGAGGTCATGGTTCCATTCCCAGTCAGGGCACAACCCCAGTGGAGGGCGTGCAGGAGGCAGCTGGTCAAAGATTCTCTCTCATCACTGATGTTTCTCTCTCTCTCTCCCCCTCTCACTTCCTCTCTAAAATCAATAAAAATATATTTAAAAAATAAAAAAGAACCCACAGTTTTGAAACCATCTCGCTCCAAAACCACATTTCTTTGGGTTGGTCTTGTAAGCCATCATGGTGTGTGGGTAGGGATGCCTCTTTCTTTAAAGACGTTCGTTCAGAAGATATAAATTTTTGTAAGTTGGACCCACGGGGTTGTGTGTCCTTATGAACTAGGGATGAATCAGTTCCCTGGGCTGGGGCTGAGGGAGCCACATGTTCCTGACAAAGTGTCAAGAATTGGGCTGAGTAGCAACTATGCATAAGTATGTCTATTGGAAGTACTGAGTGTGTGAGTGTGTATGTGTGTGTGTATGTGTGTGTGTGTGTGTGTGTGTTTTCAGGGAGATAAGAGTTGTGCTCTACTGTGTGAGGTTTATGTGTTTTAACACTCTATAGCATTGACTGTGCACCGGGGTCATTACAACTGCTTGACAACATCTAATTGAGCAAGTATGTTGGGGGATTAACGGTGCATGGTGTCTGCGCAGCAACGGACACAAGCGGCGATGGGTACTGGCTGTGCTGGAAGGAGGAAGGTCCACGGTGACCGGTGTCGCCAGACTGTGTCGGGTTTGAGGCTGGAGAAGGGTTGTGCTAGATGATGCGTGGACAGTGCATGCGGGAGGTGGAGCGCACCTCGCATGTGCATTTTTCCCGTGGCGGGGGGAGCGCCCGACACGGAGCAGTTCCGCGGGAAGGGGTCCGCTCGTGGCCTGGGCCTGGTGCGTGGAGCCGCCGTGGGCCGCGGTGTTTTCGGGGTGCGGGGCTATGTCCTGAAAGTGGTGCATCGAGATGATTCATGCGGTGCGCTGGTGGAGACGCGGCCCGGAGAGGAGGGGGCCGGTGTCGTGATGGGAGTGGGGAGCGAGGCTGAGTGCGGCAGGAGACGGGCATCGTGCTAACCCCGCGAAGGTGCCGGGGGAGCCCGAGGCGCCGTCCGGGGAGGTGGGAGAGACGGGGGTGGGGTGGGGGCTGGGGTCGCGGAGCGCGCCGGTGCCGGGGCTGCCAAGGGAGGGAGGGGCGTGCTGCCCGCCGCCCGGCCGGCGGAGGAGCTGCGTGGGCGGCGGTCTGCGAGTGCGCGGGGAGCGGCCAGCCCGCTTCCCCTCCCTCCCGGCGCCGCACCGGGCCGCGCTCCCCGCCGCCGCCGCCGCCGCCTCCCGCCCCTTCCCTCCGCCCAAGGGCGCGCCCCCCGCGCGGCCCGGCCCGGCCCGGCCCGCCTCACCTGGTGAAGGCGAAGTACATGAGGCTGACGATGGTGAAGCTGAGCAGAGTGATGGTGTGCGGCCGGTAGAAGAAGTCGATGGTGATGTCCTCCACTTGCTGCTCGTTGATCATCCGGAAATGCATCTTGTAGTTCACATCATCCTTGCTCAGGGTCCTGCTCCCCACGCAGGACGCCATGGCCCGCCTCCCCGTCCTGCCGCGGCGGCGGCGGCCCCGGCCCTGGGAGGCTGGGACCCCGGAGGTGACGAGCCGCAGCGCGAGGGAGGCCGGACGGCGCGGCCGGGTCTGGCGCCGAGGGCCCGCCGAGAGCCGGAGGAAGGACGGGCGCCGGAGGGCGGGGTCGGCGCCGCCAACGCGGCCGCGGGCGGGGGGGGGGCGCCGCCGGCCGTGCCCCGGCTAGCGCCGCGGGACCGGCATCTCCGTGCGCGTCCTGTGTCCTCACCTTCCCGGGGGACGAGGCCGAGGGGAGTGGCGAGCGGGAGCAGGGACGCTGTGGGCCCCGGCCCGCTCTCTGCCCCGCGAGCCGCCCGCTGCTCCCCCCCCCGCGCTCCCTCCCGGATGGTCTCGCCCACTCCCGCGCAGCCCACGTGGGCGCGGCAGCGCCGTGTGCCGGCCCCGCGCCGGGCGAGCTGGAGTCGGGGTGGTGGGTCCCGGAACGCTCGCCGGGCCGCCGTGACCGTCTCTGCGAAGCGAACCGCAGGACCGGCCAGGCCTCGCCGCAGGTAAAGCGGAGCTGGTGGGGCGCGAGGGCGCTGCCCCGGCCGGGGTTTGGGTCCGGACTCGGCCTGGTCCTGACTCGGGGCCTTGTTGGGTCTTCGCGGCCCAAATGAGGAGGATGGTTTTGTTTATACCCGTGGCTGGTGAGACCCAAACCATGCTTCTTAGCCCGCTTTGCGGAGGGCGGGAAGTTTAGTGTCTGTCTGTCTGTCTGTCTGTCTGTCTGCGGAAGCTCGGTGTGGATAGCCAGATGGACACTAAAGTAGCCTGGGGAGGGCGCCGAGCAGTTTGCTCACGAAGCCGGCTTCCCAGCCCCGTTTCATCTGTCACTTATCAGCCTTACAGAGGTGGAAGCCTTGAACCCTCAAAAAAAACAGCATTTCCGTGCCAATTCCTATTCCGAGGGAAGCACTAAGGCCCACAGTTGAGAAGTATGTAATATTTCAATGGACTAAAGAATTCTTTAAGGCGTTTTTTCTTTATTATTCCTGATGAGAGAGTCCTGTTCAAAGACTGTTGTCACTAGGGCTTTTATACACATACTAGAGGCCCGGTGCAGAAATTCGTGTGTGTGTGTGTGTTGGGGGGGGGGGGGGGGGAGGGGTGTCCCTCAGCCCAGGCCTGCACCCTCTTGCAATCTGGGACTCCTGGGGGATGTCCAACTGCCGGTTTGAATCAGGCCTAAACTGGCAGTCGGACATCCCTCTCACCATAGGGGACTGCTGCTAGCCTGCCTGCCTCCACTCTGCCTGCCTGCCTGATCATCCCCTAACCACTCTGCCTGCCTGATCACCCCTAACCCCTCTGCCTGATAGCCCCTAACCTCCTCTGCCTTCAAGGCTTCATGATGTCCAGAAGGTCATTTGGCTGTCTGGTCTAATTAGCATATTACACTTTTATTATTATAGATTATTTTTATAGATGCAAACGTCTTACCGGCTGTGTAGGCAGATTAAGTTAACCGTAGTTGCAATTGATTTATTTCAACCCAACAAACATTGGAGCAGTGCAGGCTACTGGGGGATAATCATTAGGAGGGTGAACCCAAAGATGAGACCCTGCTCTCCTGAAAGAACAGCTAATCAGTTATTAAGAAATACACATAGCAGTGACCTGATGTAAATAAAAAGAGAAGGGGTAACATGAGTTGTGTACATACAGGTATCTTAATGACTATGGGTGGAATTCAAAAGCTAATCTGCCTTTTGTGGGAGGGGGTATTAATTTGAGCCTGGAAAGGCTTCCGAGTGAGGGGGACATCAGGAGTTTGCTTTGAAATATAAGGAAATTCTTATATAAACTTAGAAGTCAAAACATTTTACAGCTAATAGGGACCTTGGGGTCATCTTATTATACCTGTAACCTTTTAAAAATCTATTATTGAAAGAATGGTTATTGAACCCCATCCTGGGCCAGACAATGTGCTAGAAACGTAGTCTTGCCAAGGTAGCCTATGGGAGGGTTTTCTGGCTTCCAATTTAGTGCCTTAGGACTTTGCTGTGTAGGCAGTGGTCGGCAAACTCATTAGTCAACAGAACCAAATATCAACAGTACGACGATTGAAATTTCTTTTGAGAGCCACATTTTTTAAACTTAAACTTTTTCTAACGCCACTTCTTCAAAATAGACTCGCCCAGGCCGTGGTATTTTGTGGAAGAGCCACACTCAAGGGGCCAAAGAGCCGCATGTGGCTCGCAAGCCGCAGTTTGCTGACCACTGTTGTAGAGAATGAATATCGTAGGTTTGAGGGAAAACATGACAGGTTTGGAGGCTCATTTCCTAACAAAATTTAACAAAAATCATCTATCTCACAGGCAATAGTGAATGCTTATTTCTTTTAAAAAATCATTTCAGAATGACAGTCTGGCTTTGTTTATTATTAAATCCCTTTCAGGAGACTTCAAATTAAGCATTTTCGATTTGCGATTGTGGGGGGGCGGACTCCAGTTATACCCAGATTCTCCACTGCTTGGTAGCCAGTGCCCCTGACACCCAGATTGTTCAATGGACAACTGTAAAATTTCGGTGCATGCTTAGACTCTGAAGTATTTGGTCTAACTTGGAGCATAAAACAAGCTGAATTCCAGTATATGGAAAACCAAAGCAAAAAAATTGTGCTCAAATCATTTATATTTGGTTGTGTGATCAATAATAATACCTAATAACATTTGTGGAGCATTTTCCATATGCTGGACTCTGAGCTATGTTTTCTATGTATTAAATTATTTAAAGTAAAATTACGTATGCATCAAATTTACCTTTTCAATTAAATGGCTAAATATAAATTCCTTCATATTCCTTTCAACCTTTTACCAACCTTTTCTTATAAGATTTTTAAAAGTCACTTTAAAAATCTTCTTAAAAGTGACTGTTTTTCCATCATAAATATACATGTATTCATTGCCTATTGCTTACGTATCTCTCATTTAATTTTGCTCTCTAGTTTTGACTTTTAAAAAATATATTTTTATTGATTTCAGAGAGGAAGGGAGAGAGAGAAACATCAGTGATGAGAGAGAATCATTGATTGGCTGCCTCCTGCATGCCCCACACTGGGGATATGCCCTGACCGGAATCGAACCGTGACCTCCTGGTTCATAGGTCGATGCTCAACCACTGAGCCACACTGGCTGGGAGTTTTGACTTTTTTAAGACTTTTCTTTTTTTCCTACAAACATAACTTGACAGAACTGATTTTGTCCAATTACCTTTTGAGTAACAGCTGTATCTGAAGTAATCATCAGTGTTTAGCCCTGAGGATGAAGCAAGAAGCAACCTTCTAGATAGTAATGATTTATTTAAGACAAAGTATTCATCGTGTAGAACATCATTTGTGAGATTTGTAGGGAAGTGGATAGCCTATCCTTACATAGCCATAAGATGGGTAATATTTAATATAAATCAATAATGTGTTAGTTTTCTTACTGTTTTATAACATTGCTTTCAAAGATTTACCATAAAGTCTTTCTCTCTCTCCCCCCTTCCCTCCTTCTCTCTCCAGTACTTGTAGAAACTGCATACTATCATAGGTAAGTGGTTATTTTCAAGAATGTAACAATGTTTCCAACATTAAGAATATGACTAATAATGTATGCCATGAAAATTTTATAAATATTTTTCATTAGTGTATAGGTTATATCAAAACAATCATATTAATTACACTAGGCATATTGATAATCATGAAGCAATTATATTGGTGCTTCTTTGTTATTAATGCATGAATCGTTATACCTCTTAATAAATGCAAATTTCCTTTTCACATTATTTTTTTATTTTTCATGTCTAGTGTTAGTAATACGTATAACATCTACAGTGTTTTGTATCATGAGACAGTGTTGATATGTAGGTACTGACAGTTATCATGTAAACTTACAGTATTGATAAATACAGTACTGTAAGTGTATTTTTTCTTCCTTACGATTTCTTAGTATTTTCATTTGTCTAGTTTACTTTATTGTAAGAATACAGTATGAATACATATAGCATACTAAATGTTTGTTTATCAACTCATTATGTTATTGGTAAGGCTTCTTCTGTTCAATAGTCAGCTATTAGTAGTTAAGTTTTGAAGAAGTCAAAAGTTATACCTGGATTTTCGACTACAGGTGGTGGGGCAAGGTACCCTTAACTCCCATGGTGTTCAAGGGTCAGCTGTATATACATCATATACATTTGAATAACTCAGTGTTGTTTTGATCAGCAATCTGCTTCTTAAATGTCCTATAAACCCAATTTCAAGAACACTTACTTGCATTGCCTTACTTCCTTTAGATTATTAAATTAACAGAGATTATTGTGTTCAGCTATAATTTGAACGTTTACAGATTTTTGTTTTCTTACACCAGTGATTTTGTTGTTTTTAAATTGTAAAGCATATCTTTATTTTTCCAGGTTAGAATTTCCTGTCTTTTGGTTTGGAAATGAAACTACCTTGTTTTTTACTTTTCTTGTGTTTAAGAAACATCTGACTATTTTAGTCATCTAAATTTATTAAATACCCTTTAATTTGAAAAAAAATAGTTTCCAGTTTATCTTTTGATTGTCTGAATATTGTTTTAAACATTTAAGTAAAGTACGTTTCTATTTTTTTAATGGTTATTCATATATCCTTTGCAGGCTACTTTAAGAAAAATGGCCCTGTCGGCCCAACAGATACCCAGATGGTTCAACTCATTTAAACTAAACAGCTTAATTACTGCTGTACAACTCAGAAATCATTTTCAGAGACAAACATTGTTGCATAGACTTTCTGCTCAGCCTCAGGTGTCCTCTGACAATTGCTTTCTCCAGTGGGGATTTAAGACTTACAGGACTTCCTCCAAATGGAATAATAGTTCCCAGTTTACCAAATCAAGTGGGCAAGAGATTAATTCTGCCCAAAGCACTATGCTTCCTTCCATGAATGAGCAGTCACAAAAGATACCCGACTTTGATTCTGAGCTGTTTCTAGAAGGTAATTCTGAACTTTCAGAAAAGTCCCTTTTGCCCTACTAGTAGATTGAATAAGCTACCTGTTTATAGTCTTAGCCTATTGCAAGTCATATTTCGTACCAGGCAAGAAAAATTACATTGCCAGTTCTATTTACTTCTACTTTGCCTCTATTTTACTAAGATAAAATGTTTGTAGGGTAATATGTATAAAATTACTTTATAGCTCTGTATACAACATTTGCTTCCTATATACTTTATTTAGATCCAAAATTTTTTTCAGATAATTAGGTTTATTAGGGTATGATTTATATCAATAAAAATGTATCCTTTTGGGGTATATAGTTCTATGAATTTTAACATATGCATTTAGTTATGTAATGACTACACACTCAACCAATACAACAGTTTTATCACCTCTAAAAGCTCCCTTGTGTCACTCTTTAGTCAGTCTTCTCCCTCCTGCTACTCCTATTCTAGGAATATTTCTATGTAAGAATATTTCACTGCAAATGAGATATTAGGTTAAGAAGAATATGAAAGACAATGGGGGGGGGAAGAGATTTGGGAGGCCAGGAGGAGAGACTGGCTATAAGAAATTAGAAAGTGTGGTGATTAGAGGCAAAAATAAAAAAAATCAGTCCTTATTTCTTAGGTAGGTTATAGTTTCCAGTATCTTCCATAATTGTTTAAGACTAAAACCTCAGAATCAAGGGTGTACTAGAAAGAGTCACTTAACTGTAGATTAAAAGTGAAGGAAAGGGGAAGGACTCATCTTTATGGAATAGAAATTTTCCAAGAAATTTCTTATCTTGGAGGAAGAATAGTCGATCTCTAAATGGTCTTATCCTTTCCTATTAGAAGGTAGAAAATATTTGTACTTCTTAGATGTTTAATCTTGAAATGATCCCAAGATTTATAAATAAGTCAACTAGGGAAGCCAGACATTTAAATACACACATAAGAATAGCTAGAATGCAAGTTGTTGTAGAAACAGTTTGAAATGTACAGATTGGAGAGCTAACTTGCTTCTCTCTTTCCATATGGCTGGCTTCACAGATCTGGACGATGTGCCTCCATTGTCTCCTTTGCAGCCAATTTCTGAGCAGGATGCTGTTCGGATTATTGCAGACCCTCCTTTGCCCCCAGATTCATTCACACTTCGAGACTATGTGGACCATTCTGAGACTCTGCAGAAGTTAGTGCTTCTAGGTAAGTCTTGAGTATACTCTTCATTTCTTTTTACTTGGTTTAAATTAAGCATTTATAATCTATCACAGTAGCACATACACATGAGCAGAAGTCAAAACTGTGAATGGCTTCTAGTGAAAACTGTACTCCCGCTTCATCCTTCCTGACATGGCATCCCCTTCCCCAGAGGGTCCACTTCTTTAGCTCTTTCTGTGTGCATTTAACCCAAAATGTTTTTGTAGTTATTTATAGTGCTGCTGCTTGGCTCATTTGTTTCAGACATCAGTTGATCTCTTATATATACACACATGTTCCCCCTGTTCTCATCAATTCTCCCCATCTATATATATAAAAGCCCAGCAACCAGAATGGTGGAATGACCAGAATGACCGGTGGCTATGACGCGCACTGCGGCAGCCAACCAACCTGATCCGGGCCCCATCAGCCCCACCCCTGGCCAGCCCGGCCCCAGATTGGTCCCCAACACCCTGATCGGGGCTGGGGCCAGCTGGCCAACCACCAGTGGCCCCTCCCCGGGGCCGGCCTGGCCCAATGGATCCCCATCGGGGCGAGCCAGCTGGACCCCACCCGTGCACAAATTCATGCACTAGGCCTCTAGTATAGTTATATTAACAAGTTTTAGATAAGTCTTTAGTCAGTGCTTATATAATGACCATAAATATTCCTCACTGCTCTCCAGGAAGTGTATTATGATTCTTTTCCTTCCTGTAAAACTTTTCATTTTTCCATGATTAATAATTGTCTTGTTTTTTTATTAGTTTTCTTTGTTCCTCAGGCCACATTTTCCCACACCTTCCAGTGGCCTCTCAGGACAGTTTTTCCTACAGTTAACCCTACAGATGATGTATTTGTTCCATTTCCCCACTACCCCAACCTTCCTCCTGGAGCCGACTGTCCCCCTTGATTTGATGGGTTCTCTCTAGGACTGCCCCATAAGTATCTGAGCTTGTTGACACAGAATGCGCTTGTTTTGGATAGTTGAAGGCACTCAAGGGATCTGTGAGCTCTTAATTAGTCCTCTTGTTTTCAGTCTAGCACCTTACTGCAGCCTTCTGCTTTTTCCATCGTCTATGGGTCTGGCACTTCTCTTACTTGATTTTCCCAAATGATGAACCTTCTTTGTCCTGGAGGATTGAGAGGACAGGTAAGTATGGGATTATCTCAGATCCATCTAGTTTAGGTCCTCACTTTTCACTGAAAAGTTGAGAGCTTCCTAACTTGATAGTCTTCTCATCAGCAATATTGCCCTGATAAACTCTCTAAGGTTAGTGCTCTGTCTAAAATGCAAATAAATTCAACTGTCAGTAACCTACTTGAAATCCTTAAAAGCTTTTCCATGGCTTCAAAGTTCTTCCTGGTCCCCCACTGACCTTTTTAGCTTCACTGCTTGCCACCCTTCCTTTGGTTGGTTATCTTGGCTTCCCAGATCTGTTTTCTGCCTTTCTCTACCTGTTCTCCATCCCAGGAGGCTAACGTCTGTGCACTAGGGTTCCTTTGCCAGCTGGCTTCTGGGCTGCTTGAGCCCAGTGGGAGGCACCTGCAGGAGGAGAGGGAGGCAGGTAGGAGTATTTTTTTCCTGTTCCCTCCCTGCTCTGGGTCATGTAACTGTCTCCTCCATGACAACAGCTCCTACTGAGAAACCCTTTCTGAATTGCTTCCAGCTCCCTTTAAGTGTGGGTAACACTTTTCCTCCCTGTGTCTTCAGCTGTAGGGGTGCCCTCATTTGTTCTCTTAATTCTGCTCACACCACTGTATAGAGTCCCTCCATTAAAGTTGTTTTCATTTTAACGTTCTAGGGCAATTTCCTTTGCCTGCCAGACCCTGATTGATACAGTAAATATGTGTAACACTAACCGAACACAACAGTAATGTTTGTAGTTACTGAAATGATGGGATAAAGCCAACTTAGACTGTGGTCACCTAGAAGTTAGAATCATTCTTTATTATTCATTTTATATATCCCCAGAACCTACCAGAAAGGCCTGGTCCATAGTAGGCATTCATGACTATTTTTTCAAGTTAATGAAATTGTAAGCCCATGATTTGTGCTGATAGCAGTGTGCCCTCCTGATGAGATTCAGCTCTCCTTTTGCTGTGAAAAAGCAGGTTTTCAAGATTTTTGTTTCAGCACAGTCAGGATGTGACAGCTCATGCTGAGTAAGGCACTTTAGCACATGTAAGCTGTAATATTTAGTTAAATTTGAAGTCTGAATCCTTTATGTTATTTTTAAAGCATTCCTTCCCCCATTTTGCACAGATTTTTGAAACTGGTTTTTAATTTATTTATCTGTCCATTCAAAAATTTCATTTTTTAACTTAATATTTTAAATTGCCAAAAAAATATATCGAGTTGTTACAAGTGCAAATATTACAAAAGAAAGAACTCTTAACCTCTCTACATTGTCATTTCCACTTTTCCAAAGTTAACCCTCATCAATTTATGGAGTGACTTGCCATTCCTTTTTCTATGCAAATATTACTATACTGAAAGCTATACATAGGTTTTGTAGTTTTATGTAGTCAAACTTAATGTTATTTTTTAAATTCTGTGTTTTCTTCTAGTAGTTTTAAAGTTGGTATACTTTAGGTTTATATCTATATGAAATTAATTTTCGAATCAGATATAAAAGGAATTCTTAATTTTTTCCAAGTGGTCTCATTGTATTCTACTGAATAGTTTTCCCCTTTTGATTTAAATGCTGCTGTTATTGTAGGCCAGATTTTTAGTTCATCCTGGCTCTGTTTCTGGTATTCATTCTGTGTGTGTGTCTATAGTCTTTTTCTGCTTTCAACCATCTTACGTCAATACCTGTTTAATACCCAGAAATTTGAATTTAGAATTATATACGGATCTAAAAATATCAAGTTATAATTCTTCTACTTGTAGACACCATTGAAGAAAGAATGTTTTTATTTCATTGCTTTTATATTTTAGACTGCAAAGTTGCGTCTATAAATCAGTTGGAGTTATTTTTAACCTGGTGAAATATGTTAATGAATATGAAATTTGAATCTAAAATTAGGGTTTTACATTATCCTTAAATGTTTATTCTAAAGTAAGGAATAGGCCTTTCCTATTCATGTTTATTTTTTAAAATCACGTAAAGAAAAAAAATGAGAGACTAAAGTGCTTGGTTTTAATAAGAATTTTGAATTACAGGTTACTTTGATTCTCTGCCTAATTAATGCTGACACCTAATTATATCCATAACCAAAGAATGATTTTGAAATAACAACTTGATATTTCCCCTTTTTACTTTTCTCCTTGTGTGGTTTACTTAGATCACCGAGGATTGTACGAGTAGGTGAGGGTTGGAGGTTGTGTCCTTTCTGCTCCGTGGGGTACTTGAAGGCTGTGGTGTTCACCTGCTCTCGGACAGACGTTTCTTGAGCTCCTTTAAGATGCTTGTCTCTGTGCTAAAGACCTGGGGGTTACAATGATGCGTAAGACAGAGGGTCCTTTGTATTCTCCTATGGAGGGGATCATAAGCATATTTTAAAACAATGCTTGTAACTAAGAAAATGATTTTTTATAAAGCTTCAAAGAAACTTAATTTTATTCATATGGTTTGTTACCCTACAGAATTTCCAGTTAGGTGATTGCTATGGAGCTCATTAGGGGCTCCTAAGCATCCTTCAGACTATACTCAGGAGACCATGGAGGATGGTGATGGTCCTAATATGACAATGACTTTGTTTTGAGTGGTAATTTAGCCCTGAATACACTGTTTTCCTCTATATATGACTTTGAAATAAATACTATTTTCATTTTTATTTATTTTTATTTCTGCAACCAATTTAGTTGAAAATACTTTGATGTTTCCATTGGCCTTTCTCAGTTCTCCTTTGGATAGGTTGTTGATCTCCATCACTAATTTCTTAAACGTCTGTGTCTGAAGTTTAATGACTGAGTTAAGCAGTTCTCTTCAAACAGTGTTTGTATTTATTACAGGAGTGGACTTGTCCAAGATAGAGAAACACCCAGAAGCAGCCAATCTCCTTCTGAGACTGGATTTCGAAAAAGACATTAATCAAGTCCTCCTGTTCCTTAAAGATCTGGGTTTAGAGGATAGCCAACTGGGAGCGTTCCTGACCAAAAATTATGCTATTTTCTCGGAAGACCTTGAAAATCTTAAAACCAGGTAGGATTTTTAGAATGATTCCCACATAACCCATGAAGTGATTCTGAAGGAAATATATGAATTTTTTTTTAAGTCTCAGCTACACAAGAATCAAACGAGAGAATGAACATGAATGTTATTTTGTTTGGACTTTGACCAAAATTAAGAATCTAAAACAGGTGTTTGTTTGTTTTTTAATTCAACAGCCCATTCTTATTTTTATATGAAAACAAAAACATCAAACATAAAAACTTCTTGCTGAGTCAGTACTTAACTGTTTCTCTTTGGAAACTGGGATAAGTTTTCTTTTAAATCCATTAACAAATGTCAGGATTATCTGAGAGTGCATTTAAAGTTAAGAAAGTCTGAATGTTTGTGTTCTTTACTAGCTAGTTTTTGAAGGTAAACATTTGACATTCTCTCGGCAAATTATTGTATAATTTGCTTAATCGTTCTCATAAGTTAGCTATTTTAGTACTTTTTTTTTTTTTGGTCTTTCAATACCACTTCTATAAACACCTTTGTGCTTCATTCAACATTCAAAGAATTTATTGAATCTGTGATGTGAATGCAGTGAGGTAGTATTGATCTATGAGATAAGGATTCTGTTAGGCAGTGGGAACACCATAGAGAACAAAGCAGCCCCGGTCGGTCGTGATTCACACTCTGAATTCATCAGCACCCCCACCTCTCACCTCAGTCACTCCCTGTACTCCCAGGTTTGCTGAATGGAGCACTCTTACCTGTGGCCCCACTCAGAAATGCTGGTATTAACTTGGGCCACTCTCTTAGCATCCACATCCAATAAGTCACCTTGCTCTGTTGATTTTACCTTTTTATATCTCTCAAGTCAGCCACTGCGTTTCTCTTAATCTTCACTTCGAATGCTTTACCTCAAGTCTTCATCATTTTGCACCACGATTACTGCAGCCATCTGCTAGCTGGTCTGCCTCCAGTTCTTCTCCCCCAGACTCTTCTCACTCTGATGTTGGGCCTCACCACATTTCAGAGAGCTTTGCAGTTCCTTAACCTTCATAGTTTGATGGCCTTTTTTCTGCACCAGGAAAAAACAGAACAGCACGTTCCTTATATTGAACTATTTGAGCCCTTATTATAAATATAAAGCAAAGCACTGGGCTAGACTTCAGTCATGTAAGACAGTCACGCTCTCTCCCTTCATGGAACTTCATTACAGTACAGGGGAGGGGAAGAATGACTCCAGGAAACTCAGTCTGACATATCCACATCTCCTCCCAGCTGTCTGGAACACTATTGTCTTCCCATTCAAAAACCTACTTGCCCTTCTTGCTCAAGATTAATTCCAAGGAATCGTGCATACCAGGAGGTGGGGGTCATTGGGAGCCATTACAGTACTTCCTACTGTAGTACTATTATAAAGGCCCCATTTTATAGGGGAGGCTCAGAGAGGTTAAATAATGTGCTCAAGATTACGTAGCTAGTGGCAGGCCTGGGATTCAAACCCAGTTAGTCTAACTCCAGAGCCCTGGCTACTACACCTGGCTGTACTGTCTCTTTACTTTTAATTCTATGAAGGAAACTTAAGTGTAAAAGGAGTTTGTTACACATGCTCCTAACAACTGAGGAGTATTCTTATACAGATGGTAGTCAAATTGTTCCTAAACCTGGCTGATAAATTAAACTGGGGAGCATTTTTAAAATTAATTTGAATATTTTAATAGGTAATTTATCCACATGTACTCAAAAGGATGTACAATGAAAAAGAAGCTTTATTTAATTGAGGTTAGCTTCTAGCTTTAGTTTATGTACAGCATTCTTATTTTCTAGAATTTCTATAACGGCACTGATTTCATATAGTTGTTTTCTTTTTAATGAAGAAAGTCTTAAAGTCTTCTAATGTCATACCACCTCACACAGCAGGATTTTAGTTGGATATTGTACCTATTGTCCTTTTTATTTGATCTCTGACTAAAAACATTGGTTTCCTAAATATAGAAATAGGAATGGTTCATAAAACCCAACATCTGTATCCTGATGCGGGTGGTACTTGTCTTTTGAAGTCCTAAACTGGTTAGTGTGAAACAGTCCCACTTCCTCAAAGCACCACTTCCAATGTTGCACACACTACAGTTGCCTTTCAAACTAGATGTGTGTTCACTGTGTTATATAACTGTGGTTCCTTTACCCAACATGCCTCACCCAGCATTTTTTTCCCTGATCAACCACATCCCGAGATCCAATGTATAAATCAAATATTAAATGTCTTGTGCATAACTATTCTACAGGATCTTATTTTGTGTACTATATGCATCAGATTAGTATACATTGCCATATAATGTATAAAGAAAGTCTACATATGAATAATGCAGCCAACTATCCAAGTGTCATACCAACTAAAACGCCAAATAAACCTTGAACGGTGAAAAAAAAAAAGTAATCTTTCTTTTTGCCTACTTACTCCTGTCCCTCATCCTCCTTCTAAGAGCCATCCATGGAGGCAGCTACTATTATCAAGTTGTTTGTTCAACCTGCTAAGAATGTTCTACTGTACCCAAGCATATATGCATTTCTTTGTACACGCATATACATGAGCACACATACATACAACTGGTAACATTTATACATACTACTAGAGGCCCTATGCATGCAATTCGTGCAAGAGTAGGCCTTCACAGCCCTGGCTGCCTCAGTCCTCGCAGCCCCGCCTTCGTCCGGGACGTCATCTGGATCTGACGGTTCAGCGTTCGGCTGATTTGCATGTTATGCTTTTATTATTATAGATTCTGCACCCCACTTTCTTACGTTAGCTCTTTGTTGTAGATAGTTTGATATTGGTGCTCCCTATTCTTTTTTTATCCCTCGTGTAGTTCATACTTTGAGTCTGTGTAGTCCCTTATTTGTAAACATGGTGGTGGTTTGTGGTCTTTACTGTTTCAATGAGGCTGCAGTGACTCTCCTTGTATAGACATCATTCCACACATATTGGAGTGTATCTGTAGGAAAGATCTCTAGAAATGGGAGGGGCGATTATAGGTCAAAGAATGTGTGGGTCTGTCATTTTAATAGGCATTGACAAATTGTCCCTCATATAGGTGGTGGTTATCCATTTTATACTCCCAGCAACATTGTACAGAGTGCCAATTCCCTATTATCCTCACTAAAATGGTGTTACCAAACTTTATGATTTCAGTTCATTTTATAGATAAAAATGTCTTACTGTTGTTTTTGAAATGATGTTTTGAACATCAAATTTTGGAGCATTTTTCATGTCTATTTTTCATCCTTTTTTTTTTTTTGTAAGCATTCTTTTATATATGAAGAAAATGTGTTCTTTCCCTATGACATGTAAATGTTTTCCGAAGTAACAGTCATTTGAATATCTAAAATAATTAAAGCATAATATGCAAATTGAACGGCCGAACAGCAGAACAACCGTCTGGACGACCACGCTATGACATACACTGGCACCAGGCCAGCCAAGTCAGGTGCGATGCAATTGTTCCAGGGGCCATCACCCCACAATCTCCCCACAGATGGAGGCCCAGGCCACTGGCCAGCGGGGTGATCAATCTGGGGGGGTTCCGCAATCACCCCAAAGAGAGAGGCCCAGGCCACCCTCTGCGGGGCGATCGATTGGCGGGCTCTGTGGAACTGGGGAACGGGGGGTTGTAGCAGCGGACACAGGCAGCACCAGGCCAAGGCAGGTGTGGGCGGGGCGGGGGGGTGCAGGGGGGAGCCGTGAAGCTGGGCCGCAAAGCTGGGGTTGCAAAGCCAGCAGCCAGGGGAAGGAAGGCCTACCCTTGCACGAATTTCATGCATCGGGCCTCTAGTAAAATATAATGTCTGATACATGGTATAGAAATATCATAAGCGTTAAAGGGAGGCATAGAACTTAGTTGAAATCTCAATTTGGCATTAAGTCGCTGGTATTTTCATAAGTTATTTAATTTCTCTGGATCTATGTGTTTTCAAATGTAATATGGAAATTTTATCTGGTTCACAAGGTTTGTATGGGGTTTTTGTTTTCTTGCTAAGAATTAAACAAGATAATGTCCTGATATATTTTAGACATTTACTAGTAATAAAACTGATTTTTACTGTGTTTATAGATTTTTAAAAATCAATACTGTTATTTTATAGTCAGACTTTCTATATTTCACTACCTTATTTTGGTTTCCAGAAATTTAGCAGGAAATGTCTTCATTGTTAACAAAATACATATTGAAAGACTACAGTAAAAATTAGTTATGAAAATACATACTTAGTAAATGCACTAAAATTCCTTTCAGTTTCCCTGAGATACTAAAATAAAATTCCTCTCATACTTAAGAGTCTTTCTTTGTAAAAAGAATTCTGAATCTATTTTCTTAATTTGTGTATTTTCTTTTCTTAGACCAAAAAAAAATTCTTAAACAGAATCCATTTCTTTTTTTTTTTTCCTATCAAGTAACTAAGTCAGATTAACTGAAAAGGTAATTATTTTCTGCTTTTAAGTGTAAATGGGGACCATTCTAGAGTTGGATGGATGCTTGATTTAACCACATTTGGGCCATTATTGTAGAACTAGAGGCCCGATGCACAAAATTCGTGCAAGAAGCTTGGCCCTCGCAGCTGCAGCGGCTTGCCTTGACCCTCACAGCCCGGCTTCATCCAGAAGGTTGTCTGAAAGGTCGTTTGGCTGTCCAGTCTAATTAGCATATTATGCTTTTATTGTTATAGATGGGATTTTTTATTATTTTATTTTATTTGGGGGGGTATGGAAGTCTTTTTAAAAACAGTAGTTATTTTGGAAAGTAGCATGCACTAGTAAATGTTTATCATGTATGTGTATTTGTGTTTCTTTAGAGTGGCTTATCTACAGTCAAAAAATTTCAGTAAGTCAGACATCACACAGATGGTCAGGAAGGCACCATTTTTGCTGAGTTTTTCAGTGGAAAGACTGGATAACAGACTGGGATTTTTTCAGAAAGAACTTGAACTTAATGTGAAGAAGGTAAAGAAAAGGGGAGAAATTTTGTATTTCCAAGTCAGCTACATTTAGTAATTGTTAAATCTCATGTTTCTAACAGCTATGAATGAAGAAACCTGCTAGCTTAAACATGTAGCTGTATTATTTTATAATATTCCATTGAATTGTTTCCTTTTGTTTTTAGTATGTTTTTTTTTCCTCAAACAGTTTTACGTTTATGTATTTATGGGGTTCCTAGCCCTTTTCTGAGGGTCATTTTAGAATTTTTAGTTTTGTATTTCCTTGAAGTTTTATATTTTCGAGTTTGGTTTCCCAAGCTAGTTGCACACATGGTAATGATAGACTGTTTTATAACTGCAGACTAGAGATCTGGTGGTTCGTCTTCCAAGGCTACTAACTGGAAGTCTGGAGCCCGTGAAAGAGAATATGAAGGTAGGATGACTTTAAGCTTTTGAGAAATCAGCTTCTTTCTTGAAGGGTTTAAGTCCTCTGAAGAGAACAGATTTTGCTATTGTCATCTGAAAGAAAACTATATTATAAATGTTCTTTCTAAAAAGATGAAAATAGAAAATGAGAAATACCTAGCACGCTATTTGTTTTAGGTGATAATATGTTCACATGTTCACCAGGTGTTACATGAGTAAGTCACCTTGCAGACACAGATGCCTGTAATCCTAGGTATGTGGGTGGTCCCTGGAAACTGCTTCCGTTGCCAGAACGAGAGCCTTTGTCTGTGTCGCGCAGGTGGGAGATGAGTTTTGGAGACTGGATCCAGAAGGCTTCTGTGGAGGGCAGTGGCCGGCACATTGCTCTCTTTACACCTGTGCCAATGGCTGGCTCTGGTTCTGTCACAGAACATACCAGACATTCTTCCGTTTTTCTCCCAGCGAATGCATAGAGCCAAGGGCAGTGACTAGTTAGTATACAAAGCTGTAGTAATATTTGAAATCACTACCTAAGGCCTCACAGTGTTTTCTGAGGTGCTCACAGTGTTTTATATTCAGTTGTAAAAGTTGTTGGGCACCTGCCTCCACTCTATGCTCGAGGGAGGCCCTGCTCTCATGGAGCTTCCAGTCTAGTGGGGAGAGCGTGCGCAGTGATACAAGCCGGGGACTGGTGGGGGCGCTCAGGCTGCACATAGAAGACCGAACCCACGTTTGGGTGTGTAGTTTTTTCATCTCTGTCTGGAATTTGGACATGTAGTGTTTCAGATAACACTTGGGAGCAGAGGCTCAAAAAGCACTTTGAAAATCTTACTGTATGGTAGGGCCCAAAACGACAACCTGACCGGGTCTCCCAAGCCACCATCATTCTGCCGCCTAATTATGAGAGCTCCTTCTGGATCCTCCCATGCTGCGAGGAGCTCATTCTCAGGAGAGGGGTTTGAAATTCAGGTTACCACAGAAGTAGGAAGCTACGATCCCGTGAGGGCAGTGGCATAGCTGTCTCCAGACTTTACGGTCCTTATTTTAAACTAGCGTTCCCGTTACAGGAAAAATCCTGCAATAGGGTTTCCTGCTGCACTCTACCCTGCCCTGCCTGCTCTCCTCCCTTGTCCCCCGGCCTGTGTTCTCCGCCAGCCCCCCTGCTTTTCTCCCTTCTCCGCCAGCCCGCTCTCCTTCCTTCTCCCCCGGCCCCGCCTCCGCTCCTCCCTTCTCCCCTGGCCCTGCCTCCGCTCTTCCCTTCTCTCCCGGCCCCGCCTCCGCTCCTCCCTTCTCCTCCCCCTGGCTTGCTTGCTTCTCCGCAGCTTTGCTCCCTTCTGCAGCTCTTGGCTTCTTTCTACGCTGTCTTGATATGCAAATTAGCCATCTTTGTTGGGGTAATTTGCATATTTGTCCTGATTGGTTGGTGGGCGTGGCTTGGGCATAGCGAAGGTGCGGTCAATTTGCATATTTGTCTATTATTAGATAGGATATTAAAAGAATCAATGTGTCCTCTGGCATAGTACCAAGATAACTTTCTATTCATGGTTTATAGCAGCTCTACTTTCTTTTAGGTTTATCGTCTTGAACTAGGTTTTAAACGTAACGAAATTCAACATATGATCACCAAAATCCCAAAGATGTTAACTGCGAATAAAAGGAAACTTACGGAGACTTTTGATTTTGTGCACAACGTGATGAACATTCCCCACCACATCATTGTCAGGTTCCCACAGGTAATGCGCACAGCTGTGACAGCCGTCCTTGCCCTCCATCTGCCGCTGCTCTCCAGCATCATGCTGCTCGCTCGTGAAAATGCCTTGCTGTTTGTGAAGGAACTGGACCACATGCAGTCTGGTTCTGAGAGTTGTGTGAAAGTCGTATTTCTTTTGTCCATCAAGATAACACTTTGGAGCAAAGGCTCAAAAAGCATTTTGAGCCCTAGCTGATCTGGCTCAGTGGATAGAGCATAAGCCTGGGGACTGAAGGGCCCTGGGTTCAATTCGGGTCAAGAGCACATACCTAGGTTGCGGGTCCATCCCCAGTGTGGGGCGTGCAGGAGGCAGCCAATCAATGATTCTCTCTCATCATTGATGTTTCTTTTTTTCTCTCCTCCTCACTTCCTCTCTGAAATCAATAAAAATATATTTTTAAAAAAAACATACACACATAGATTCGAGTCACCCCAAACCTAGATTCTTGAAACCCCAGTTATAGAACTGTGCTACTGTATTGGGACTCTTAGACTCCTAGTGGTCTGGGTGGTAGTGCTGGGAAAACAAAACAAAACTTATCAATGGAAAAATACATTGACAATAGGCTGTGAAGAAACTGATATAGACTAAGTTTCTGACAGGTGCGTTTAAAATTCTGGTGAAACTAATTGTCTCAAGCAAATAACAGTTACTGTTGGCACAGCAATTTTATGATTAATTAACATGGAAAACAATTATAACTTAATAGGTATGGTTAATTTGTCATTCAGAGCAGAATGGTGGACGGTAAAGAATAATGACATGAGGAAATTTCTCATTAAGGAAAGACGTTATATTCAGGATTCCATAAAACTTTGTCTCCCCACTCCATCTGCGCTTCTCTGAGGCAGGGCTGGAGTCCACATCAGGGAACAGGGAATCGGTAGTTCTCAGACCAGGTTTTTTTTTTTTTACTCCCTGATAATTTAACACGTTAAGCGCCCTATCAGTCACCGGTGACTGACACTATCCATCCGGAAGACACAACAGGCGGGGCGCTTAACGTGTTAATGGATCATTAACAGAATGAAATTTTCCTGTCTCTGGATTGATTAGTCAGTGTTCTTTGACTATAATGTAGCCCTTAATTTTTTTATAATTGTTCTGTTTGTAAGTTTTGAGTCCCTTTTTAATGATAATTTCTTAGTGGAAGCTATAAACCTTGGGCATTTACCAGATTTACTGAGCATGTGGTCAATACATTTGTTAGCCTATTAAAATTTTTAGCCATATAAACATTTTGATAGTTCATCTTTCAGTGCATAATTTTTTAAAACTCTTTTCTTTTGTAGGTATTTAATGCAAGGTTGTTTAAAGTCAAAGAAAGACATTTATTTCTGGCCTATTTAGGAAGAGCACAGTATGATCCAGCAAAAGCTAACTACATCTCTTTGGACAAATTGGTATCAGTGCCTGATGAAATATTTTGTGAAGAGATTGCCAAAGCCTCAGTACAGGTCTTTGAAAAATTCTTAAAAACTCTTTAGTTTTTGGTGAATGTTAAAATGTAATCATGTAAAATAAAAGTTTGTATTAATAAATTAATATACTTCAAAATAAATGCCTTGAATCTCAATTGATATTGGAAACAATTTCTTGATACTGTAAATTTGGGTACACTTCTGGTAGATCTTTCTTAAAAGTTCCTAGTGACTTAATTCTTTGACTCAACCATTTCCTTCCTTCTGGGGAAGGAGAAAACTCACAATATAGCAAGCTTAGAGAAACAGCCAGTTTTACTATATATAGGCTGGCGTTGTCATTTCTGATGAAGATGAGAAGCGGAGGATTTTCCTCTTAAAGTCACAGGGCTTTTATTTATTTTTATTTCAGAGAGGGAGGGAGAGAGAGAAACATCAGTGATGAGAGAGAATCATTGATTACCTGCCTCCTGCACACTCCCTACTGGGAATGAGCCCCCAACTCGGGCATGTGCCTTGACCTGGAATCAAACTGTGACCTGGTTCATATAGGTCGATGCTCAGCCACTGAGCCACACCGGCGGGGCAGTCACAGGGATTTTAAAGTGGTTTTATCACAAGACATCTGTATTTTCTTTAAAATGTTAAATGAGTTTCTGGAACATACTGTATTTAATATCTACCACTCACCTAATGCTACAACACACATGTAATTTTGGACTATTTACAGTGTTGTCTTCCCAAGCACAGATACTTAGGGTTGCCCACAGGTGGCTACTGATAATCTGGAAAGGAGAAGCATAGGGAGGAAAGCAGTCTGAAGGAAAGTAGATGTCAATGAGACAATGAAAGGTCAGGACAACCCTTCCGAGCCTGCTTTCTCCTCTCTCCAATAGGGATCATCATCGTACTTAAAAATTAGAATTAAATGAGAGAATTGAACCAGAATTTGTCCAGACCATGCTTAGCGCGTCGCTTGGCACAAGGGCGCGATTAATATTGCCCCAAGTCCCACAGCTCGTCACTAACAGAACCCAGGATACGGCCCCGGTGCCCTCATTCCTTCCCCGGGGTTTTTCCCATCAGGTCAAGCGGAGCGCTTCTCGGAACCGGGCGCGGCATACAGCCGGCTTACTCCGTTGCTAAGGACGCCAGCGGGAAAGGCTCGCACGACAGCCACCGTACGCCGCCGCCGGAACTGCGCCTGCGCGGGCGTCCTCCCGAGCCTCGCGACCCGAGCTGAGGCGCCTGCGCACTGGACCCCGCGCGCCCTCAGGGGCTTACCCAGTAGGCAACGCTTCAGTCTCGGGTCAAAATGGCGAGCCGGCCTGCCGGTAGGTAATTGGTGTCCTCACTGCTGGGCATCGCCGCGCCGAACCTTTTATTCTCGCAGCAGCTTGCTTCTCCTCCTCTGCTCTCTCTCCGGGGCCGGTTCCGCGGCAGGAGGGAAGGGGCGGCGCCGGTCCAGCGTGAAGGCCGCCTTCCGCCTGCCCCCTGGCGACCCCGGCCAGGCTCGCCTAGGGGCTTGGGGTGCGGACCGGCTCGGCTGTGGGCGAAGGTGCCCGCGGCGGCTCCGGCACCCCTGGCGTCCCATCCGCCTGCGCTGGGTATTCCTGCCGCTTGGCCTTAGGAGAGTTCAAGGGCACAAGGACATAACTGGGTGACTTTCAGCCAAAAGGAACGGAGTGCCATCTGTGAGCCAAGTGCCGTCAGGGGCATGAGCGCCAGGCATGCTCCCCAGGGGGTGTTAGTGTGCCCTTGACCCTGACAGCCGGGGCCCAGCGGCCGGAGGAAAGGGGGTTGGAGGCAGCACTCCCAACCTGGGAACCAGAGGGAGCTGAGCAAAGGCGACAGGGAAGCTTCGAGTTTACCTTCTCCGGGACCTCAGCGTGGCCTGTGGATTTGAAGGAATCTGTGTTTATGGTAGGCACTGAGACAAACATCTGTTATTGAATAGAAACCTGAAATTACCGGAATATTTAAAACAGAACGGGAACATCAAATAGAATTTTACCTTTTTATTGTTGTTCTTGTTGCCAATCTCTGCCCTCTGACGGTATACATGGACGAAGCTGTTAAAAAAAATACTGGTCCCTTTCCTCAGTCATGGTGAAGCTGTTCATCAACCTAAGCGACATTGAGCTTTTTGCGGGGGTGGGGGAGACCCCTGAGAATCCATTATTTAATTTAACTTTACGAATATTGAAGGCGCTCTGCCCCTCCGCAGTGCTTGGAGCTGGATAGACCTGGCTGGCTTCGATCTAGGGCTGGGTGACTTCTGTGAGGCTTGTTCCTCCTTTTCAGGGACAGGCGTGCGACAATCTGGGTAAAGCAAGTGGCACAGTGCTGGGCACACAGCCAGTGGTCCCTGCATATCCATCATTCTCACCGTCACTGGCTAATACACTCACAAGGAACTGATTTTCCACAAGTGTGTTTGTAGATTGTTGGCTCTTTGGTACTTGTTTTGCTAGAAGCCACGTTATCCATGGTAATTAGTTTCCAAGGAGAGTTCCCAAAGGCTTATATACTCTGATGCACTAAGGAGGAGGGGTTGGAGGAAAAGGAGTTTGCTTGGCAAGGGGCTAACCCTAGACAGAAATTTGAAGGCGATTTTAAGCTTTCTCTCTACCTCCCCTTCTGTACCACATTCCTCCTGTAAACATCAGGCACGATCATGTTATTCCTCAAGGAGTTTTAACATTACCTGTTTCTTCTCATCCGTTTTCAAATATCCATTCCTTTGGTGGAAAGCTTGGAGGGGTGGAAAATGGGCTGCTTTTGCCGATCCTTTTTAATGTTAAATGACTAAGTAATGGTATCAGAATCCTCCCAGAAATACATATAGTTCTAAAGAGGGTAGCCAAGTAATAAAAAGGTTATGTAGAATACACATTTTGGAGGATGAGGGTCATTTGGACCGCCACCCTATCCTCAAATTTCACCTTATTTTCTTACAACACCAACTCCCTTTGAAAGGGAAGTTTAAATTTGTTACCTGTAATCTGTTTCTGAAACTACCAATAATTGAGAAGTTCTGAGTTTCTTTCCCTTACCCTACCCCTTTAATTCTGATAGTTGCAGGGGGACATAAAGGAATGGCACGCTTGCCTTTGAGTGGCAATAATTGTACTCGTAAATCTTTTGTACATTAGGTGTTTGAGTTTACCTTTTTTCCCATGACTTTCCCAACATTTTTTTTACCTGCAGGTTTTTTTGCTCATGGATAAAATAAGGAACTTTTATCTACAGTATATAGAGTATACACTGTTAAAAGGAAATACCTTCCTATGCTCGCACTCTCTAACCGGTTAACTATCAGAAAGCGGTTGCTTACCCATCAGCATTTTCGTATAGTACAATAAGTGAATTGTAGCAACTAACAGTGTGACAATATCAGTTGCAGCATCAAGCCGGTGGCTGGACGGTATTCGAAAATGGTATTACAATGCGGCAGGATTCAATAAACTGGGTGAGTATCTGCACTTCCTTCTTGTTTTTTCTTTTTCTTTTTTCTGAGAGTAGTATTTTTGCAAAAGTCATTATGGGTCCAAAAAAGTAGCTAATTATGCTTGTGGACCTTAGAAGATGTTAAAATTAGGTCACATTTTATTGTTATGTTAAATCACATCCATTTTTTATTATTTTGAGAAGAGAGGGATGGACTTGTCTGAAATGTTTGAGGTGGAAATAATTTATGTTCTTGAAATACAGTAGCTGGACTTTTTCCTTCGTATACGCTTCCTCTCCCAACTACGCCACTTAGCATTTAAAATTTAAGTTCTGTTTACTTTGAAAGTAGAGATTTTCCCACTTTGATTTGTGTTTAAAAACAAGGTAGACATTTTAAGATTTGTTTTAGATAAAATGTGAATTCTGTGGCAATAGATTTTAAAAGGCTCGTATATTGTTTCCATAGTACCATTTTAGAAATAATCCACTATATAACCCATTATTATGTATGAAATACATTGAGCTTGATCATACCTAACTCTTGATATAGTCTTAAGTTTATAAGTCATAAAGATATTTTACTCGTTTTTTAAAAATTCCTGATTTGTGAGACACATTCAATCTCTCTTGTTTCCTATCATAGGGTTAATGCGAGACGATACAATACACGTGGATGAAGATGTGGAAGAAGCCATCAGAAGGCTTCCCGAGAACCTGTACAACGACAGGGTGTTTCGCATTAAGAGAGCACTGGACCTGTCCATGAGGCAGCAGATCCTGCCCAAAGAGCAGTGGATGAAATATGAGGAGGTAGAACAGCTTCTGTGTATCCGACAGTATTGGCCACTAAGGATTAAGTGTTACAGACAGAAACATTTATTTGCATAGCACTTTAGGGTTCTTAATGTTGTCACAAATAAATGTCCTTATGACTGTACAGTGAGGTGATAGAGCAAATGTTAACTTCATTTTAGAGACAAAATTGAGACGTAAACGTGAAGTGACTGTTCCAAAGTCACTAAGCAATTTCTAATGTATAACATCCAGGTCTTTTCTTTCCCAGGCTGTGGTTCTCCCTGTACACTCTGCTTCCTGCTCAGATGGGAAAATGCTGTTCATGTGATCAGCCCACTGAGTGGCCTCTAGCTCCCAGGAAGGACTCTGAAGCAAACCCTTGCCCCTAAGGGCATTGAAACTAGGCAAAAGCTTACAGACTCTTATTTCTTTTGCTTTTCTGCCAGACTTTCCTCCCATAACCTATCAAAGCAATTGATTACAATATCTTCCTGGGTTTTAAATATTAGAAAAGCAGACAGGTCTTAGTCTGCTAGAAAATACTTTTTTAAGTTGGAAATGAAATTTTCAATGACTTTCTTTTGTTGTTTAAGACCTATTGAGTGTTTGAAGTATACCAGTATGCGATGGTGATGGTAGCATATGATATTTTTCTTTTATTCGTTCTTTAGGATAAATTCTACCTTGAACCGTATCTGAAAGAGGTTATTCGGGAAAGAAAAGAAAGAGAAGAATGGGCAAAGAAATAATCATGGAATCAATCTGTGGATGCATCTGTCCTCAGTATTTTAATTATGTTGGTTAAACTTGAAATGCACAATTTAAAACCATCTGGGTTTCAAATATATAAATAAATGTCTATTATAACTTTTGTTGGAGTTTTTGAATTCTAAACTTTATTCTTAATAACTACTGAATTTACTTATCTGTTAAATTCTTTTCAAACTTACAAGGTATTCTTCAATTAGTGTTTAATGGCCTCCTGAAGCTAAGAGAAGCCATTTTTTAAAAATTGTATTTTTATTCTTCAACTGAGGGTATGTTTATTGATATGAGAGAGAGAGAGGGAGAGAGAAACATCAATGTGAGAAACATCAATTGGTTGCCCTCCGCATGTACCCTGACTGGGGATTGAACCTGCAACCTGTGTACATGCCCTGACCAGGAATCGAACCCACAGCCTATTTGGTGCATGGGGCAACGCTCCAGCCAACTGAGCCATGTGGCCAGGGCTACGAAGCCATTTTAATTAGTTTCCGTCACTGGTTGGATAACTTCTTGATTTGCTGAGAGAGAAAATATTCTTCCAAATAGAATAGTCACCTTGATATTGCATTTGTAGATTAGCAAGATACCTAGTAGCCTCTCTAGGGCCTAACTTGCAGGAATGGAATGGAGCAAGAAACAAGTGCCATCATTTTATCTGAAGCAAATTGCACTTGAGCAGACTGGCTCTCAGACTGCAAAAGTTACTGAATGCAGGAGAGAGGATCCACCCCCTGGTGTGCCGGCATTGAAACCACTGTTGTGCCCTCGCAACCACTGCTCTCAAAATGTAATTGAGTTCGCATCCTATCTTTTAAAATTGTGTATACGGCCCAGGAGGGTCTGTGTGAGGTATATGTGTTCTGTGTATTAGAAAACAAAAATCAGACAAAACTATAAAGACATATTTTCTCCCCATATCCCGGAGACTTTCTACTTTCGAAATGATGGTTAGAAAGTATATTGTGAGCGTTAGATACTAATAATAGTTTGAAGTTTTAAGGTTATGCTAATTTTTAGAAATAAATATTAAAACCATTCAATGATGTCATTGCCACCCCTAAATTCTAAAATGGTTTCTGTGGAGGAAGCGTGCCTCGAAGCCCAGCAAGTGGGAAAGGGACCCTGGCACCTGCAGCCTGCACAGGGTTCTCCAAGCCCCTGCTGTGTAGGCAAGGAAATTCCCTCAAAGAGCAAAACGGTGAAAAGTTTTGTGTCAGGTAAAATTCCTAAAACTAAAAAGCATGTGTGTACATACGTTTGTTTTCCACAAAATTAGATATGTTGACACATTTATTTATGTTTGACTTTCGCAACATGAACATGTCTTAAAAATTTGCTAAAATATTAGATCAAATTTCCCAAGAGCCTCCCTTCTCTTTGATATTCAGGTTATTTTCTGAAATACCTATTCTGAATCATGTCAATATTTTTTGTTTGGTCTGAGTTGCCTAAATCTTCCTTTGACGTAAAGGTTTTGGTTATGGTAAACACAGTTCTTTTTGTTTGTTTGTTTTGTTAATCCTCACCTGAGGATATTTTTTCCATTGATTTTTAGAAAGTAGAAGGGAGGGAGACAGACACATCGATTGCCACACGCACCCCGATCAGGTCAGGGATCAAGCCTGCAACCGAGGTATGTGCCCTTGACTGGAATAGAATCTGAGTCTCTGGTCTGCGGCCAATGCTCTAACCACTGAGCAAATCTGCTTGGGGCAGCAGTTCTTTAATATGCTTAATATTTTGTAAGATTTGTGATTTGACTGCAATACACTTGAATTTCATGTTTGGAACAGTATTGTAAACCACATCGAAACTGATAAAGATAGTGGTCGATGACAATGTTAAGGGACATCTTAGTGAGGGACTATTTGCATCAGGGTCAGTTGAAGAATAAATATTTTTGTGTCAGGATGCTTCCTATCAGACGTACAAGTAGGTAACAGATAAATTCTCAGACAACCAAGCACCGCCCAGTATTTCAATGCTCCAGTTTCTTTCCTCTCTCAGACCTTTTCAAGTAAACCTGAATCTCATACATGGTTGATTAGTGTTATATTCATATAACCTATTTGGCTCATCATCCTGTAGACAGGATAATAGTAATTCATAGCCAATTCTAGGTATAACTACCCAGATCTGAATCCATTGACTTACTGGGTTTGACTTCTCTGTGCCTCAGTTTCCTCAGCTCTAAAATGGGGCTAATGATAGAACCTACTTTAGAGGTACTCAGGACAGTTCCTGGCACATGGTAAGCCCCATTCTGACTTGCTAAAGGATTCAGTAATAAGAATGAAAACAGGGCCGAAGCCTAAAGTTACTATAGCCATAATAATCCTATGTTCATAAACAGGATTATGCTAACATAGACCAACATATGGCTTTGAAAATAACCAAAGAATTTAGAATTTAAAAGCCAGGTGAAGTTCAGCTAGAGTGGCCCAGTTGGTTGAGCACCGTCCCATGAACCCAAGGGTTACCAGTTTGATTCCTGGTCAGGGCACATGCCTGAGTTTCGGGTTCAATCCCCCTTGGGGAGGGGTGGGGTGGGAGGAGGAGGGGGGAGGGGTGTAGGAGGCAGCCAATCAATGTTTCTCCCTCTCCCTTCTTCTCTAAAATAAATAAAAACATATTTGAAAAAAATAATAAAAGCTAGGTGAACATAAAACTATACTAACTAAGTACTTGAAAGTCTGGTGGGTTTACCCTTTGGGTGACATAAGTTTTAAGAACTAAAGTATCAGATATGAATTTACTTAAAGGGTGAATGGGACATAACTAGAGAATATAGGGAAAAGGTCTCGTTATTAAAATAAGGTACTAAATTCTGCCACTAGGTGGTGATGCACTACAACTTTACAACTTAAAAGTACACCACACCACAGTGAAGATTTATCCTTTCTGTACCCTCACCAACTCCCTCCCCTTCATTTTTCAGGATGACAACACCTTAGAAGTTTATGGCCATCAGGAGAATTTACTACTAAGCTATATACTGATGTAATGAAATCTAATATATGCTGTGCAATGAATTATGAGATGTTATTTAGTTTCAGGATTTTATTACTTCAATCAGTTATGACCATATTTCCTCTTATATGATTGCTCACTCTTTAAACATACCAGATGACTGTATACGGAACACCTAATAAAGTCTATAGATGTTAAAAATCTAAATGTTTTAATTTATTTGCCATAATTTGTTTAAATTCTGGTTATACCGGTGTTCATATTAAAAGCCATAACATATTAGAATTTGAGATGTCAGGTCGGATGGTGCCTCTGAATTATATTTTGTTAAGAAATTTTATTGTATGTATTAGCAATTGAGCAGAGAAGACGAACTGAATAATTCATTACAAGGTAATTTTCAGCATAGATTCCAGAAGCCTGTTAGTATTTGAGGGACTTAGGTATTTTGTATTAAGACAAACTATTTAAGTTATTCTGGATTCTGACTACAATTGAAAAATGTATTTGTTTAACTTTGTATTTTAATACATTTGCCCATTTCTACATAAATGCCAAAAAGTAATTTAAAAATAAATCCCTATGAAACTTCTGGTAACATTATTCAACTGAATCATTGCTCTGTTAGTATTCTATTTTAAAGAACATTTTATAAATACACATGAAAATTGTATTTACAAGCCAAACCCCCCCAAATAATTATTTCTGTTACAAAAGAGTCGGTTTCTAATTCCTTTCTTATGCATGCACTTAAAATGTGGTTTGCCACTAAACTGAAAACTAAAATGTGATACCAATGATCTAGGCAAATCATTAGCCTTTACAGATTGGTGCTCCTTAGCTATAAAATGAAAGGTTTTGACTACAAAATCTTTAAGATTCATTTCCACGCCAAACCATTCTGCATCTGTAATTTTATTTATGCACTTTATTGTTAGTATGAACTAATATTGATGGGAGTATCAGACTCTGTTCATATCTTCCCTGCAAACTTCTGGCATAGCTATTACACCTATAGAAGAAAAAATCAAGCTTAAAAATATCATTTTACCCTTATTCATGGTTTTTTTTGTTGTTTTTTTTTTTTGGGGGGGGGGGGTGTGCTTTTTATGTGCCAAGCTAGGCAGAAGGTAGCTGTGGGACAAGGCTTCTCAACATTGGCACTATTGACATTTGGGGCTGAATAATTCTTTATTGTGGGGGCTTACCTATACATTATAGGATGCTTAGCATCTCTAGTTTCCCCCATGTTGTGACAACCAAAAATGTCTCCACACATTGCCAAACGTCCCTTGGGGACAGAATTGCCCCCAGTTGAAAACCACCAAGAGAGAAATCAAGATGGTGGACACATCTATATGTAAATAAATATGTAAATTAACTAAAAAATATGCACCAGGTGAACTAACTCAGCCCTCAGCCTGGAGGGTGATCAAAGAAGACCTTTTGACAATCTGGCTGAGTTTGTAGAGTAAGCAAAGCCAGTTAAACCAAGAAGGTGGTGAAGTGCTTTACAAGAAGAAGAAAATAAAC
This sequence comes from Cnephaeus nilssonii, assembly GCF_951640355.1. Classification (NCBI taxonomy): domain Eukaryota; kingdom Metazoa; phylum Chordata; class Mammalia; order Chiroptera; family Vespertilionidae; genus Cnephaeus; species Cnephaeus nilssonii. The sequence continues at coordinate 10,189,870 of NC_137089.1, read as the reverse complement.
AGGACATGCTCAGAAGCATGGAATTACAGGCATATGGAAGAACAGGCATTGCATTGATTGAGTGGCAAATATCTGGGAGATTAAACTTGGAAAAGTATATGCAATATGGCAAGATGTTTGGATGCTGTTAGCAGGAAAGTGTTTGGATAGATTCTGGGAAGTGAAAGTTCCCAGAATTTTCATAATTGGTTAAAGTGGATGAATTTTAGTTTCTCAATACCAAACTGCCAATTTGCTTTTCAGAGTTTTGTAATAACTTACGCTCTTCTAAAGAATTCTTGAGGGCCTTTTTCTCTATACCCCTGCCTGCATTGAATGCTCTCATCTTATATAATAAAAAGCTAATATGCAAATCAACCAAACAGCAAAACGACTGGTCGCTATGATGCACACTGACCACCAGGGGGCCGACGTTCAATGCAGGAGCTGCCCCCTGGTAGTCAGTGCTCTCCCACAAGGGGAGCACCACTCAGCCAGAAGCCGGGCTCGCCAGCGGGCTCATGGCTGGTGAGCGCAGCGGCGGTTGCAGGAGCCTCTTCTGCCTCCGCAGCAGCGCTAAGGACCCCTTGGGGTCCCGGACTGCGAGAGGGCGCAGGCCGGGCTGAGGGGACCCCCCCCCCTCTAGTGCACAAATGTCATGCACTGGGCCTCTAGTCTATATATATAAAAGCCTAAGCGACCGTTACAACCGAAAGACCAGAACAACCAGTCGACCAGTCACTATGAGAGTGAAGGGGGGGAGAGGTGGGGAACCGTGGGTGGCAGGGCGCCGACGCAGTGTCGGCGTCCAGCATCCGTTTCTTCCGCGCCCGGCCTGATGACCGTTGCCTCCTCTCCCGACCACACTGGAGCCTTCAGGCCCCAGACTGGGATGGGGAACTGGGGGTGGGTGGTGGTGGACACAGCCCCCTTCCCTCCTCTCCCAACCCTACTGGGACCTTCGAGCCCTGGAGTGATGGGGACCTGGGGGGAGGGGGGTGGCAACAGATGCAGCCCCTTTCCCATGGGGGCTGAGGGCCGACTTCCTCCTTGGGGGTCAGTGGCCAACCTCCCGTGCCCCGTCCCCCCGGCCAGCCAACCTCCTGCGGTTCCTCCTCTTCCCCCTCCCCCCACCCCCGTTTCTCCCTCTGGCCGGCAGGCCCCGATCAGCCCTGATCTCCGGCCAAGCCTAGAGACCCTACCAGTGCACGAATTCGTGCATTGGGCCTCTAGTTAAAATTAATCTCTGTGGCCCCAGCCAGTGTAACTCGGTTGGGCATCGTCCCATTGCTGGTTTGATTCCTGGTCAAGGGCACATGCTGGGTTGCGGGCTGGATCCCTGATCCCCAGTAGGGGGCATGGAAGAGGTAGCCCATTGATGTTGCCCTCTCACATCATCAATGTTTCTCTTTTCCTCAATCTCTAAAAATCAGTAAACTATTTTTTTAAAGGATAATCTTTGTGAGTTTAGTTGGAGAGTTTTTTTGTCTAAATTTGCATTTCTAAGATTGAGTAAACATTTTTCCATATGCTATTATCAAGTTGTTTTTCCTCGTTAATCAATCCTGTTCATGTCCTTTGCCTATGCATCTATTTTTACTTTCATAGCTTTTTCCTTATTTCTTTAGTTTTCTTCCTAATATCCCCCATCCCAAATTTGGGTCAATTCTTATCTATTTGTATGAGAACTTTACATATTTAGACAGTACTTCTTTTACTTAAATTTGCTAACAATATATTTTCTTGTTTTAAATTTGTTTTGGTTATTTTTTTGGCAACTTTTCAAATTTGTTCATGGTGGTTCTTGTCAAATGGAAGCTTCCATTTTTTATGTAGTGCAATCAGTCCTCTTTCCTGTGGTTTTGCATTTAAGGACATACTTTGAGAAGTCCTCCCTTTACTCCAAGGTTATATAAATATCCAGTGAGGTTTTCATTTAGTACTTTTAGTTATAAGAAGTAAAATCATAATCTTTAATCCCAGTGGAATTTAAGGTATATGGTGTGAGCAGAGTGTGTGTGTATGTGTACATATATAATTTTAATCCTTGCCCAAGGATATGTCTTTATTGATTTTAGAGAGAGAGAGAAACATAAATGTGAGAGAGAAACACCAATTGGTTGCCTTCCTATATGCCCCAACCAGGGATTGAATCCACCACGTAAATATGTCAGGGATCGAATCCACCACGTAGGTATGTGCCCTGACTGGAAATCGAATCTGCAACCTTTTGGTGTACTGGACAACACTCCAATCAACTGAGCCTAGGGCTGGGCTCTATTTTTTTAGAGACACTAGAAGGTCCAATTGTCAATTTTTTTAGAGATATTAGAAGGCCCAATGGCATGTGCAAGGGTGGGGTTGGGGGGTAGAGAGGGAGGCATGGAGGGAACCCACTAAGGGGGATCTCTTAAGGGGGATGCAGACTGGTAATCAGCCCCTTCTGTGTAAGATTGGTTGCTGTGCTGGATATTCCAGATGCACGCTACACTTCTTCTCTCTGCTCTGCACCCCCAGATGCTGACCTGTATGAGTTGCATGTAAATAACACCCTTGCCGTCTCGTCTGGTTTCTGGCTTGGACTTGGCCAATGGGAAGTCACCTGCAGGGGACGGCAGACACGAAGAGGAAAATGGTGGAATTTGCTCCCCAGCCACCCCCTAGGGGATCAGAGGTTGGCGGTTGGCTCTGTTCCTCCGCAGAAGGCCACTCTCTGCCAACCAGCCCCTCTCAGGATTCCCACAGCTCTCTCCCTCGCTCATCCCTGTTGGTTCCACAGCTAGTCCTTTATTAGTAGTCCCTTCCCTGGAAGTTTCTCAGTTGCCTAATTGGGTCCTCCCAGGACCCTGAGTCACACAGAGAGAGCTGGGCTCTCCACAAGGTTTTCCCAGTGGGAGCCCCAAGCACTGCCCCTAGGAACCGGTTTGTGGTCTGTCCCCAGGAAACCTCACAAGCTTTCTTCTTTGAGGTTGGCCAACTCATGGCTCAGAGTCAGCCCTCAAGAGACCACACACGTTCCTGTTGAAGAGAATGGCTTTCCAAAGCCCATCTCCTAGCCCCCGCCCCCAGCTCCCCCCCACCTCTTTGCCTGATGAATCTGCTTCCAATCAGAGACTTACTCTTCTACGCAATTTAATTCAGGGAAATGCAGTGCCAAAAAGATGCTGTATGACAGAAAACAGAAGGCTCGCCCATCCTGACATACCACTGCTGCATAGTCTGTCTGGACAGGCTCTTTTTTCCTGTTTAACTCCCTCTTCCCCAAACACACTCTGAAAATGGTCACCTCTAACACTTGTCCTTCCTGTTCCTATATCCTGGGATGCCACATGCAACCCTCATTATTTATTCTCTCTACTTGCCGGAGAAATTCTCTTTGATCCCCAGACACTTGACATTTCTATTTGCTTTGAATTTATGAAGCACTTACTGCTTTAACCAGCCATTTGTTAATTAACAATAACTAATACTATTTACCTAGTGTTCGTTTCGTGCCATTGGTGGTCTCATTGTTCCTTAAAAATCTCTCTAAGGCAAGTACAACTATTCACTTTTCATAGAGGCTCAGAGATATTAGGTAACTGGAACAACATCACAGTTAGCAGGTGAGCAAACTGAAATTTAAATTTTGTCCCCCTTGAAATTGCTCTGCTATCTTTTCAATGTATGCTGTCACATACTAACCATCTTTACATTTACAATTTCATTCTGTGCTCAACTTTACTTACTAGAGGCCCAGTGCATGAAATTTGTGCATGGGGAGGGTCCCTAGCAGCTGCCAGCTGCCAGCTGGGGTCTCCCTTCCCAGGCTGCTGGCCGGGACCTTCCCTTGTTCTGTGCTGCCCCCTGGTGGTCAGCACACGTCATAGCGAGTGATCGAACTCCCAGTAGGTCAAACTCCCGAGGGGACACTTTGCATATTAGGCTTTTATATATATAGATACATTTTTATCTCGTTCAACTAAAAAAAAATTTAGTTTTTAAAATCATGTAATCCTACTTTTTCTGAGGAGGTGACATTTAATTATAACCTAAATGTTGGAGAGGAGCCACCATGGGAAACCATCCTGGTTCTCAAGTTGGGCTGCACAGAAAATCACCTGAGAAGCTTAAAAACAAGCAGGCAGCCCAGACCAAAACAGCCTGATGCTTAGAAACCGCTGGAGATTCAGAATTGGTTGATTTGGGATGCAGCCTGGGGTGCAGATGGATTTAATGTATAACTAAGGCTGAAACAGACTGGTCCCGGAAAGATGATTCACGGCAGAGAGAACAGCAAGCGTAAAGGACGTGTGGTGGCAATGAGCTGGGAGCAGCCAAGGAGCAGCTGATGGAGAAGGCCATCGTGCTGGATCTGAACGGAGGAGGGGGAGTGCAAACCCTGGGGTCAGGACGGCAGGCATAGCCAGCTGGTGGAGGGCATTTTAGACCAGGGGGAGGGGCTTGCATTTTGCATGAATACAACTGGAAACCCTGTAGGGTTTTAAGCAGAGCAGTGAGTGGAATGTATAAAACTCCTTCTTTTTAAGGAAGCATAACCCTCCAGGTTATGGATGTCCCATAATTTACTCAACCACTCTCCTGTTGACGGACACTTGGTTGGCTTCCAATGGAATGCTATAACACATGGAGCTGCAGTCGGACTCCTCGTGCACTTGTGCTTTTGCATTTTTATAGGACAGAGTCCAAAGGCTTAAAGAGTTTAGACAGGGAGCGTGGTTGGTGAGGGGAGAACAGCCTTTAAAACTCTCTGTCATGCAAGGGAGAGAGATCTCTTAAACCCAAGTGCCTCCAATGTGTGTTCCACACAAGCCTGGATAAAGCCAGGTTTAGCAGACCATCAGGATTTTGCTGGCAGCCACTGGAGTGTCCACAATAACACAGAGGTGTGAGAAACACAGACACACCCAGCGTTACCAAACGGACATTTCATTTCCCCTTCGGTTTTCATAATACCATAAATTGATTACATTTGCTCCGCTTTCAATTCTGTCCAAGAGATTTCGCTAACATATTGTATGGTTTGTATTTTATGTTCACATAAAAGTCAGCTTGTTCAAATCTGTCATAGACCTGAATTTCTCTTTTAGATACTATTTAAAATGTCCATTGTCTAAAGACAAGGAGCCTAATATGTTTCTCTAAATATTCAAAAGTTCTTTATTTCTTAAGGCATTTCTACCTTTTTGCACAAACCAAAACACATCAAAATTAAAATGGTTACCCACAAGGGAGCTCACATTAGGCTGTAAGCTGATTTCTCAACAGAAACACTTTAGACCAGAAGGGATTGCCATGAAATATTCCAAGTGATGAAAAGTAGAGACCTACAATCAAGACTACTCTACCTAGCAAGGCTAGTATTTAAAATTAAAGGAGAAATAAAGAGCTTCCCAGAAAAAAATAAACCAGCAAAATGCTAAGGGAGTTAATTACCACCAAACCAGTATTGCAAAAAATGTTAAAGAGTCTACTTTAAGAAGAAGAAAGGAATAAAAATAGAAAAAGAGAGGAACATAGGTATAAAAAGTGAACTGGCAGTAAATAAGTACCTATCAATAATAACTTTAAATGTAAATGGCTTAAATGCTCTAATATAAAGACAGAGGGTAGCTGAATGGATACAAAAACATGACCATATATATGCTCTCTAACAAGAGACCCTCCTCTTGACTTTGAATTCTTTCTTTGTCAGAACTCAAGTACTGAGGTTGATGAACCCAGCTCCAATGCCAGCAACAACTGGTGACATTTTCACTGCCAACAGAAAGACACTTGACTTTGGGTGGTGAGTGCATGGTGCAGTATGCAGATGATGTGTGATAGAAATGTACACTTGAAATCTGTATGGTTTTCTTAACCAATATAACCCCGATAAATTCAATTTAAAAAGTATGCACGGACACATAAAAACTAAAATAATAAAAACACTAATGAGATTAGAGGTGATTTTAATCCTTTAATGTGTAGCTTTTCCATATTTTCAAAGAATTGTTTTTATAGTCAGAACATTAAAAAATTAAAGGCATTGGGGAAGAATTATGGTATTAGGAAAAAGTAAAGAATAAGAAATATGTATACAGTACAAATTTTCTTAACCAGGGGTATACATGAGAACCATCTGGGTGCCTTTTCTGCAGTACACATACTCAGAGGTTCTAACTCAGTATGCAAATATATATACAATCAGAATCATCTAGTTTAAGGATCACTGATACAGTGTGTATTCCCCTTACATAAAAAAAAAAAAAGCAAACTCCAAACCTTTCTCGGTGCCAGCGCCTTATCTCTCTTCATTTCTTCATCAAGTAAGATATTTAATGTGCCTTCAGTTCTCTTCATTTTTTTTTCACCTTTCTTTTACTTTTTAATAGCATGCATGTTACCAGAAAGCGCTATTCTCTCTGAAGTGTATTTTGGAAATCTCTCACTCTTTAATATGTGTTGTGTCATTGTTGTCATCTATAAAGTATTTTGGATGGAACTTGCTGGCCAAGCACTCCTGGGTAGCAGCCATTGCTGCTTTCCCGCCATTTGAATAACGTTAAGTACCCAACTATCAAAAAGTTGCCTTCGTAGCCCCTTCTTGGAATTCTGGGAGCAGTTTGTCCACTGCAGAAAGAATAAGTCCTAAATTGCCCTCCGGAGCCAGGGTCAAATCTTAAAGCCCTTAAACTAGAAAATTGCAAGACTAGGTTACTTAACTTCATGAGCTAGACTTGGTAGAAAAGCAACACACTCGGATGCCTTTTCTTGGGTGTGGGAGGGAGCTTCCTACTGGAAATTGATTGAGAAGCCAAAGCACACGCTGAACCATTGGCTGGAACTTGTCTCTGGGGTTAGAGAGAGTGCCTTGTGTCTATACCTTACTCAAATATTTACAGCACAGATGGGTGAGCCAAAAGAAGGAACAGTCATTTTGGGGCAATGGTTCATTTGTCTTTTTTCTCCCCAAATTTCTTTTCTGTCCAACACACACTGAAAGTTGGGTATTAAGATTTTGTTAGCTAACTCAATAACAAATATTGAGACTTAAAAGCATGGCTTAGTTCACTGACCTCTATTTTAATCTTTTAACTGTTGAGACTGTTATCTGAAGATCAGGGAAAAGTAAGAAAGCTGATTTGCCAATGAACAGCTGTTTCAAATTATGACTTGATTAATCTAAAAAGTAAAATATCAACATTAGACCTTAACACTTCAGCTTGGAGCCTGGTTTTGGGGCTTGACTGGAGTTATAATTTTGATTCCATAGCTTCATCATTCCTAGGAGAAAAGGGCCTATGGACTTTAGTTCAGAGATTTAAGATAGGGATTTGAGAGTAGAGGGATTGATGAAGACAGCTGTTTTAATATCTAAAGAGATTCTTTCATTGGACAAAAAAAAATAAATCTGTATTTCAATTGTAGAGGTTGTGCCTGAGTTAAACAAAAGTAGAGATATAGTATTTTCCGTTTTCTCTCTGATGGTTTAGAAAATCTTGAAGTTAAGCTTGACCCACCCAATATTATCCTTATATTGGAATGTTGACTTCCTTTCAATTATGAAAATATTGGTAGTAACTTATAAATTATTAGCATTTCTGCTGTGAATCAACAGAAGTAGTTTAGTCTAGTCAGAATCTTGAGACTTTGTGTGAGGTTTGAATGCACTGGAAGTTTCAGAAAGAAGATGAAGACAGACCTTGACTAGTTGGAGGAATGGGATAGTCTGAGTAATGGAATTCAACACTTCTAGCTAAGTACTTCTATGGCCCCGGCAATGAAACATTGGCGTACAGTGGTGAACAAAACAGATAAGCTGTCTGTCCTAGTGACACAGTGACATGAAATAAGCCTTTTGGGAATAGTGTAGGAATTAAACGCTTTGTGAGCTGAGTCCAGGCCTTCACAGTCTCTCTCTCTCTCTCTCTCTCTCTCTCTCTCTCTCTCTCTCTCTCTCTCTCTCCCCCTCCCTCCCTCCCTCCCTCCCTCTCTCTCTCCTTCTCTCTCTCTCTTTCTCTCCTTCTCCCCCCTCCCTTCTTTCTCTATCTCTCTCTCTCCTCTCTCCCTGTCTCTCTCTCTTTCTCAGTATTTTTTTTTTATTTTTTGGTGTTGATGAAGCCTTATAGAATGGCACCTGCTATAAACTGAATGTCTGTGTCCCCCAGATTAATCTGTTGAGCCCTAATCACCAATGTGATGGTTTGGAGATAGGGCTTTTGGAAGGTAATTAGGCCATGGGGTGGAGCTGTCGTGATGGGAGAAGAGAGATGAGAGAACTTGCTTCCTCTCTCTCTCAACTCTCACCAGACACCAACCTGCTGGTACCTTGATCTTGGACTTCCCAGCCCCCTACACTGTGAGAGATAAATATTTATTATTTAAGACATGCAGTCTTATAGTATTTGTTATAGTATTTTTATAGCAACTTCTAATAGATCTTTTGGTTGTGTTAGACCACAAACTGAATCCTACCTACATATCTTTGGTAGGTCACTGGAGAGAGAGGTATTTCCCACAGTTCAGGAGGCTGGGAAGTCCGAAATCAAGGCCCAAGCAGGTCAGTGCCTTGTGATGGCCCGCTCCTTGGTTTGTAGATGGCCATCGTCTTGTAGCTTCACATGGAGAAAACAGAGAAAGGGGAAACACGTTCTCTCATGTCTCTTCTTATAAGGGCACTCATCTCATTATGCATATTGATGTCCAGCATCAACACCTCCATCTTATCCACATTTGAGGGCATTTGCTGTCTTTGCGTTCTCTCCCATTAACAACAATGCAATGTCAAGGCACCTCTCGGGCCTTTCTGATTGGTTGGTTGACATGCTGGCAGGTAGGGGCCCTGTGTCTGGCTCACCACAGAGACGTGGACTCTTGGCAGCACCTGGCCCAAGGAATGAGAGCTGCTGCTGCTCTCTGCTTGTGTGGTTCTCTCTGCTCCTCTAGGTAGCCCTCATGTACAGCCCTTCACCCCTGGGAACAAGGGTGGGGAGAAGTGTTGCCCAATCACTTGGCTGTGGGTCACATTCTTTTACTGAGGGGCAGGCCAGATCTGTCTGGGATTGTTTAAGAGCATGGTCGACTGAAGTCAGATTGTCTGCGTTCAAATTCCAGCTCTGCCATTTACTAGCTGTTTAGTTCCTCATCTCTAAAAAAGGAAGATAATGATAACATTATTAGTTTCATAAGACCGTGTGATTAAGTAGGTAAGCACATAGAATGGTGCACGACACTTAGTAAGCACCTAGTACATGCTGGCCATCATAATTTCGCAAGTTGTGACACAGAAGTAAACATTAACCTTGGCCTTCAGATTTCTAACACTAAAACATTCTTTTTTACATTTAGACTCCTTTGTCTTTTTTTTTTTTAATATATTTTATTGATTTTTTACAGAGAAGAAGGGAGAGGGATAGAGAGTTAGAAACATCGATCAGCTGCCTCCTGCACACCTCCTACTGGGGATGTGCCCGCAACATCCCTTGACCGGAATCGAACATGCCCTTGACGGGAATCGAACCTGGGACCCTTCAGTCCACAGGCCGACGCTCTATCCACTGAGCCAAACCGGTCAGGGCTAGACTCCTTTGTCTTTAATGCCAGGAGGGTGGATAGAGTATATTTTACTAACTTGGAGAAAATCAGCTGCAGGGGCACGTGATCTGGAAGGCAATACCAGGAAAGGGGATCTGGGTACCAAGAAGTCAATACCAACTCTTTCAGACTGACCAACTGCCTATGAGTACCGAAGGATAAGGAAAACTGAGGGAAGAGGCAAGGCTCAGTTTTGGTGCTTATTAGCGACTAAAGAACAGACTTTGGCCTATGAACGGATCTTATTTTTTCATCCACCCTGCTTTCTCCTCCCCCACCTAGCCACTGGTGCTGAACTATCAACAAAGGATTGCTTGTCTGTTGGGCTTCAAGGGGGAAAAGTCCTAGATTTGTACATTTGTAAAGAAAAAATGATCTGGCTCACATCTTTGCCTCCTGTTGTCAATGGCAGATCAGCATCTTCCAAAGTTCCCTGACCACAGAAAGCTGAACTTCCCAGCTCTAGCTTTCCGAGTAAGGTGAGACTGACCTCAGAGATTTGTATTTATCATTGGATTTTGCCAAACAAACCAGTTTAATGAAAAACATGGAACTGAGACTGTTTTCACAGGGCCAAAACCTGAACAGTAACAAGAACAGAAACTTGGCATTTGGGTCTCCATTTGTTTCTGAAATGCTTCTCTTGTCTACCTCCTCCCTTCCCCCAGGAGTGTTTAAACCGTTGAATAAAGATTTCATTCAAAGGGAACTGATTGGCTCTCCCACAACCCGGGTGGAAGATGCGTCACTGGGCGTCATTGGGAGGAAGGTGGTATTGCTGGCACCTTTTATGTCTGGAGATCAGCTTTCTCTTTTGGCTGAAAGTGTTTTGTTATTAGAGTTTGTTTAAAACTGGAATCCTTAGAGTCCCCTTCTGAACCATCAGCATCTTTTAAAGCAGCAAAGATATTTCTTTTCTAAAGAAACATCAGATCTGGCCTTAAAAAACCAGACCATGTCTGTTGGCCTGTTTTCGTTTTCTAGACAATAAAGTTTTCAGACTTTTTGAAGTCTTAGAAATTTAACTTTAACAATAATGAGAACCTTGATTCGGAGATATGTTTCAAAGATATAAGCCAAATGTTAACGTACAAAGTACAAGTCTTTGTAGACAATAATCTCTGTTAAAGGGGACCTTAAGAATGATAAGTTGATAAAATATTAGGGTGATAAGTTTGGAGATGGAAGTTAAGGGGCTCTAATAAAATTTGGCTCAAGCCAGCAAACCTTTATTGCCATTATATTGTTAAATATCTTGCTTAGCAAATGGTAACTTAACCAGATCAAGGACGGAAAGGTAATGGAATTGAGGGGAAGATGAAGAGAGAGAGGAATTAAGTCTGACTTTGGAGTTGTAAATTCTAGCAGATGGTGGGATGGTGATGGAATTGATTTGGGGATAGAAGATGGTAATAATATATTGCATGTGTTGAGTTTGTGCGTCTGCATGAAATCCTCACCCAACCATAAACTCCATGAAGACAGTAAGACTTCTCATGTATTTTTGTACCTAGAACACCTACTAGCCAATAAATGTCTGATAAATGGTTGAACCAATGCATTAATGGCACCATGTGGAAATGTCCACCGTACAGATGGGAAAGTGCTTCAGAGAAGGCCAGAATCTGCGATACTGGGAAAACCCACACAGAGATGATAATTGAAGCCCTGTGAGCAAATACAATGGCGAGTGAATGTGAGTCAGAAGAGAAAGGCCTTGAAAACCAATGTGGGGGATTACTCCTGTTTTCCTAGTGTCAGATCCCTAGGCATCCCCAAGTCTTCCAGACCACTAGGGCAGGGACCCCGTTGGCCTTTCACAATTGCCAGACTGATTTGATTAGAAGTCTGAGAATTAGAGGGACCTGAGGAGTACGTGGTCTCTCCCACAGGATATGTCCATCAAAGTTATGTTAGTGGAAAAAGCAAATCTCATAGGAATTATGACACACATAATTAGCAGGTGCAGCAAAAGACATTCATCCAACCTTTTATTTGGTGGAATCCTAGAACTCCAACAATACTTTTTAAAATATATATATATATATATATATATATATATATATATATATATTTATTTTTTTTATAGAGAGGAAGGGAGAGGGATAGAGAGTTAGAAACATCGATGAGAGAGAAACATCCATCAGCTGCCTCCTGCACACCTCCTACTGGGGATGTGCCTGCAACCAAGGTACATGCCCTTGACCGAATTGAACCTGGGACTTTTCGGTCCGAAGGCCGACACTCTATCCACTGAGCCAAACCAGTTAGGCCCAACAATACTTTTTATGTCATGTTCTCTCCAGGCAGATGTGACAGTATCCTAGTGGTGGGATCAGCTTCTCTTCCAGGCTAATGGAATAAGTTCTCCTTGACGTCGGGGCAGACAGGATCAAGTGCAGTTCTCAGCTTAGAGGCCATCAGAACCAAATATTTTGTGCTAGCGTGACATCTTGAAAACCAGGAAGAGTCTCAAATGGAGTAATTGCAAATTCCCCTCCCCACTCTGCTCCCATTAGCCAAACATGGGGTCAAGGCACAATTCCTGCTTATCCCTGAGTAGCAGGCTTACTAGTAAGTTCCCCACCAGCCCCTGAAATTATTCAGACAAGCAATCACATCCTCTCAAGGGAGCCACGTCACTATCCTGATACTTCAAGCCTGCCTCCGCAGGCCCTGGTGCTCCACTCTGTTCCCAGTGCAACCCTGTGTGGCCCTGTGCGGCTGTGAGTCCGTATGACTAATAAAATGCCATCTTACCTGTCCAGTGTCGATAATCACGATTGGTCCTCTCCATAACCCTAGGGTAGAAATGACTCCTTCACCAATGGAGTACCTAGGAGGTGATTAAAACAGGCCCCTCCAAAGGTATTAGGCAGCTGGATTCACCAGCTCTAATACCCCGTTCACAGAAGCTGCCTATACAACATTTCTAGCCAGTCCCAGCTTCAGTGCCACTCATTACCCCAGTAGAACATATTTACTAGTAATCCATTCTTAATGCCTGTTTACAAGCCAGACTGTAGAATTTGGAGCCCTTCTAGTAGCAGTTTCTAGAGTGTAGATGCCTTATAGGGTCTTCCAAATGCTAACTATACTAGTATTTCTGATAGGGAAATCCTAGGGTGTAGACTACATATACTAGTATATCATCCTGTCTATTCTGGATTATTCTAAATTGAATTACAGGCAATATAAATAATTGATGTTGTTTTAATGATAAAATCAATTGGCTTGAAATTTTTTTTCATATAAGGTGGATACTTAACATACCTTTTTCTAGATCTGTGGGAATTTGGTGGGTGGGTTTATCTCCCTCCTAGTCAATTTCAAGTGATAAAACCAGAGCAGGAGAGACTCCTTTGAAGTTTGGTAGTGAAATGAAGGAAAGTGGTTGCAAACTTGAAGGGGGTGGAAAACTTAAGAATTTTTAAGAATTGGATAAATGTATATGTATTTGTTTGCAGAAGAGAAGGAGACAGTAAAGATAGAAACAGCAAAGGTGTCAGAGATAAATAAACAGTGGACCAAGATGTTAAGAAAGACGGGAAGAGAATAACCAAAGAACAAATATACATATATGCATAACCAGATAATAGTATGGTGAAGTCCTGGGTGGGGCAGGGGCTGGAAGGAGGGGGGCCAAGGGGGGGGGGAATTGGGGGACATCTGTAATACTGTTAACAATAAAATTTTAAAAATTGTAACTTTTCTGGGCAAAAAAAAAAAAAAGAATTTAAAAACATGGGACCTCTTTTATCAGCTGTCTGAGAGAGTAGCGTTATGGATGAATTGTGTGCCCCCAAATTCATATGTTTAAGCCTTAATCCCCAGTGCTGCAGAATGTGACTGTACTTGGAGATAGGGTCTTTAAAGACATAATTAAGGTAAAATAAGGTCATACAGGTGGTCCTAGGTGAGTATGACTGGTGTCTTTGTAAGAAGAGGAAGATCAGGACAGACACGTGCTGCGGGAAGACCATCTGAAGACACAATGAGAGGAGGGTCATCTATAAGCAAGGAGAGAGGCCTCAGAGGAAACCAGCCCTGCCAACACCTGGGCTTCAGACCTCTGGCCTCCAGCACTGCGAGAGAATGAATTTCTGTTGTTTTAAGCCACGAAGGGTGTGGTAATTTGTTACAGAGGCCCCAGGAAAGTAATAAGGCCCCAGAGGTTATATTAAGGAATTCGACTTATCTTATGAATGACATGGGGAAACATTGGAGGGCTAGAGTAGTGGAACCACATGATCTGACTTTTTAAAAAAATGTATTTATTTTTTTAATTACTTTATTGATTAAGGTATCACATATTTGTCCTCAAACCCCCCCATTCCCATCCCAAACCCCTCCACACGCATGCCCCCTCCCCCCTGTTGTCCGTGATCACTGGTTAGGCCAGTGATGGCGAACCTATGACACGCGTGTCAGCACTGACACGCGTAGCCATTTCTGATGACACGCGGCCGCTGAGGCGGCTACATGCCGAGGATGAAACATTTGCTGCTCCTGAGGATGAAACATTTGCGAAATAATGTTTTTTCCTCAAAGTGACACACTACCCGAATTATGCTCAGTTTTTTGGCGAAGTTTGACACACCAAGCTCAAAAGGTTGCCCATCACTGGGTTAGGCTCATATGCAAGCATACAAATCCTTTGGTTGATCTATCTCCCTTGTCCCCACCCTCCCCTACCTTCCCTCTGAGGTCTGACAGTCTGATCGATGCTGTTCTTTTTCTTCAGTCTATGTTGTTCATCTTTTCCCCTAGATGAGTGAGCTCATGTGATACTAGGAATAATGCTAACAGCAAGACACCCAGGTAAAACATACATGGTGTCAAAGCAAGCCAAAGGTAAATCGTTCGGGCAAAAAATGAAATAGGATCGCAAGTCAAATTTATAGAAAAGATTCCTTTATTAACTTTTAGTCGAGAATATGTTTGTATATTTTCAGAAAACAACTCCGAGACCATGTGGATTCCTGCAACAGAGAGGAATTGACAGGAGTGCTCCAGCCATGAAGACGGAAGAGAAACAGTCCAGAGATGGAAGACGCTGACAATGCCTTGCCATGATCTGACTTTTGTTTACAAATCACTATGGGAACTACATTGGGGTGTGGGGTAGAGGGGCAGAAGCAAGGGACACCAATTAGGAAACAATTGTTAAGAGTTCAAGTGAGCAATGATGGTGGCCAGGGTCAGGGGAGCAGAGTGAAGGTGGTGAGAAGGGGCCGGATTCTGAATATATTTCAAAGGTGAAGCTGGCAAGAGCTCCAGTAGACCAGGCACATGCTGTGAGAGAAGGAACACTCCAAGATGTTTTACTTCAGCCATTGGAATAAGAGAGCTGCCACTCCTGAGATGGGGCAGAGGGCAGTTGGAGCTGGTTTGGGTAGTTGAAGGGCCAGTTAAGTGCTCGGTTTGGCTGTGTTATCACTGAGCTGCCTATTACACATCCAAATGGAGATACAGAGGAGCAGCGGGTATGTGGACAACTAGAGTCCATGTGAGGGGCTCAGACTGACAAGTAAATTGAGGAGTCTACAGCACACAGGTTGTATTTAAAGCCGCGTACCGAGTAGTTAGCTCCTTTTTTTATTTTATTTTTTATTTTTGTTAATCCTCACCCAAGGATATTTTTCTATTGATTTTTAGAGAGAGTGGGAGAGAGAAACATTGATGTGAGAGAAACACATCCATCGGTTGCCTCCTGCACGAGGCCCTGACCAGAGGCCCGGCCGGAAAGGAGCCTGCAACCAAGGTGCGTGCCCTTGACTGGAATTGAACCCGGGACCCTTTGGTCAACAGGCCGACGCGCTATCCACTGAGCCAAACCAGCTAGGGCACGAGTAGTTAGCTCTTAAACAGCAGGGCCAAGCGGTTGTTTTATTCAGTGTTGCTTTCTTTTATTTGACAGGAGCACCACACGGCAAAACCTTTATTGAGTCAAAGCAGCACAAACAACTGCCTCTAGATGTTGTGGCTCCTGATGTGTCCTTTGTGGACTCTGAGTGCATGGACCACAGCCACCGGGCTAATAGCATCATCTGGCAATGGCATTGACTTCAGACTTAGGAAAATGTAAAATATTTAAGGATCAGTCATTTTATCAAATCAGTCTAAGGTTCCCTCCTCTTGCAACACACCCCCCCCCACCCGCCCCTGCCCCAGTCTTCAAACAGCCCTCACTGCACACAGTTTGCAGAAGAGCTGTCTGCTGCTGCATCTTCCTCACACTAGCAACAGTGCACCTCTAAGCAAAGCGAGTCCGTCATTGAGACCTGAGGATTGGAGTGTATTTTCACATCCCTTGTTTTTTTTTTGTTTTTTTGTTTTTTAAATAATAAAGTGGTGAATGCTTTAGGTTAAGTCGAAAGAGCTGCAAGAGCAAGTTAACTTCTGAGAGAAGCATGTGGCTAATTTAAAAATAATAACAATGACTTGAGCCGCACAATCACTGCTTTATATAGCACTTTACATTCACAATTGGTTTCAATAACTGTCATGTTTATTATCATAATGACTTCCACCTTATTCCTCTTGACAGGGAACCTGAAAATATCACGGACCAGGCGTAAAATAAAGTAAAAAATCAGGGAACGTAAAATAGCTTACTTAGAACACAATCTTCTAATTTTTCTTCATTAATTACAGGACTTGATATGGGTCGAGTATCCCTTTGTTTAAATGTAGCTGGGGGGGGGGAGGGGCAACAAAGAGGAAGAAAGAATATAGACATTGATGTGAGAACTGGGTTCAAATCCCGAGTCTGCCCTTCACTAGCCGTGTGACGCTGGGCAAGTCACACCAGTAATCTGACAGTGGGTCTCCTCCCCTCATAAGCGGGGGCCATAGCAACAACCTCATAAAGCTGTGAGGATGAAACGAAGCCTTACACCTAAGGCACACGGCAGAGACCCGTCACGGGGCAGACACTCAGTAAAGGTCAGTTGCTTCGCTGCACACACTGCTGCTTTGCATCATCAAGTTGTGCCCTAGGCCCGTGGTCGGCAAACTGCGGCTCGCGAGCCACATGCGGCTCTTTGGCCCCTTGAGTGTGGCTCTTCCACAAAATACCACGGCCTGGGCGAGTCTATTTTGAAGAAGTGGTGTTAAAATGTGGCTCTCAAAAGAAATTTCAATCGTTGTCCTGTTGATATTTGGCTCTGTTGACTAATGAGTTTGCCGACCACTGCCCTAGGCCTACTGTTACCTGGAGGTTGAAAAATAAGTAAGACACATTCTGGCTCTAGAGGCTCTCACAGTCTCTTAGAGAATTCATTCATTCATTCAACAAATATTTATTCAGTGCTTATCATGTGCCAGGCGCTGCTCTAAGAAGAGACCAAATCCTTGTACTGCAGGTGCTTACCTTTTGCTGTAGATGACACATCACAAAGGAGTGGATCGTTGCAGGCAGGGATCACGCTATAAAGAGAACAGGAGCTAGAAGACAATGGTAGGGCTGCTATTTTGACAGGAGGTCTGAGGTAGCCTTTCCGAGGAGGTGACCCTTAGAAGAAGCCTGAAGGCAGACAGGGCGTGAGCTGCCTGGATCTGCAGAAGAGAGTTCCCAGAAAGTGGAAAGCTCTGTGGTGGGAATGGCGGTAAGATGAACTGAGGAGGAGACAAAGTAGGGTGAAAATACTGGCAGTAAATGTGGGTTTCTGTTTCGAGCCATTAGGTTGCAAACTGGGTGGTTGTCGGAGTGGAATTTTTAGGATAGGTTTTAGGCAAGGTTGCAAACATAGGCTGGTACAGCTTATGTGATATGCCTCCCCATAGATACCAATTACTCCCAAGAAGTCAGGTTCGGTTCTTTAATCTGCTCAAGGGTTAGTAGAGAAAAAGGGTAAAATCATGGCCATCCCCAGCTGGTACCGAGAGAGTAGACTAAGGACAGAGCCTTTGCTTAGACTAGCTTTGGGCACCTATAAAGCACCTTTGTTAGCACCTGTTGCCATGGAAACTACTTCACCCATAGCCCCAAATCATGACTTATATTCTTTGGTTAGCTCATTGCCACCACTGAGGAAAGAAAAACAACCAACCAACCCTCTCACCACCCTTCATCACCCGAGGCACATAATACATGCCCAATAATTATTTCTTGGCTGCACAAATCAATCTATTTTTCCCCCCTCTAATCAGAAATGAAATCAGCCCTGTCCAGTGTGGCTCCGTTAGTAGAGCATCATCCTGTGGTCACAGCTTTGATTCCTGGTCGGGGCACATGCCCGAATTCTGGGCTCATCCCCAGTGGGGGCCGTGCAGGAGGCAGCAGATCAAGGTTTCTCTCTCATTGCTGTTTCTCTCTTCCTCTCCCTTTTGCTCTCTCAAATCAATAAAAACATATCTTTAAAAAAATTAAATCATAATCTATTATTGGATGAAGCTCAAACTAATTCTGGTGGCTAAAGTCTGATGATGAGATTACTTGGCCAATGCATAGTCAATTCAAGTTCAAGGTCATAAACTATAAATGCCTTGCAAAAAAAACGACTAAACATTTTCTAGGTCATATGCATTTATTAGCCCATGTTTGCAACAGAAGTGACACAGGTGGGACCATAATTTAAGTCAGCCTTTTAAATTTGGCTGTGGAAAGTCATTACTCACTCTGGGCAAAGAAATGGTAGGAAGGCAATGGAGCAGAACCCTTGGCAGTTGAGAAACTAGAGGTATTAAGACTTATCAGCTGAGTTTAACAGCTGAAAAAATTGATAGTATAGTGGCTCGGTCAGTGTGCCAAATGTAAGGACATGCATTAGGGATTAATGGTGATAACTTTCTTATGAATTTGTCCAAATACCTCAAAGCAAAAATGATTCAATTTTTTTCGACAAAGCACTCAGTGGAAAGCAGAGGTAGCAAAGAAAGATGACTAAGCAGTAGAACTCTTTTTAGAGAAAAGCGAAAATGTGTCCAAAGTACATAGACAAGGAGCAATATTAGAGTCAGCCCGAAGAGACCCAAGGAGTTACAACTGTTTAAATAAAATTGCCATTTTATATTCACAATGGGCCAGATTTTATCCCAGTATAGCTCTGCAGGAATTCTTTGGAAAGGTTCCTAACTCTAGAATTACTTGGTGAGAGTGAATTGGGGCCCTATGAAAATGATACTTGGTGATGATTTTATGCAACTGCTTTTTAACCACCTAATAGACATAGAATTACTTTTCTACTAGTCCCAACATTGGCGAAACCCTGGGACAAACATTCAGCAAATCCCATTACACGTGGATTCAGCTTTTCTTTCCGTTTGATAGCTTTTGTGGAAAGGAATTCCAATGGGTTGTGTATTTGTCCAACTATCCCAGCATAAATATTCATTTCTACAGAATATGTGCACTATGCAAAGTTGGCCCAGCCGTGTAAGCCGATAAAAGTCCAGCACATGCTCTAAGGCTCACTTGAGTAATGAGAATAAAAACAAGCCAGCAAATGTCTATATAGCTAGAGAATCAGACCGCTTCTACAGTTGCCTGTTTTCTTGCTATGGGCAGCAAATACCAAGGAAGCTTATTAGTTCCCTCCTGCTTCTTCCATCTGTCGGTCCTATTGTAATTACATCCTTTCCTCTAATACATTTAAATGTTCCAGCCAATTTAGTCTTTTTGTTTTTAAAAAAATATATTTTTATTGATTTCAGAGAGGAAGAGAGTGGGGGAGAGAGAGAGAGAGACATCAATGATGAGAGAGAATCATCCATTGGCCACTTCCTGATGCCCCCCCGCCCCCCACTGGGAAGATAAACCTACAGAGAGACCCCCCTTTTAAACCCCCCTCTCCCTCTGCCCTGCTTAGAACAAATCTGTAATAAAATTTCCCGGGCATACAGCCTTTGGAGGGGCTTTCTTCACCTGGCTGCAAAGGGAGAGACACCCATCACTTGATCTCATATCTGGGATGTCCGTGGCCTCTCGCCTGTCCCTGCCTACCAGGTCCTGTTGTCAGGTGTGAGTTACTGTGTACTCCAGGGCTCCTCTGAGCGCGATGACAGTCTACCCCAGGAAGGTCACACAACACATTTCTCCTGGAGTATATGACTCTAATCAATTTCAGACGTTGCCTTAGAGATCCCTGAAGCTCACCAGGAACCATCTGAATGTTCACTCCCACGGGATTGTGACCCAGGACACCAGAGCACTTTGAAATTAAACAGTCTATGGGCTTAGACATCGCTATTCCATAGTTCTGGGGCTATCTGAAGGCAATGTACTTTCTGTTGTCGGATGCGCTTGTATTTGTCCATCATGTGGAACGGCAGGAAAGAAAACACATACTGATTTTTGCACGTGTATACTTTTTTATGGTCTCTAAAGAAATTAAAGAAATCAGAGCCTCCACTTGCTATTGCCATATGGAATACAGTGCGAGAAAAATTTACCAGTCTGCAGTTTCTGGTCTTAAATCTTATCTATGAATTGTGTGTTTTTCCTACTACAAATGGAAACCCCTGAACATTTAAATGGGGGACTCGCTTTTCCCTTGAATTGTAGCTCAGTGCAGTGACCCCTTTCACTGGATTAGATTGTTTCCATTTCTCTCTTTTTTTAAAAAAAAAAATATTTTTATTGATTTCAGGGAGCAAGGGAGAGGGAGAGAGAGAGAAACATCCATGATGAGAGAGAATCATGGATCAGCTGCCTCCCGCACACCCCTCACTGGGGACGGAGCCCGCAACCCAGGCATGTGCCCTGACTGGAATCAAACCGTGACCTCCCGGTTCACAGGTCGACGCTCAACCGCTGAGCCACGCCGGCTGGGGCTGTTTCCATTTTTCCAGCCAGGAATATTTTTCCCTGTCATTCAGGTTTCTTGCAGGAAACCGAGTAGGTCAGGAGGAGAGATATCTACCTGACTTTGTGTGGATGAAGAAAGTACAGCATATTCGTTCAAGGGCAAGTTTGGAAGTTGGGCGGACGTGGAAGGGAATCTTGCATTCTCTGCTTTACCAGTTCTGTAATTAGGGCAAGTCATTGAGGGAGGTGGTGTTAAAGATGGGTAGGAAGGCGAGCTTCTGGATCTGACAGCTGGAGTTCAAATCCGGGTTCTGCTGCTTATTCTATGATCTTGGACAAGGGACTTTACCTTTGTGAACCTCAGTTACTTCTTCTGTAGACTAACGCTTACTTCACTGGTGGTTGTGAGGGTTAGTGAAATAAAATATGTGAAGCTCTGAGCACCGTTTCTGGCACATAGTAAGAATGCAAAAAATGTAAGCTTCATCATCATCACCTTCTTCTTCATCATCTTCATCATCTGTAGCTTTAGGAATTGGGGTATGAAGATCACACAGCTGGTTACTGATAGAATGTAAAAAACTCTTTGTTGCCTTATTCCCAGCCAAGTGATTTTCCTGTTATGTCAAACTATGTAGCTTTGGGAGAAGATGGGGCAAGATGTTAAATAAATAGGGGTGGAGATGATGATGACGATGATGACGATGATGTTAGTGATGACGGTGATTATTTGAAGCAGTGGTTCTCATCTTTGACTACATATTCAAATCATCTGCGTAACTTCAAAAGTACTGAAGGCTGGATTTTACCCCAACAATTCTGATTTCAATGGTTTGGGATGCAGCCTCGGGAATGAGGTTTTAAACTACATTCCCCTGGTAATTCTATAACGTGCAGCCAGGGTTGAGAACCACTGGTTTAGAGGCACCTCTTGTGGCTCACTAATCACAGAGAGATGTAAATTAAAACTACAATGAGATATCACCTCACACCTGCCAGAACGGCTGCCATCAATAAATCAATAAACAACCGGTGCTGGCGAGGATGTGGAGAAAAGGGAACCCTAGTACACTGCTGGTGGAATGCAGAGTGGAGAAGCCATTATGGAAAAGAGTATGGAGTTTCCTCAAAAATTAAAAATGAAATTGCCATTTGACCCAGCGATCCCACTTATAGGAATATATCCTAAGAATCCTGAAACACCAATCAGAAGAAATGTATGCACCCCTATGTTCATAGTAGCACAATTTCAATAGCTAAGATGTGGAAACAGTCCAAGTGCCCATCAGTAGATGAGTGGATAAAAAACTGTGGTACAGCTACACCATGGAATACTATGTAGGCTATGAAAGAGAAGGCTCTCTTACCCTTTGAGACAGCATGGAGAGACCTGGAGAGTATTATGCTAAGGGAAATAAGCCAGTCAGAGAAAGACAAATATCACATGATCTCACTCATATGTGGAATCTAATGAACAAAATAAACTGATGAACAAAATAGGCCCAGAGACATGGAAGCATGGAACAGACTGGCAGATCTCAGAGGGAAGTGGGGAGAGAGGGGCCGGAAATGATTAACCGGAGAAGTTACATGCATATATGCATAACCCATGGACACAGACAATAGTGCAGTGAAGGCCTGGGGCAGGGTGGAAGGAGGGAAATTGCGGAGGGGGGGGGGGGTGGGAAATAGGGGACATCTGTAATAATGTCAACAATAAAAATAAATTTAAAAAGTGAATATATTAAAAGCACCTATATATTCAACACCTAATATTCAATTCTCGTATTGTTATCATTATTTTTCCAGGAAAGAATGTTAGTTTTACCACTCTCTTGTTTTATTTCTAACAATTCAGAATTCCCAGGCTTTTATCATAGACAAGAACGTCAAACTATGACCTATTAAATTCATAAAAACACAACTTTTGTGAAAAAAGCCATTCCCTTATTTTTCTAAATATTTCTGATGCTACACCATAAAAAAAAAAAAAAGATAAACTTGCCTGTTTCAAAAAGTGGCTTAATTTACCTGAGTTACATGTTGTGCTCTGACCTGTGCTTTCACTGTAGAATTCTATCTTAAGAAGTGTTTTCTGTTTGAATAATATTAGAGAGATGGTACAGTACAGTCCCAGGAGCTACTATGAGAAACCTCATGATAAGAAATTCCTTTTAAAGTCCAACTCTCAGAAAAATTTCTACTTCCTTTGAGGAAGATAGTGTGTGTTTTTGTCTTCAAGGGTTGAGTAACAGCGCTAGCTGGTTTGGCTCAGTGGATAGAGCGTCGACCTGCGGACTCAAGCGTCCCGGGTTCGATTCCAGTCAAGGGCACATGCCTGGGTTTCGGGCTCGATCCCCAGTGCGGGGTGTGCAGGAGGCAGCCGATCAATGATTCTCTTTCATCGTTGATGTTTCTATCTCTCTCTCTCCCTCTCCCTTCCTCTCTGAAATCAATAAAAATATATTTAAAAAAAAAAAAAAAGAGTTGAGTAACAGGTCACGTTCCCCCTTTCACCTAAGCAGCCAGGAAGCCAGGACCGAATATTTAACTCAGAGAGAGCAGCTATAATGGTCTGCATATTCGCATTTGTCTTTTCCCTTAGTCTAGGCTTCATACTCTTTATTCATCTTCACTATGATTAATCTCTAGGAGGATAAAAACTTTCATTTAGGGCCCGACTGGCGTAGCTCAGTGGCTGAGCATCGACCTATGAACCAGGAAATCAAGGTTCGATTCCCGGTCAGGGCACACGCCTGGGTTGTGGGCTGGATCCCCAGTAGGGGGAGTGTAGGAGGCAGTGGATTAGTGATTCTCTCTCATCATTGATGTTTCTCTCTCTTCCTCTCCCTTCTTCTCTGAAATCAATAAAAAAAAAAAATCTATATTTTTAAAAGTTTTTATTTGTATTTTTATTTAGGAAAGGGCAGGTCCGATGGAGCTGGAGAGTCAAAACCACAGCCTGATGGTATCACAGGGACAACCTGGAGAGGCTGCACAAGGGCCTGGGTCCCTGCGGGTGCAGGCCTGAGTGGGAGCTTCATTCCGACAAGAGCAGACAGTGCACAGCCCCTCAGGGCCAGGGGAGCAGTGGGGACGGATGGGGTGCCTGGCCTTGCAGGGACTGGAGGAGACCGCCCTGCCCCCCACCCGGCCTCCAGAGGCCAGGAATTCCTCCAACGTGGGGAAAGGTTCAGGTATCAGACCAGCCCCGCCCCAATGCACTGTGCATTCCTGTATTTTTATCTGGGTGCTTTCTAAATAGGGATACCTCAAAGCCTTTTGTGAAATGAAGCGGGCAATGGATCAATATGTAGAACAGCTGTGAATGGCTCCAGCCCACAAGGTGAAAAGAAACACCTTTCGTTTCCTTATTTTTCTAAATAAAAATCTGCTCGGGGCTCTGCTCTCCATTTGGAAGTTGGTGACTGCGGCTCCCTCCTCAGTCTTTGGACCATCGGCTGTCAGGACATTGGAGGGGCCAGGACTCATTCTCTGGGGAGCGCTCCCCCGTGGTTGCCATGGAGATGCCTGTTTCCCAGGTGCCAGGGCCCGCCCACCCTGCCATGAGCAGCTCCTCTGGTAGCACCCACTCCCCCTGGGCCAAGATCTTGCGCTGCGTTTGCTCCCGGGCCGCCCTGAGGAGCGGGCGGACTGACGCAGTGTAGTTCCCTCGGATGGGGAGACTCCCCTCCGGGCGGGAGGAGGTCGGGCCGTGCAGTGGGTTGTGCAGGGCGCAGACACTGGAGGCCGCGCGGGGGGGGGGGGGGGGGGCAGCCCGTCCCCGCCCCAGACCCCTGCTGGCGGGTTTGACCATCTTACGTCCAACGGAGTGACACACACACACAGCACACCAAGCCCCTTCGGCTTCGTCTCAGCTGGGATGTGGGGGGACGCTGCGTGGGGGGCCCTGGGGCACCGCTCTCCCCAGTGGGTGGAGGGCAGGGGCGTTCTGTGTTTTTGACATAAAAGGGGGCTGGTTTGAGCAGACTCCTCGCAGCCAGAGAGTCCCCAGGACGATTGTGGTCCACGTTTGCAGTGCCGGACCTGCCCCACCCCAGGAAAAAACAGGTCAATCGAGGCGCGTGGAGACCAGCCCTCTCCGGGCCGCGTTAGAGAGGCTCGCGTTGCCGCCTGAACACCAGGGGGCGCCCTCAGCCTGGTTTCTGGATTCCGGCCGCTGCTCCCATCAACAAGAGCCTGACAGATGTGACCCGGTGGGATAAAACCCAGCATTTTAGATCCATTTTAGAGCCAGTAAAACGGGGCACACCCTCCTTGCTTTCTTTCTGCCCGATTTCACGACGAGTTGAGTATGAATGAGTCTGTTTTAAGTGGTTTCCAAGGAATAGTGATTCCAGGCACAGGGGGCAATCGTGATTCCAGGGAGAAGGAGGTCTTTTACAGCATTTCAGTGAGAAGCTATCCGGGCTCTGCCCCTGCGCTCATCTCCGAACCAAGAGGCAGGTCCGCTTCCTTGCTCTGTGGACCCACAATCCCCACCAGCCCCTCCAACCCCTCCCCTCCCCTCCCTGCCCAGTCGTGTGTCCAAAGCTCCGGTTGCAAGCAGCCCACCCTCGAGACAGCTAGCAGCCAGCAGGGCCCTTGCATGGAACCCTGCCTGGTCCAGAGCAGGCTCGTGGAGAAGGCACTGGTTTGAGCAAATGAAAACCTCAAAGGAGGTCTCAGGGGCCACCGCGTTTTGGTTGCGGGCACACAGGCTGAACTTCTTCATGGGCCTCCCAGGGCCGCCCACGCTGGTATCAGCAGGGCATTCACTTGGGAAGACTGGCAGCAGTCCAGGTTTTGACAAAGATAAAACCACATTCTTTAAAAATGTGTCCTTCAGTCTCTGTTCATTCCCTCACCATCCAATTAATAGCCTGTTGAACACTGGCTTGGCCACCGTGTCTCCTGGGTGCCCCAGAGGGCGATGAACTTGTGGTTCATTGTCCTGTGGGAGAAAACCACCCTGAGAGGGAAGCACTGGGCAGAGGGCAAGGACCGGAATGCCAGCCGTGCTCCTGGGACGTAGGAAGGGAACCACTCAGAGTGGAGGGATGAGTGCCTTTCTCCTTCAGGAATCCTGTGGCCCTAGCCAGGGCGGCTCAGTGGATAGAGCACCAGCTTGCAGACTGAAGGGTCCCGGGTTCGATTCCTGTCCAGGGCACATGCCCGGGCTGCGGGCTCAAGGCAGCCGATCCATGATTCTCTCTCATCATTGACGTTTCAATCTCTCTCCCTTTCCCTTCCTCTCTGAAATCAATAAAAATGTAATTTTAAAAAATAATAATGGCCTTGGCCGGTTTGGCTCAGTGGATAGAGTGTCAGCCTGCGGGCTGAAGGGTCCCAGGTTCGAATCCGGTCAAGGGCACATGCCCCTGTTGTGGGCTTGATCCCCGGTAGGGGGCGTGCAGGAGGCAGCCGATCAATGATTCTCTCTCATCACTGATATTTATCTCTCTCTGTTCCTCTTCCTTCCTCTCTGAAATCAATAAAAACATTTTAAAAAAATAATAATAATGCTGTGCCTAGTCATGCACTCATTCATTCCACACCTCAGGGCCTCTGGTACCAGGCACTGGGAGGCGGGGAGCGCAGCCAAAAGTAGGCAAGTGCCAAGGATCTGTTATAAGGTCAGAACAGCCCGGAGCAATGGGGCCTCCGTGCGCTCTCAACACTAACCAGCCAGGTCCCACTTGTAGGACAAGCCTCACCCCAAGGAGAAACTTCTGGGAGACTCTTCCCACCCCACGGGGCGGACACCCCCTTCTTTCCTTTTCTCTCCTGGACAGTCCTCATGGAGCCCAAGGTGCTGTGTGTCTCCAGAGGAGAAGCAGAAACATATTTTCTTCCTAAAGGAGAAACTGAGGGAAGAGGAGATGAATCCAGAAAAGTCCAAATGCAATTTTCAGAAATCCAGCTTGAACAATCTTAAACTGAAATCGGGATTTATTGGAATGACGTTGGCATGGCTTACAGAATCAAAAGAGCATCTGACCATGCCAGCTTTAGGATTAGATGTGGGGGCATCAGTGACTGGAAGCAACTTTTCTGTATTAGTCAAGATTCTTGGCTGCAAGTGACAGAAACCCAACTGAAACCAGCTTAGGCCAAGCAGGGCAGGGAGGGATCATAGATGGAGGGAACCAGAGACTCCATGCCATCTTTCTTTCTCTTCCTCCCAGCTTAGCCTCTCTGGAATATGCTCTCCATTCTTTTCTGTGAACTTCCCGTTTTCTCTAAGGGGGCTTGAACCAAGGCTGCTGGCAGTTCTCTTGGCCAGGAGAGTGAAAAAGGGTCACCTTCCCCAACTCCATTTAGAAAAATCTTGGTGAAGGGTCCTGATTGGCTGAGCATCTGTCTTTCTCCAATGCTAAACCAATCACAGGGGTTGGGGGTGGGCAGCTGGAGTACTACCACTGGAGTGTCCCAACCTGGGCCTACGCCCCTGCTTATGGCTGGGGTAGGGGGTTGTTGAAGTGGGGAAACACAGGTCCCCCAGAAAGAACAACAATAAAGACTTTAATGGGGAAATCCATTTACAAGAACATGTGTGTTTTTTAAACACAGTATGATAAGTGGGAATTTAACTTTTATTATGACCATGTCTTGGACAGCAAGGGAACTTGCTATTTCTTCTTGAGGACTGTCGTTCAGGCGTGTCTCTCCTTTGGCAGGGAAAAGTCACCTGGTTGTCCTTCTCAGATACATAAATGTGAGGAGGCCCTCACGGGGCTTGGGCAGAAGGGTAAGTATAATAGGAATTTTTGTGGCAAAGCAAAGATACTCTTCCCAATACTCCTTAATATATGGATCTGACCAAGTTGTGGTTCTTTGGGAAAGTTCTGTGATATATGGCCCCAGAGAATGATGGCTTCTATAAGGCAATCAATCCCAAGCAGTGGAAGATGTGTGTGTGTGAGTGTAGGTGGTCAGAGAACATGGAAGACGGGAAAGCTGATAAAATAACCCATGAGGTTTTAAAAATTATCCTTCATGTCCACAAATGCCCTCTCTCTCTCCTTGCAAGACATATCAAGAGCTATGGTAGAGGCCAGCACTAAAATGCACCACTACAGTTAAGAACAGGTGTAGAGAGGATAAGAACAGGTGTAGAAAGGATAAGAACAGGTGTAGAGAGGACGCAGGTGGGCCAGCCAGCCTTCTAGCTGAGGTACATACATGCATGTGCAGGAAGTACCTGGTGAGAAAACACGGGCAGGCTCAGAAGGATCCGGGCACCAAGTACAACACAACTGCCAGGTGTGCACTCAGGAGTGATGGGAGACAACATTCGGGCTAGACTGTAGCAGGCCTTGACTGCCATGAGTAGCCAAATGCCTATTGAAGCCCTAGCTGGTTTGGCTCAGTGGATAGAGCGTTGGTCTGCGGACTCAAGGGTCCCAGGTTCGATTCTGGTCAAGGGCATGTACCTTGGTTGCGGGCACATCCCCAGTGGGGGGTGTGCAGGAGGCAGCTGATCGATGTTTCTCTCTCATTGATGTTTCTAACTCTCTCTCCCTCTCCCTTTCTCTCTGTAAAAAATCAATAAAATAAATATGTATTTTTAAAAATGCCTATTGAAGAGACCGTTATCATAATAATTTCAGGTATTGTGTTGGGAGATTGGGCGTTGCCAATCGTTGCTAAAATGTAAGCTAACTTGTAAGAGAGGGTCCCACAGTCCATGGCAGCCATGTGAACCTTCAGAAAAACACAGCGAGGGAATGGTAGGGGTGGCTCCACCCAATCATAAAAATGCACTGTACAGGGAAGGAATCCACATGTATTGGCTGCTGCATTTAAACAAGTATCCAATCAGAAAGTCCCTATGGGAAGATAGCCCCGCCCCCTTTCAGGGCCACTGTGAGAAAATAAATCTATCAAGGGACACATTTAAAGAAAAGCAAAAGTAGATTACTAGTAGTTTCAAGTGGTAGGGTTTTGTTTGTTTTAAAAGAAAAATATAAGATTCAATTCATCTGTGCTTCCATGAGGATCGATATGGAAGGAACATTTTATTTTTAATTTTTATTTTTTTAATTACTTTATTGATTAAGGTATCACATATTTGTCATCAACCCCCCCCCCCCATTCCCATCCCAAACCCCCCACACACATGCCCCCATCCCTCTGTTGTCCGTGATCACTGGTTAGGCTCATATGCAAGCACACAAGTCCTTTGGTTGATCTATCTCCCTTGTCCCCACCCTCCCCTACCTTCCCTCTGTGAAAGGAACATTTTAAAATGTGCTTCAGGCCCTGGCTGGTTTGGCTCAGTAGATAGAGTGTCGGCCTTCGAACTGAAAGGTCCCACATTCGATTTCGGTCAGGGGCATGTGCCGGGTTGCAGGCTCCATCCCCAGTAGGGGACTTGCAGGAGGCAGCCGATCCATGATTCTCTCTCATCATGGATGTTTCTATCTCTCTCTCCCTCTCCCTTCCTCTCTGAAACCAATAAAAATATTTAAAAATAAATAAATAAAATGTGCTTCAGTTCCAAATGCTAACTAGTTAGAGGAGAGAAGTAGAAAAAGTGATGGCATGAGGAAGAGAAGAAGGAAAGGCAGGGAGAAAGAGGGGGGAATGGAAAGAGAGGATAACAGACCAAGAGTGTGGACAATGAGATCCAAAAACCCAACTGAAACCACTTAGGCCAAACGGGGCAGGGATGACTCATATAGAAAGAGCTTACCATGGAAGAGGCTGTGATCCAAAAGTGTCAAGGAGTCAGCAAGTGGAAATAACGAAAGAAAACTGGAAAGATCTTATCTCAGGGAAAAAAAAATAAGAAGAGGAATTGAGGATGGCTCACATGGTATAGTTTGGGGGCGGGGGGCATGGAGGGGGAGAGTTGTTTTTTAATCCCAAAAGGGCTAACATGAATTTTCCACTTGACATTTGTGTAGATCAGTATACATTTACCCTCAGTCGTTATTCTTATTAACAGAGTCTGTGCAAAGAGGTTAAAAAGCCAACGTTTTCAACAAAGCTGTCTAGAAAGCTCTGTCTTTAAGCTTATTAATTTACAAATGGGCATTTCTTAAATTGCTCCGTGAAACCTTTGTACTTTTCATTGTGATAAAATACGCACAACATAACATTGACCATGTTAGCCATTTTTAAGGGCACCGCTCAGTGGCATTAAGTACCTTCACATTGCTGTGCAACCGTCACCACCAGCAAACTCCAGAGCATTTTCATCATCCCGAACTGAGACTTTGGGTCCATTGAACACTCACGCCTCATTCCCTCCTCCCCACAGCATCTGGCAGCCACTACTCCGCTTTCTGTCTCTACTTTGTTTTTGAGACTAATTCATTCTAACTGTAACTGGGGGATTTCATAATCTTAGCATCTGAGAAGCAAAGTCCTGGACGGAAGGCATTTTGAGGAAAAGTAGAGCTTACACTGACTTCCAAGCTCTTAAATCCCATACTTACCAATTGCAAAATGAAATTTCAACCATTTCTCAGATTGAAAGTGTTCATTAAATTAATTCTAAGTGAATAAACAATAAATAATTTATCTTTATTTTTAGTGATTCCTAGGGACAAGCACAGTAAAGTATTAATTTTTTAACTACATGAAGTAAAAAAGTTACCGTAATCATTTCTATTTGACTAGAATAAATTGAAGCTAGTCAGTGGAGTCTCATGCCTTAAATATTATGATAAAATATATGAAATGTTTTCTAAAATGACTGAGAAAGCACTCACCACTTTCCATGGAGTAGTTTGTTGTTCTTTGTAATTTCTTTTACAAGAAAGCCTGGCAGATTAACAAATAGACAAGAGAACAATAAACCACAGATACTGCAATCATTTAGCTAATACTATTTGGAGTTCTGAAGCAAAAATAGATTATGACGTATCGATAATAAATGTGATATTCTCTGTACATGTAAATAAGCCCTAAATTCCAGAGCCTCTGTCTTCCCAGAGCCCTAGTAAGTACACGTTTAACAGAGATCTCATGTAAAGTAGCCATATGCTCATAATTATCCAAATATTGTAGATCCCCTGTGTGAAATTTCACATCTTTATTGCTTCTATTTTAATGTTTACAAAGTTGGTAGTAATTTTAAAAACCAAACGTGATCCTCAACAGGAAAGACAATTTCCTACGTGATTGTAATTTTCTACGCAAGATTTGGCATGGATCAAATCATCCTTAGAACTTAATCATCTTCGCTCGCATAAGCACCCTTATATGCTCATTTGAGAAGGCACTTTGTCTGCTCAATTTAAGTATCCCAAGACCCATTAGCAAGCTGCAATGTGTTTTTAATCTAGAATGTTTGGACAAGCATAAAACATGTCGAGTCATTACAGGAGAAAAGTGTTGCCACAAATTCACAGTGAAATACAGTGAAAGCTCACTGGGACAAACAAATTTAGCCTTTTTGAGAGAAGTTACTTAACAAAAAGAAATTCCTAAGAGGATATGAAAGTTTGTCCAAATGAGTGTTTAAAATGTAATTCCGGGGCAAATGTACAAAATTAACAGCGAATGATTTGATATTTTAAAAATCCAAATGGTTGAGTAACCAATGATAATCATTATGCTTACTAATATAATAAGGATTTACATATGGCGTTGTATATATCTTGCATAAAAAATCTAGAGGGACCTATGTTCGCCTTCATCTGAGCTGACCAGCCTAAAGTTAGAAGATTCTGAGTGTGTATAGCTAGAGTGTGACAGAGCTGGGATCCGAACCTTCAGCTCCAAGGCCCTCTCTTTGTTTATCCAGAGTTTGTAAGAAGATACCAACAGCCGGCTTCATTCTGATGCAGTTTCTGCCTCCCTTGCAGGTCCTCAACAGGCCCAGCCCTGCGGATTGTTAGAGATCTGACCAGATTCGCAGCATTTGGCCTGGCATGACGGTAAGCAATTCAATACCCCTGGTTTGCATGGGGAATGGAAATTACTTGCTCGTTAGGAATGAGAATCATTAATTTGGTAATAAAGTTGCATCCTATGCATTTCTTTTATAGCTTTCTCTTTAAAAAAAATCAAAGCATTTCTTGAAGTACTTGGCAGGTCACTTGCCCCTATTTCATGGTGTGGACCAATGGTTCAAAACCTCAGCGTGCATCTGAATCCCGCACCTTCCCAGCTTGTTAAAGGATGGATAACTGGGCCCCGCCCCAGGTCTTGGGTGTGGCCTAAAAATTTGCATTTTGAACACATTTCCAGGTGATGTTGATGCTGCTGGTCTGGGGCCACCCTTTGAGAATCACTGGTGATGGCCAACTACAACATGGTCGGACTGCTAAGTGCCCCATGAGTAACCAAACAAAGGAGAGCAGGGCTTGGATGGATTTGATCTCCCCCACCCCCCTTCCCCAGGTCTTCCTGCTTCTTTCAATATACACAACTGGATCTAATCACCTTCCCATCTCCGTGCTCTCATACTGGTGCAGACATGGGACTGTCCGAATCTCCAGGTCACACCAGGTTCAGCTGCTAGAGTGGGGAAGCTGGTGCCCAGAGAGGTTATGTCGTTGGGCACAGCTCTCCATTCCATTTCACTGAATCTGTCTGTAACCCTTTCTGTGAAGGAAGAGGAGTGCCCAGACCAACGAAGGAAATGGGAAGATCAGCCTCAAGTTTACATTTACAGCCTCAGTGTAAACTTGGGAAAGCGGGAGGAATCACAGGGCTGATAGCCCTCCCCCGCAGCCCCGTCTACGTTGTGAAGGAGAATGTTACCTTATGTGTACCTTCCCTAAGAGGCCTGTAAACCTTTTTCTGCCTTCCCAAAGCCAACAGTCTTCACCTTTCTTTCTGGTGCTCAGGACCCCTGTTGAGAAACATTGCTCAGGATTCTAAGCCAATGGCTTTCATCTTTGCTTTGTTGAGGGGCCTTTTCTGCAGGCACAAATTTATGGAAATACCAAAACATAAGAGCAGAGCTGCTCAGGTGCTCCTCTTGCCGGAAGCTCTTGAAATGCGAAGGAACGAAATTTTATTTTTTTATTTTATTATTATTTTTTCTTTTCTTTTTTTTATTGTTTAAAGTATTACATATAGTAGTACATATATCTCCTTTTTTTCCCCATTGACCTTCCCCCAGCCTCCCCTACCCCTGTCGCATGCCCTCATCCCACCCCCACAGTGTCTTGTGTCCATTGGTTGTGCTTATATGCATGCATACAAGTCCTTCGGTTGATCTCTTTCCCCCCTTCCCCAACACTCCCCAGCCTTCCCGCTGCAATTTGACAGTCTGATGCTTTACTGCCTCTGTATCTGTCTTTTTGTTCATGAGATTATAATGTTCTTTATTTTCCATAAATGAGTGAGATCATGTGGTATTTTTCTTTCATTGCCTGGCTTATTTCACTTAACATAATGCTCTCCAGTTCCATCCATGCTGCTGCAAATGGTAAGAATTCTATACTACACTGCTATAAAAAAATATAAAAAAACAAAAAAATAAAAAAGGAATGAAATTTTAAACCCACTGCCTTAGTCTTTTTTGTTGTTACCCTTCTTTTAATCAAGATCCACAAGACTTAAGTCTCATTTCTCTTGGACAACATAGGTGACAGCTATCTAACCCTATCAAATGATCCATTTACCAATCTACTCAGAATAGTACAATAGTGGTGTAAAATATGAATGGGGATCCTGCTGACAACATTTCCATTTTAACTGGGGTTTTATGAAGATAGTACCTCAAACTAAAGATCTTATTTGCAAAAATTTCAGGTACTGGAATGTCCTCCTGGGACATATTTCCAGAGCCTTTAAAGTTACTTCCACTGTGAGTAGGGACCATGCTAAAAGTCAAACCTCCTCAGCCACTATTATAAAAGTTGCCTTTCAAGCGACACTTCAATGAAAACTACATAATAAAAGAGAGAAATTCCTTTATTTATTTAAGAGAATCTTCTCTTCTTGAGTTCATATAAAATAAGAATTTAGGGACAAAACAGCAGATTTCAGGTAGGAACAGGGAAATTCTATTTGCTCTTGGTCCCATGCCTCCGGGCAGGCAGATCTTGCATTGATAGATGTTTGGTTGCCAAATTCTGCACACACCTAAAATGTGACTCTCTAACTTCTTAAAATCATGTTCATAGATGTCACTTTCCTTGCCCATCTTGCAACCTCCTGTAAATATTCCCATGTTCACATGGTTTTGGTTCTCCACGGGTAATCCCATGAGCCTCCACAGGGGGGCAGGGTATACCAGACTGCACAGTTTTCTCTGTTTCCTTCTAATTTTTTTGGGGAAAAAAATCTAACCACGAAAAGAATGCCCTGGTTAAGCTGCTAAAGCTGCCTCTCACTTCAGCTCAAGAACCTCCCGCCTTTTTTTTTTTTTTCATGTTCTTCGTAGATACATGTGCTGAAGAAATGACGAGAGAACCTTAGGACCGAACACTTGAATTCCCCAGCATTATTTCAAATTCTCCAAACGTGAGATCTAAAAGCAGACTCTGACTTGTAGTGTGCTCTTTGCATCTTTATTTTTACAACACACACACACACACACACACACGCACGCACGCACACACACAGCCAAGGCCTTGGCATGGCCTGTTAACATTCCTATTTGAAAAGGAGGAAGAGAGAGGCTTTCTACATTACCGTGGATCACTGTCACTATATTTGAAAAGGAAATTTTTTTTTAATGGATGAGAAGGGTTGGGTTAGGAGTTAGAAAGACGTGTCTACTAGTTCTGGCTAGATTTCTGTCAGCTTGTGACTTTGAAGATAGTCCACTGCGTTCGTCTGCTCCTCTCTCCGCTCACCTGTGAAATCAGTGCTGCAACCCTTCCAGCAAAGGGCAGCCAGAGGCTGGTGGCAATGCAGGAGGGGAACCCTTAAGCCGGGAAGACAGGCCTGGGTGGTCACTGTCCTAGTGTCATTTACTCTCACACAGAACCCCACCTAGTGCGCAGAGGGACCCTCAGCCAGAGCAAAGGGGCTCATCCCTTCCTTTCCTGTTTACCGATAACTTGAAGCAGATAACAGTTGCTGTGGGCAAAATGGAAAGGGAATACAGAAACCCGCAGTTGCCGGCAGGAAACATTTCATTGGATGGAGAGACTGAAACCATGAATCATCGCTAACCAGACTCCATACTGATAGAAATTAAAACACTGATAATACAAACCACAAGTATTCGTGGCCCCGGAGGAAGAGGTGGGGAGAGAGCACAAGGAAAAGGCTCTGTGGGATGGCACTCAGGCAGAGGGACAGAGGGAGCCGAGCCGCAGAGCAGGCCCAGCAGCACACATGAATCATCCCCGGGGCTGACAGGCCGGGAGAAGGGGAAAGGCTGTGCCTGAGAGTGAGAAATAAGGGGGTTTGAGTCTGTGGATTTGCAGAGGTGACATGGAGTCAGCCGGCCCCGTCAGGGTGGCGAAGACCTGCAGGGAGCGGCAGGGGGCACAGAAGAGAGACATTGAAGGAAACGGGCTTGGCAGTAATACAACGCCCCCCCCCCCCAACATACATGCTTTGCCATAATGTTAACTTCCAAAGGAAGAATACAACATAGCATATGAAAACGATGTGTGCACACAACAATTAAGAGGAAATGGAAGGAAACCCATAAAAGCAAAACTATTTGATTTGTTGTGGTAGCAAAAGAATCTGAGAAGCCATTTTTTTTTCCATCCAGTTCCACTTCCTTTTATGCTGTTAATTTAGTAAATAAACTGCTTTAAAGCACCAAGAGCAGAGGGAAGAAAAGGCCATGGTAAAGCACCAAGGAGACGCAAGTCTCCGAAGTTACAACACTTGAAACCAAAACCAGGATCTGGCCAGAAGGGGCGTCCACAGAGATCAAGGGGAGAGCGCAGCGGCCCAGGGGCTCAGGGCCCAGACTCTGGGGCTGTGACGTGGGCCTCAGTTTCTCTGTGTGTAAGATGGCGGTAATACGTACTTACCTCAGAAAGCTGTTTTTAAGATGAAATGAAATCATTTATGTAAAGGGCTTAGGACCTGCACAATTCACAAGTTCTCTTTCCCCCCATTACCTCCCGGTGGTGGAGTGCACAGCCCAGACCTGAAGGACTTGAAGCAAAACTCCACCCCCAACCCCCCCAGCAGTCAGGTGAGTGGTTCCTGAAGGGACAGGAGAAGAAATGAAGCAGCAAAGGAGAGAACAGGGGAGAATATGACAGGGAGCAGGAACACATGCACACACAGTAAGGTGGGAAGAAATGGTCTGAGATCCAATAAAACCATAAAGGAAGGGAAAGGGCAAGAATGAGAGCAAGAGAGTGGGCCAGCGATGGATTCTTCTCTCCGGGACCGGGAAGGACGCCGGGTTTGGGGCCCGAGCCCTGGGTTCCGTCCTTGGCTAAGTGTCCCTGGAAAAGTCACTTAACCTCTCTTAGGATCATTTTTTTTTTTTTTAAAGCCTGTGGCAGTGAAAATAGTAAGGGAGCTGTTGGGACATGAAGGGAGAGCATGTTATGGTTGGGGGCCCGAGCACCCAAATCATATAAAGGGAACCGCCTGACCTCAGCGCTGGCTGTGGGAGAGAAACAGTCCAGCGGCCGGGAGAGCAGCGGAGCAGTGGGCGGGAAGGCAGGCCCGGAGAATCTGGGGACAGATAAAGGAAACTCGTGATGGGGCGAGGCTGGGCTGAAGAGAAACAGATTGGGGAAGAGCTGCGAAGGGAGGGTCCCCAGACAGGGAGGTGGAGGCCGGGCGGGAGAGGGTGGGAAGGCAGAGAGCGATGGGAGGGCAGAGCGAGAGGAGAAGCAGGCTGGGGAGAGAGGGCTTGGAATGCAGAAAGCACTCGGGGAAGGAGGAAGGATGGGAGGCAGAGGGGAAGGACAGAGGGGAACGTGGGGATGCGGTGGAGGCGGTGGACAGACCGCCGGAGGGAAGAGGACCCCGGGGGCAGATGGAGAAAAGAAGCGGGTAAGCCCGCGTCCGAGGAGGTTGGGGACTTCCCGAAGAGGGGCTGCGGCCTGGAGGAGAGCGCAGTAGCTGTTAGCATCCATCCAGACTCTCAGGAGTGACCTTTGCCTGACCTTGCGGGTCGGAAACAGACGCCCTGTCTTTGTGGAGAGCTGTACCAAGCCGAGGGAACCGGGCTGCTCAGGGCTGGGCCCGGCGCCTGGCGCTCCCCGAGGCTCCTCTGGCCCAGGGCTGGATCCCAAGGGGAGCGCACGGCCCGCCTGGAAGTTGGGGCACAGGAAGGAAGGTACCACCGCGCCCGGAGCCAGCGCGCAGTGGCCTGCAGGGGGGCCTGCCCCGAGCTGTCTCTGGGGGGCGCCGCCGCCTGGGCCGCAGGCTCCCAGAAAAGTGGAGGCGGATGGCGAGGATCGAGACCCCCCCCCCCCCCCGCCTGGCGCTGCGGGAGGGACCGAGCTTCAGACAGTGTTAGGGGGACCCTGGCCCTGCGGATGCCCCTGGATTCCTCGCTGTGGGGCGGCCGCGCCCGCCTTCCCCAGCCCAGCGCCCCTGGCCCGTTGTGCGCGCACCGGCCCGGCAGCCCCGAGCGCGTCCCGCAGGGGCGCTGCGTCTCCCTCGCACACCCGCACGCGGCGGACCCTCTCCCCCACACCTCCTGCCCGTACCACCCGGCCTCTCCTCCCACCCTCCGCCCCCCTCCCCTCCTCACCCTCCCCTCCCCTCCCTCACCCTCTCCCCCCTCCAGCCTAGGGGCGGGAGGGGGCGTGGCAGGGCCGGGGTTTGTGTGGCTGCGACCCGGCTCCGCGCACTCGGAGTCCGCCCCGGGAGCCGGCCCGGCCGCTGTCCAGCCAGTCCGCGCCTCTCGCGCCCCGCGCCGCCGCCGCCTCCTGGGAAGACGCTGCCGCTCGCTCGCCATGGATCCTCCCCGGGTTCTGCTCTCGGCCGTGTTCCTCATCAGCTTCCTGTGGGATTTGCCTGGTTTCCAGCAGGCGTCCATCTCCTCTTCCTCGTCCTCTGCCGACCTGGGCGCCGCCAAGGGGATGCGAAGCCGCAAGGAAGGGAAGATGCCCCGGACGCCGCGAGAGAGTGCCACGGCCCGGGCGCCCCCGGAGCTGGAGCTGGAGCCGCAGCCGCGGGCGCAGGAGGAGCCGCAGCCGCCGCAGGCGCAGGAGCCTCCGGGCGGGAGCCCGCGCGTGGTGCCCCACGAGTACATGCTGTCACTCTACAGGACTTACTCCATCGCCGAGAAGCTGGGCATCAACGCCAGCTTCTTCCAGTCTTCCAAGTCGGCCAACACGATCACTAGCTTCGTGGACAGGGGGCTCGGTAAGTGGCACAGGAGACGCCCGACCTCTCTCCCCGGGAGCGCCGCGGCTTCCCTCCCCGCTCCAGACACCGCTCCTTTCTTAACACTGTTTTCTCCGAAGTCCCAGTCCGTTTCCGAAGGCAGTTTTCCTGACAGCTCGCAGGCTCCCTCCCTCCTCCCTCCCTCCTTCCTCTGGTCTTTTGTGGCCAGCGGCGTGGTGGCCGCCCCTCTGGTGGCTGCGGGAGGAAGCGTGCAGGGCGGGAGGTGGCGGGCCGGTGACCTGAGCGGTTAGAGGGGTCGCGGTGGGTACCGGCGTCCGGGAACCGTGCCACGGGGTCGCGGGTTTCGCGGGGGGCGCCGTCCAAGGCCTGAGCGGCGGTGGGGACCGAGCGGGCCCCGGGGCAAAGAGTGAGCGTTGGAACGCCCGGAGTCCCCCCGTCCGTCCGCTCCGGGGAAAGCCGGCAGCAGCGAGTCCCGCGGGCGGAGGAGCGAGTCAGCGAGCCGCGGCTGGCGGGGCCCCCCCTCTCCCCGCGGCTGCAGGGGTTCGGGGCTCGTCCGCCGGGTCGCAGCCCAGTGCCTTCGGGGTTGGTTTTGTTGCTTCCGCGGGGCGCTTTCCCGCTGCTCCGAGTCGTTTCTGCAGAGGCAGCGATTGGCAGGGGAGCCCGGGCAGGGGCAGGGGCAGGGGGGCTCGGTTTGGGGGTTGTTGGTACAGAACTTCATCCACATGGGTGTCTGGGTGTGCTCACCCACCTTCCTCGGCCAGCCCATGCGCCTCCGTCGCTCCTACCAGGGCCGCAGGCACCGGCCCTTGGAGGTGGGCGCCCGGCTCGGGGGTGCAGAAGCCCGCGCGCCCGCTCGCCGCCGCCGGGGCTGGTGCCGGACTGCAGCGTGGGGGTGCCTTCCAGAGAACCTCGAGCTCCCCCTGGTCCCAGAGCTTGGAGAGGGATCGACAGGCGCCAGAACTCAGCTCCTACAGAGGAGAGAGCATAACGTAGATGGAGACTGGAAAGGAAGGAAGGAGAGGAAAGGAGAGGAAGGGGAAAGGGGAGGAAGGGGAGGGGAGGAAAGGAAGGAGACGAAGGAGATGCGGCTGTTATCTGCTCCGTTATCCTGCCCGGATGTAGCTCCGCGCATGGACCCTTCCCGACTCCCACTGCTGGCCGGTGAAAGTGGGGTCTCCCGGGGACCCGCGAACGCCGGGGTTCGGGCGGAGAGGGCTGCCGGGGGTACCCGTATGTCCTCGGGGCTTTTTCAGAGCCGGCGAAGGGCCCTGGGCTTCCCGGGCTCCGACCTCAGACCCCTCGCTGGCCGTCGTGTTCCTGGGAAGCCAGGGTCCTGTCCGGGCGAGAGTCGCCGCTGCAGCCCAGCCGGAGGCCAGCGCGGTGCAGGGGCCGCTGGAAGTGCGGGCATTCGATGGTGATCAGTGATCGCGGGGCTACAACAGGCTCATTGGCACGCACACCTGGCTTCTTCGCAGCGCTGGGACCGGGTCCCCGGCCACCGTACCACCAGCCAACGGTCCCCTCCACCCCCACCTCTGTTTCTGGCTTCTGTCTCCCTCCCTCCCTCCCTCCCTCCCTCCCTCCCTCCCTCCCTCCCTCCTCCCTCCCTCCCTCCCTCCCTCCCTCCCTCCCTCCCTCCCTCCCTCCCTCCCTCCCGATCTCCGCTTGATCCTCCGCCTTTTCTACCGCCCTCGTCGAAGGAGCGACTGGGGAGCTGGGAGAACATCGCTCCAGAGGCCTCTCCCCAGGGGAGGAAATCCCGGAGGCCCCGGCGGGTGGGCGGGTGGGCGGGCGGCTGGGCGCCCTTTCTTTCCCCCTAAGGGAGGCTTCGAGCAACGCCGCCCCTCCCCCAAGCGGCACCCCTCGCGAGTGAGTTTGGCCGGTGACCCAGGGACTCCGCAGGGGGTTCGGAGGTGTCTCCCGAAGCCTGTGGCGCTCGGGCGGGTGTCAGACGTCTCTGGGGGCTCGAGGTCCGGGTCAGACGCGGGCTTGCTGCGCCCTCGCCTGAGCCGCAGCCCCTCCCGGGACCCCGCGCTGGGAGCCCCCGGGCTCCGGCGCTGGGGGAGGGCCTGGCCGCGCGCCCAGGCTGAGGCTGGGGAGGGGGCGCTCCGTTTCCCAGCCAAGGCCTCCCGGCCAGCCGGACCGAGACGCAGACGTCCGGCTTCAGCTCGGGGATGCCGCGGAGAGCCGAGGCGGCGGGGTCCCCGGCGGGAGGAGGCGCGGCTGCGGCGCCCGGACAGCAGTTCCCCATGCGCGGTCCTCTCCACGCCCGCGGGGTCCCAGAACCCACGAAGAAAGGCGGGCGGTGGACCGGGAAGGCTCTGGGGCTGGTCGCACGCCGCGCGGGGGGCCGAGGCGCGCGGAGCCGCGGGCTGGAGGGGGCGCGCGTTGGAGGGGGCGCGCGGAGGAGGGGCGCGTCGCGGGCTGCAGCCCCCGCTGGATAAAGGGCAAGCCTCACTTTCCCTCTCACTGATTCTGATTTGATGTGTCACCGGCGGTGACCTCGGGCTGGACCTTCCGGGGCTTGCTTAGCATCGGGCCCCTGATTGGAGTGCTTCAACTCAGCGATCTAATTGAGGGCTCATGTCATAACACATCAAACGGTGTCTAGTCTCCCGTGATGGAGGGGACCCGCCAGCCGCGCATCCCCGGCCCCCGGCCAGGACTTCCGCCCCTCCCTCGTGGGGACTCTCGGCCGCGCCAACCCCTCCAGCATCCCCGCCCCCACCCCGGGGACCGCGGGGGCCAGGCCGAGAGCACAGCGGCCGCGCGGACCTGCCGCCGGGCCTGAGGATGTTTGAATCGCCCTGGGCCGGGGCGGGCCGGGCCGAGAGGAGCTGGGGTCGCTCGGGGGGAGGAGCAAAGCGAATGGCAGGAATCCCGAAGCCGGCGGGCCAGGCCAGCCCTGCTTATTCACGTGCAGGATTGGCAAAAAAGCTCCCCTCTCCTGGGAATCTGAACCCCAGGCGTCCCACCCCAAACTTTCCAGTAAGAGCGGAGGAGCAGGGATAAACTCCTTCCAGGGTGAACGAGGAGCGTTTTAGGTCTATTCAGGCAGCAAGACTTGTTCTACCTCCCCCATGCCGCCCTTCCCCCCCCCCCAAACTCCCAGGAGAACTTACTGCACTTGAAAAAAAATTAATATGTCCTCCCTCCTTTCGATTTGCTATGCAAACATCTAGGGGTAATAATAGCAACCAAGATGTACTGAGCATGTGCTGTGTCCCAGGGAGTAGGCTCAGCCCTGTTGCATGAGTTATTTTATTCAATTCTAACAACCATCTCCAGGCGCGTGGCACAATCCCTGTTGCACAGGTGAAATAAGGAGGACGGAGAACCGCTAGTGAGCGGGGGAAGCTCATCTCTGGTTCTAGACCCTTCTGCTTGCCTCGGGCCCTGTACAGGGGAGAGGAGGCTTCTAAACCATTGTGGCCAGCAGCACAACAATGGGCAGATTTCCCACCGAAGTCCCTTCAGATCCGGCCAGTAGTAGTCGGAGTGGAACTTTGGATGGAAGGGTCTGCCTCGTTTCCTCTTTATATACCTTGTGCAGGGCACAGACTACTAGTATGTGATCCCTCATGTTTTAAAATGCCTTCACACTGTTCTTTTAAATTATTTTGAATCTATAAAGATGATAAAATGTGTGCCTGTGTGTGTGGGTGCAGTCATAGGATCAGAATGGACCAGGCTGGATAGAGAGAGAAATTACAGTTAGTACAAGATCTAACTAACTCAGTAAAAGCCTGGACCCCGAACTCTGGGGCCTGGGAAAGTCGGACAACTAGAACTTCTATGGATTCAACGTGACTTGAGAGATAGAGGGGAGGGAGGGAGAGAAACAAAACCGGACTTTCCGTTTATGTCGCGAGAAGTGCCACAACATTCCAACAAGGGGGGCAAAAACACTCCCCGAGGATGAGGAAGCCAAAAGGAGGCTAAGATGATTGCTGCGACTTAGGTTTCCAGGTGATGTTGAAGGAAGAATAAACTTTAGAAGCGCTTCTGGGTCGTTGTCACAATAGTGGCTCAGAAAGGAGGCGGGAGGGAACAGATAAAAACCGAAAACGAGATCGGAACATCCTTGGAGAACTTGACACCCTGGACGTGAATGAATCTGCGGAGAGTTTGAAGCTGATGGTTTGCTGGCTTCTTGCTTTACCTTCTGGGTGGTGATTCCCGGGGGCAGGGCCGGACCGCCGCGGGGTGGCCGAGCTGCGGGGAGGGCGTTCGAAGGGCCGCCGAGTTCCCCTCGCGATTGAGGTTCGCCGGGTACCGCGTGTGGGTGCAAAAACGGCGAATTAACAGCGAGTTTCTGGGCGGACCTGGGCCGCAGAGCGCTTTTGTAATCAACGCGGCAGCGCTGTTGCCCGGACCCTGTTGTCGTTGGCAAACGGAAAATGAAATATAAGCGGGGAAGTATTTTAATGGGGACGGAGGGAATTCGCAACTGTTAATTATTTGGTGACCTTGTATTCGATTTGTTGGAGTCCCTTATAAAAAACACTAATGCAGACCAGACGGCCAAGCGAGGAAGCCGGCAGAAGGTTCCAATCTAGGCTTTATTTCCCCGGAAAGAGGGAACAGCTTTCGGAAAGGGTTGCTGAGCGTCCCAGTGTGTGCGTGTCTGTGTTGCACGCGCGCGCCCGCCCGCCCGCGTCAGCGCCGGAGGCGCGGGGTGTGCGTTTCCCAGCAGGTCCCGGACCCTCCTCCAGCCAGGGGACCTGGAAAGTCCTGGAAAAAATCCGGGAGTCGGGGAAGGAAGTCTTCAACCGCAAGTTTCTTCTGAACCTCTGGTTGGGATGATGAAAACACTAAGGCCACAACCAAACCCTTAGCCATTGGCTTGTTGTTAAACATCGATTACAGTCACGCGCATCCCTAAGGCGTGAGGATGCCGGACCCGGCCCTGGCCAGGCCCGCCTGAGCCAGCAGCTAGGGGCACCCAGAGGCTCTGCAGCCGGAAGGCAGGTTGGTGCGGGGGGGGGGGGGGGGGTTCTGGGCGGGCTTCCTGGCCAGGAGAGGCTCATCAGAGGACCAGGAGCGTTTCCCCCGCGCCGGAGGCTCCCTGGAGTCGTGTGATTTCTGCACATTTTAGAACAAAATGACCTAAGCCACAGCCCATGACAGGCCTGTGAATCCCTTTCCCAGAAAACCGGACCCAGGAATGGAAGCTCCTCCAGGGGACGGGCGAGGCTGCGTGCGGTCAGGACCCCGGGGAACGGGGGGGGGGGGGGGGGGGCGTTGCATCGACAGAGGCCACAGCGCACCCCGTTTTTTCTCCAGCCGGAGTTCTCGGGGTTCTGGGGGGTGGCACGCCTCTCTGATATTGGCGCTGTCTTGCTGGAGCGGCGCGGGGAGAGGGAAGGGGACCAGGACGGACAGATGAGGAAAAGAGGGTTCGGGAGAAACAGGGCGGAATGAGGACTTCTGTTTCCCCCCAGGACTGCCGCGTGCACCAGACGAGGGAGAGCAAGTCAGCCATAATCCCGGGGCTCTGAGCAGAACGAAGGGCATTAGTTCGATAACCCCGCGCGGGTCCACGAACCCTGCTCCACCG
Source organism: Cnephaeus nilssonii (assembly GCF_951640355.1). Lineage (NCBI taxonomy): Eukaryota > Metazoa > Chordata > Mammalia > Chiroptera > Vespertilionidae > Cnephaeus > Cnephaeus nilssonii. Next base: position 10,146,803 of record NC_137089.1, on the reverse strand, counting down.
ATGCTCTCTGGACCCCAAGGAGGGACCCGAGCCGCGGCCGTGGGGTGTGGGAAGCGGGAATGGGGGTCCACCGGGCCATTTCGTTGCTTGGCTTCTCCTGCGTCCCTCCCCACGGTTTAAAGCCCTCGCTGTTTGTTTTGTAAGTTCGGTGTTGGTTCAATGGCATCTCCTGTGGACAGGAGTGAACTAGGTCCTCTGCGACCTAATGGGCTCCGGGGTTGCTGCGTTCTGCCTCCCGAGACCGTCCGTTAGCGACGCTGGGGGCCGAGGGTCGGTGCGCTTGGGGTGAGGGGCTGCGGGCGCACGGAGGAGGCGGCGGTGCGGGGGGTTGGGTTGCAGGAGGGGCCCGGCCGCCTGGGGGCGGGGGGCGGTTTAGGGGCAGGAAGGGGGCGTGCAGGGGGGGATGGTGGGGGGGACGGACTTCTGGCCCCAGCTGGCTGGGTTTAGCTTCGGGAGCCCGGCAGGAAGCGGGGGCAGGGGCAGCGCAGAGTGCTCGCTTTGGGGGTCCTGGGGGCGGTGATGGTTTCCGCACCCCACCCTTAAATCATGCAGGAACCAGAGCGAATGGGCGCGGCCCGCTTTGCAGATCTGGCTTCCAAGCAAGTGGGGCCAGCCCCCCACCCCACTTCCCCGTGGGTCCATCCTGAAGGATGCTAGACCCTGGCTGCCACCAGGAATCTCATTTTGCTACCACGTTATCTAGGGAGTCCCCCCCACACACACACACACGTGGAGAGGAGTTGGACGAGGCTGCGCCCGGCCTACCCCTGGGAAGAACACGTGGGAGAGTTGTCCCCTGCGGAGAACCCCTGGGCGCTGGGGGTCCAGCGTCTTATTCCAACAGCCCATGGGAACCCCTCGCCCCACCTGCAGCCTCTGAACTGGTGGGAGAGGGGAAACCACTCACCCTCTCCTTCTGCCTTTGGCCTTGAAGCTCGCCAGTCCAAAGGCCCAAACGCGGTCCTGCCCAAGCCTCGGTTTCTTGGTTTGACTCCGGCGACTCTCTGCTCCTGAGTTCTTGCCCTTTACCCCCACCAAACCTCCCCCTCCCCCGTTCCCGGGCCTGCGGCGCTCTCCTGGGCTGCGGGGAGGCCCCGTTCGTGGATGGTGCGTGGAGGGCGGCCCCTGGCAAACCAACCCGGTCCTGGCGCGGCACCCGCGGAAGGGCAGCGACCTCCGGGGGACACCGGGGCGGAGGGCGGGAAGTGGGAAGTGTGGGGACCACGCCGAGCCTGTGTTTGGGACGCCTCTAAAGTGATGCCAAGTTCAGATCTGAGCTGCCCCGGTGGGCCGGGGGCTGGGGTGGGGCCGCGGTGGAAAGGTGCGCCCTGGGAAGTGTCCTGGATCTCAGGGTCGCGGCTCGGCTCCTGGGTCCCTCTCAGAGCGCGCGGCCACGAGGGTTGGCACCCAGCGCGTGGACACGGCTGTATAAAGGAGTCCGTGTCGTCCTAGAGGCGAGAGAAGCCGCCTGAAGTGCGTGTGGACTCCTGCTGGGCGTGCCTGTGCTCGGGAGAGAGGGCGGGCCCGCGTCTCCCCGCAGACCCTGCTTCACTGCGTTGCAGGCTGAGGCTCCGAGGGCCTGCGGAGGTAGGCTGTCGGTCGGGTGGAAGTCGGGGTTCCCCTCCCCTCCCGCTCCCAACCTCACTCGCGTGCCTCCCTCTGGGACCGCTCACCTTGCTAACACAGGTTTCTCCGCCCAGACCCGCTTCCTCCTGTGGGGTTTGCAAGGCCCAGGCCCCCTCCTGGAAGGAGGGCGGGGAGAGGCGTGGAGAGAGGGTGGGCAAGCCCCTCCGAGACTCTGTGAGACTCGCCTCGGGCTTTGAAAGGAGGAAGAAGCTGAAAAGTGCAGGGCAATCTGTTGCGGGGAGAGACTGGGGGAGCTGAGAGACCCAGAGAAGAGCTGGCTGATGAGTGGGTGTAGCTAGGAGGCACTCACCCTTTCAGACCAACCAACTGGAACTTTGGGGGTGACTCACCAGGCTGGCCTGGAGGCGCTGCAGTCCAAGGGGTCATTCATTGCTATAACCCCCACTCTGCCCTCCAACAGGTGCCTGGCTTTTGCTGAGTGAAGAAGACGCGAACCTTGCCCCCAGCCCGGACAGACCATACCTCACAAAAGGGCACTAAAGGGGGGAGGAGGAGGTGGGTCAAGGAGACTAACCCCCCCCCCCCCCCCCCCCCCCCGGTCTCTAGGCCCGCCAGGCTCAGCCAGGACGCCAAAAGGGGCAGCATCTGGGCTAGCACCGGCCCTGCCCGCAGAGGAGGGCACCTGTCAGCAGGTCCCTGTCCTTGCTGAGGTTCAGGCTGGAGGTCATGTGTTCACCTGGCATTGTGGGTGGGACCCCAGTGGTGGATGTGGCATGGGGGGGGGGGCGCTGAAAAGGATCAAGGTGATGGGGGTGAGGCCTTGCCCTTCTCTGGAACTTAGATGAGCCGGAAATGGAAGCTTCTGCTTCTCTCTTTATCCTTCTCATCCAGCCCCTTTCTTCCACTCACTTCAGGAAATTCTCTGGCTAGGCGCATGCGTCTTCTCCTACTTGGATGCGGGTAGCCGTAGTCATACTGGCTGCATTCATTGGGAGCTCCTCGCGTCGTGCACTGCCCTGTGCTTTGGCTCTGACCTCGGCAATGACTCCGAAGAGTAGGGGCGGTGGTTCTCCCATTTCACAGTTAAGGCTTGTGAGACTGGGAGAGCTTATGTGACTCCCCCAGGGTCACCCAGCCAGTAACTCCTGGACTCTAGGTTCCCGTGCTCATTCCCCTGTGGTTAGAAGCAGCTAATATTTGCATATGTCATCAGATAGCTTTCCTGCCCCTTCTCTCATTTTCCAACCATTCTTTAGTGACTGTGAGCTCATGTTATCATCCTCATTTTGTAGACGAGATAATTAAGTGTCCTTGTAAATTCTCTGTCAGAAGTCCAATTGTTCGCATCCCTTCAGTTCTGCTGATTAGAAAGTGAGTGACTTGTGGAGACCACGGACTGGCAGCAAGAAAGAGCTGGAACCTTCTTGGGCGTTCTACCAGGCACAGAGATCAAGGCTGGGATGTCCAGGGTAGAGGCATAGATCCTGGAGCCAGGCCTCTTGCTATCTTGAACAAGTTCCTTTCAAGCTCTGTTTTAGTTTTCTGAACCATAGTACGGGCATCCTGGTGATATATTTTTTTTTCCATAGGTGGTTTTGAGGCTTAAATGAGTCTGTAAGTTAAGAATTTAGATTGTGCCCAGCACACAGTAAATGCCACACGAGTGTTTGCTGTTATGATTATTATGCTGGGGGGGGGGGTCAAGCAAGAGCACCCGGGAGAGGCTGCATTGTGGGAGCCGCCCATGGAGGCTGAGCCTCTGTGAAGATGCTTAGCAAGCTCAGAGGCCCTGCTCTGGACAAGAGTACAGAGGAGGGGCATTGTTGGAGCCCCCAGAGAGGCCTCTTGGATACAGGACTTAACGGGAGAGCAGGCTTGTGGAAGGCAGGGGGCTGGTGGTCCATTTTGTTCTCACTCAGTACACCTGATTCTGTTTCCCACGTGTGAACTGTGGCGTCTCAGGACAGTGCTAAAGCTGAGGGGCCTCAGGAAGAAGTGACTTCAAACCCAGCCATGAATTCCCTGTTTTTTTGGTGTGTTTTTTTTTTAAAGTCCTGGGAACTCCAGCCCCCCTAGTGTTGATGACATTGATGATGAATGGGACACATTTCCTCCCTCCCTTTTTGCTCCTGGGCCCTATCAGAACCCTGGGAGAGGCATGGCTGAGGGCTGAAAGTGGGGGTTGGAAGTAAGACCTTCAGATCCTGTCCCTCACTAGATGCAGGGGAGTGGACAAGTTAAGACCCGTCCTGGAGCCCCAGTTTCCTCATCAGTACATGAGTCTAGCTGTAGGATGGACCTTGGACACTGGAGGGGAGGATCCGGGGACAGAGGCCATCAAAGCCCTGAGCACGTGCCTGGCACAAAGGCCCCCATAAGCTTCATTGCTGCCTGCGGGGGCCCAAAGTGAGGGGTGAGGGAGGGGCTTCGCTTCAAAGACTTCTGGAGTTTCCTAAAGATGGTGATTATCCGCCCCCTTCCCCCGCTTCACCTAGGGGAGTTGGGGTGGGAGAGCAGGGTCTGTGCTTTGGGAGGGCGTGGGGCCGGCGGGATGGCTGGAGGAGGCGGGTGGGGGCAGAGCGGTCTAGGTCACCGAGAGCCAGACGCGCGCACAGCACAGGAGCGCTGGGGAAGCACAGGGTTTGGGGAGAGACGGCGCTGCCAGCGCACCCTGGGGCTAGTGAGCGACCGAAAATCCAACTAGACTCTGACAAGGGAGCTCAAGCTTTTCTCAGAGATGTCTTGGAGAAAATTCAGTGGGCCCTTTCTGCCTGAGCCCAAATGAAATGGCAGATTTTTGGAAACCCTCCAGGGTGGTCCAGGTCAGCCTCTGGCAGCAGGAGGAACCCTAGGCCCTTAGGCCACCCTCCAGGGGCTCAGGTTCCCAGGGGGTCTGGTTTTGGCGCCCGGGGCATCCTTTTCTATCTCGTCTTTCTTTGCTTCTCTCGTTTCCTTCAGCCCCACACTGCGACCCTACACAGATGCCATTATCTTTCTTAGCCAGTCTCCGCACCTAAAGGGGAGTAATAGTCCCTACCTTGCAAGGGACAGCTCTTTGCTTCCAGTTTAGGTATTTGCTTTCCTTTTTTATTTTCTATCAATTCCACACCAGGTGTGCATGTTTGAGGTGTCCTGTGCCTTTTACCAACTTGCTCTCAACTCAAAAAAGGCTGACCTCTTTATGAAGGATTTTCTTCAAATGTGCAGGTGGTTTGCTCCCTCTCCTCCCCTCCCCTCCCTTCCCCTCCCCTCCCTCTTTCTCCTCTACCACCCACCAGGGAAAGTTGATAAGCCCAAATCCAGCGATTATAACTAAAAAAGGTCTACACGTCTAATACTCAACAACACCGAGTTACCTGGGGTCTGAGCCAAGCTGTAACAAATCAGGTGGATGCAGATGAAAAGCAAAAATTAAAAACAAAACAATTCCATGGTGTATTCCTGATCAATTTTATTTAAAGGCCTAAAGCAAATGAGTCACTTCCAGGATGTAGGGAAGTGCCACAAACAGATTGTGAAATGAAAAGCGCAATGTTTCTCAACGTCCAGGGCCTGGGGGAGAGGGTCCTTTGGTAACGTCAGCCCTGACTGATACAGAACCTAATGGGAAAGGAGGCTTTGCGGGAAGGAGTGTGAAGGGCCAGCTTCCCGCCCACAGGTGGCCATGGCCGCAGAGCCAGGCCTTGCGATGCCCCGGTCAGTAGGGTCAGTAGGCAAAGTGTCCGCAGGGTCACGGCGGACAGGCGGACCGCGGTGTGTGCACTCTCCAGGTCAGATGCCTCCTCTGGGCTATTTCTGTGATGCACGGGTCAGAGCAGGTCCAGACAGGCGGGGAATGCGGTCTGCAGGGGAGCTGCACAGAGCAGCCACCTCCTTGGACCCTCTGTTTAGGGCTTAGAGCTTCTGGAGACGCAGTGAGAGAATGGGTGTGGATGAAAGAGTAAAAGAGCTTGAGGGTGACTGGGGCAGGGGGTGGGGGGCACAGGAAGGGGCTGGGGCAAGAAGCTGACTTGGTTCTGGAGTACCGCCTTGAATCCTGCTCTGGGCCTGAGCTTTAGAGAGCCCTAGTGTGTCCATTTCCAAGGGCGCCCTCCCCAAAGGTGGGGAATCTGAAGAGCCAAGGAACATACTCATCTGGATTAGTGGTTCTTATAACGTGGATTCCCCAACCAGCACAATAGCATCATCTGAAATGCAAACCCTGGGCCTCAAGAGAATTTAGATGTTTAGCAACTTCCTGTGTGATACATTTAGCAGATGGAGGGGTTCCCAGCAGATTTAGTGTTTGTTTGTTTATTTATTTATATATTTTTTTAATTTATAAATTTAGTGGCTTGAGAGCTACTACTCTATGGTGATACTCCAGCCACGGAGTTCTTGCCCAAATAGCGTGAGCCCACCTGCAGGGCCTGGAGAGCTTCTCCATCAGACCTGTCCTCATGAGAGTGTATCACAGCTCCAATGTGTGCACCTGGAGCCCGGGAGCTTGGACCTGTGGGTGAGGGTGTCCACACGCATGCAGGGGAAGTCCATCACACCATGGGATGGAGCTGGTATGAGAGGAGAAGGAGCGGGACGCGGGCTGAAGCCCTCATCCGCATTCTTTCCCATGCCCTGGGAGGAGTGAGTGCCCTCGGATGCAGACTCTCTCTCAGTAGATACTTTCTTCTGTTCTGACCACTTCCGAGGACCAGAGAAATGCAGGCTGGCCATTGATTAGTCCACACTTAAAAAAAAAAAAAGAATGCAAACAAAAGCAGGCTGATCTCTCCATATTGCACTAGAGAGAAACAAATCATCCTTTATACCTGCCTAATGATCTCCAGTCATTGACAAACTCGCCTAAGAATTATGTAAGCAGACATGGCTTTTATCCTCGCAAGCCCTGCAAATACAGTTTGGATTATATCACATCCCTTATACCCTGGCAACTACTGGTTGCTTTGAGATCCTTGTACCTGGACTGTAATGGGGAGGCAATGGGGCAGTGAGGCTTAGGGGCTAAATCAAGCATGTCAAACTCAAAGGCTAACAATAGCCAAATAAATGAGGCATCCCCCTCACCCCCAGCCTGGAGTTTGACACGCTTGGGCTAAATGTTTCCACCTTGGAATGAAATAGACCTCGGGTTGGATTTCAACCTCACCACTGACTACTAGTTCTCAGACTTTGGTCATTAACTGAATGTCTCCAAGCCTTGAGTTTCCCATCTGTAGGATGGGAACTGTTCTGTGCTTGTGGATAAAGTAAGGATGAAAAATATGTCAGCCAGCCCTCAGAACATTTAGCTGGTGCAGACAGTGTCTCAGGTTTGTCCCTCTCACCACATCCTTGGTGACACGGGTTTCTTTAAAGGAGGAGCAGAAAGTGTGCTGAATTCCCACTGGTTTTCATGTGACCCTGGTAGTTTTGAAGGTCTTGGCTTCTATAAATCAGCTGCCTCCAGGAGCGGTTTCCCCTTTCACCTCTCTAACCCTTCCCACCACCCCCCTCAGGTCCGGACTTGTGTATGAGAGTGAGGCAGCCAGCCCTCCGGTCAGCCCCCAGTGAGGACTGGGTGTGGCTGAGGCTGCAGACCTGGTGCCCTGGGGCTACATCTGGACTGGCAGTGAGGGTCCAACCTGGGACCCAGTGACACTTTTACTATTGAAATTGACCCACATTTTACTAGCTTCTGGGGAAAGCTGGGGGCTTTGGGGATTTTTGTATTTGCTGGGTTGTAAATATTTTATGAGAAGGCAGCCCAGAAAAATCTGGTTAGCTTTCTGCCTTGCACATTGAAGTGGGGTTGGCTTTATAGACAAATGTGTCAAAAAAAAAAAAAAAAGAAGTCCAGTTTTGTCTTCATCCCAAAGAATTCACTTTGGATTTTAAAAGCCTGTTACTCCCTCCCAGACCCCGCCCCCCCCACTCCACATGCCCCAAATTTTTATTTCTCACCTGTAACCATAAGATTTATCTTCAGGGTTACTTGAAAAGCAAGAAGATTTCAGGTTGTGTGTGTGGAGGAGGGGAGAAGGTCAGTGTGTGTGTGTGTGTGTGTGTGTGTGTGTGTGTGTGTGTGTGGCTGTGGTTTTCTCCTTCCAGAAGTGTCTATTTCTTATTAGGATCTTCTGAATGGATAGATACCTGGTGCTTGTGTTTCTTCATTTGCTACCCCCCTCGCACCCCCTCACCCCTCAGCAAATGAAAAATGACTTCAGAAAACCTCATTGCCCTTTTTGCTTTTTTTTTAATGGTGAATTTAAGAAAGAAAGAAATCACTTAACTCTTTATTCTGTGTGCTTTGTATTTATTGGATCAAATGCTTCAGCAAAACTGCCTGATGGGCAATAACTCCCCCGCCCCCCAGGCCACAGTAGGTCTAAGCTAGGACTGCACCTTTAAATAATACTGGAGCTTTTAAAAAAGCTAACAACAACAACAACAACAACAACAACAAAAATCCCCCAACAAGACCCCAACACCCAGGCCCAGTCCGCAGATACTGATTCAGTTGTCTGAAGCAAGCCCAGGCAGCTGGTAACTTTTAGGTTCTAGTCTAGAGGATCCTAACGGGCAGCCAGGTGGAGAACGGCTATTCTAGAAGTGTCTCACTCCTTGACCTGCATGTACCCTAGGCCAGGCGAGGCTCTAAGTGCTGTAAAGGAGCAAGATGGACTGGGCAGGGTCCCAGCTCCCACGGGCTGGTGGAAGGGGGAGGCGCGAGGCTGGGGAAAAACAGACCACTGAGGAGAAATATTAACCAGGCCATCGGAGATAGTACTAAGTGTCGGGAAGATAACGGCGTCCTGCCGTAGAGACCCAGGGAAGGTGCTTTAGATCCAGGTGGTCCGGGAGGGCTTCTCGGAGGAGGTGGCGTTTAAACTGAGACATGAACAAGGATGACCCAGAGCCCGCGCGCAGAGGAGATCTGGGGGAAGTGCGGCCCAGGTTCGCAGCCACAAAGGGCGCATTCGTGGTTGCTCGCCAGCTTCTGGGGGGCGGGGGGGGGGGGGGGGGGAAGCGAGAGGCCGCGGCCGCTCTCCAGCAGCCACCGACTTCCTCCCGGGTGCCTGGGAGGAGGGGGCCCGCCCCGTGCGCCCGCCCCAGCCCGGGTGGTCAGGCCCCGCGGCTGGCCGAGCTGGCCTCCCGGCCGCCCCGGCCCCCGCTCCCCGCCCTTCCCTCCCGGGGGCAGCCGCAGAGCACCGGGCCCATCTCCCCCTTAAGTGAAACTGACGGTAATTATTTTTTATCTCGCAGACGATCTCCCGCACACCGCCCTCCGGAGACAGCAGTATTTGTTTGATGTGTCCACGCTCTCAGACAAAGAAGAGCTGGTGGGCGCGGAGCTGCGGCTCTTTCGCCAGGCGCCCGCGGAGCCCCGGGGGCCGCCCGCCGGGCCGCTGCGCGTGCAGCTCTCCCCGTGCCTGTCGCCCCAGCTGCTGGACGCGCGGACCCTGGACCCGCAGGGGGCGCCGCGGGCCGGCTGGGAGGTCTTCGACGTGTGGCCGGGCCTGCGCCCCCGGCCCCGGGAGCAGCTGTGCTTGGAGCTGCGGGCCGCGTGGGACGAGCCGGGCGCCGGGGAGGCCGCGGGGGCGCACGCGCCGGGGGCCCCCGAGCGGCGGCCGCCGCCCCCGGACCTGCGGAGCCTGGGCTTCGGCCGGAGGCGGCGGCCCCCCCAGGAGCGCGCCCTGCTCGTCGTGTTCACCCGGTCCCAGCGCAAGAACCTGTTCGCCGAGATGCGCGAGCAGCTGGACTCGGCCGAGGCGGCGGGCCCGGGCGCGGGGTCGTGGCCGCCGCCGTCGGGCGCCCCGGACGCCGGGCCTTGGCTGCCCTCGCCCGGCCGGCGGCGGCGGCGCACGGCCTTCGCCAGCCGCCACGGCAAGCGGCACGGCAAGAAGTCGAGGCTGCGCTGCAGCAAGAAGCCCCTGCACGTGAACTTCAAAGAGCTGGGGTGGGACGACTGGATTATCGCGCCCCTGGAGTACGAGGCCTACCACTGCGAGGGCGTGTGCGACTTCCCGCTGCGCTCGCACCTGGAGCCCACCAACCACGCCATCATCCAGACGCTGATGAACTCCATGGACCCCGGCTCCACCCCGCCCAGCTGCTGCGTGCCCACCAAATTGACTCCCATCAGCATCCTGTACATCGACGCGGGCAACAACGTCGTCTACAAGCAGTACGAAGACATGGTGGTGGAGTCGTGCGGCTGCAGGTAGCGGCGCCGGGCCCGCCGCCCTGGCCCGTGACCGTGACCGTGACCGCAGGGGAGGCCTGACTGCAGAGTCAGGAGAGGAGCTGGCCTTGGAGAGGCAGAGGGGGAGGGTGCAGCCCGACGGGAGAGGAGATGGGAGAGGAGGGAGCCCAGCCTTCCCAGAACCTTTCTCACCTGCCGGCCCGGAGGGAGAGACGGACTTTCACACCCCGCCTGGCCGCCCCGCCCTGGGAAAACGAGCCCAGGAGGATGGATGTCTGGAGGGTGTATCTCTGTGATCGTGGCTTTGGCGTTCCTTGTGTGTGTGTCTCACACAGGCTTTGGGAGGAGATGGGGGAGGGAAGACGCGTAGTGGCTGTTTCTCAACTGCTTCATGGATTGGAGAGAGAGAGAGAGAGAGAGAGAGAGAGAGAGAGAGAGAGAGAGAATAAATAATGGAAGAAGAGAAGCAGAGTGGGAGGGAGAGTCACCACTTCGGACCACATCTTGGTTTGATGGTGCTCTTCCTGGGTGAAGAAGGTGTGTCTTCCTGCCAAGTCCCGGCCCGTGCCCTGTGACCTCCCAAGCAGAACGTGTTCAAATCGAGGAATTGGCACCAGGAATAGGGAAGCCAAGCAAGGCCTTAGAAGAGCACTGAGAGGGGTGGGCCCAGGTGGGCCTGTTTCACTCTTGTACCCGGCTCGGTCCTGGCCTCCCCCGTTTATGGGGAGCTGGCAACCTGCATCTCGCACCAGGGGCTCAGGCCACGCTGCCTTTACAGTTGCCTTTCCTGGTGGGGAAAGGGGGGCTGGTATGGATGGAATGACAGGAATGAGTCCAAATGGAACCCCCTGGGGACAGTGAGAAAGCACAAGGCCGGCCTGTGATGCCTGACACTCAGGTGCCTGAGCCCTGGCGGGAGGTAACCTGGGAGAAGCCCCGCCCCCGTGTCAGTTTCTAATTGATTTCTTTGAACAGAATTTGCCAGAATTCAGACATCTGCTTTTAAGGGGAAGGCAATTTCCCAGTTAAACAAACAAACAAATAAACAAACAAACAAACAAAATGGGTAGGGGTGGGGAACTATATAGCTAAGGTAAGAGGTGCAGAGGGAAAAGGACCCCAGAAATAGAAGAAGAGCGAGGTGGTGGGTCCCAGAGGAGGATGGGGAGAAGGGACAGGCCAGGAGCAGAGAAGAGAAGGATGAAAGGGGATGCCAGTCCCTGTCGCCCAAGTTTCTTTAAAATCTGTGTTTCCTCCTCTCTGCCTGTGACATTCCTGAAAGATTACCAGCCAGCAATAGCCCAGGGCTCCCCTCAGAAGAATTGTTTCAGATTGTAATTACCAGTTAGGCAATGTTTTTAAAGCTTTGTAATGAGAAACTGTGAAAAGAGCCAAGTGTTACATTGAGCTTGGGGTGGGAGAGGGGAGACCTGGCCGCGAGGAAGGAGGCAGGGGTGGAATTCGTCTTCAGGAAGGAAGCAGGAGAGAGCACCGAGCAGCTGAAATGCCCACTCCCAGATGGTCAAAAACACGAACTTTCCCCCAGCCTGCACCAGTGTTATTTTCAAACATCGCCCATAAAAGTAGGCCCGTTGCAAAGTCTGCCTCCTCCTCGTCTTTGCCCATGAAATGGTTTCAACAAGGGGACGTACACCAATCGTGACAAACATGTTGTTTTTCCAAAGTGGTTTTGCTCTCTCTGGATCTAAACCTGTTGCCTGTTCTGTTTCGAGAACTACATGTCAAAGAAAGGGTGAGAATGATAGTAAATGCTAATATAAAATGCTGAGTAAAAAAAAAAAAAAAAAAAAGGAAAAAAAAAAAAGACTTGGCCAGGAGAAATAATTTAAAATGCACATTTGCTTTGGATGCACTGTTGTTCTGTTAAAGACTGTATATATTTGTTTATTTAAGGTGACTGGAAATGCAAAGAGGAAATGGACAGCATGCAATTCATCTTAATGTACAAAACGTTATATGCACTCAAATGTTATAATGTCTAATATTTTTAAAGTTTATATTCGAGTTGTACAAAGTTAAACATTAATCAGATATTTCATCCTTTCTTAATGTTATCATTTTCCTAAATATTATTACAAAAAATTTTTAAGTCTGTCTAATGGAGAGTTTTTTGTTTGTTTTTTTTTAAACTGTCTACCTCACTATAATACAAGTATTTACAACACTAAATTTACCAGAGGTCAATTTAATATTCAAAACATTTTTTTTGCAGTTTACTTTTCCTGGGTGATACTCAATCTAATACTGTATTATTAAACTCATTTTCCCCTTTAAAAACTCAGCCTGGTTTATATGGGTCTACTTAGAAAAATTACTTTGTCAAGGAATTGTTGTCAGTGGTATTTTGTTCCAGTATGAGACTGAATGTCTGCAAAGACACTGGTTCCTTTAAGAGCCATGATTTAGGGGATGACACTTTTTCTTCACAACTCTTCCATAACTCGCTTTTCATGAAATTTTCATTCACCAAATCCCTCTCAGCTATTAGAACAGTGTTTATAGGCCTTTGCCCCATTTCGGCATCTCAAGAGCCCACATAGGAATTGGATTATTTCTTGGTTTCTTTAATGTTGAAAAAAGAAAGCTGTAAATTACCTAGGGCCAACTGAGATGTCGGTAATTACTGTTTACACTTACGGCCTATTGGAAGCCGAAGATATGAAATGTTTTTCTGTTTGTTCACTTGCTGTAAATCAGGGAACCCGTGTACAAGTGTAATTCCGAGTGCTTACTACATGATGGAAATACTGTTGCGCATGCATTATCTCATTTAACCCCCTCCCCTCTCCCCCCCTTCCCCCCCCAAAACCCAGTGAGGTAGGCATTATGATAATTCCTGCTTTACAGATGAGGAACTAGGTGCAGGGTTTAATTAACCGGTCATGGTCATCCAGCCAGGAAGTGGTAGTTAAGATTTAAACCTAGTTCTTCCACACCCTAGAGCCCAAGGAGTTAACCTCTAAGTAATTGTGCCCACAGATCATCTATCTGCTCTGTAATTGGTCCCTAAATGCCAGTGTGAGAAATTTGCAATTAGCCACGATGATTGGGAGCAGCCAGCTGGTGGAGGAGAAGCTGCCACAGACAGTGGCCTCCAGCATTGTCTGTGGTTTTGGAATGTATGAGTTGTGGCTGCTGGGATAGTTGGGTGTGGATTGCAAAACTCAGTGAGTGCTTAGCTTTAGGCTTGCCTTGAGAAACCTATAGTTTAGGTCATTGGTGAGTTTCTGTGGATTCTCTAGAGGTTTCTGAAAATGCCTTGGGTGTGGGTTTTGCGTTTTGATAATCAGAATAATGGTCAATTTACAAATAGGTCATATTTCAATAGTTGTAAGTGGGCTGTTTATAGCTGAGAAACATTTTCCCATGGAAACAATGCTCATTTGAATTTACAGGTCATTTTGTAAAAGCTTTTTTTTTTTTAACCCAAATGGAACTTTTTAACAAAGCAATTTTGACTTCTGGATTTGGGAAACAGATAATCACTGGGAAAACAAAGAAGAGGTCTTTCTCTTTCCTGAGTGGAGGAATTCTTTGCATTTTTGCACCACTCTTTCTGTACCACTCACCCAATTCCCCCATCCTCCCAACTGCCCCGAAGACTCCCAGCCCTACACCTTAATATGTCCTCAGTCTAGAGATTACCCTTTCTGTAGATGTTTCTGTCTCCAAAATTGTTTTCTTCTCTTCCCTCCATCAAAGTTTCTTCTTTAACTCATATGTAGGAGAAACACAATTTAATTGAATTACATGAAGATGTCAATATCTCTTAGCTCCTCAACCTTGGAGACATTTGCATTTTAAGAAAACAATCATCACTCACAAGTAATGGTTAACTCAGATTACTTGTGAGTGATGTGAAAAAAATTAGACAATATAGGAGAAGATAACACTCAGACTGCACACAATTTGGAGAATTGTATGAGAGCTAGGCATTGATGATACAAGGATGAATGGAGATCCTCGTCAATATGATTATTTTGGTGTCCCTTAGGGGACATTTTGTGCATTGAAGTGACTAGCTAACTTGTTTTAACATTAATATGCAGCACATAAAAGTAAAAGATTTAATAACTTAGTTTTTTTCTAAAACTCTTAAGTTTAATGAATATAGGCCCCATACATATGTTTTTCTTGTCCTTGTTTTGTTTATTGCTACATTCCTACCATCTTCTGCACAATAGTGCCCAACACGTAGCAAACAATAAATATGTTGAGTAAATAAATTTAGGAATATGTTTTTTTACTTATAAGGTACCTAGGCATAAACCTAATCAAGGAGGTAAAAGACCTATAGTTGGAAAACTATAGGATATTGAAGAAAAAAATAGAGTAAGATACAAACAAGTGGAACCATATACCATGTTCATGGATTGGAAGAATTAATATCATTAAAATGTCCTTACTACCCAAAGCAATCTATAGATTCAATGCACTTTGTATTAAAATACCAATGCCGTATTTCACAGATATAGAAAAAATATTTTTAACAAATTACAAGGAACCAAAAGAGACCCTGAATAGCAACAGCCATTGGAATCAAGATAGCCTGGCACTAGCATAGGAACAGACATATAGATCAATGGAACAGAACAGAGATCCCAGAAACCGACCCACACATTATGGTCAAACAGTATTTGACAAAGGAGGCAAGAGCATACAATGGAGTAAGCATAGTCTCTTCAATAACTGGTGTTGGGAATATTGGACAGGTACATGCAAAAAATGAAATGAGACCAACAACTTACACCATACACAAAAATAAAGTCAAACCCTGACTGGTTTGGCTCAGTGGATAGAGCGTCGGCCTGCGGACTGAAGGGTCCCACGTTTGATTCTGGTCAAGGGCATGTACCTTGGTTGCTGGCACATCCCCAGCTGATCGATGTTTCTCTCTCATCAATGTTTCTAATTCTATATCCCTCTCCCTTCCTCTCTGTAAAAAATCAATAAAATATATTTTAAAAAAGTCAAAATGGATAAAAGACTTAAATGTGAGCTGTGAGACCATAAAAACCCTGGAAGAAAAGGTAGGCAGTAAAATCTCAGACATCTTGCATAGCAATATTTTTGTCAATATAGTTCTTAGGGCAAGGAAACCAAGAAGAAAGACAAACAAATGGACTACATCAAACTAAAAAGTTTTTGTGCAGCAAAAGAGACCATCAACATAATGAAAAGAGAACCCACTGTATGGGAGAACATATTTGCTAATGATACATTGAATAAGGAGTTAGTCTCCAAAATATATAAAGAACTTATAAAACTCATCACCAGGAAGACAAACGAGCCAATTAAAAAACGGGCAAAGGACTTGAATAGACACTTCTCCAAAGAGGACATAGAGATGGCCACTAGACATATGAAAAAAATGTTCAATGTCACTAATTATCAGAGAGATGCAAATTAAAACCACAATGAGATATCATCTCATACCTGCCAGACTGGCTGCCATTAATAAATGAACAAACAGCAAGTGCTGGCGAGGATGTGGAGATAAGGAGAACCCTAATGCACGGCTGGTGGGAATGCAGATTGGTGCAGCCACTGTGGAAAACAGTATGGAGTTTCCTCAAAAAGTTAAAAATGAGCTCGGCCAGCATGGTTCAGTGATTGAACATAGACCTGTGAACCAAGCGGTCAAGGTTCGATTCATATATTAAAAAAAAAAAAAAAAAAAGAGAGAGAGTGTTGGCATAAATTCTCCTTAGTACTATAGGAATGCATCATTGGGAATAAAAAAGGGAAGAGGAGCCAGGAATACTATATTGGGTGAGTTTTTTTGTGTGTGTTTTTTAAACAACACAGAAAAAATTGCCTACTTTTCTCAATTATAAAGATGAGTTATTTTGAATATTAATAAGTGTTACTGTACAATGTGCTTTAGAGATTTCTTTCTTGAGTTTTCTGGAAAACTGTGGCCCTGGGAGGGGAGAAAGCTCATGTCCTGGGAGGTGCTGGTAGAATGTCCATTTATGGGCCCCAAAGAGCAGAGGCAATTGGTTTCCTACCCACTGAATATTATGGAAGGAATAATGAGCTAGTGCTCACCCAGGGCTGGAAGACAAAAACCAGTAGGCTGGGTTATTTATTATTATTATTATTGTTACTATTACTAGAGGTCTGGTGTACAAATTCATGCATGGGCGGTGTCCCTCTGGGTGGCCTGCAGGGATTGGGCTGAAACCCCCAGTCCAACACTGCCTGCAGCTCCTATCTGCTGCTCCCGCTCACCCCAGCCCCACTTTGCCTGCCACAGGCTCACGCCCAATCAGTCCTGATCGGGAGAGGCTCACCCTGCTGCAGCAGGGCTCACCAGCCATGAGCCCTGGGTCTGGCACCCTTCCAAGGTGCCAGACCCTTCCAAGGGGTGTGGCCTGTGGGATCCTTCTGAAACCAGCTCTCTGACATCCCCCTAGGAGTCCCGGATTGCGAGAGGGCACAGGCCAGACTGAGGGACCCCACGGGTGCACGATTGGGCTGGAGAGGGACTGCAGGAGGGCTCCAGGGTGTGTTGGGCCCATCTCGCTCATTCCCAATCGCCAGCAGCAAGCTAACCTACTGGTTGGAGCATCTGCCCCCTTGTAGTCAGTGCACATCATAGCGAGCAGTTGAGCAGCCTTAGCATATCATTAGCATATTGCACTTTGATTGGTTGTTTGGTTGTTCTGTCGTTCGGTCTGTTTGCATAGTTCCCTTTTATTATATAGGATTATTTATTTATTTTTGCTGTAAAAAACTTTATTGTTTCCTTTGGCCCAATGCACGGGAGAGGGCTCCAGGGTGGTTAAAAGAATGGCTAGTAGTTTCGGGAAGAGGCTCAGGTAAAAGCCAGGCCCCAGGGGTGCAGAGGGCCCCTCAAAGGCCTCTGGGCTCCACAGGCTCCTAGTGGTGCTGGAGGGTGAGCCTTTTCAAGAGATGCTCCCCCAGCCCAGCCTGGGGCCGGCCGCCTGCGGAGGGGAGTCAGGTGTCCCCCTCTTCCTCCTCGCCCGGAAGTGGTTCTGCAGGAAGTCCCGGAGCTGAGGGCCTGCGGGGAGACCCAGGTCCTGCAGCTCCGCACGGGCCTGGGTCAGGCCCCTCTCCCAGGCCAGGCAGCTCCATGGCCCTGCGTGTGGCCCCCGCACTGGGGAGGCCTCGGCCCGGCCTGGAGGAGGACGCCTGGCTGGTGTCCATCTCTCAGAGGCTCCGCGCCCGCAGCTGCTCCTCCGCCAACTCGCGCCCTCAGAGCCGCACGTCGCGGTGGAGATGAGGCCCCAAGAGAGGTGGGTGCGGGCCCAGAGGCCGCTGCCAGGCGGGGGTGGGGGGGTGGGGGGGCGCAGCCTCCACCTCGGGGGTCATTCTGGTGGATGGGGAGCTCCTGGGGGTTCGGCAATGAGGGGTGCAGGTGGGAACCCGGGGTGCGGGCTGGGCCCGCAGGTGGTGGTGAAGGTGGAGATGGAGGAGAGCAGGAGGGGTGGAGGTGGAGGCAGGGGCATCCCTGGGGCTGTGCCCCCAAACACTGTGGAAGCGGGAGGCAGAGCCGGCCGCTGAGGGCACTGCCGGGGTTATATTTTTATGGTGTTGACACAGATGCATTTTCATAAAGATTTACCAAGAAAACCTTATTTTTTCAGAATACTCTGCCTCTTGCTTTTCAAATTCCATTTTGCTTATTTCTGTGCCATTTATGCTACAGCCTCACGGGGGGGAGAACAACAGCAGAAACGATGTCTCTTTTCTTTGAGGCTTTCCATTCACGCGGAATGTTTTTACTGAATCAATAAATTGTCACTTACCAGTGAGGTTTCCCCAAAGGAACTGATCTTCAGAAAATTTTCTGAAAGTTTGGGCAAAGCACTAGTCATTCAGGAAGAGGGAACACACAAATTGAACCGCTACTTCGCAGGTGGAGCGGGAGGTTTTGCGTGATGATGTCACCGCCAGCAATAACAATGAAAAAAACAGCACCGTTTATTGACTTGTTGCAATATGACAGGAGTCATGCTAAGGGCTTTTCATGCATCCTGCCCCTCCCTGACTTGCAATTAAGAGATTTATAGACAAGAGAACCCCAATGTACAGCTCAGAAAACCGAGGCTCAGAGAGGGTAAATGAAATGCCGGTGGATACAGCCAGACAAAAGGCCAAGCTGGTATCTACACGCCAATCTAATCGCCAAGCCCACCGCGGTCTGAACCACCGTGTCATTGTCTCATAAGCAACCCCGAGAGATTCTGCTCCATCTCTTATGACCGACAGAGCCTTGATTTGCTGGTAGAGAAAAAGAAATGCTTGAACTCGTACTGGGCTCCTCTTAGTATCTGTTTTGACAGCCGAAATGAATTGTTCATTTTTGGAGCACTTTTTGGGCGTCTTTCTAAGGACTTGGCAGGGCTTCGGGTGTGGAGCTGACGGGGAGCGGGTGGGCCGGACCAGGACACTGTGCTGCGGGCCTGCAGGCTGCGGGGGAAGGGCTGTTCCCACCCTCTGCAGTGGCTGAGGGACGGTGGGCACCCTGATCCCCATGAGCCTGAAAGCATTGCAAAGCTGATGAACCCACATGTGACAACTGAGCCCAGCCTATCTCACATCTCTGTGTGTCTTGCTCAAGTCAGATGAACCGTCTTTCTGAGAGGAAGGGAGAGGGAGAGGGAGATTCTCTTTGAGAGAGAATCGTTGATGGGCTGCCTCCTGCACACCCCACACTGGGGATTGAACCCGGGCAGGGCGGCGAACCGTGACCTCCTGGTTCCTAGGTCGACGCTCAACCACTGAGCCACGCTAGCTATGAACCGTCCTTCTCACGCTCCACCTCGGTGCGCTCAAAGGGAGTGGAGAGGTGGGCCTTCCCCTGTGCCCATGGTTGGAAAACTGCGGCTCGCAAGCCACATGCAGCTCTTTGTCCCCTTGAGTGTGGCTCTTCCACAAAATACCATGGCCTGGGAGAGTCTATTTTGAAGAAGTGGCGTTAGAAGAAGTTTAAGTTTAAAAAATGTGGCTCTCAAAAGAAATTTCAATCGTTGTACTGTTGATATTTGGCCCTGTTGACTAATGAGTTTGCCGACCACTGCCCTGTGCTGTCCCTCAGCCTCGACCAGAAGAGGGAGCAGCCTCCTGGGAAGGGGAGAAGCTGACAGGCACACAGCGCCATGGGCACCCATTTCCCCAAAATGCTCAGACACTTAGGACTGAACTAAAAACATTTGTTGAATTGAAGAATGCCCCTGAGAACAGAAGATTATCAATATTTCCTGGTGACTCTGAGCCCCTAGGTACACTCTTGGGCAACTTAATTTTGAAACGTACAGAAGCCGCCCCCAAATGTGCATTAATTACTTGAGAAATCCCTCAACATCCTTGATGTTGTTATTGTCCAAACACACACGTGCGAGTGTTTGAATCATGCAGGAGGCATGCATCCTCTCTGCGAGGTACTTCTAGGCTAAAATGTGAAAGCGGTGATGTGGATAAACATCATCATCTCCACACCTCCCTCCCCATTTCCGTTTCTCTGTGCCTCTTTCTGGTAAATAATGCAGAATGCAAATAAATGGAGGAGTTAATGTTTGGCTTTGGATAGGAGTATTTTCTTCCCCGATTCTTCACAATCATGGCAGGATTCCTGGTGGTGGTGAGCTTCAGGTTGGTTTTAATTACGAGGAGAAAAGTAAATTGGAACAATGAAGGGGATGTGGTTCCTAGAGGCGAGGACTGGATGGAAAAAGAGACGAAAAAAAAAAAAAAGGAACAAAAGTAGGCCAGATGTACCGATCAGCTGGGAATGGTCCCCCGGTACACCTGCTGCTCAGCGAAACTATTAATAGCTGCCTTGTTCACTGTCCAAGAGTCTGTTTTGGTTGGCAAATGACATAGTCACCCTCACCTTAGTTTACATATGGAGGGGGAGAGATAGGTTTTAGAGAGATTGCGGTCAAACAAACAAACAAAAAATTAGGATAATTGAAAAAGTGACCTAACTGGTGATCTTTTTGTCACAAGGAGACCACAAGTGAATGATGCATTGCTCCACGCGATGGCAAGATCCCTAAGGAGAACAGATAGTTATTAAGTAAAAATGTTGATAAACAACACATACTTGTTAGATGGACGACATTTTGCACAGGCGGAGGCAGCAGAACCTGACGTGAGGACGTGGGGAGATCAGGGGCTGAGAGCGAGCCGTTGGAAGCAGATTTGATTTTGCACGAAAAAGGTGTCTAGGAAAAAGTGTGGCGGGGTCTGTGGATTCCTGTGGTGGGTCAGATAAAGGGGACGGAAGAGCAACTATAGAGGCTATGGTTTTGGAAATGGAAGAAATGTGAAGCCGATGAAGCTTTGGGAACAGAGGGGTGGTAAAGACCTCACTTCCTGTGTGTACCCGGCACTGGGTGAGGCATCAGGGACAGACACGAGGCAACTCTCAGTGTTCGTGGCCGGGTACTTTCAGACAATCACACACAAACAGTTATAAATCAGGGTGATAGCGCTTAGAGGAGCACAGTCCGGAAGAGCTTCATCTTGCTTCGAGGTGGGGAGAGGGCTCTACAGCTGGTGTCAAAGAGTTGGAGATGGTAGATGGGGGTCTTGAAGAAAGATGGGAGTGCTTCCCTGCAGAAGTAGCGAACGGGAGGGTGTAGGAGAGTGTTCTTCGGGTGGAAGGGTCAGTGTGGGCACATGCAGGGAGATGCAGCTGGGATGTGGAGTGGCCTAGGGGGGCAGCAGCAGGGGAGATGCACGTGATGAGCAGTCTTGAACTCTAAGCTAGAGCATATGAATTTTTCCCCCATGGTTCACCGTGAAACGTTGTTGCAGATGAGGAATGTTTTACAAATCAACCCTGAGCATTGGATGGAAGGACGGATTGAAGGGTACGCTTTGAGAGAATTCCTGATACGGCAGAAGGAATAGAGAAGAGAGGAAAGAGCTAAGTGACACTTGCAGGGTCTACTTGAAGGGTCTGGAGGGCAATTTGGACGTGGAAGGTGAGGGAGAAAAAGGACAAATATTTTGACTGTGAGGAAATCTTTGGGAGGGTGGTGAAAGGAGACAGCCCCAGAAACAGAACTTCAGGGATGCAAGAAATGAGTTTGGTGAAAGAAAGCAGAGACAGGCTTAAGCCTGGAGGGGTTGAGATGGGGTGATAGTGTGATGGGGGAGGGGACGGAGACCAGGAAGGAGAAGGGTGGAGGCTGGCGTGCTGCCAAGTCTGAATGAAAGTGGTTTTGTCTTGTTTCCTAAGATGGATGGGGAAGCCTGGGTATATTTGGTTTTGATGGGGTTATAGAAACAGAAGGAAAAAGCTGATAAAAAATGAGGGAGATTCTGTGGTCACTAGAGAAAGCAAACAGTTCCAGCAGATGTGATACTTCTGGTGCTAGGCTTACAACCAGCAGGTAGGCCAGTTCTGGAAGGTAATGGTGGCGAGTTAAAATCCAGGTGAAAAATTGTGGGGGAAGGCAGAAAAAGAGACATTGCTTAAGAGTTCAAGAGCACCAGGGACAAAAATGGAACTAATATATGTTGATGTAGGGACCGAAGTATCAGTAGAGATAAAAAAAAAAAAAAAAGAAAGAAAAGAAAGAAAGAAAGAAAGAAAAGAAGAAGAGGAAATATGTGGAATCATGTGGGTGCCGATGACACAAGAAACGAGAAGAAAACTAGAAAGCAAGTTTGGACACTAGGGAGTGTTTGCTGTTTGTGCCACGTGACATTCATACCCACTTTCTGAGGTTAAAATGCCCTGAGCATGTTTTGGGGAAACCACCCTCAGTCAACATTTACCATATTTTCCGGCGTATAAGACGACTGGGCGTATAGAAGATTTTCCTGGGTTAAAAAGTCGTCTTATACGCTGGAAAATATGCTAGCTCAAGTGCTTAGCGTTTAGTTGATGGCACCAAGTCCCAGCACTGGAATGTGACACTTGGTCTAATAGTAACAGGGTGTTTACTGCCTGGGCATAGTGATTGGTACATGTGTGTGCATATTGCTCATCAGAGCCAAGGAGGCTCAATCCTGCGATTCAGTATTGAACTATCGAGGAAGAGGGCCCTGCCCTTCCTTTTATGCCGAATTGGAACCTCAGAGGATATAAACTGGAGCTGCTGCAGACACTTTCCAACCTTGAGGGGAGGGCCTCTCAGAAAGTACAGACAACATACTGGACAATTCATAGATGAAGAGAGAAACTGGGTCCCCATGATATAATCTGAGCCCCAGGCCTGAAACTGGCTCTAGACCCTGGGATTTTCAGTTACATGAGCAATAGACCAATTATCTTGCACTCAAGCCATTTGGATTGGGTTTTCTTACTTGCCATAGAAAGGGTTACATCTGATAAAAGGATAGGGGGCACGGTCAAGAAAGCACAAGAAGGGAGATTAGTTGAGGGTAGGAAAGGAAGAGAAGCGGAAGCAAGGAGATTCTTGGAGGTTATAAAAATAAGGGTAAAAGGCAAGGATGACCTAACCAGGGCTAGCCAGACATCTAACATCTGAGGAGCACCACGGGAGTGGAGCATATTTCACTGGCGGACATCAGCTTAGGAATTAAAGTCGCCCTGGGGATTCAATTGTTTTTCTCCTGTGCACAAAGAAAACAACTTGTAGCGATGATAATCACACGCTGGAATACTGATAAAAGCCCATCCATCCATCCATCCATCCATCCATCCATTGTTTCTTTCATTTGCTTGGTAAAAGTTTATTAGCATCCACCCTAACCGGTTTGGCTCAGTGGATAGAGCATCGGCCTGCGGACTGAAGGGTCCCAGGTTTGATTCCGGTCAAGGGCATGTACCTTGGTTGTGGGCACATCCCCAGTAGGGGGTGTGCAGGAGGCAGCTGATCGATGTCTCTCTCTCATCGATATTTCTGACTCTCTGTCCCTCTCCCTTCCTCTCTGTAAAAAATCAATAAAATATATATTTTTTAAAAAAAGTTTATTAGCATCTGGAAAACACTATGTTAAGAATCAGAAGGTGAAAACGTCATGGTCTTCTCCGCAGACGTGCCTCACTGAAACCAGGCAGCGCCAGTCCCATGCTATCATACTGTGGCTGATCTGCAGCCGGGGGATAAGCCCATGAGTTCGACCTCAAAGGGAGCCACAGGGAGGTATCTATGTGGTCAAAATAAGTTAATCAAGCCGTGCAGTTAACAGACGCCTGAAACAACTGCTGGTTTTGACATCGGCAATCTAGGTGAGCTTTGCTCTCTCTTGAAGTCTTGGTCCCACACTGGAAAGAGGAACCAGATGAATGTGGCTCTTTCTGTTTTCCTGTTCTGTTTCTCTTAATGCAAACAGACACGTGCTTATTAACTGTGTTAACCTCTGGTTATTGTAGGATGCTGCTCATTTAGGCGGTGAGATGTGGATTTTGAAAGTCCTCGTGACTTTTACAAACTGGTTGCATTAGGAACAGTTCTTTTTGTACTGCTGTGTATACCTAAGTTCAACAGGCTCCCCCTGTTTGCCTCCAAAGGAGTGTGTCTAAGCAGCTGCAACACATATTTGATGCAATGAAAAGCAATTTTTGTCTTTAAAATAAACACCACCTTTTCTCCTTCTGTAAGCCTGTCCAGATGATCAAAAGCTAGATAAGACCCTGAAACAAATTCCCTTTTACCGTTTGCAATGTCAAAAAACTCTTTGATTCCGGGTGCGCCCTCCCCTTTCATTAATGGAAGCACAGCTCTTATCTTGATGTATGTGTAGCTGGTGCTTCTTCAGTTCTGTCAACAGGAAAAGTGAGCAACAGAAAAGAATGGAGCCCTGAAAAATGGCTACCCTGATACTCCTGAAATGTCTCCCTCTTTCAGGCCAAATCTACCCACGTGTGACATCTGAGAAATAGAGAGCATGAGCAATATCTGTTAAGTTGACAGTGTGCAAAGTTTTTTTTTTTTTTTTTTTTTTTTTTTTTTTTTTTTCATTTTAAACGGTCAGTGATTACTGAATCACTGAACTGGGCTTGAACACTCTTCTAAGTACAGTAACAGTTACTAGAACAGAGAAGACACCTCTAACAATTAGAAAAATAAAGAAGGAACTAGAGCTGCAGCAGTCTTAGAGTATCTGAACTCGGATCTAGTGGCTGCAGGTCTTGGGGCCATATGCCATTCTTCAAGTGTCTGAGAAGCAGGAAAAAAATATGTATGATTCTCTTGTTCTCCACATACGTTGAGGTGAGTGAAAAATAAAAATCAATTCTACCCCTGAGGGTAGCCTCTTCAACTGTCCAGTGTGCAGTCACGTGAGTGCCAAGTTCTGGTTGGTGTTCAGTGGTGAGCACAGCACTGAGCCTGCCAGCCCTTAGAGTAGAGAAGTGATCTGTAGCCAGACCAGATCTCCAGGTGCTGTAATGCACTACAGGTAGTAGCTTGTTCCCCATATCATCGAGGATGATTATAAACCAAAGACCATGTTTGCTCGAGTCCTTTTGGCCAGATCGTTAGGCCAGACAGCTTTATCTTTAGTCAGTCTGGAGCAGGCAAGGGCCACAGAAAGGAGGAAGAAGAGATGAAAGACTTCATCGTAATAAAGTATCTAAAGTTATCTTGATAATCACTACCATTGCATCAGAGCCAGAGCAAGGACGTAGAGCTGTAACAGGCTTCAGGGTTTCCTACTGGCTCACTGGCTGGGTGGGAGACATGAGGTCTGGTCTGGGCACTCTTCTCATTAGCAAGATCTGTGACCAGCACCCTGACCATCTCACGGTAAACCTTCAGCATGGTGCTCTCACCCAAAGTCTCGACACCATGGCCAAATACCATCTTCTCTGTCTCCTGGTTGGTGGAGATCATGAATACTGATCTTACCATCTCCCGGTGTTTTCATATATTTCTTCCCTTTCTCCCCCACCTCAGCTTCAGGGCTAGATATTGGTAGTTTATTCTTATTGTTGAGTTCTCCTCCGAGGTCTGCTCTTCGTGAGGCGGTTCCCCTACTTTACATTTTGGGGCAGCCAGGAAGGAGAAAAGGGTAAACTGACTTGATCTCTCTAGGCCTCTAGGAAGGCCTGCCTCTTCCTCTTCCCTTGCTCATTACAGCCCTAAACTAGGGAAATAAATGCTTTGTAAGCTGAAAAGAGAATAAAAATTTCCCCAGGATGGTTCAGAGGACACCCCACCATTCCACCATCACTCCTTTGTCAATACCTCTTTTTCTTCCATCGCTGGGGCCTTTTCTGTGCCTCTGTTGTCCTGTTCAACCGCTCAGATTCTGGTCTGTGTGCAGTTTGCTGCTTTTTGAAAGGGTGATATTGTTCTATGGTACAAAACGGCACAGAAAATAGCAAGAGAAATGAAACTGAGCTCAACTACTCAGACTCACCTCTTTTGCTTCCACTCAATAAGCTATCATTAAGCACCTAGTATGTGCCGGCTTTGTGCCAGGGAGACACACACACACACACACACACACTACACGCCCTGCCTGCAGCAGCTGGTCTTGCTTCCTCTTTGGCGGGAGTTGAGCCAGATGGGAGCTAAAGAATGGTGGGCCACCTTTGGAGGACAGGGAGGGAGGCAGCGTGGAGGGACTGAAAGTGACCGACCAAGACTACAAGGACATGACGTGTGTTGGGATACTTTTCTGTGATTTTATAACTCTTCAAAGCCGCTCTGAGAGTATTGAGATTCCCAGGTTAGAGAAAACTCTTAGTGCCCAGGGGCACATAGCAGGAGATATGCACCTTTATGAAATTTTTGCTGCTTATTCTAAAGCAGAGGTTTTCCACCGGGGGGTGGGGGGGGTGCGGGGAGGGGGAGGTTCATGTGTCAGACACTGTTCTTAGGGTGTTATATGCGGTATCTTGTTTACTTCTCAGAACAGGTAACAAGGTAGGTTCTATAATCACCACCATTTTTTTTTTTCAGATGAGGGGAGTGAATCCTGGAGGGATTAAGTGGTTTGCTGAGAGTTCCAAGGTTAGAAAGAAGATGGGTCAGGATCTGCACCTCAAGAGCTGCAGGAGTGGGGAGCCTTTTTTCCGCCCAGGGCCATTTGGCTATTTATAACACCATTCGCTGGCCCGTACAAAATTAGCACCTTAAAGATGAGCCTGCTGTGTTTGGTCAAACATTTAATGAACTCACCCCTAATGCCTTGGCTAAATGATTTTGTGGGCCTTTTATGGCATGCAGACCGGACTTTCCCCACCCTGGGCCTTACAGTAATGCATTTATACGAAACAACTTATTAGGACCCTCCTCTGCAACAAAGCTTGTGAAACTCCATTGTTCTCCGCTGGGAAGTATAATTATTGCTCCCCTCCCCCCCGCACCCCTTGGGTCAACATAGACACTTAGAAGAGAGAGTAAGGAAGAAGGGAAACCCTAACAACTTGTCTTTGTAATGAAATAATGGAGGTTTCTTGTCTCTAAAGGGCTGCACTGGGGTGGGTGGATCCTGGTGAACTCGAATGAGGAGGTGCACCTGACCAGACAGGACCCGCGCTAATGACAGGACACACTGTGTCGGGCACGTCCCTCCTCTCAAACCACACACCCCCGGTCCGCGGGTGCCCCTGTCGTGGAAAGTCCGTCTGCTGCATTGGTCAGGCCCAGAACCCTTTGAAATACCACGTTGAAAACTTGGCAAAGCCTGACAATGGAAACCCAAAGCAGGTTCTAAATTACCATTGTCATTAATCGGGGCTGACATTTAACAACTCCCTCCTAAGTACTGTTCAATCATTGTCCCTTTTCATGCCTTTCCCCCAGGCTCCCACAGGCCTCCTTAGAGTGGAGGGTACCTGAGCTCCTGTGTGGTCCACAGGAGAACAATGGAGGCAAAGTGATCCCTGACAGAGCGGGCCGGGACCTTCGACATAAAGCAGATATGGGGACACAGTGGGGGCCCTGCAATTTGAGAGAGGGCCATAGGGAGCGGCCCAAAAAGGAAAGTGGGCTGGGAGAGAGGCCAGGCAGGAAGGGGCAGGGTGAGGAGGAGGGCCAGTGATCCCGGCGAAGGAAATGGAGCAGGGAGAGCACCATCTGTGTGCACAGTATCCAACACGGTCCCTTTAATGGACTCCAAAGGAGGCGACATGCTCTCCAGGTAGCCTGGGAATCAGCTGTATAGGAGAGAAGGTTTTGTTTTTGTTTTTAAAGCCCTTAATTTAGGAAACCTATTTGTAAACTCTTGTTTCCAAGCACTGTTCTTCTTAATAAGTATTAGTTATGCTTTGGATTTCATCCACTTTGGCAACGCATGTGGGTCTCCGGAACTGCAGGTAGCCTGGGCCACAGCTCTGATCCGTCCACTCACTCATTCATCTATTGGACAAGTATTTCTTGAGACCCCACTGAGTCCCAACTGGGGGTACAGCTGGGATAAAATAGACAGGGCCTTGCCCCGGTGGCACTTACATGCTAGAGGAGGAGACACCCAACAAAACAGTAAGCACAGTAAGTAAATGACTTGCGTGCATCAAAGAACACAACCAGCGGAATAAAAAAGGCAACCTATGGGGTGGAAGAAAAATTTTAAAAATCATGTAACTGATAAGAGAATAATATCCAGAGTATGTAAAAAACTCCTACCACTCAACAACAGCAACAGAAATAATTAAATCACCAAGTTAAAAAACGGGCAAAGGATTTGAATAGGCATTTCTCCAAAGAAGATATACAAATGACCAAAAACATATGAAAATATGTCCAACATCACTAGTCATAGAGAAATGGACATCAAAACCACAGTGAGATACAACCTCACACCCACTAAGATGGCTACTATAAGTCAACAACAACAACAGAAAATAACATGTGTTGGTGAGAAATTGAAACATCGTTGGTGGGAATATAAAATGGCATAGCCACCATGGAAAACAGTATGACCGTTTTTGCAAAAGAATAAAAATAGAATTGCCATATGATTCAGCAATTTCACTTCTAAGTGTATCACTACCCCCCCTTCCGGCTCCCCAAATTGAAAGCAGGGTCTCAGAGGATATTTATACACCCATGGTCATAGTAGCACCATTCACAATAGCTAAAAGGTGGGAGCAACCTAAGTGTCCACCAATGAATGAATGGATAAACAAAATGTGGTCTCTACATACAATGTAATATTACTCAGCCTTAAGAAAGGAAAGGAATTCTGACATACGCTACAACATGGGTGAAGCTTGAGGATAGTATGCAAAATTACATAAGGAAGTCACAGATGATCAAATATTGTATAATTCCACTTATATGAAATACCTAGGGTAGTAAAATTCATAGAAACAGAAAATAAAATGGTAACGTCCAGGGCCTGAGGAGGGGGTGGGGAATGGAGAATTATTGTTTAATGGGTATGGAGTTTGAGATTTAGCAAGATGGAAATAATTCTGGAGATTGTGAATGTAATGAACTGTACACTTAAAAATGGTTAAGATGGTAAACTTTATGTGTATTTTACTATAGTTAAAAATAAAGTATAAGTAAATGATAAACAGTTTTGTTAGAAAGTGATTATGTTATGGAGACAAAATAAAGCAATATGACAGGGAGTGGGTGTGCAGGATGGATTTGGTGTTGCAACTTAAAAAATGAGGTCTTACCTTCAGCATGGATGGACTTGGAGATTATTATGCTAAGTGAAGTAAGCCAGCCAGAGAAAGACAAATATCACACAATCTCACTTATATGTGGAATCTAATGAACAAAATAAATTGATGAACAAAATAGAACCAGAGGCATGGAAGCATGCAACAGACTGACAGCTGTCAGTTGGGGGAGGGAGAACTGGATGAAAGAAGAACATATATTCACAACCCATAGACACAGACAGCGGTGTGGTGATGACCAAAGGGAAGGGGGTCGGGGCTGGGTGGAGGTGGGCAAACAGGGGTGGGGGGGGAGGCTGGGGACATCTGTAGTAGTGCCAACAATAAAAGTAAAGTGGGGAAAAAAATGAGGTCTTTGGAGTAAGCGTCATTGAGAGAGTGACATTTGAGTGAAGACTTGAAAGTGCTGAAGGAGCCTTAACCAGTTTGGCTCAGTGGATAGAGTGTCGGCCTGTGGACTGAAAAGTCCCGGGTTCAATTCCGGTCAAGGGCATGTACCTGGGTTGCAGACACAACCCCAGTAGGGGGTGTGCAGGAGGCAGCTGATCAATGTTTATCTCTCATCAATGTTTCTAACTCTCTAGACTTCTCCCTTCCTCTCTGTAAAAAATCAATTATATACATATACATATACATGTATATGTATATGTATATGTATATGTATATGTATATGTATATGTATGTGTATATATATATATATATAAAGAAAGTGCTGAAAGAGTGAGCCAGGTGGCTGTGGAGGAAGAGCATTCTAGGCAGAGGGTGTGCTAGGGCAACACCCTTAGGTGGCTTGGCATATCTGAGGGATGAGGGCCCAGAGAGTATTGAGCCGAGTGAACAAGAGGGACAGAAGTAACAGACTGTACTGGGCCTTGGAAACCATTTTAAGGATCTTGCTTTTATGCTGCGTAAGAGCAAAGCCACTGGAGGGGGCACAAAAGGAGGTCAGGAGACCAAATGAAAGGATGGCAGTGACTTGGACCCCGGTGGGAACAGAGGAAGTGCTAAATGGCCAAATAGGCCATTTGAATTGTATATTTTGAGACAGTCCGTGCAATATATAACCTAGCAATGCTTAAGAAGATTTTTTACATTATTATTTCAATGTAAATACCATTATTAATGGTATTCTTAATGTACTCAATGTTACACCTTGGCCTAATCTATCTTTGAAAAATAGTTTTTAAAATTGATATTGTGAATATCTTTAATAACATCTCAATTATAATTTCCCCACAGAATATGTACCTTTTGTGTGCCCGCCCCCCAATAGCTATATCTCCCTGCTCATAGTCTCAGACTTTCAAAAGAACTTGGAAGAGGGAAGAAATTAAAAAGCTAAATCTTCCATAAGACCATTCTCCAGAATCAATAGGCATGTTTACATCTAGTGGATTTCCCCTATGCTTAATAAATTTTTTCTTATTAATAATTATACATCTACTCACACACAGTCACATGTATCTATAGTTTGCTTCTTACAAAATTGGAATCATTATATTATCATTGTGTAAATATTTGATTTAACAATGTCATGAACATTTTTGAACATCATAAAGCTATTCCTCTAAAATGGTCATTTATATGATTATTGTCCTAAACCAACAAAACTTTCAATAATAGCTTTCTGTTGACATGATGAAATGGGGATATACATATACACACAAGCACACACGCCTACCTCACATACATTCTGGCCCTAAAAAATGCATGATTATTTGCAGTGCAGTTTAGTGGAATGAGCACTAACATTGAATCTATAATAATAAAAGTGTAATATGCTAGTTAGACCAGACAGCCAGACATCCTTCTTGATGACCTTCCAGACGAAGCCGGGGCTAGGAGGGCTGAGCCCCTTGCACGAATTTTGTGCATCGGGTCTCTAGTTAGGAAATAAGGGCTTTGCATTTGGTTCCACTGCTTAGCAGTCATTAGACTCTTGGCCAGGCTAAATGAGTGTTGCCACCTTCAGCTTACCTTTATTGTAGGAGCTTATTGGAAATGTGAATAGAAAATGAATAGGAAAATGTCATGTCTGACATCTTTCACCCATATATTGTATTCTCCACTGAACTTTATATTTAAAGTCACAAACAACTCAGTGAACTGGCTGAGACCTGAAACCCAAAAGCATCATTTCTGGTTTGGCATCTCAGAACTTTCTCCCTCTCTAGCAATTGTAACGAAGTGCTTGTGATAGGTAGGACCACTGCTATAGGATGGCCATTAGATTTTAAATACCAACCTTGTGTATGTTTTTATTATTTTAGAATTGGACTAGAGCAGAGTACTTTAAAAAAAAAAAAACTTAGGTTATCTTCCGCTTAGTGACAAGTTGACTGTCTGTTGGCTTTCTTCAATGGATGCTCCCCACAGGCGATGGCTAAATACTCAGTTCTTGGAAGTAATTGTCTTTTCCTCTCACTTTTGTAAGAGGGTGGCCTGTTTAAAAAGCTGTCCCATCAAGTGGAGCAGCTTCTAAATAGGCTGCCTTACACTCAGCAAAGCAATTATGACACAACCACGCCAGGATTTGCCTTGCCATGAGCGGTGAGGCTTGTTTGTCCCTTATAACGTGAGCTGTCTCACCCAACTTGACACAACTTGCAGGCTGCACTTACTCTCCTTGTTCAAAGGGACTGGCTACTGAAAAATATGTGAGTGACCTGAGGGGAGAGACCCAGGGCTCCATCCTTATTCAGACATCTCTCAGGGTTAACCCATCATGGTTATTGGCAGTATTTTAGCAGTGAGATGTTGGTTTTACTACAGGCATGTAATTATTAGGATTTATTATTATGCTACCCAGAAAATACTTGACTCATGTGGATGTTTAACAGCAACATTTAATTATTATTTAGCAAATACTTTTTTGAACTTATTTAGAAAATGTTATTCTTTTACTTCCCAATTTCTCTACATATGTGTCAAAAAGACTCTCTGGAGCCAATTCCTTCAATACCCTTGAGAAAAATCAACTTAGCTTGCTTCACTTTAGTTTCCTGAATGCAGAAACCAAGGTTTGGGCCTGTACAATTTCCTGAAACATATCGAAAAAAGGGGCCTTTGAGAAAATTCAGAGGAGGAGAGGGAAGGAGAGAGGAGGAGAGAGTGTGATAAGAGTTACTTTGCTCTCTGAGGCATATGATGGGTCCTCTAAATAAATTTCTTCTCTCCTTGGTTGTTGAAACATATTGGGTCACTGGGGGAATTCTGGTTTCCTTACCTAAGCAGCAGAATTTTGCTGTGGACATATCCCTTTTCTTGGCATCTATGTGTATGTGTGCATGCATGTACACACACATGTGTATACATAGAAATGCACATGTGCGTACACATGTGCACATGCACAACTATTAAAGGATTTTGGAGAACAGACATGAAAAGACTCTTCAGTGAACAATTAGAATTTATTAGCATTTGTTGAATGATCTGGGCACAGTTTCTATCATCTCATTTTATAGTCACCAAAAACTCCCCTGAGGTGGTTGTTATTGCCCCTTTTACAAATTGGAAAACTAGGCTCAAAGAGATTACGTTATTTGTTTGCACTCACCCAGCTATTCTGTGACAGTCAGAATTCAAGCCCAGATTTGAATATCCTGTAACAGAGATTCCAAAATGGTGACAGAGTAAGTGGAAGCTACACTGACACTCTCCCAGGACCAAACTGGAAATACAACTAAAATACAGAAGAACCACCCTGAAAAAAATCAACTGAAGACTAGCTGGAGAGAACCCGGATAACCAAGGATGGAAAATGGAGACCACATAGAGACTGGTAGGAAGTGCAGAGGTGGGAAGGGCTAGACAGTCTCCCACAGACAGCAGCTGAAGTTCCGGAGAGATAGCTCAGCTGTGGGGGGTTCCCACTGAAAACTCTGGGGTCTTAAAACCCAAGTGGAGCCCAGAGCCCTGGAACTGAGAAAGGTACCCACATAACACCTGGCTGTGAAAAGCAGCGGGGTTGCTGTCTGCCAACCAGAGATGGCTGGAAATGTAGGCACCCTCTTAAAGGGCCAACACACAAAATTTAGTGTGTAGCCACTCACCTTGGGCTCTGGCAGAGGGAGGGCAGAGTGGATTGGAGCTGTGTGAGCAGAAGCCAGGATTGGGGGCTCTGGGTTTGGAGGTAAGAGGGCAGCCACCATGGTTTCCTGTGTTGAGTCATTCCCTCACCCTGCAGAGGAAATCTTTCTCCAGTGGTGGAACTTTGCTATACAGGCAGTTTTTGCCTGGGGGGAAGGAAGTTGCCTCACCCTGTTGGAAGACCTCTTGCCCCACCCTGTCGATAGACTGAGGCTAATCAAGGCTGATAACAATCAGACTGCAGGGAGAGGCAGATCTCTGGAGGCTTTGTGTCTTTGCCTGATCTAATTATGGGACCAGGGCTAGGGAAAGCAGATCTTGGTACACACCTTGGTCCTTTCCAAAGGCACCCACCCCCAGCAGAGGGAGCCATAAGCTATGCATTGCTGATAGCTCCAAACAGGATATTCAGGGCCAATCAGAAACAGTGTCTGATGCTGTCATGCACTAGAGATTGGAAGGTGTAGCAGATCTACCTAATACACAAACAGGTAGCCCAAATGGGGAGAGAAAAACAAAACATCAGAAAGAACAAGAGAATTTTCCAGAAGAAAAACTAAATGAAATAGAGATAAGAAATTTATCAGACATAGAGTACAGAGTAATGATGGCAAAGATACTCAACTGCATGAGAAAAGATACAGTAACTATGAAGAATGGCATTGCACTAATAAAGAACACAGTGGAAGGAATACACAGCAGATTAGGGGCAGCCGAGGATCCAATAAGTGAATTAAAAAACAGGGAAGAAAAAAATCACTCAGAGAACCAAAAAGAAAAAACAATTAATAAACAGGAGAACAGCTTAAGGGAGCTGTGAGTCAACATGAAACATAACAATATTCGCGTAATAGATGTGTCAGAAGGGGAAGAAAGTGAGCAAGGGATAGAGAACGTGTTTGAAGAAATACTGGAAGAAAACTACCCTAACCTGGTGAAGGAAAAAGTCACACAAGTTTAGGAGGCACAGAGAGTCCCAAGCAATAAGAACCCAAACAGACTCACACCCAGACACATAATTAAAATGCCAAAAATTAAAGACAAAAAAGAATCTTAAAGGCAGCAAGAGAAAAGAAATTTGTTACCTACAAACAAGCTCCTATAAGGCTGTCAGTGGATTTCTTATCAGAAACTTTATAGTCCAGAAGGGAATGGCATAAAGTATTCAAGGTAATGAAAAGGAAGGATCTGAAACCAATATTACTGTATCCAGCAAGGCTTTCAAAATAGATGGTGAAATAAAGAGCTTCCCAGACTAAAAAAGGCTAAAGGAGTTTATCATCACCAAACCAGTACTGCGAGAAATGCTAAAGAAACTGCTGTAATGAGAGAAACACACACACACACACACACACACACACACACACACACACTTCAAAGCAGACATACAGATGGCCAAGAGACATATGATAAAATGCTCAAAGTCACTGATCATCAGAGAGATACAATTAAAATGACAAGAAAGTATCACCTCACACCTGTCAGAATGGCTACCATCAACAAATGACAAGCACTGGAAAGGATGTGGAGAAAAGGGAACCCTAGTACACTGCTGGTGGGAATGCAGACTGGTGCAGCCATTATGGAAGAGTATGGAGTTTCTTAGAGAAATTAAGTATGAAACTGCCATTTGACCCAATGATTCCACTTCTAGGAATATATCCTAAGAAACATGAAACACCAGTCAGAAAGAATGCATGCACCCCTATGTTCATAGCAGCGCTATTTACAATAGCTAAGATCTGGCAACAACCCAAGTGCCCATCAGTAGATGAGAGGATAAAAAAGCTGCTGTACATTTATACTGTGGAATACTATGCAGCAGTAAAAAAGAAGGACCTCTTACCCTTCGAGACAGCATGGAGGGGCCTGGAGAGTATTATGTTAAGTGAAATAAGCCAGTCAGAGAAAGACAAGTATCACTCATATGTGGAAACTAATGAACAAGATAAACTGATGAACAAAATAGATCCAGAGACATTCCAACAGACTGTGGAATCTCAGAGCGAAGGCAGAGGTGGGTGGGTGGATGGGAAGAGATCAACCAAGGAACTTGTATGCATATATGCATAAACCATGGATACAGACAATAGGGTCGTGAGGGCCTGGGATGGGAGTTGGGGGCAGGCTAGAAGGGGTCAATGGGGGGAAAAAGGGGACCTATGTAATACTTTCAACAATAAAGATTTAATTAAAAAAAAAAAAAGAATTCAAGCTCAGGTCTGACTGAGTCCACAGTCAGATTCACATCAGAATGGCAGAGGCTGTGGGCTCTAGGCTTCTTAGACATCTGACCTTGAAGCGTTGCAGAATTGCCTCAGGACCGTCAGCTTTACAGCTGGCATGGGGTGTATGAGGACAAGAAGTAGGTACTCAAGGCCCTGGAAGTTTTGAGTTGTTACGGTTCATTAAGTTTTTTTTAAAATTGATATTGAGAGAGAGAGAGAGAGAGAGATATCAATTGGCTGCCTCCTGAACCTGCCCCAACTGGGGATGGAACCTGCAACCTTTTGG
Organism: Cnephaeus nilssonii; assembly: GCF_951640355.1. NCBI lineage: Eukaryota > Metazoa > Chordata > Mammalia > Chiroptera > Vespertilionidae > Cnephaeus > Cnephaeus nilssonii. The sequence goes on along the minus strand of NC_137089.1, from coordinate 10,111,872 downwards.
TGAATAGGGTGACACTCCAACCAACTGAGCCACACTGGCTAGGACCTGTTACTGTTCATGTTATGTCATCTTGGCTGGGCTACAGGGCCCAGATATTTGCTCAAATCTTATTCTGGATGCTTCTGTGAGGGTGCTTTTTTGGATAAGCTTCAATACAGTTACATTTAAATCAGTAGACTTTGAGTTCAGCAGATTGCCTGCCACATTGTAGGTGGGCCTTATCCAATCAGTTGAAGGCCTTCAAAGAGCAAAGACTCACATGCTGCTGCTGCCGCCCCCCGCCCCACCCTCTTGATTCCTCAGCAAGAAAGAATTCTACCAGATTACTGCTGAAATCTCACTGCAATTCTTCCCTGGGCTTCCAGCCTGCTCACCTACCCTGAAGATTTGGGATTCTCTAAGCTACCATAATTGCATGAGCCAATTCCTTAAAATAATCTCTCTCTCTCTCTCTCTCTCTCTCTCCACACACACACACACATCCTGTTGGTTCTCTTTCTCTGGAAAACCCTAACCAGTATGGATCTTGTCCAATTTAGGACAGGATCTCTTTAAAAACCATTACTGATCATCTAATTTTTCTTCTAGGATCCCCTGCAACTTATTTCCTTCCTCCTGGAAAGCTCTTCCCAAGTGCTACAGAGCATCCCAAAGACATTTCTCTCTTCTAATTTTAAAAAATGATGGCTGTCCCCCACCACTTCCATTTTCCTCATTCATTTGCTTTCTAAGCATGAACTGGGTCAGGCAGGAGTTTCTGGTAAAAATGGGCACCCTCCTCTTATTGTCCCCTCTACCAAGGTGCACCAACCTTCTTGTTCCTCGACAAAGCCTTGTATTTGAGGCTAGTGGTGCTCATAACTATATCCCCCCAAGATGGTCTCATCACCTTGTTTTACTGTCTTCCTGTTGAGTGTTCGTTTTCCCCCAACACCGTGGTTGGCAAACTGCGACTCACGAGCCACATGTGGCTCTTTGGCCCCTTGAGTATGGCTCTTCTACAAAATACCACGGCCTGGGCGAGTCTATTTTGAAGAAGGCGTTAGAAGAAGTTTGAGTTTAAACAATTTGGCTCTCAAAAGAAATTTCAATCGTTGTACTGTTGATATTTGGCTCTGTTGACTAATGAGTTTGCCGACCACTGCCCCAACAGAATGTCAATGTTGTGAAAGTCTGTCAGTCTTTTATGGCTATATTCCCAGTGTCTAGACCATTGCCTAGCTCAGAGCTGATGCTCAGTAAACAGCCATTGAGTGAGTGAGTGAATGAGGGAATGAACAAATACATCGTATCTACAATGCTCAGCTGGGGAGGCAAGGGTGTGCAGGTGTGTGATACCCTACTGGTGAGAGGAGAGTAAATTGCTCATTTTTGAAGGTGCATTAACTCTTTCAGGCCTCTAGGGTATTGTTTAGTTCACTGGAACAGTAATTTACTAAACAGTACCTCAGGGGCCTGAAAAAGTTAATGCACCTCCAACGTTTCTAATTTACACCAGGGAGCAGTTTATTTACCCAGCAGGGCTTGACCTAATAGGTCTTAACTCCATTTAAGAGAGTCATAAGGACTTTATCACTTTTCCACCTTTACGTTTCCTACCCTTAACATTTGTCTGTTGGTGGAATACTGTTGCCAGTTGTTGGTGTGTGCACACACGTGCGTGCACGCACACACACACACATCCATATTAATACCAAGACCTAAGAAGGACATTGCTGTCTTCGGGCACTAGAATAAATCTTCCATGTATATTTTAGTTTCTATAATGAAAAAAACAAACCTATATATTGCAAGCCATTTAAATAATGTTATTTTTGTGGCTTCTTGGTGTATATTACAAATAATTGCTTAATTAGTTCACGTTTTGTTTTCAAGACAATAATTAGTTCACCGGATATTAGAGAATGTAAAAAATTCTATGCATTTACCTTATCGAGCTTTATCTATGATATGCAGCCCATTATTTCATTTCTCTTTGTTGTTTCAAAGCTGCTTCCATTCCTAATCTTGAACGCTTTTGTTCTGAGGCTTTCCAGATTTAGCCTAATCTTTCCTCTTTTACTAATCACTGTCAATTTTGTACTGTGGTAGCATGTCAAAAAAATTTCTTCTCCTGAGTTTATTTTTAAAAAAGTCATTCTTACCGATAAAGGCTATGGAAAGATCTTTTTTAAAAAAATGTCACACTGATGTTACAGGACTTGGGAAAATGTTTTTCTTAACTTTGGGGTCCAATCAGGGATGATTGTTACCAGCAATAGGTAGCGGAATTTTTGATAAAACAGGTTGTGGGCAGAGATTTCTCCAAAATGACAAAAACCCATTAATTAAGAGCTTGCTAACTTAGATGAGATAATTCATCCTGAACTGGGTTTAAAGGTGCCGTTGGCATGAAATAAGAAGTTTGCTAAGCAAACAATAGCAAACTGCTTTTCAGACATCGGCATAGTGTGGTAAGATCTTGACAGGATCATTTCATTTTTTGCATCACAAAATTTTCTTTTTGTTGTTCAACATTGTAAAAATCTTTTCCTTTTCTCCATCTTTGATATTATGGTAATTCAATTTATGAATATTATATTATATATTCTGAACAATAGTCATAAATCTGCACAGGCCAATGGATGCTAGTAATTACAATATACATTTATGGACATTTAAAAATATATTTTCTGATGTAGACTTATGGTTCTTCTAAAGGTGGATTGCAGTGAAAAAGCAACAGGATTTAAGAAAAATAGAAGTTTTGATTATGGTTCTTTAGACTTATAGAGATTAATTATAAACAGGTTATTTATTATAGCAAGCAGTTTATGTATCTGAAACACATAGATTTTGTTGTAAAATTCTATCATTTAGCCTTTTTTTACTAATTCAGATTTAGCTCTGTTAATTAAAGTAGTTGCCTGTATTATTACTATACTAGAAAAGCATGTGTAGTAAATAGATTTCAAAAGTGTGCTTTCCTGGAGTATTTTTGTGTCTTGTTTAAGAAAAATACATTTACACTGGACATTCTGATGGAAATATAGGTAATGCTGGAGAAGGGCTTGGTGAATGCCATTGCCATGGCCACCTTTGTTGGTGTCCTCATGCAGAGATTTCCCCGCCTCTGTGTTAGGGCAGGTGATAACAATATTTGAAAGATCAGGGGTCCAACGAGACTCTGGCATTCTAAAGAGCTACCCTTCACTTCCCAGCTCCCCAGTGAAGCTTGTGCTTGGCTGTCAGGTTGTAGCAGTGGCTGGTGCCCTAACTGTCTTTCTATTTCATAGCTTTGGCTTTGAAGGCTGTACCTAAATTCACTTTTTATTTTTCTCTTGAGCCACACAATATATGCCCCGGCTTTCATTTCTTCTGACAGCTGAGGATGAAAAATAATATCCCCCAAATGATCTTGTCTTACAAATAGAAGTGTCTGAACTGGCTCATCATTGACAGACAGCCCGAGTTTCTTTCAAGAATATAATTCAGGTCTTGTCATTTAAAACACACACACATTTATTTTGGCTTCCTGAGGATGAAAGACATCCAGAGGGTACAGCATTACTTAGCAGATTCATGTCAGAAGATGGGAAGAATGTGTTAGGTAATAGCAAACTGGGTATTCTTTGGTTAAATGTGATCGTTTTAGTCAAAATGATTTGTTTGGTTGAATGACAGTTAATTTTGTATAACCTCCCGTAGATCTTCTTAACTGATTCTTCAGAAGTTTTAAATCCTGATGAAATCGAATGCCGATTCAGGCATAATCAGATTGAAAACTATTCCCTGTAGTCTGCAAGGACACAGAGGAAGTTCACACGAAAAATCCTAAATATTATGGGATACGTACAGTGCCCTAAGTGTTTCAGGAGTAGGGAGGCCTTTTTCTGCTTTAATTTATTATCAGAATGCTCCATGCTTTTAGGGAATTTGTTATCTATTTATTGGTAATTGTTCACACGATTTCATGACACTGAAGAAAAATGTAAATACGTGTGAGAAAGCTGTAGTTAGCCTCAAGTAACAAATAGTAATTGCTATTTTAATCTCATATTTCAATTAGCCTTAATCTTTTGTTTGCATAGCCTTGAAAAGCTATAAAAATCAGTCATTATAGTTTAATTACTAACCATTATCCCGGGTGGCTAACTCCACTTCCTTCTAAACAAGTTCCTTCTTTTATTTTGTTTTGAAACGCCACCCTTGGCATTCCCCAGCCGTAGTGTTCCACTGTGTGCAGCCGGCTGGGTCAGTGCCGCTGCCGCGCACTCACGTTCCGTTGGTTCCTCCTGGTACCAAGGCTGCTGCTGCTTTCCCCCTCTTTTTTGAACCGGCCTGTTTGCGGTTCCACTTCAGGATAGAATCACACTTAAGTTTTACATAATGACAGAAGTTGAATGTTTCCTGCTCGAGTGTTTATTTAGTAAAACATTTTACATTCCTGGATAGATACCAGTCTGTCATTAATGGATTCTTGGCTCTGAGCCAATCGCTAATAGTTTTATTGGTCCTCATAACATAGCTATGTGATTTTTGTAACCACAAGGGGCTCTTTTCTGTCTTTTTCTTTTCTTTCTTTCTTTTCTTTTTTTTTTTAAATAACCTAACAACCCAGAGGTACACCACATTTAAGAACAGAGCATTTCTCTTTAAATTATTATCTGCTCTTCTTCATTCATTATTTTTGCTCTTAGGAAAGTCTCTCCTATCTTGTATTTTAAACAAGGGTTGGACTCAATCTCTGAGTTCTGTTCCCAGCTCTCGTATTGCCCTAAAGAAGCCAGGCAAAACTCACTTCTCTGCTAGGTGGTGTCTGTCTGCCTATCTAAATGGGGGAGAGGCAGGAGGGTGTATTTATAGTACTGGGGCTTGTTAAGCTTTATTTGATTGCTTTAAGCATTGGAGTAAGGGAACTGACATTTGGGAATCTTGGACTCAGGTCCCCCCCCAAAAAATAGAAAAGAAGAATTTTACAATTGGGTGAGTGTGAGTGAAGCATGTGCATTTCATGTGTCCCCCCTCCCCCCTTAGACACATAGGTGTTAATTGTAAATTCAATCCTGCCATTTTGGCCATTTTGGTCCTGACCTCACATTAGGCTACGCTGTGGTGTCCTCATAACTTCCATGCCATCTTCTCTCGGTAATGTCTCCTTTGATATCTCCTCCCTCACGTATTCTAAAATGGAAGTTAAAGTATTTTGTGTCTCCAAATTCTCCCGAAACTCAGTCTTCTCTCAAATGAGTCACTTACTATGCAATTCCAAGATCACAAGAGCATCTTGAAAGAAGTTAGACATTGGTCATGGTGATAACTAGGCCGTGTTCCAGGGAGGGCAGGTCCTGTTTTTTTTCTTCTTTGCCTAAATATCTGCAAAGCAGCAATAGCCAAACATGGAGGTAATTGGGGAAAACATAAAAAATACAAAACAGGGTAATCACTCCCAACCACGCAGTCTCCATCCCCACCCCATCCCTATCTCATCACAGTGGAGGGTACACATTTTAGATTATTACTTTCAATAGCTTTTCCCCTTTACTTTTATATGTAGCAGAGACCATTCTGTACTTTGCAGTCTGACTTTTTAAACTTGCCATATAATGCCCATTTCTTTCTTTCTCCTCCCTCCCTCCATCCCTCCCTCCTTCCCTCGCCCCTCTCTCCTCTTTCCCTTCCTCCTCCCTCCCTTTCTTTCCCCCCTCTCTTTCTTCCTTTTTTTTTTAAATCCTCATCTGAAGCTATTTTTCCCATTGATTTTCTAGAGAGAATAGAAGGGAGAGAGGAAGAAAGGGGCAGGGGAGAGAGAAAAAACCCCCAAACATCTATGTGAGAGAGACACATTGATTGGTTGCCTCCCCCATGCACTCCAGGATCAGGGCTGGGGATCGGACCTGCAACCCAGGTATGTGCCCTTGACCAGGAATTGAACCCACAGCCCCTTGGTGCTCAGACTAATACTTTAAACCACTGAGCAACACGGGCCAGGGCTATAATGCCCATTTCTACGTGCCATCTAAACTCTCTATTAACAATTTTAAAAGAGGCACAATATTTCATCACAAGAATGAAACTATAATTTTCTCAACTACCTTCCAATGTTGAGCATTTTGTCTCTTTTTCTTTGCAATTAAGAAGAATACCATAGTGAATATGTTTGTGCATATGTCCTTACCTGATTCTTAGGATTCTTGAAGACTTTGACCCAGTTTTAACCCAACCCCTCAGCGCATTAGGGGAGTCCAATTCTACGGGTGGACACTCACTCCTGGCAGCTAATTCCAGGGAAGACACTTCACCTGGAATAGGAAATAAGAATGCTCTGCCCTAGCTGGTTTTGCTCAGTGGATAGAGCGTCGGCCTATGGACTAAAGGGTCCCAGGTTCGATTCTGGCCAAGGGCACATGCCCAGGTTGCGGGCTCAGTCCCTGGTCAGGGGGCATGCAGGAGGCAGCCGATCAATGATTCTCTCTCATCATTGATGTTTCAATCTCTCTCTCCCTCTCCCATCCTCTCTGAAATCAACAAAAATATATTTTTAAAAAATGCTCTACTTTTGGTGCAAGGGTTTTTGCCTTCAGAAAGAGGTAAGACTGAGCGTTTGGTAGGTGAAGAGAAGGTCCTCATTAATTCTCAGAGGGAGGTTTACTCTTGTTCAGCTGGAGGAGTTGCGCTATGACATATGTGCAAATGCATGTCGGTGGCATGGCACAGCTGGAGAGGAAAGAGCGCTTTGGTGCCACGGGTCAAGTTTACTTAACACTGAGATGTTTTAACACAGGATGATGCCAGTTCAATTAAATGTCTCGGAGCAACAGTGTGTTTTGCAAGGCAATTTTTTGACAAAACAAAATAAATGTTTTCACTTTTGAAAGCCGTGCCTGGAAATAAATCAGATACTATAGACAACAAACCAGCCACAAAATAAAATGGAGGGGAAAACCCAGAGCAAAGTTTCCTCCGAGGACCCTCACCAGCCACCAGCGTTAACCCCTTAGCTGTCATCGCTTACTTTAGGTCTTCTGTGAAATTAGTGTATTTTGCTGTTATGTTAACAATGATGTATGATTGATGGAACTTAAGTAAACAACAATAAGTGAAAATTAAAGCCCTTGTTTCTTTTTTCATGCGAAAAAGTTGTTAGTATTTTGATTTGCTTAGCGCAGTGGTCGGCAAACGCATTCGTCCACGGAGCCAAATATCAACAGGACAACGATTGACATGTCTTTTGAGAGCCACATTTTTTAAACTTAAACTTCTTCTAATGCCACTTCTTCAAAATAGACTCGCCCAGGCCGTGGTATTTTGTGGAAGAGCCACACTCCAGGGGTCAAAGAGCCGCATGTGGCTCGCGAGCCGCAGTTTGCCGACCCCGGGCTTAGCGGATGCCCTTACGTAGAAGCACGTTTCTGCTGCTGAGTCCAGCCTCACTCTCTTTTCCTGTTGGTCTCGGAGCCAGGTGCATGTGGAAGCTGAAAGGAGGAGCCGAGTGAATTCTTGCTCTTGCTATTTCTGATGATTCAATTAAGACCGTCACTTATCAGATTTTAGGGGGGACATGTTCTCCCCTCCGGGTAGCAGCAAGCTCCTTTTGTGTAAGTTCTGTTCAGGCCGCCACACCTATTAGGAATTTTGTTAACCAGCTTGGTGGATGGTTGAGCAAAACCCCATCCAGCAGGCCAACAAAGGAAGAATGGCTTCTCTCTCGAATTACTTTTTGTGTGAAAATCTGGGGTGACCGAATGGATTTCACACCAGTGAGACGACGACTCGACATTCAGGGCAGTCTCTGGGGCTCTTGGAGGTCTCGCTCTGGCTGGAAGAAGAGAGGGTGCTGACTTTGGCTGTGGCTGAGACTTTAGTTTGGCTCTTGCCCAAGAAATAGCTAGCAGAGAGGCACCGTTCCAAAATCAGAGGATGCTGTTTGATTTCCCACACCAGGGCAAACTCAGGTTCACCTGAACAGCTATCTGGAGCCACCTCTGGTCTAACCACACAGCCAAGGGAACATAGAACCTGGGGTTTCTGAAGAGAAGAATCAGTCACATCTTTTTCATCTTCCCCTTGGCATTTAGTACCGTGCTTTATGTATGGTAGTTTGTCATTTGTTGAATGAATCGTCAAATCAATTAGGATCAGGTATTAGAAGCTGAACTATATTCAATGAGCCAAGTCTAGTGCTGAGTCTAGGAGTCTGTATTTTTGCTCTGTGGTACGTGAGGCCATAGGACACCGAGACAAAGGAATTGTAAGGGTTCCCGTGTATCGTGATTCCAGCGAGAATGTATTGAGGGGACTGAGCAGAAGGTGGCCACCTGGTCTGCACTGAATTCTCACCAAGTAGGGCTGACTATAAACAGGAGTGTTTTAAAATAGCAGGATGATAACATGAGGGATTCCACAAGTGAGCATTTCTCTCTCGAGTTCCCTCTTCTTAAATGGGTTATGAAGTAATGCTCTTGTCTATGCATTTTCCTTTCATTTTGAGCTCCCCATCTCGGCCTGAGCAAGAATTTTGCAAGCTTTGAAATATGTCAACATAAAATAAGCTTTGAGACAGCTTGAAAAATGTAAGATTCATAATGGACTCCACTAAAAATATGGTTTGTTAAAAAAACAAACCAGGCTCGATCTTCCTCACTTGGAAAAACAATCAGATGGAACTTGAGCTATCACCATCCTTTTATAGATTCCTGCCCATGAGAAGTCAGGCATTTCCCAATTAAAGCAGGCATATTTGTGATGTTCCTTTCAACCACTTGCCCAATGACCTCTGTGACCTCTTCAAGTTCTACTTGACATTCTTCAAGGCTCTTATAGAGGCTACCTATTCCATGAAGCCTTCCAGACTACTCCTGGCATGACAACCTGTCCACTGGATTTTACTCCCAGCAGTGGATTGCCTTGTATTATTCTTGGATGGATTCATCGGTCTTCTCTCTCCTCTTCCTAAAAGACGAAGTCCTTGGTGGTAGGAATTAATTCTTTTACTTCATGTCTTAGCACAACGAATCTTTATTTCTTATTTATGCAAATGCTGATGCTGCTTGCAGGGGCAGGTTGGGAGGTGCTTAGGATTTAGGCTTCAAGGAGAAAGAGAGCTGAGGTGGCTGCTAGTTCTTAGGTGCCTTGTCCTAGAAGTGACACATTCATTTCAACTGCAAGGCGGCTGGGACCATGTAGCTGTCACATGGGCTCGGGAAGGAGAGAGAATTGTAGATAGATGAACTTGAGTAGTGTCTACTACATTGCTAAACCGACTCAAACTAATTTCCCTGGCTCTGGTCGTACCCATTCTAATTAAGCCTCCATTGGGGGTGGGGGGGCGGAGAGAAAGAAATGAAATCATATCATCACCCTCTCTGAGTCATCTATTACCTATAGGATCAAGTCCCAACTCTGCAAAAAGTCTCAGAGGCCCTCCAGAATCTGCCCCCTGCCTCCCAGCCCCTCAGTGACCCTCAGTTGCTCATAAAGGCTCTGGTTTGTCCTGCCTGGGTGCCTTTCCCATGTGATTCCTGAGCCTGGAATGTTCTTCTCTGCCCAAATGGACAATTCCAGCTCAACCTTCCCTTTAGAAATCTCTTCTTCTGTGAAGGGCCTCTCCTGACACATTTAGGACCTCTTTCTTCGAGCTCCCACGGAACCCTCTATAATGGCTCTTGTCACACAGCTGTCCCTGGTTGTGTGTCATTCTCTCCCATGTAACCGGGCCCTGGCTTAGAGAGGATGCCTGTTCTCCTCAGCTCTAAGTCATCAGGCCTAGCACTGTGCCCGCATGGAATGGGCCCTCAGGGTGTATTTGTCGGGTGACTACATTTAAGTTGAATATACACATTGATTCTACCCACATCAAAAAATAATGAGATGAATTTGGTCTATTTTAAAACTTGTAAAGATTTTTGGGCTTGGGCTGGTAAGAAATGATGAGGTTTGGCTGAGAGTTAGGGAACTGGGGGGCAGTTCCCATTTTTGGTTTAGTTAAGGCAGTTTTGGGCTGAAATAGAAACTGGCTGTTGGAAACAGGTGCAAATATAGGCTGGTCTATTTTCACCTTATTCACTTTCCATGGTAGTCTTTTATTTATTTATTTATTTTTTACCTCACTGGTTTTTAGTGCTCATTGCATTGTGTTCTCCGGTGCTTTGGAGAATATTCTTCCTCCATTGTTTTTCTCATTCATGTCTTCCCCCCAGTTATATGCTGCTCCCACACATGAGTTAGGCATTCTCAGCCTTCACTCTAGCTGAGCTCTGTGTATGGGAAATCCACCCTTTTATGTCCACTTCTCTTCTGCAAAATGTCATTCAGGACTCTCTTGCTCCAAGAGGCATCATCAGATTTTCTTAGACACTTGTGATGAGTGCCACCCATCACTGTAATTATGCACGTGGTTTGAAGGAGTTGGGGAGTAGGCTGACTTAGCTGGACCACCTGGAGAATGTAGAGAAATCAGGCTGAGAAGGAATTATAGATTGTAGGAAGGATTCTAATGTTAGGCTGAGGAGTTTAAGGTAGGGATTCTCAATCCCAGAGGCAGAATAGAATCATTGGGGGCACTGAAAACACACACAGGCACATCCAGACACATACCTGGCTCCACCTCTGGAGATTCTGATCTAATTGGCTCCGTGTGGGACTCAGGCATCATTCTTTTTAAAAGCTTCCCCAGTGACTCTGTTGTGTAGGCAGGTTCCATAAACTCACTTGTTGGCAGAGCCTTTGCAATCCATGGGATAATATTGAAAACCCAGTAGAGATGGTCATGAGTACTGGCTACTAATGGCCAGTAATCTTTTTTAAAAAAATGATTTTAGAGAGTGAGGAAGGGAAAGGGATAGAGAGATGGAAACATCCATTGGCTGCTTCCTACATGCCCCCAACTGGGGGCCAAGCCCACAACCCGGGCATGTGCTCTGACTGGGAATCAACCAATGACCTCTTGGTTCATGGGTTGATGCTCACCACTGGCTAGGCGGTAGATTTTTATTGCAATAAATTTATCTTCTCTTCCTTTTCAACCAGGAATGGAAAAGAAACTCTAGGATTATCACATTTTGTTCAGTTAGGGTTTAGCAGAGGAGCTGCAGGACTCTAGGTACCCCCTCCTCCTTGAATCAGAGAGGGCTCACAGGACTTATTTATTTTTTTAAATTGAGGTTATGGTTAATGTTTTGTTTGAAAAATGGATTCTGCTGCTACAAAATATTTTAAAAATTACTCTACCTAGTTCAACTGTTTTAGAGATGGGTGCGCTGTTTAGAAATTTGTTGCAGGTCACTCAGATTTTAACAATGTGAGAATTAGAGAGTGTGTGATAGAGCAAGAATGAGATATGGATCTTGGCTGGGCCACTTAGTAGCCATGTGACCTTAGCGCCTCACTTCTAGCACCACCCAGCTGCAGCTTGTTTGAGAGATTTTAGCCAGAGCAAGGACAGGCCATTCATATGCAAAAGCCACTGCACGAAGCTTGGGTGGGGTTGTAAATTGGCTGAGGCGAGGTCTCAGGGAATCACCAGGGCAGAGCAAATAGAAATGGCTGCCAGTCAGCCCTGCCACCGGGGAGGTCCCAGCATAGGAACAGTGATCCCTGTGAGCACTTCTGTCTGGGATAAAGCTGCCCCCAAGTTCCTGCCCCAATGCCAGACAATCCAGTTCCTCCTCATATGTGTGTGTTCCCCAGAGCCTCACCCTGGTGCTGGAGCTGAGAGGAAGCAGGACCTTATAAGTTCAGTTTGTGGTGCCGGCCCTTTAAGAGGAACAGCTGGGTCTCCAGCAGCCTCTGTGACACTGGTTTTTATAGCCTGCACTGCCCATAGGGACTTCTTTTCCCAGCTCTGGGACCCTGGGCTAGGGGTCTGGTGTGGGGCTGGGACCCCTTGCTCCTCTGGGTGGCCTCCGCAGAGACAATCTCCCTCCCGATTAAAAAAGCAGCACACATGGGTGCTGGACCAGCCCATTCCATGCCTCTGCCCCTCCTACCAGTCTCAGTGTGCTTTCTTCTTTACTTCTCTAGTTGTAGGACTTCCATTCAGCCAGCTTTCCAGCGGTTCTGGCTGATGGTTGTTCTGTATTTTAGTTGTAATTTTGATGTGGTTATGGGAGTCGGTTAGTACAGGCATTTTACCTATGCTACTATCTTCAAAAATTCCCCACTGAATCATTTTGATAAGAGTACAGGTTATAGCATACTGGAAACACTGTACAAGTTACCGTATGAGATACATTTACTAAAATTCAGTCCCTTTTGTCCTCTTTACTATGATGCAAACAGACAAAAGCCACTGAAAGCGAAGTCCTTTTGCAGGAGGTAAGGGGTGGTATCAAAATTACTGTAAAAGCCAATCTAAGGAGATTTGAAGTATGTTACTTATTCACTCAATGGCGTCTATTAAGCACCTAACATGTACCAGGAACTGTGCCAGTTCTGAGGCTTCTACAATCAGCAAGATGGAAATGGTCCCCGGTCCCCAGTGACATTTGAAAATGGACTCCGCAGGCAACTTTACAAGAGGTTCCTGATGAGTGGTCTGCTGGGGTCAGGGTCCCACTTGCTGTGGCACCTTTGAAGAAAGCACTTATTTAGAGGCATAAGTTCTTGAAAGTTTGTTGCTCTTTTTTTAAAAAAAATTATTTCATTTTTTAAAAGTTTCCTTTATTGTTGAAAGTGTTACAGATGTCCCGTCCCCCCTCCCCCATGCTCCCTCCCCCTGCCATTGACCCCCTCCAACCTGCTCCCACGCCCTCCCCAGGCCATGGGTTTTGCATATATGCATATGAGTTCTTTGGTTAATCTCTTCCCACCCACCCCTCCCCACTGTGATTGGTCAGTCTGTGGCATGCTTCAGTGTCTCCGGATCTATTTGTTCGTCAGTTTATTTTGTTCATTAGACATTAGTCAGACTCCTATTGTGTCTTTCTTTCCTTTCTCTTCTGTATTAGTTTTAGATTTTCCAAACTGTAGGAGGAGGCAGAAGGACTGGACTTATAACTTACCAAGTCTCAGGCAGTGATAATGATGTCGGTGTGCTCCCAGGGGCTAAGGTTCTAAAATATGTTGTCATTGCCTTGAATTCAAACTTTTCAGTGCTGTGGAGTCATCTCAGATGGAGGATAAGCAAAATCACTTGACACCAGCAGCTTCTCCTTTCATTTCAAAACATGAAATTATGTATGAAACAAAAAGTAAACGAGCTTGCATTTTTTGCCCCTTGCAGTAGGCAACAATACTCAAGTGTCTGTTTGGGGATACCCCTCCTGCCCTCTGTCCTGCAGTTCTGCAGGGGTCCACCCTCCAAACCAGGAATAGACTGGAGATGCAGGCTGGCCTATCAGGAAACCAAACGCTCGGAGTCTCTCCGTCATTGGCTCAGGATGATGAACGGGAGCACCAAGTTCTCTGGTCTCTGTGATTGGTGGAGGGATAAGAATAGCTGGCAAGTTTACTTAATCAGAGTGAACTCCAGCCCTTTTGTGTAATACTTATTTCTGCTGGGATTGCAGAGAGCGGCATGTCTTCCTGGAGGGCTGGGAGGCCTGGGCAGAGCCTATCCGGAAACAGACGCAAAGGAGATGGAGAGAAACACCCTGATAACATTGTCTGTGTCACCTGATTCATCTGGACCTAAAACCAGACTAGACCTGGAGTTTGCTAGTTATACCAGAGAATAAATCCTCACCACCATATATATATATTTTAATCAAAACCCAGTTTGAGCTTTTCTTTATAAATCACTGGATACTTCTGAAACAGTCTGGACTAATACTACACCCTAAACCAGGCGTCCTCAAACTACGGCCCGCGGGCCACATGCGGGTTTTTTTGCCGTTTTGTTTTTTCACTTCAAAATAAGATATGTGCAGTGTGCATAGGAATTTGTTCATAGTATTTTTAAACTATAGTCCAGCCCTCCAACGGTCTAAGGGATAGTGAACTGGCCCCCTGTTTAAAAAGTTTGAGGACCCCTGCGCCTAAGCATTCATTCATTCAACACATGTTTATTGGTGTGCAAATGGTTAAAGCACAGCAATATGACTAGGACCTAATGGGTGTGTAAATGGGAATATATTTATAGAAAATCATGATTATGACCTTTATTGTATTTAGTTTGCATTTGTTTGCGACTTTAAAGCTCCTTTCTGTACAGAAGGCCTCCAAACTGTGTGCAATTTGTGGGTCACAAAGTTTAGGTTGATTACGCAGGTATGCAGGGAGACATTTGGTGTTTGAAACTTGAGGTCCTGATTTTTAATAGATCATATCATATGAAAGTTTCACATTATCGTTTGGAGGAAATTCAGATATTTTGAGATGGAGTGATATCCAGAGGTATTCTGAGGATTTTGATTTCTATATCCTGTGCTGGATTGTAAGATACGAGCATGAAACTCTCGTCAGGGAGACCTGCCATAGTGCACAAAGCTGGCTCTAACCACTAATTAAAAAAAAAAAAAAAAAAACAACCTAAAACGACAGGCAGAAAGTTCTGCTCACATGAGCATCATCCCAAGCCCGGGTTCATGGCTGGCTCAACGATACTGTCCTGCCCTAGAACCCGTTTGCTTTCCGAGGGCTCTCACCTCGCTGAGCTGGAATTGTACTGGATACCTGTTGCTTAAACCAATTGCCAGTATCTCATCTAAAAATAATGTAATTCCTTCTGAAGTGTTTGTTCACTGGTACTCCTTATTATGTTCGATAGGGATTTTTTAAGTTATGTTTTCTCACATCTTGTTCCATTTTGCCATGTTTGCTATTTCATAAAGGGAGGAAGCAGGATGAATGAAGAATATCAGACATTAAATACATTCGCATTGGTCTACTTGGACGTCTAAAAACAAGTTCCGTACCACCTGACCAAAATGCCGCTGTTGCTGTTTTTAGCTGAACCACAGTATCAGCATCACACCCACCACAATGAACAGTGTTCCTTAAAGATCATGAATCCACAGTTTCTTTTAAATATTCTTCATTTGTCTCTAAATGTCATTTTGCAGTCAGTTTGTTCAAATTTAAGGATCCAAACAAGGTTCATACATTGCATTTAGTTATGTCTCTTTCTTTCTTTCATCTAAATAAGCACCCCCCCCCCCCCCGCCCCCATGCTGTCTATTTGTTAAAGGAACTGGGCAGTTGTTTTGTAGAATGTCTCACATTCTAGATTTGGCTGATTGCTTCCCTTTGGTGCTCTTTCACTCACTATTTTATTCTTTTTATTTTCCTATAAACTGGATGTCATGTTAGGCCTAGAATTAATCAGATTCATGTTCATTTTATTTAGGCAAGGCTATTTGTACTTCCTATTCTGTTATGTCAGGAGTCACGTAATGTGCGCTTCTTCTGGAGGTGCTAAGGTTGAGCAATGGGTTTGGGTGCAGTCAGCCTCACCCATATATTGTAAGATTCACCCTCATCCATTTAGCTAATTGTTTTGCTACTCATTGACAATTGTTGCCCGAATTCATTCCTTCATTAGGGGCTACACATGGTGCTTTATTACTTCTGTTTCATTAGCTAGAAATTTCCTGTAAAGACCTCTCCCTCTGTCATGGATGCTGTAACTATATACCAAGAAAGGGAGGTAGCCAAATATTGGAAGGCCTGATGGATTTTATACCTGGGACTCAAAGCGTCATAATAGCCTGCTTCTATTTTTTATTTTTTTATTTTTTGTTAATCCTCACGGATTTGGTCCACCGGCTGAAGCTCTATCCACGGAGCCAAACCGGCTAGGGCGTAGCCTGCTTTTAGAACAAGGATGCACAGGGGCTCAGGAATAAGTGGAGCTCTAGCCCAGATCTGGCCCACAGTGGGTCCCCTGGGAACATGCACACACGTGGAAACACTGAATAGTTGGTTCCTTAGCTTCTGGGATAAGACTCTTGTAGTGGAGCAAAGCAAGTCAGTAAATCAAAGCCAATACTGCTTCGCAAAGGAATGGGAGAGATGCTGCCACCATTAAAGGTCTAACACATGCAAGAATGGTGGCTCCTATTGCGTCCATATTTGATTCATCAGTCTGATTCTTAGAAAAACCAGATGATCATGGAAGATGATAGTAGACCCCCACATTTTCAATCAATTAGTACAAGCATGTCAAACTCAAAGGCTAACATGGGCCAAATGAGGCATGCGGCCCGTGGGCCGCGAGTTTGACATGCTTGAATTCGAAGCTCTTATTTAAGGCTGCTCTTCCAGATGTGGTATCTTCGCTAAAGCAGATTGACCTGGCCTCAGGTAGATGCAGCCACTGATCTGGAAATCTGGTATATGATTCCCCCCATTCTACCCCTCCCGCCCCCCATATCAGAAAAGAGGGCCAGAAATAGTTGGCATTCATGGGAGTGGACAACAGGAGCCATTTATAGTATTGTCCCAGGGTAATGGAAACTCACCTGTTCTCTGTCATAATATAGTTCAAAGGAACCCGGGCCATCTGGACATTCAGAACATAACACTCATCTACTCTGCTGATGACAACATGCTAATCAAACCAAATGACTAAGAGGTGGCAAGTAACTTTAGAGCACTGATCCCATGTGCGGGTTCCAGTGGGTGTTGGTCCTCCTCCTCTGACAAACCAGCTGTGGGCTACTGAGCAAGCCACCTTACCTCTCTGTTTCTCAGCTTTACCATCTTTAAAACGGGAACGGTAGCAATACTTACTTCATAAGGATGCTGTCGGGATTAAGGGACACAGAATTCTTGGAATAGTGCTTGCCACATAGCAAAAATTGCATTTTAGCTATTTTAATCAAGAAAGTTCACTGAGCCCTGACCAGGTGGCTCAGTTGGTTGGAGTGTTCTTCGTACACCAAAAGGTTAAGGGTTTGACTCTCAGTCAGGGCACTGGGTTGTGGGTTTGATCCCTGGTTGGGGAGCATTGGGGAAGCATCCAATTGATGCTTCTCTCTCACATCGATGTTCCTCTCTCTCTCTCTCTCTCTCTCTCTCTCTCTCTCTCTCTCTCTCTCAAATCAATTAACATATCCTCCAGTGAGAATGAAAAAAAAAAAAAAAGGAAGTTTACTGAAGTGAATTAAGCATCTCTTTGCCACTCTGTAGTTCCCTGTTCTTATTCTCTTGCCCCGCCCCATGCCCCCAATTCAGGCTGTATAGTTTCTATAGCAAGTGGCATTTCATTGGATTTAGAGGGAGTAATAAAGGATCAACCCTCAGGGTGGAGGGATAGTATGATGTGAATAATATGATACACGAGCCTCAGGAAGAAGTTGCATCTTAAATGCTCAGAACTTTAAAAAATATTCTCAAAATAGATGGACTTCAGACTGAAGAGGTATTTGTGGATGGGTGTGGAGGAGAAGATGGGTGGGACGAAGAGAGACTAAAGTCACTGGGTTGTGGCCTGGAGCGGCTGATAACTATTTCTTAAGGCGACAGAGGAAGCCGGTTCCGCTGCCCACGTCGAGAGTCCTTGGGTGGGTTGGATTCAGCCTGGCCCCACCCTCGTGCCAGATGCACTTGTTTATTTCTAGTTTCTTTTAGGAACCACATTAGCGAGGACACACCCTGTGGGCCCCCTTGAAAGATCCTGTAAAAATGAAGGCACTCCCTTGTAAGTACAATATCCCCGAATGCAACAATATTTGGATAATTATAGTCTCCCAGGAGCGTAATCCTTAAATGGCTGGGATAATTATAGCGTCCCAGGCCTGTGGCACTTCTCTTTTAAGAACCTAATCCCATGGGTAGAGGGAAGTGGGGACCCCAGGATGCTTCTGCTGCTGAGCCCCCCCCCTAGTGCACACCCTACTTTGGACCACTCTTCTAGAAAGCAAGTCCCGTGAGCCTTACCACCAAGACTTTCTCGCTCCGATTAGGATTTGAGAAGGAGCCCAGCACATAGCGTTGCGCGTGAATGAGTGAAATTATTTCTGACAAATAGAAGGCAACCTGGTGTGTAAACAAACGAGGTGAGAAATGATTGGAACGACACCTCTGAGAGTTAGGAGAACCCTGGTGGTTCTTTCTGACCGTCTTGGGCAAGAAGAGCTCAAGTCAGACTTCATGGTTTTTGGGGTGACTTTCACGTTTACCTTCTAATGTGGTCCGGGATGCGAGCTGCAGAGAGTGTGACATTTCCCCCATGGCTGTGTTTGCTCTCTCAAACAGACACACAGATTTGAAGAAAAGCAAATGTAGCCATGGGCTGCTCCAAGGAGCCTCTTTGACATTTGAAAGCCAGTACTCACCAGGGGGGTGGTTTGGTGTAGCCCATCGCTCTGACTGGGAAAACCAGCCCAAGGGAGTCTTCAAACGACGGGCAGTCAGAGGTGTCCTGCCTGTCCATGGGTGACAGGCTGTCTTTCTCTTTCACAGGATGGCACACCATTCCTGTATTCCCGGATGCCTCCCCCTTTGTAACATCCATTCTCTACATTTGCTCTCGAATGAGAGTGGCTCTCGGCGTGATTGAGTCACTGCAGGGACTGCATATTGTGTTTTATTAAGTAGCCTGTCGCCTCCCCAAGGATAGCACCATGTTTGATAAGAAAGAGGAGAATGCTCTCGAGCCTGTTACACACTGTCTCCGGGCTTTTCCCCATGGTTTATGGGAACACATTGCATATTCCTTTTACAGCCTGCCACTGCTTGGTTCCCACAATTAGAAGAGGTTGTTATGACTCACTTTGCTCACAGGGCTCTTTCCTTTCGAGGCTTGGCAAGGATAACTCTCTCATGCGGCTTGCTTCTGTGGGCTCTGGGATGATTTTTATAGATAAGGAACTCTTTAATGACCTCTATTTCACGAGCTGGTAAAGGAGGGGGATGCACAAATGGATCTCTAAGATCCCTTTGGGTTCTACACAATTGGGTTTTTGTTTTTGCGTCTACATCCTTTGTAACATTCACTCTTGCATTCAGTTACTACTATTTACTTCATTCCACTTGGTAGACACATGCTGGACACTGGGAGAAGAGGAAACTAAGGAATGGTTCATGCTCTCTTAGAGCATATTCTGCACACAGGATACTATTAATGGTGCACGTGTCTCCTAAAGCACAGCTATATATCTGGATTACATTATTATGGGTTGTTTTACCATCATTGATAGATTGAACGCCAGCTTTCTTATGCCACAGTATTTCCCCAGTGACTTCTTTTTGCCACTGTACTGCTAAGATGATTCAGAAAAGTGTGTTGATGGGGCCCTGCCTTTTTGAACTTGTTATATTTCTAGTTATCTTTTCTTTGAAGAATGTGGGTGTCAAATTAGGTACATCTCCTGGGACACGTGCTATCAGGGTGCCTGTTAAGGTCTTTCAGGTTGTACAAAGACGCAGAGATGTAGCAGCAAAAAACCAAGACTAGAAGTTCTACCAAGCCCCAGCACAACCCTCCAGGCAAGCATTTGACAGCAGCGAACACAAAAATGAAGCACGGATAGCATTTCACAATAGTATTTCACAAAACGGCATGTTGACTTGTCAAGCATACACCAAATCAAGATCTTCCTTAGATTTCTTGCAAACCTGAGGGCGAATGTATAAAAAACCCATCCCCAAGATTTCTATATATCGTAGTCCCCCCTTCCCTGCAGGGGATATACTCAAGACCCCTCATGGATGCCTAAAACTGTGGATAGTACCAAACCCTATAAATACTGTATATTTTTTTCCTACACACATATACCTAAGATAAAGTTTAATTTATAAATTAGGCACAATAAGAGATTAACAACAATGACTAATATAAAATAAAAGAATTCTAACAATGTACTGTAATAAAAGTTTATGTAAATGTGGTCACTCATTTCAGGAATCCCTTGCTGAAGTCTTCTTAGAGGCTCAATGCTTTCAGGTGAAACATGCTGCTGTCCATTGGAACACATTTTTTATCTCTTCCACCCACAAGTTTAATGCCTTTTTCATCTTAACCAAGTACTTATCATGCTCTGTAGCCATAAATTTTGCAGCTTGAGGTGCGACACAAAACTAGCATTATTTTTTTCCTCTTCACAATTCTTTGGATAGGAGATTGGTTCTTATTGTAGGTCTTAGCAAACTCAGCATACATTTTCCCCTTTTATTAAATCCAGAACTTTCACCTTTTCACTTAAAGGAAGCATTTTATGGCTTCTCTTTGGGATATCTGAATTGCCCGCATTACTACTCTTGTGCTTTGGGGTCATTAATAAATAAAATAAGTGTCACTTGAACTCAAGCACCATGATGCCATGACAGTCAATCTGATAACCCAGACAGCTACTAAGCGACTTATGGGAAGGGAGTGTATATAGTGTGGAGACGCTGGACAAAGGGATGATTCATGTCCTGGGCAGGATGAAGCAAGACAGCTTGAGATATCATCATGCTGCTCATAACAGCACACAATTTAAAGCGAATGAACTCTTTTATTTCTAGAATTTCCACCTAATATTTTCTGACTGAGGTTGACAGTGGGTACTGAAACCACGATAAGCAAAACTGTGGATAAAGGCAGACTACTGTATGTCTTTTTAGTGTGGTCAGAACATATAATGTAAGAACTAGCGCCGGAAGCTAATTCCAGCAGGTCATAAATGCAAGAAGTTCATCAAAAGGTTGGTGGACCTTGAGCCTTCAGTGAGGGCTGGAAAATACATATTATTGCCTGTTGTAAATGGCTAAGAGCATTTCCCCAAACCTGAAAAGGATGCATATATGATTGGGGGGTCCCCTGCTGGCACCCACCTTGGCTGGCCTGGGGCCTGCGGGCTGGGGGCAGCTCCTGCATTGAGTGTCTGCCCCCTGGTGGTCAGTGCACATCATAGCACCTGGTCGTTCTGCCGGTCGTTCTGCCGTTTGGTCGATTTGCATATTAGGCTTTTATTATATAGGATACCACATTTTCTTTGTTAGTAGTCATTTAGGTTGTTCCCACATTTCCATTTCTACATAAAACATTCGCATCTAGAAGATGAGGATTTCTTCATTTGACGCATTTTATTATTGTTAACCCCTAACTTAAAATGCTTTAAAATTCCAAGAGAAGAATCATAGATCCCTATCATAGACTCTGAAGACCACCAAGATCAGTCTTTGTCTGTATCTCCAGCTTCATTTCCCACCCTTGCCTTCCTTCCCTTTATTCTCCAGCTTCGTTGAACTCCATGGGTTTGCTCATACATCAAATTGCTTTATGTCTCTTTGCTTCTGCTTTCCTTGCCTGGGAATCTCTTTTCCTCTCCTCATCCTCTTCACCTATCTGATTCCTAAGCAAATGTGAAGGCCCAACTCATATGTCATGGCCTCCAGGAAGCGTTCCCTGAACTTTTGTCTCTCCCTACCCCCCCCCCCCCCCACCTCCTCTCTTCCCATAGTACCTTGTTGTTTGTAGCTTTATCATTTGACTTTCTGTAACATATTATAATGATCAGTTTCTGTGACTGTAACTGTTACTAGACCCTGGGTACCTTGAGGATAGTGAAGTTTTATCTCTGTATCTTCAGGGCAAAATGCCTAGAAGAGTACTAAGTACTCAACCCACATTCATGGACCTGACCAATGAAAGTTACTTAAATTTTTCTGAGCCTCAGCTTTCTCATCTGCAAAATGGGGATGACATGATCTTTGTTGAGGATTTCTGTGGTGATTGCTAAAATGTAGGTGAAGTGCCTACTTCAGCACTGACCAATGAAAAGAGCTCAGTGAAGGGTGCCCCTCATTCATATCAATAAAAGTGCAGTGGACACCTGGCGGAGAAGGTCATGCTCTAATTGTGGGCCGGGAATTATAGTCCAAGAGTGAGGATGGGGCTTGCTGTCAGCTTTATTCTCAGGCCAGGTCAGTGGGATGGCACAGAGGCTGGGTCCCAGCTCATACACATAGCAACTCTCATTGACAGGTGGTTGCTGGTGATCATGCTTCACAGATTCTTGAGGAAACCACCTTCTATTCATTCGACAGACCCACCAGGTGACTCACAAAAGCCATGCAACCCAGTGGAATTAGGTTGAGTGTATTTACTTTCTGCAGGACCTGTGTTCTCTTGGAGGTGCAGCAAAAGGTCTTCCCTGGTGCTGCTTCAAGTGCTCAACCTGCCCAAGGCTTCATTTGCAAGCTGCTGTTATTGTTTGTATTCAAAAAGAGCAGAGCCAATCTGGATTTGTACAGTTCAACCTCAATGAACCAGGACCCAGCTACTTTGAATACTCAAGTGACCAAGATTGGAGTCTTTCCAAAGAAAGAAGTAAATCTTATAGCACACAAACCAAGATTAGGATTTATGTCAAACAAACAAAAAACAAACTGGACAAAACCACAGTAAACAAAGACAATTCGAAAAGTATCACTTACAAATGACTTCCAGAACTTGGTTAGATTTTGTCCAGAGTTCATCTCAAACTTCCACACTTTTGATATGTATAGAATGGAAGATTTGGGTTTTGGAGTTAGTAAGACCTGGTTTTAAGCCCCAGAGCTCCCATTTATTATTTTTGAGATATTGAACAAATTATTTTACCTGTCTAAGCCTCAGTATTCTCGTCTGTAAATGGGGCACAGCAATGATAACTACTTATTTTGAAAATTAACTAATACATGTAGGGGCTTAATATAGTGTCTAGCATATGGTAAGTGCTTCATAAACTTTAATATCTTAACATTGATTACATCTAAATATCAAAAGCTAAATTGTAGACAGCATTCTTTACTTAGAAAAGCAGAAAAATTTATATTTTTGAAAGATTATGAACCATAATGCTTCATACAAAAATCAACCAAAATACCCTGATTATGTGGTGGAACCAGAGGGCATATAGAAAAAGTAATATAGTGACATATTCTTATAGAGGATCAGACATTTTGAATTATGCATAAGTGAGAGAGGACATCCAGAAAACATTACACAAGTTGTCTTTGTGATTAAAAAAAAAGAAAAAAATCAACGACCTGCCAGCTTTTGTTGGAGACAGGTAGAGGGTGTGTCAAATGACTTCCCCAGAGTTCCAACAACCTTAGACTTCCTGCTAACCTTGCCTGGCCAAAATGAGCTTTCCTATTAGTAAAAAAAAAAAGCTCACACTGCCCCTAGGGCAATGGAAGCTAAAGAGAAAATTAACAAATGGGACTACATCAAAATAAAAAGCTTTTTTACAGCAAAAGAAACCATCAACAAAACAACAAGAAAGCCCACTGCATGGGAGAACATATTTGCAAATGCTAGCACTGATAAAGGTTTAATCTCCAACATCTACAGGCAGCTTATGCAACTTAATAAAAGGAAGATAAATGATCCAATAAAAAAATGGGCAACGGACCTAAACAGAATATTTTCAAAAGAAGACAGAAGGAAGGCCAAGAGACACATGAAAACATGCTCAAAGTCACTAATTATCCGAGAGATGCAAATCAAAACAACAATGAGGTACCATCTCACACCTGTCAGAATGGCTATCATCAACAAATCAACAAACGACAAGTGTTGGCGAGGATGCGGAGAAAAAGGAACCCTCGTGCACTGCTGGTGGGAATGCAGACTGGTGCAGCCACTGTGGAGAACAGTATGGAGTTTCCTCAAAAAACTGAAAATGGAACTCCCATTTGACCCAGTAATCCCACTCCTGGGAATATATCCGAAGAAACTAGAAACACCAATCAGAAAGGATATATGCACCCCTATGTTCATAGCAGCACAATTTACAATAGCTAAGATTTGGAAACAGCCTAGGTGCCCGTCAGCAGATGACTGGATCAGAAAACTGTGGTACATCTACACAATGGAATACTATGCTGCCATAAAAAAGAAGGAATTCTCATCATTTGCAGCAACCTGGATGGAATTGGAGAATATTATACTAAGTGAAATAAGCCAGTCAATGAAAGAAAAATACCACATGATCTCACTCATTTAAGGATAATAAAGAACATTATAAACTGATGAACAAAAAGATAGATACAGAGACAGTAAAGCAACAAACAGACTTTCAAATTACAGGGGGAAAGTTAGGGAGAGGTGGGGGAGATAAGAAATCAAACGAAGGACTTGTATGCATGCATATAAGCATAAACAATGGACGCAAAACTCTGGGGGGTGAGGGCATGTATGGGTGTGGGGTGGGGGGTGGTAATGGTAAGATATGTACACATATAATACCTCAATAAAAAAAAAAAAATATAAATTTAAAAAAAAGCTCGATGGAACGAAAAACATAGTGGTGGTCTGTATTAGTGGTTAGCGGCTATAACAAATTACAAAAAACTGAATGGCTAAAAACAATACACATTTCTTCTCCTACAGTTCTGGGGGTTAGAAGTCTGACATGGGTCTCCCTGGGCTCACTCAAGGTGTGGGCAGGCTGGCGTTCCTTCTGGAGACTTTAGGAGAGAACCTGTTTCTTTGCCTTTTCTGGTTTCTGTCCACCATCCTTGATTTGTGCCTCTAACCTCCATCTTCAGCGACAGCAACCTTGGGCTGAGGTCCTTCTCCCGACCTCATGGTCCTTATGCCACCTCTCTGGTTCTCATTCTTCAGCCTCTCTCTTCCACTTATAAGGTCCCTTGTGATTAATTGGGCCCATCTGGATAATACAGGATCCTCCCTATCTCAAACACAGTTGATTAGCAAGTTCAATTTCATCTGCAGCTTTAATTGTCCTTTGCAATGTAGTCTAACATATATACCGGTTCTGGCGATTAGCTTATGAACATCAATGGGGGTATGTGTGGGTGAGGGGACATTATTCTGCCTGCCACACGGTCTGAGAAGTTTTGTGGCATTGGTACCGGCAAACTTGGCTAAGGAAGATATTATTGCTCCCCTCCCTTGAGAGTACTTTGCTTGGTTGGTATGAAAAGAATATCTAAATATTTTACGCGAGTTTTTGGAATATCCATAAAGTAGAGGAGTGTGTTGAAAGAGTGAAAGTTATACATTATTATACATAGGAGACCCATCAGTATGAGGGAGAGAATGAGCATGCAAGCATGCACATAGAAAGTCACCTAGAAATTAAGTTCATTACTTACTTGTAAACAGGAATATAAAGGAAGTCACTTTAAATGGAGCCGTAGCTGCCTTGCAGGTCTTATGACTCAAACCTTTGAGATGTTAAACTGAGAAAAATAACCTTTGGACTGGGCCTAGGGCAACAAAGAACTGTTTGCAAGCATAACAAAAAAGCAGTTACTATGGATACCTGACTGATGGCTACTGTGCTGAAAACGAAAAACATTGTTTAGAATTAACGTCACTGTGTTATCTGCACCCATAGAAATTCCTCTATTCTATTGATGTAATAGCTCCCCTTTCCTTTCTAATAAATACCCATTGCCTTTGTCTCCTAACCAGAAGACTATTTGAGCTTGTCTGAAGTTTTGTGTCTTGAATAGCTATTCCTATTGATCTCAAACAAGCACTTATTGTGTCTCACTTTGGAAGGCCTTTTAATTTTTAAGATAACACCCTCTACTGCTTTGGGCAATTGCTCAACCTCTCTATGTCCACCTCTGACCTTCAGTGTGTCTTTCCTCATTTTTGCCACACAAAGAAATTCAGTTTAATCTGAATGGTGCTTACTACCCAAGTGTAGACTCTCAGGGACTGTTCTAGGCATTCAGACTCTTTTTGTTTTAAGTGACAGAAAACCTACCCCAAACTGGCTTAAACAATAAAGGGGTTTTGTTTGTTTGTTGGTTTGGTTTTAAAATTTTACAAGATGTCCTAAGTAAGTCGGGTTTTAAAAACAGATTAACAATCATGGCCTCAGCCCTGATTGCATGATTTTTGCTGTTTCTGGTCCCGATCATTTATCAGCACAATTCGCAGGCTGACCTACCTCAGGGTGGCATAAAGGTTTGTAGCACTTCAGGGCTTCAAGATTTGAAAGCAAGTATCCTCAGATTAACTCTCATTGGTTCCCAAATGTCACGCATGCCACACACCCACCCCTGAGTCAATATGATGGCCAGGGGAATGGAATACACAGGTTGGTTAAGCCAATCAGAGTTGGAGTTGGTGGGTTGGAGGGAAGGTCAGCTTCTAGGATGGATATCTGGCTAGGGAAGAGGAGGTGGTATGAATAAAAATCCTAGCGGGATAAATGAATGAATGGATGTTGGGCCCACAGATAACAAATACCCACTGTAGTCACAGGGGAAGCTGGTATTTGAAAGAGGGTGTGATTTTCTGTAGGCTGGTTGAATTAGGTTAATTTCGGTCTCTATAACCAGACCTCAAAACCATGGGGAGCATTACAGAAGTGTTCCATAATGCCAACGTAATTGTGAAATAGTTCGTCAGAAGCTTCATAAAATGGTGTCATCTAAATAAAAGTTATGATTATCTCCTTTTGTTGAAGGATTATATAGAAAAAATTGGCTTCCTAACAATACCTTATAGTTTTAGAAAGAGATTGAGACCCTTTGCCTCAAGTTCCAGCAGAAGGTTAGTGGTTAGTGGTCGAGTCATACCATACTCACAAAACCAGGCTGTTCATAATGCGCACAGATCTCTAAAAACTTTCAGTGCGCGATCCGCCCAGCTGCTCCCCAGCCCTTCCTTTCTGTTTTAAAAATAAAGCTACCAGTTTATAAACAACTTTCATACCAAAGGCTTGACCCCCTGGGTGATAAGTGACAAGAGAAGTGTACTAATGGACATTTTAAGAGTTCCACATCAGCAGCCTTCCCCTGTCTCAAACTGGCTTGGGGTTATCAGTATAATCTTTTAAAAATTACTTTCTAAACAAACTTAACAACTAAGATGATTGGTATACGGGAAGGAAAGTTAAAGCCAAAAATATTTCAAATGCAGCTCTAAAAAGAATGATGGCACATACATTACTGACCAGCTCCTGGGCTCTGGACATTTTCCTGTTTTCTTTGTAGAGCAGGAGAGTTTTCATCTGCTCTTGTGCCTTTGACCTCTTGCCACACATCACAATCTTGAAAAAGAGAGAGAGAGAAAAAAAGCGAATGTTGTAAACAGTATTCAAAATGACTCCCGCACATGGCACTGTGTCAGGTGTGATGGTAAACAAGATAAACAGATAGAGTCTTTCCCGTGAAGCAGCTTTCATTTTAAATCAGTCTTAACTAGTCTTTCAGTTAAATTGATGCATTGACTTTATCTGCTTTCCTCCTCTCCCTCTACCTCCAGAGAACCCCAGGCCTTCACCACACTATCGTCTGTGTCCATGGGTTATGCATATATGTATACAAGTTCTTTGGTTGATCTCTTTTCACTCACCCCTCTTCCTCTCCACCTTTCACCCGCCCCCGCCTTCCCTCTGAGGTTCAGTAGTCTGTTCCATTTATCTCTGTCTCTGGATCTATGTTGTTCATCAGTTCATTTTGTTCACTAGATTTCACATTTGAGTGAGATCATGTGATACTTGTCTTTCTCTGGCTTATTTCGCTTAGCATAATACTCTCCGGGTCCTTCCATGCTGTCTCAAGGGTAAGAGATCCTTCTTTTTTACTGCTGCAGAATATTCCATGGTATAAATGTATCATAGCTTTTTTTTATCAACTCATCTACTGATGGGCACTTGGGCTGTTTCCAGATCTTAGCTGTTGTAAATAGCGCTGCTATGAACATAGGGGGGCAAATGTTCTTTGGTTAAATTAATTCTTAGAAGATTGAAAACAGAACAAAGAGTTGTACCTGGAATAGTAGGATAGAGAAGGTTACAACCTAAATTACTATTAAAAGGGATGCTAATGGGACTATATAAAATTAAAAATCTTCTGCACAGCAAAAGAAACTGACAACAACAAATAAGGCGGCAAACTGAATGGGAGATGAACAATAGCTCTGACAAAGGTTTAATATCCAAAACATAGAGAACTCATAAACCCTAACCAGTTTGGCTCAGTGGATAGAGCGTCGGCCTGCGGACTCAAGGGTCCCAGGTTCGATTCTGGTCAAGAGCATGTACCTTGGTTGCGGGTACATCCCCAGTAGGGGGTGTGCAGGAAGCAGCTGATCAATGTTTCTCTTTCACTGATGTTTCTAACTCTATCCCTCTCCCTTCCTCTCTGTAAAAAATCAATAAAATATACTTTAAAAACACACAAAAAAACTAATAAACATATTCACAAAGAAATATGCACTTTTATGTTCATTGCAGCATTATTCACAGTGGCCAAGACATGGAGACAGCCAAAGTGTACTTTGGTAGAGAGGATGTGGTACATATACGCAATGGATTGTTACTCAGCCACAAGAAAAGACGAAATACTACCATTTGCGACAACATGAATGGACCTAGAGTGAAATAAGTCAGTCAGTCAGGAAGCTAAGAACCATATGATTTCATATGTGGGATATAAAATTGAAACTTGTGGACACAGACAGCAATGTGGTGGTTTCCAGAGTGAAGGGGTGGGGAGTTGCAGGTGAAGAAGGCTGGGTATATGGTGACTGAAGATGATTTGACTTTGGGTGGTGGGCACACAGTGTAATATACTGATCTTGTATCATAGAAATGTACACTTGAAATCTATATGATCCTGTTAAGCAATGTCACCCCAATACATTTAATAAAAAACTACAAAAAAACAACATTGAAGACCAAAAAACAAAAAATCTTATTTTGTTTGCAGTGAAGCCAGACAGAAGGATGAAACTAGAAAGGAGAATAGCAATATATTCCAGGGAATATTAGATAAAAATTAAGATCCCTAATATAATTTTCTTATTTATTTTTTCCATTTGTTTTATTAAGATATTATTGATGTACATTATAGTAGTTTCATGTGTACAACATAATGATTTAATATTTTTGTATATGTAATATACAAAATTTAATATTTTTGTATATGTCATATACAAACAAAATAAGATTTTTTGTTTTTTGGTCTTCAATGTTGTTTTTTTGTAGTTTTTTATTAAATGTATTGGGGTGACATTGCTTAATGATCGCATAGTAAGTCCAGTTAACACCAGCCATCATATATTGTTACAGAAATTATTTTTTTGTAATGGGAGCTTTTAAAATATATCTTTTAGCAAGTTTCAAATATGCAATGCAGTATTATTAACTATAGTCTTTATGCTGTTCATTATATCCCATGACTTATTTATATTCTAACTGGAAATTTATCCATTTTTGACTCCTTTCACCCATTTCACCCAACCCCACACCCTGCCCCTAATATGTTTTCATATTAAAAGAAATATAGGCGGGTGCTTTTTTTAGAGGGATGCTGGTGAGGAACCAAGAAAGATATTGATGACAGGCAAATCAATTGTCCCCTGTAAACCTCCTCCTATAATACCTAAGAATTTATGGGTGCCAGGAAACCCTAAGCAATGTCAATCCTGTTAAGCAATGTCACCCCAATACATTTAATAAAAAACATGAACTGTGGAACTAGAAACAGGAGATGTTGAGCTGAAATTCTGTAGACAAAACAATTGAACCCCAAGATCTCCTTGATGTGTTAACAAACTTTATCCCCCCAAAATAACGGTGAAAGTTTATTTTTGGAATCATCCAGGGATCCCAGATCAGGGGATGTAGGGGGAGTGCTGAACGGAAGCAGAGGATGAAGTAAAATTCTCCACAATGAAGAAGATTCTGAGGGTGCTTTCCTCCTTTCCCCTCTGAGAGCAGAAAGAGCCTGGGAGCTACTCCTCAGACAATACTGGGGAAGCTGTTCTTTGGAGAAACTGATTGGGAGTTCCTTAACACACGGCTGGCCTGCTGGCACACTTCCCAAGAGTGGAGGCTCCCATCCCACAAGTCCTGGTTACACACAGAATTTCCAATAGCTTATTTCAACATCTCTTACTATAGAAAGTTTCATATATATATATTAAAAGAAATATAGGTGGATATATATATATATATAGAGAGAGAATAATACTGTAAACCCTCATACAACCATCGCTCAGTGTAAACAATGAGCAACTCCTGGCCAGTCTTACCATGTATACCGTTATCTACTTTTACTCACCTGTATTATTCGAAGCACATCTCAGACATTATATTATTTCAGCCTTAACTATTTTAGGTTGTATCTCCATTTTTTGTAAAGATACTGACCCTTTAAAAAAGTCAGAAAGCTATTATCAGAACAGAGATAAATTAACAATAGTTCCTTAATATCACCCAATACTTAGTCAGTGTTCAAATTTTCAATTGTCTTATAGATATCATAATTTTGTATTTGTTTGATACAGGTTAAAATCAGTTTTACTCATTGCAACTAGTTCATATGTCTTTCAATCTCTTTACATTTATGTGTTCCTCTCTGTCTTTCTCCTTTCGTTTGTAATTTATTTGTTGAAGAAACCAGGGTTTCCTTCTTGGACAGTTGTCCATATGGTATGATTTAATGGGTACATCCATGTGGTGTAGTTTGACATGTTCCTTTGTTTTGTTTATTTCCTGTAAATTGGGTGTAAAGGTGTGATCATATTTAGGTTGAATGCTCTTAGAGAAATCTCCAGATGGTATTATATTTTTCCATGAAGGCACATACTATCTGGCTATTTTCCTCCTTTCTGATATGAGCAGTTGTTTACGCTCATCCATTAATTTATTAGGGAGATGCAAGATGGTGAAATTCTAATTCTATCGTCCTTCTCTCATTAGTTAGAATGCTTTCATAGGGAGAAACTTCCCCTCACTCGGTATTTGCTTACCTTTAGGAAAGCTATGATAAATGCGTGATTCTTTCTCTCCATTTGCAGTTTTCTAAGTAATGAGGGGTTCACTAATATCCTCCAATGATGACCAACTCGGCTTTGTTTTGCTTCACTGTCTTATAAACTCATGAATTTAAACATATTTAATGTGTTCCAATCTATTGATATTTATCCCATTGAAGTTTAAATTGTCCATTTTTGGTCAGTGAGTTTGGCTACTTTGGACATAACATAAGTGATCATCAAGAGAGCTCCTTTGTTATCTGGAATGACAGAATCCTGGCTCACTTTGACATTTCTTCCTTTAAATCATAGTCATTGGAGAAAAGCGTCTAACATGAAAATGAGAAATATTGACAGGGAAACCCAAAAGGAGCAAAGATAAAACAGTAAATCATAGAAACTTTCAAAAATACCCAGTGAGATTGCTAGGATGAGAGATAAAGCAAAGGAAAGCTCTCAGGGGAGGGGAAATTAAAACAGAAAACAAATGGAAAAACGATCATACTTAGGTCCAATGATAAGGCTGAAAGCAAAGAATAGAGAAAAGTCAAAAGAAGGAAATTGCTTAAAAAGAACTCTGCCCCTCCCTGCTCTGAATCTGCCCAAGATTAAAACTATGAATATTGAGATTGGGAAGTCCCATTGAGAACCAAGTACAATGAATGAAAATAGACCTAAAAATACAATATCATGACATTTCACGAAGTTCCAGAACACCAGAAATAAAGAGAAGATCCCCTAAAACTAGTTACATATAAAGAAAAATAAATGAGAAAAGGTTTGGATGGATCAACCTTAAACACTACAAGACAATATAGGGACTTCTCTCTCTTTTTTTTTAATGGAAAAATGTAATTTAATGTGAAAGTAAATAATGGAAACGTCTTTATTTTTGTGTGAAATCAGTCAAACATATTTTCCAAATATATCTCTATGTGCTTACCTACATCACCCCATGCTCTACATGCAATTTTTGTGCTTTATATACACTCTTAAAAGGCCAATGAGGCTTGAGATGAGCTTTGAGTGATGACAAAGATATGTGCAGTATAGAAGAGGAAATGGCATTCAAAGGGGAAGGAATAACATGAACAAAGATGAGAAAGAAGGTCATCACCTAATAAGGTCAGCCTGATCCTGAGGAGGGTTTCTTTGGAGGATTAAGGAGAAAAAAACTGGGAGGCAGGACACATATTGGTTAAGGGCACCATTTTTTGAGTAAGACGAGTTTGAGTCCTAGGTCTATACTTAGTAACTCTGCAATCTTAGACAGCTTTCTTATCTTCCCCAAGTGTTAATTTTTCTACCTTTAAAAATAGGGGTAAGTAAAAATACGGGATGATAGAATGTGAGTGAAGGACTTAGAAAAATGCGTGGTTTATAGTAGCATCAAATAGTAATAATAATAGTAATAATGAATATGATTTTCTTCTTTTGGGATTGAGGCAACAATCATCTCTAGTTCTCTCAATAGTCAAATTCTATACACACAACACTTGCACATCTGAGCTAGAGTTATTTGGCATAGGGGTGTCATATAGGCTGGGGCGAAAGCACCCACCAGAAAGTTACTAGACTCACTCAAATGTGAGGCTCCGTATATTATTCTTTCCTCTCAAGTTCCTGCCATTGAAGGTTTGCAATGTATTTCTATGTATCAAGTGGTTTTGGATGGTTTATGTTAAATCCTCTGGTTTAATTTATACCTGTACTTCTCGTTTATTCTGGGCGTCTCTGCTGACGTGGCCTGCTGTTTTCTCGGGTGGCATTCAGCGTAACCCTCGCATCTTCCAGGTAAAGATCTGTATAGAAAAGGCAGCCAGTCCTCCCTTTTCCCGAATCTTTTGAGCAGTCTCTCCTTCCTCCTCTGGCCTCCGTGTTCTTTTAGGTGGACAGAGAGAAACCATGGATGCTCTCTTTCTATGCTTTCCGGGAGGACTGAGGTGGATTCGAGGAAGACCGGGTTTTTTCCGCACCTGCTACGTTACAGTTGCTTCTCACTTCATGGCCTGAAGCCTTCTTTACATCCAGGCACTGAGCAGACATCAGTCTCCAGGTTTAGGAGAGGTCATTATGCTCCCCAGAGGTCCAGAGTGGGTCAGCAGATATTTCAGCTTAATGAGCATCTGGCCAAAGAGTTCCCATTCTTTTATTTTATTTTGTAAATTTTTATGGAATTTATTGGGGTGATGTTGGTAACCAACATAGGGACTTCTGCTTCCATCTGAGATGGATGTTTATAGATAATGATGAGATAAAAGGGAAGTAATAGGTAACACCAGTAAAAAATAAAGTTGTATAAGAAGGATACCTATAGTATACTATTTGGCTGTACAGAGAACAATATTTTACATTGTTATAATAATGGAAGTAATAGTTAATAATTTTACTAAAAATATAATATTGGGAAGGTAAGTTATATTGGTGTAAGAAGATTTAATATCTAGTGTAACACCATAAATAATACATCTATTTGATAAATCAGGAGGTAGGACCAGACTGTCATATTTCAAATAATGGAAGTAAATATCAGAAATAACTCAAAGTTTTCAAACGTTGAACGTGTTGCTTCTGGAACTTACACTAGAAAAGCAGAACAGAAAAGAGTGGATCAGAGGATTTATATTCTTCACTTTAAGCTCTGCTTAGTCTTTAAGACACATTCTATAAAGGTGTTTGTTTGTTTGTTTAGAAAGAAGAAGGAGAGAGAGATGTGGAGAGAAACATGGATCAGCCACACTTCTCCCCATACCCCCGAACTGGGAATCAAACCTGCAATCTCAGTATGTGCCCTGATTGGGAATCAAACCTGCCACCGTTGGGTTCATGGGACAATACCTCAACCAACTGAGTCACACTGGCCAGGGCTAAAGGTATTTTTAAAACAAAATATTTTGTAACAAGAAATTAATGCAAGCCATATATCCTATTACTCTCTACTTCCATTGAGGACAGAAGAAAAAAAAAGATAGTTTCTTTGAGTTGCCCACCGGCATCTGAGCTGTAGTAAGTAAAGGAGAATAGGCCTTAGATGCAAAATACAGACACACTTCTATAGAATTTACCTAAGTTTACTAACTAGCAATGTTGGGTTGGAAGGGTGATGCTGTTTTAAAGAAACAGTTAAAAGGACAGGGCAGCCCTGCCTGAGTGGTTCAGTTAGTTGGAGCATCATCTTGTACACCAACATGTTATGGGTTCAAATTCTGGTCAGGGCACATACCTAGGTTGTGGTTTGATCCCCAGTCGAGGTGAGTATGGGAGGCAACAGATCCATTCCCCCCCCCCCTCTCTCTCTATTCTCTCTTTCTTTCAAAAATCAAAAAACATATCCTTGGGTGATGATTTAAAAAAGGGGGGAGGAGACAATGGCATTGTAATGGGCTAGGGCAGTGGTCGGCAAACTCATTAGTCAACAGAGCCAAATATCAACAGTACAACGATTGAAATTTCTTTTGAGAGCCAAATTTTTTAAACTTAAACTTCTTCTAATGCCACTTCTTCAAAATAGACTTGCCCAGGCCATGGTATTTTGTGGAAGAGCCACACTCAAGGGGCCAAAGAGTTTGCCGACATGTGACACAGAGACACAAAGTGAGCAAATACTGTTAGAAAAATTGCACCCATAGATTTGCTCAGGGCTGGGTTGCCACAAACCTTCAATTGATAAAAAAACAACAAACAAACAAACAAATAAAACAACACTATATCTGTGAAGTGCAATAAAGAAAAGCAGGAACAGAGTTTTTAGCCGCAGTTTGCCGACCACGGGGCTAGGGGGATACATCAAAAATATCAAAAGTTAAAATAAAGATAGGACCATATTGCTTAATTTTTTTTTTCTTTTGTGTCAGGCTCCCCCATATGGCTTGGCATGTTTAACTTACAAATAATAAGCGTCCTAAGTACCAGGGGAATCATACTCATATCTGCTTTCCTATTTCAAAATTCTATGTGAAGATTAACTATCGTCACAGGGGAGAGCTTTTCGAACACTCTAACATCCTGTGTAAGTGTGAGCAGCTTCAAATAATCCCCATGGTATTACCTATTAAATTACGAATTCTGATAAAAGGTATATACTTTCTCAGACCTTCTAGCAAAGGCACGAATTCTCTGTATTCTTCCATGCCCTTAGCAAAAATGAGTAAGTCTTACGGCTATCAATTTCTTTGCAGGCTACTGGTGTTTAATATTATTAACCATCTGTTTACTCCTTACAAGGGAGGGCAATTTGTCCAAATTCCGCTTCTGTTTTTTTACTGCCCTCACAACATGGACTGTCTCAGTGGGGTGGGACTAAACACTGAACGTGACTGGGAATTTGGAAGCCATTGGGTAGTGGGTAGAGGAAGTGGAGTCAGACCTTCGGGGAGGCAGCTTCCTTTAAAGACCTGTTTCTCTCAAGGTCCATCTTCCTAATTCTGACTTTGTACAGACTCCAAGACAACCTGCACACCGTAATCTGAAAGGAAAGGTCAACCTGAAGGTCGCAGGTTTTAAGGGTGCTACTTCAAAGACATTTATCTCCTTTACAACACCATCAGTCTTGGGTAATAGTCTATTGTCTTTCATCACCCCAACCTCTTCACCTGCCTGTTTACTTTGAGCTCAGACTCAGAATTCAAGCCCCAGCAAAAATGGGTGCTTTCTTAAAGCTACTTACTATTGGCCCAATGGAAACTTGTTCGTAGTCTGCTCTCCAGTTGTCAGCGGTTGAAAGGATATACAGTTACTAAGGGAGGCATATGATTTCATGTTTTGGACAAAACACGGAAAAGACTTTCTTAGGGGAATAGTTAACAATAACGAAAAGGGTTTTATAAATTTGAGCATTTGTTGTAGGCTTATAGTGTAAGTC
Organism: Cnephaeus nilssonii; assembly: GCF_951640355.1. Taxonomy (NCBI): domain Eukaryota; kingdom Metazoa; phylum Chordata; class Mammalia; order Chiroptera; family Vespertilionidae; genus Cnephaeus; species Cnephaeus nilssonii. The sequence continues at coordinate 10,076,425 of NC_137089.1, read as the reverse complement.
TAAAAAATATCAGGAACATAAATGTCCAACAATAAAAATGGCTACATTTGTACAGTACTGACCTAAATATTTTATCTCTGAGACCTTACTTAATTTTCATTGTAACCCTAGGAAATAGGAATTTATTATTTGTCACATTGTACAGATGGGGAAGAAGATTATAAGGAGATGAGTAATTTTTCAAGACCCAAATGAATAGCTGAATTTGTGTTTGAACTCAGGAGTATAGCTACAAAGATGTCTTGCATACAAAAGAATTATAGCAACTTGGTGAAATATTGTTCAGCCTTTAACATGGTCTAAAGTCTGTGTAGCAACATAAAGATGAAAATTAAATTTCACGGCTTTGTCATTTAAACTGTCTAAAATACATAGAAGTAGGTAAAGTCTGAGAGGTAACAGGACAGATTATCTGAGGCCAAGGACCCTAGGTTATTAAGAGATCCTCTCCCGCAACCCCGCAAACCCAAGATATGACCCAAAAGGCCCTTGGTTGAATTTGTGCATTGTTTCTAAAAACTCTGTTCCTGCTTTTCTTTATTGCACTTCACAGATATAGTTTTTTTTCCTTTTTTTTTTCTTTCACAAATTGAAGGTTTGTGGCAACCTAGCACTGAGCAAATCTATTGGTGCAATTTTTCTAACAGTATTTGCTCACTTTGTGTCTCTGTGTCACATGTTGGTAATTCTCACACTATTTCAAAGTTTTTCATTACTACCATATTTGTAATGGTTATCAGTAATCTTTGATGTTACTATTGTAATTGTTTGGGGGGGGGGTGCCACAAACTGCAGCCTTATAAGATGGCAAATTTAACCTATAAATGTTGTATATGCTCTGACTGATTCTCTCCCTCTTCTTGGGCCTCCATATTCCCTGAGAAACAACATTATTGAAATTAGGCCAATTAATAACCCTACAATGGCCTCTAAGTGTTCAAGTGAAAGGAAGAGACACACATTTCTTACTTTAAATAAAATGCTAGAAATAATTAAGCTTAGTAAGGTGGGCCTGCCAAAAGCTAAGACAGGCTGAAAGCGAGGCCTCTTGTGCCAGTTAGCCAATAGTGAATGCAACGGAACAGTTCCTGACAGATATTACAAGTGCTACTCCAGTGAACACATGAATGATACGAAAGTGAAACAGCCTCATTGCTGATATGGAGAATGTTTTAGAGGTCTGGATAAAAGATCAAACCAGCCACAACATTTCCCGAAGCCAAAGCCTACTCCAGAGCAAGGCCCAAGTCTCTTCAATTCTATGACGGCTGAGAGAAGTGAGGAAGCTACAGAAGAAAAGTTTGAAGTGAGCAGAGGCTAAGAAAAGAGGTTAAGAAAAGAAGCCATCTCCATAACATAAAAAGTTCAAGCTAAAGCAGAAAGTGCTGGCGGAGAAGTTGTAGCAAGTTATGCAGATCTAGCGAAGAGAATTAATGAAGGTGGCTACACTAAACACCCGATTTCAGTGTAAAGAAAACAGCCTTGTGCTGAAAGTAGATGCCACCTAGAACTTTCGTAGCTGGAGAGAAGTCAATACATGCCTTCAAAGCTTCAAAGGACAGGCTGACTTTCTTGTTAGGAGCTAACGCAGCTGGTGACTGAATGGAAGCCAATGCTCATTTACCATTCTGAAAATTCCAGTGCCCTTAAAAATTATGCTAAGTCGACTCTGCCTGTGCTCTATAAATGGACAACAAAGTCTGAAGGGCAGCACATCAGTTTGCCTTTGAGACCTGCTACTCAGAAAAAAAGAGATTCCTCTCAAAATATTACTGCTTATTGCCCTCACTGGTTTGGGTCAGTGGATAGAGCATCGGCCTGCAGACTGAAGGGTCCCAGGTTTGATTCCGGCTAAGGGCACATGCCTAGGTTGCAGGCTCGATCCCCACTGGGCAGTGTGCAGGAGGCAGCCGATCAATGATTCTCTCTTATCATTGATGTTTCTACCTCTCTAACCCTCTCCTTTCCTCTCTGAAATCAATAAAAATATATTTAAAAAATATTACTGCTCATTGACATTACACCTGGTCACCCAAGATCTCTGATGGAGATGTAAAAGATTAATGTTATTTTCATACCTGCTAACACAATATCCATTCTCCAGCCCATAAATCAAGGAGTAATTTCAACTTTCAAGTCTTATGATATAAAAATACATTTTGTAAGGATATAGCTGCCATAATTAGTGATTCCTCTTATGATTGTAGACAAAGTAAATTGACAACCTTCTGGAAAAAAAATACCGTTTTAGATGCCATTAAGAACAGTCATGATTTGTGGGAAAAGGTAAAATTACTAACATTAACTGAAGTTTGGAAGAAGTTGATTTCAACTCTTGTGGATGACTTTCATGGGTTCAAGACTTCAGTGGAGGAAGTACTAAGTGCAGATGTGGTAGAAAAAGCAAAAGAACTGAAGTTATATATGGAGCCTGAAAATGCTGCCACCTGATGATCAAATTTTAATAAACGAGGAGTTGTTTCTTATGGATGAGCAAAGAAAGTTGTTTCTTGAGATGGAATCTACTCCTGGCGAAGATTCTGTGAAGATTGTTGAAATGACAACAAAGGATTTAGAATATGACATAAACTCAGTTGATAAAACAGCAGCAGGGTTTGAGAGGATTGACTGAAGTTCTGAAAGGAGTTCTGTGGGTAAGATGCTATCAAACAGCATCATGTGCTGCAGAGAAATAGCAAAAGGGAAAGTCAATTGGTGGCAAACTTCATTGTTGTCTTATTTTAAGAAGTTGCCACAGCCAGCCCCACCCTTAGTAACCACCACCCTGCTATCAACACTGAGGCAAAACCCTTCATCAGCACAAAGATTGTGACTTACTGAAGGCTCAAATGATGGCGAGCATTTTTTACTAATAAAGTACTTACTAAGATGTTTGCATTGTTTTTTAGACACAATGCTATTACACACTTAATAGACTACAATATAGTATAACCGTAACTTTTATATGCACTGGGGAACCTAAAAAATCATGTGACTTGTTTTATTGAGATATTCACTTTATTGGAATATTTGCTTTATTGTAGTGTTCTAGAAATGAATTCAAAATATTACTGAGGTATTCGTGTGCTGAGCTGGAGAAGACTTGGAAAGGAACACGTGTTTTGGAGGCTATCAAGTAATTGGTTTTACTCTGGATAAGCTTGAGATGCCTAGTAGCCATCCAGATGGAGATGTCCGATGGGTGGTTTGATACTCAAGTGGTGTGGTCAGGTTTTGGCCATATTTATAAACTACTAGAAAATATCTAGATAATTTGGGCAAGGCTATGTGTATTAACTGTGTATTTGGCTATTTTTTAGAGTAGTCACCCCTTATCCCTGGGGAATATGTTCCAAGACCCCCAATGGATGCCCCAAACTGCAGATAGAATACTTTATATACTATATATACATCCCTATTATAAAGTTTAATTTATAAATTAGGCACAGAAGGATATTAACAATAACTAATAATAAAATAGAACACTTATAACAATATGGTGTAATAAAAGTTATGCAGACATGGTCTCTCAAAATATTTTATTGTACTGTACGTACAGCGTGAAAACCCTGGACAAAAGGATGATTCATGTCCTGGGCAGGACAGAGTAGAACAGCGGGAGATTTTATCATGCTACTCAGAACAGCATACAATTTAAAACATATGAATTATTTATTTTTGGAATCTTCCATTTAATATTTTCAATTGAAGTTGAAAGTGGGTAACTAAAACTGCAGGAAGTGAAACTGCTAATAAGAGGAACTATTGTATTTATTATTTAACAAACATTTACTTAGCAACTATTAGTGCTATATACAACAGGTAATAAGTTTAGAATCTTAATTTTTTTTTTTACTGGAGATAGACAAACAGTAAGCAAGGTAAATAAATACAATATATAGTATGTTGGATGGTGATAAATCTAGAGAAGAGAAGATGGAGAAAGGGAGTAGGAGGTGGAGTAGGATTGCTAATGCAATGTTAAATAAGATGGTCAGGGAAGACCTCACTACGAAGGTGACTTATGAGCAAAGACCTAAATGGAGGCATGTGATTAATTGGGGAGTGAATGGGGATTTAGGCCAAGGGGATATTAACTGTAAATGCCTTGATACAGGAGTCTGATGTGCCCCTGGCTGAACTTGAGTAGGGGAGGAAGAGAGAGAATGAGGAGTGGATGAGGTCTCAGAGGTATAGGAAAGGAGTTGAGGCAGGCATTATAGGCCCTTGTAAGGACTTCATCTTTCACGTTGGCCATACAATTTCTATCTACTTAAAATTCTATTCTAAAAGTTGATTAATCATTCACTTCCCAAATTATCCCTTAGTTTCCTAGTTTAGGATACAATATCAAATAGATAAAATCATATTTCTTTAGAGCAACACATTGGTTAGAGAGTTCTTGTTTCTGCAGAGCAAGTTGTTATATTCACAGGTTCATGAAGCAAGTGTCATCAAATATGTCCTTTTTTCTATTACCTTTTATTTACGAATTACTAGACTAGTCATTGGGGGTACAAAGATAAAAGAGATATGATTCCTGCAGGTAAAGATTGTCCTGAAACAGATCATTTATCACAATAAAAGGGTAATATGCTAATTAGACCAGACATCATTCCGGATATCCTTCTGGACCAAGCCGGGGCCAGAGGGAAGCCCAGGTTCCAGCAGCCAGGGGAAGGAAGGCCTACTCTTGCACAAATTTTGTGCATCAGGCCTCTAGTTTTAATATATTGTGTTAATCGCAATGATGTGCTTATGCAGAGAAAGGAAACCTCATTCTGCTTAGGTGAACAGAATGTGTGTCTGGAGGGGTTCATGCTCGTGCCAAGACTTACCAACTGAGTAGGCTTTAGCAAGGCAAAGATGGAGGGAGTAGGAGATGGTGAGATGGAAAGTTTAAGTGTCAGAGGACATTTTAGGCAACACAGACACTGTCGAATCAATGAATGTCCTATCTATGAAAGGTAAGAGAATTAAAAACAGGGAATATTTAGGAAAGAAGTTTCCATGACAAAATCTTTGTAGAGGGCCGCCTGGGAAGGCACATGGGCATTTCTTTAAATTGTCAGCTGAGTCTGAGACGACTGGCAGAGCCGTGTCTTGGATACACATTTCCCCAAGATGGCGGACAGTGTAATCAGCTTGGCCTTCATATCAGCCCAGGTGTCAGCAGGGGCGGGTCTAGATATGTAAATCCAGACAAGCAACAGGAATGCTAGGGCCTACTTAAGAATGCAAATAAGCTCCTTTGATCCTAAGTTTTGGTGTTACTTCCTGGTATTGGGGGTATAAAATAAATGTGCTGTGTGGCTCAGGGTCATTGTTGCTGCCTCTCCATCAGAGAGAATGGTGTCCCACCCAGCTCTCAGCTTTGAATCTATTTCTGCATCTTCTTTCTTTCTTTCTTTCTTTCTTTCTTTCTTTCTTTCTTTCTTTCTTTCTTTCTTTCTTTCTTTCTTTCTTTCTTTCTTCTTTCTATTATTTCTCAATCCCTGGCCGCCTCCACTTAGAACCGGTTCGTTCATCTCTCTTTCTGTGCTAGATGTGGAAAAGGGAGATCCCCGCCATGTTTGGCCCCCACCGCATCTGAACCCCGCAATCTTCATCTCACATTCCTATTAGAAGTCAGGTATGAGAACTCCCAATCTGAAATATATACATAAGGTTCTGGAACTAAAATAATTACCTAGATCTCATTTTTCAGATCAGGAAACTGAGACCTGGAGAGGTTGAATGACTTGCACACCAGCAAAAAGCGTGTGAGTGGCTGCGTGAGGACCAATGACATGGGATGGTGAAGCCAAAGCTGTCCCAACTGCTTCAGGAGCAGACACATGTTCTATTCTAGTTTCTTTATTACTCGGAATATGTACCTCTTTGAGCCTGAGTATATTTCCAAATGGTTTCGGAAACTTTATCATGGTTCCTAAACTCCCCCTGAATTCGTTCTCAAACACCCATTAGAACTGGTTTATTCATTGGTTTCTGCGTGGAGGATTACACCCAGCTCAAATGGTTCTACAGAAAGTTTCTCCAGGAAACATTGCATCTGTTGGTTCTACTTCATTTTAGGGTTTGTTCTGTTTACTCTTTCTCCCTTGGTCTTGGAGAACACAGAGAACTTATGAGGCTAATTTAGGGCAGATAGACTAAAAGTCTAAATTAATGTTTTCTCTTTGCAAGAAAACACCCCAGGGGCAGAGAATGCAGGAAACTGTGTGTCAGTGGGACGAGATACAAACTAAAAGCCTTTACAGCAGACACGTCAGTCTCCTATCACCTAGCAGGCCCATCACTGCGTGCCAGTGCAGACGTGTTGGGAAGGCAGCATCCAACTGAGCATCCAAAAAGCTAATTGCTCCCATTTCCTCCTCACCATGTCTTCCTTAACAGCTCTCAAGGATCATAAGGAAGCAGTGGACATGCTCAGAAAAACAATGTGAGTGCACGTGTGACTTTTTGGATGATTGGACTAAAATATTGCTGTAACGGATGACCCTGCATAAGGAAACAACTCCCTTGAACCTACAGGCTGTTCATCTTAAAGAGGGGATGCCATGGTTATTTTCTTAGACTCAGGTTTGCTTATCCTGATGAGATCGTACCTGTTTCGGTTGCCTAGCGGAGGAGGAATATCTTCAGGCAAGTAACAGGATTTGAGACAGAAGACCTGAGAATGTAGTCTGGAGAAAGAACTCTGGGTCTAGTCTTTGAGTATTCCAAGTGCTGGGAAGATTTTTCTTGACAAAGGTTCAAGGTGGCATTCTTCAAGAAGAAACAACCCGGAGGTAGGAGAAATCTCAGAATCTCGTTTCCCCTGTGCTTTTTGGTCAGCTGCAGTGTGTCAACCAGATTATTCAGATCTTGCTCCTCCCTGCATTCATATTCTCTTTGTGTTACCCCAGAAGTAAGGTATTTGGGCACACGTGGCCAGTTTTAAAGGAGGGAACAGTTTTCTCCTGAGGCCAGAGATCATCAAGGAGAAGCACTGAAGTAATGATTCCCTCTGGGGGCAACTTTTCCTGCCAGGAGACATTAGGCAATGTCTGAAAACATTTTTCTTCGTCACAACTGGTGAGGGGTGGGATTCTACAGGCCTCTAGCGACTAGACCAGAGGTATTGCTAAACATCCTGCCACGCACGGGACAGTCCCTTCTACAGAGAACGGTGCAGCTTAAAATGCACGCAGTGCCAAGACTGAGAAGCACTGCCCCAGAGTGGAGATGAATCTCGGCACAGAGTTGGCACCAGGTGGCTCAGCTGTTCCCCGCTGCCAGATTCTCCTCCGGTGCTACCGTGGGCGGTTCTGAGCGTCATTGCTATTGGGACAAGTAGCATTTCCTTACTCCAGTCTTCGGTAATATGCTTCTCCTATTCCCAACAACACCCCCCCCCCCCCCCCTAAATCATTAATACCACATGCAGGGGTGGGCAAAAGTAGGCTTACAGTTGTGAGTAGGTGAAATGCAGCTTATTCTTGTACTATTGTTTTTTAATTATTGTAGGTTTTTTGTTTTGTTTTTTGTTTTGGTATTACAATGTAAACCTACTTTTGCCCACCCATGTATTGATTGAGCTTATACTAGCCCTATAAAATAAGCCATGTACAGGGGAGACAAAGAAATTTGAGATGTACGTTCTCGGAGATGATGAAAGCCCCCGCTGGGATCTCTGAGCTGTCACTGTCTTCACAAAAGCCCTTCTGTAAAGGAAAACGGTGACGTGGGAAAACGGGCCTCACCTCCCACTGTGATCAGGTGAGCTCCAGTCTTCTCCTGGGCTCTGCCCAGACCCAGGAAGTCATTCTTGAGGTTTATAACAAGTACCTGTGACATTAAGAACCTCACAATCCTCTTAATCTAACCAATCATGGGATCTAAAAACTGCTCAGTAGTAATTGCCCATGATTCTCAGATTGGGTTCTGCTTTGATTTCTTCGTGGGTTCATTTCTGTTTCTCAACTTCATGCTGTTCACTCCTTCGAGAGACTGAGGATTGGCTTATTTCTTTAAAAAGAACCACTTCAAGAGTGTCATTGCAGAATCTTGTTTTCTTTAAGGGGAAAAAGCAGGGTTGGAGAAGTCAAACATTCCTGGGGACCAGTATTTGCCAATTCTGAACAGATCAGAATTTTTCAGTGTATATTTATATTATTTCTCCTACACACACACACACACACACACACACACACACACACACACACACCAGAGCAGAAACTGCTGGGCTCTCACCTGGGTAAGGGTTGGAGCAGGTGAGGGGAGGAAAATCTATAATCCAATAATTTATAAAACAAATAAGGAAGAAGTACTTTGGCATAAAAAATAATACAATACTAAGCAACATTTTAGTATTTCAAAACTGTATGCAGTTTTTCCTACAAGTCTAACACCACTGATATGTCACTTTGTTGATTACTTAATTTAACTTTACATGGTGACTTCTTTATGCTACCTATCATGTGTAAGGTCTAAAGTTTAAGCTTTGATTCTGACTAGTGTACACATAAGAACATCTAGAACTCTTATTTCTACAGGGTAAAATGAAGTATATTGAAGAATTCATTTAGCCAAGACATCACTAAGAAACAAGTAAATTAGGCTAAAGCTGTCCTCTTTCCAGGAGAGTGTTTTAAAGGTGGGAAATATATCAACATGCCGTAGAAAATGAGACAACTTTTTAGAAATCAGGGAGTTAGTTTGGAAACTTGGTCACATAAAAGAATCCACTTAAGTTGGTGTCTACAAATATTTACTGATTGCCTATTATATAGTCTATAGTTAAAATACGATTCTAACCAAGAAATCAGTTCAATGATTTGGTTTAATTTAAAAATGACCATGCTTTTTCAGATAAAATTTGTTAATCCCGTCATGAGGGTGTCTGATAACTTTTCTGGAATCAAAACACCAACAATTGGAAATTACATCAGCAAACATTTAATTAACAAATTAAAAGAAACCAGTATTTATCAAGTAGTTACTATGCATAAGCAGCTGTTTTAAACACATTTAGGATAGGGCAGGGTTAGGAGGAGATGCAAAGATAGTAACAGGTTCCTAACTCAAGTATCTTACAGATTAGACCATTGTGGAGTTAATACATCCCCATTATTGTAAACAAATGTGCATGCGTGCGTGCGTGCGTGCGTGCGTGCGTATGTGTTGGGCTGTGTGATTTTACAATGCCATTGTCCTCCTAACAACTGAGAAAGAGATGGTCAAGGGAGTGATATGGACCTTCCCTTGTCAATTCTGTACAGAGAAAATTAAAGATCTTTCGTAAAAAGTTGACATTTGTTTAGGAACCTTGAACAATGACAGATTTCTGGAGAGCTGCTGAAACACAAGCCAAAGCAAGAAATAAACGATTGCATATCAAGTGCTAAACTGTAGAGGAGAATTAATTCTTTTCTCACTGCTGCCTTTCTCTCTCCCACCTCCCTCCACCGGAGACGCATGAATACAAAGAGAGAGAGAGAGGAAAGGTATCTGGCGATTTCCATGAAAAATGACTCTCCCCTACAATCACCTTCTGTCAATAAAATGCTTATTTTCTGACATGTCAATTAGGTGATTCATAATCCAGATGACCATCCCCTTCCATTTAGTACTGGTGGACTGGGTTAAATGTCTTAAGTGTTTACCCTATATGACCAGTGGCTTGGATCTGTTCTCAGTCAAACTGGGCGACTCATGACATGTTTGCCTGTAGGATTTCTCTTGAGGTAAAGTAACCATTATTATCAGATTTTAAACTGAACGACAGATTAGGACAGTGGCTTTACCATCAGCAGTGAAAAATGCTTGTTTTACAGTACCCTGTATCCAAAATACGAGTTTGTGGGAAGGGTTCAATGCAAAATAAATAGCCTGTAATTTTACAGAACCACAGTGAAGGAGGCTTATGTGGCGGAGCTCCATACTTCAAAGGGATCTTCTGTTGTTCAAAAAAGCCAGTTATTAGGGAGGGATGATTTGTTCTAGCATCTTAAGCTTATTTTCCAAGATCTGACTTATAATGAAGTAATCATTTTAAAACTGAGATAAAATTCACATAACATAAAATCCACCATTTTAAAGTGTATAATTTGGTGACCTCTAGTAGGTGACATATTGATTTTTTTTTTTTTAAAGATTGGTGATTAGGATTCTAAGGGAGGGGGGGGGGTTAAAAATAATCATGTTGCAATTTTCATCCATAAATATATTCAATTATATCTAACAAATATTAAATAATTGCAATATTAACATACCAAAGTGTTCTTTTGTACTTCTACAAAAGAATCTACAAATAAATATGTTTGTATGCTACTGAAGGCATGAATTATTCACCAGTTTTGCAATTATAGTTATTAAGCTTTAATTCTGAAGGCAGATGAATTTTAAAATATCCTCATTGTTAAATTTCTTTGCAAAGATGATGTTTGGGGAACAATTGAAAGAATTTTAAAAAATTATCTGAAAACTTTAAAATAATACTTTGTGATAGATAAAAATAAAGTTTTAAAATCATTTTTGCAAATAAGCTGAATTTCAGATAGGATTGCTTTCTACTATTTTGAAGTAGATGTATGAATAACAGAGCTCTCAACTTTTATTTTATTTTTTTAGAACTCTCAACTTTAGTATGTCAGAATACTATGTAAATAAAATAGTCTGGTTAAATAAGCTGATGAGAGACTAATAGGTAAATTAGTAGAAAATAGAAGATAAAAAATTTTCTTGGCTAAAAGTAAATCCTCTAAACCAGTGATTCTCAGCCAGAGGTGGAGGCAGGTTCCCAAAGCGACAGATGCAATATTATTGAGGCTCTTTCAAATGACAAGCCCTCTGTGGCATCCCCCTCCTCCTCCCTGCCAAGATTTTAATTTGTCCTCCTGATGAAGTGGGCAACGGCCCCCTCTCCAGGTGAGACCAAACAAAGGAAGATCACCTTTGCTCTTAACCAAGAAAACTGGGACTATTAGACATACAGGAATACCTTTTTATTTAAATCAACAGCACATATACACCGAGTGGCCAGATTATTATGATCTCTGAACGCATAATAATCTGGCCACTCAGTATATATATATATATATATATCTTAGAGGCCGGGTGCATGAATTCATGCATGAGTGGGGGTCCGGCCAGCCTGGCCAGGGGGAGGGGACATGGGTGGTTGGCCGGCCTGCCTGCTGGTCGAACTCCTGGTCGAGGGGACAATTTGCATATTAGCCTTTTATTATATAGGATATACACTAGTGGCCAGATTATTATGTGTTCAGAGATCATAATAATCTGGCCACTCAGTGTATATATTTTTCACATATATATTTTTTCATATATATATATTTCATATATATATATACATACATATATATATATATTCCCTGCATTGGCTAGGAGATTGAAAACAGTGTTGAGTAACCACAATTGAGACTGTTATTTTCTTTTTGGGACTGCTTGAAATGTTTGCTTGTTATACGTGTAGCTTGTTGATCTGCCTTTCTCCCCAACATGCTCATCTTTCAGTCTTCCTCATCTCAGTAGATGGCACCTCCAAACTTCTAATTTTTCTGGTTAAAATCTTGGGCATTGTTCTCAACTCTAGTCTTCCTCTCAAATCTTATACCCAATCTATATGAAAATTCTTCTGGTTTTATCTTCAAAATACAGGGTAGGGTGCCCCTCCCCCAAAAGACAGTGTTTATTAAAATATATTTAATTTTCATTTAACAGCTGTCAGCTGTTAGTGTGTATACATTTTTTTTTTTGGGGGGGAACACCCTATATATGTAGAGTCATTTTACTACTTCCATCACTTCTACTACTTGCACGCTGATTCAAACCTTCATCACCTTTTGCCTAGACTATTGCATTAGCCTTCTCTTTTAAGGTCTCCTTAATTCTGTCTTTGTCTTACAGTGTTCAGAAAAAAATTTTAAAATTTATAACTCAGATCATGTCTCTGCTCAAATTCCTCTAAAGTTTCCCCAGCTCATTTAGAGCTAGATGCGAAATCTTTACAGTGCCCTCTAGAGCCCTACCTGATCAGCCTTCCTCGTTACTGCTTTGACTCATGTTCTGTTACTTTTACTCTCCCTCATCATTAGGTTGTTGCTTAAATGTCAGCTTTTCAGTTAACCATTCTCTAACTACCTCATTAAAACCTCCACAACACCCTAGTCCTCCTTTTCCTACTTCTCTGCTCAGTTTTATTCTACAGCTCTTATTACCATCTGACATATTCTATTTCCCCCCACCACGAAGGGCTTTCTTCTGTTTGTTCATAATATTACTGCATCCCTTGCAGCCGAGGCGGTCAGCAGTACAGAAGTGAAGGGGAATGTCAGACTGTTCATTCTTCAGTCTTCTCAGCCCTGCACAGTGTATTTTGCAGTTTGGCTGAGATGGCCACATTTTCTTAATAAGTACTCCCATAAAGCAAACCTTTACTATTACAGAATAAAAGGCAAAGGAGAATCTTGGAGCCATGTAATTTAAAGCTAGAAGAAAGGGGAAGGAGAGGAGAGTTCTTTTTTTAGTTAACAGCCTGAATTATGGAAGATACTTAAATACATGTAATTTTACAAGTCTTAAGTACGTGTTGTGAACTAAGATACTAATGACCTCAGTAAGAAAAGTGAGACAAGGGAGAATGACATTTACCTGGGTGTCACATCACAAAATGAAGTTCTGTAGTTTAATGTGTGATGCTGGCAGCTCAAGAATTTTAACTAGCCATGTATGCCGTCTTGAGAAACATGTGCTTTTGGCATTTGAGTATATTGGACTGTAATTACTTGGTTTCAGGTATCTCACATATTAGCACACAGACTCTTTGAAGGGAGGTATATATCTTATTCATGTTTGTAACTGTCCTGCTCAGAGTCCCCATTTCCCCCCAAATTGTACTTGGTGTTCACCGGGGCTTGCTGAAAGATCAAGTGGATAACTGAATAGAGAGAATTTATATAGACTGGCCAGGATCTATCATGCATTGACCCCCCCCCCTATGTTACTAGCTCTTGGTGGATGAAGTAATCAAATTAGGTACGAAATGAGGTGTCTGCACTGAGCACAAACTCGGGGTTAGAGGGTACAACCTACCGAGAACTTGGTGCGTGTTTTCATCAGCGTGGGGCTGCAAGAGGACAGAAATGTAGACTCAATCCTAAATCCCTCCATCCTTTCTCTACAGCTTGGATTAACCTCAAGTCCCGGAGTGCCTGGGACAGTCCCCATGTATGCTCTTGTCTCTGTGTAATTATTATTGATCTCCCATCCTACTTACAGCATTTTTTTATAACCCCATATTCCTGATATTGGAGATCCTGTTACATTGAAATAGTGCCTGTTTTTTTCAACCAAGGTGAACCCTCTTTCCGTGCAGCCGTGCAAACAAACTCTCAGAGCTCTGGGGGAGTTGAATTTTACAGCGCTGGGAGATGACATCTTTGGCTGTCTCAACATGCTAGGACAATTTTGACTTGAGTGAGACTCCACGGGGCCACAATATCTTGGTGCAGTTTTTACTCATCTGAGCCACCTCTGTTCACTGTTTGACATTTGACCCATTTGAAAAGGAAGAAGTATCAGGTTTCTCTGAGGCTTTGAACACGAAATTCTCCCACACTCTGGCAAAACCCATTGCCAAGAGAACTGACATAAAAGTGAGGAAGGCAGTGATGACAATTTAGAGCTTCATATGATTTCAACTTCATATGATGTGGTAGAGATAGGTTAGGGACCTGTAATGATGACTGTTCTATACTCTGACCTTTTATTCCACTCCCTCCCACCCAATCAGCCAGCTTGCGAGTGCTACATTCTTATTAACCTGAGTCACACATGTAGGTACTAAGTCAGATATTTGCTCAAGACACATTTATCAAGTACTTGTCATGTGCTAAAAGTAAGAACACATAGATTTTTCGCAAGGTCTTTATTCTGTGAACTCACATTCTGGAAAGTGAGATGGAAACATAGGTAGATCATTAAATTATAGTACGATAAGGACTAGAATGGTGGTCTATGTAAAGGGTTATGGAAGCATTTGAGGCAAGAATGATTGATTAGCAGTTGTAGTTGAGGTATTCTGTCAAATGTTTGAGTACAAATGCCTTGTAGGCTGTTAGGAATATGGATGGACCTGGGGCTCAAGAAAGAGGCTGGAGCTAGAGAGTTTTGTCATTGGCAAAGGGTCATAGTTAGAGTGACCAGAATGGCACGAAGTGTAGCAGAGAATTTTAAAAATGTAGCCTCTGGAGTTTGACTATTTGTAGCAAAATCCTGCTCTGGTAAGATGCTAAAAAAAAAAAAAAAGCCTTCTGCTTCTCTTTTTGAACTGTCTTAATTATGGTTTATTTTAAATGATTGCTGTTGGAAATATATTGACTTTGAAACATATGTCAACAAATATGAACAAAACTTCTCAGATGTGTACAAATGCGTGTAAATCTTCCTTTCAATGTGCAAAGGAAAAAATCTTAAATTTCTATTTTAGGTAAAAATTGATATACTCCATTATATATCATAATGCTTCTTTAATGATGATCTATCTATCTATCATCTATCATCTATCTAGCATCAATATATCTGAATCAATTGTGTTACCTTCTGTGTTACTGGTGGTGAGAAAAATCTGTCATGTAAATGAACACATCATGGAAGTAACTCCAAAATTTCTGTTGTTCTATAAATATTCCCTCTTATCTCAGGTGTTTGAGACAAGGCAATTAAGGTTTTATTTTGGGAATGACTCAGGGAAACGAATCCTGATCGAAGACATCTGGACAAAGAATGCCCATCTCCCTGGCTATGACCCAGCAATTCCATTTCTGGGAATTTATCCAAAGAAACACAAAACACTAATTCGAAAGAATACATGCACCTCTATGTTCATTGCAACATTATATTTGCAATAGCCAAGATTTGGAAGCAGCCCAAGTGCCCATCAGTGGATGAGTGGATGAAAAAAGCTGTGGTACATTTACACAATGGAATACTACTCGGCCATAGAAAAGATGGAAATCTTATCCTTTGTGACAGCATGGATGGACCTGGAGAGCATTATGCTAAGTGAAATAAGCCAGTTGAGAAAGACAAATACCATATGATTTTTACTCATATGTGAACTCTAATGAACAAAATTTGAACTAACAAGCAAAATAGAGACAGACTCCGATAGAGAGCAGGCTGACAGCTGTTAAGGGAGTTGGGTGGCTGGGTGGGGAAGTGGAAAGATTGAGGAAAAAAAAAAACTCACAGATGCAGACAACAGTGGGGTGATTGCTGAGGGAGGGGGCTGTGGGATAGGTGGAGAAGGGTATGGGGGGATAAGTGGTGATGGACAGAAACTTGACTTGGGGTGGTGAACAAACAATACAGTGTACAAATAATTGTGGAATTGTGCACTTGAAAACCTCTATAATCTTGTTAACCAGTGTCACCCCAATAAATTCAATAAAAAGGAAATAATAATAATAATAATGGTAAATAAAAAATGTATTTTAGCTTGAGGATGAATTTCTTTAAGTAGAAATCCTTTGTCAAAAGCATGCTCATTTTGTCCTAGCCGGTTAGGCTCAGTGAATAGAGCGTTGGCCTGCAGTCAAGGGCATGTACCTTGGTTGCGGGCTCCTCCCAGGCCCAGGCCCTGGTCAGGGCGTGTGCAGGAGGCAACCAATTGATGTGTTTCTCTCACATCGATATTTCTGTCTTTCCTTATCTCTTCCACTCTTTCTAAGAAAATCAATGGAAAAATATCCTTGGGTGAGGAGAAAAAAAAATTAAAAAGCATGCTCATTTTGAATATTGAAAGATATGCCAAGTAAGGGGTATGAAACTTTTTGAAGCAGGAAAACCTATTGTTGAATATTTACAATTGCTATAAATTCTTTCTTACATAAAATTAGTCTTGTTGTAAATTCCGACTACTTGGTACTGTTTTTTCCCTTTGGAAGGTTAAAAAGGAAACATTTTTCCTTGTCAATGTGAAAAAAAAAGTGGGAATTACAGCTGTATTTTGGAGAAGCGGCTTGTCAAGATGTGCGGATGGGTTAAAAGTGTGTGTGTGTGCTGTAAGGACAGGATCAAGAATGATTCCCAAGTTTCTGCTGGTGCCATTTACTCAAATGGAAAACCGTGGATTGAAAGGGATTGGATGGGGGTGAGGGGTTAGTGGACAGGGGGTCAGAGAGAATCAAAGGTACCATTTTGGCCTTGGTGCCATTGAAATAGCTATGAAATACAATTAACAAGAAGGTATCGGTACATATGAGACTAGGGCTTTGAAGAGAGATCTATGAATTTGGAAGCCATTAATTTTTTTTTTAAAATATATTTTATTGATTTTTTACAGAGAGGAAGAGAGAGGGATAGAGAGTTAGAAACATCGATGAGAGAGAAACATCAATCAGCTGCCTCCTGCACACCCCCCACTGGGGACGTGCCCGCAACCAAGGTACATGCCCTTGACCGGAATCGAACCCGGGACCCTTGAGTCCACAGGCCGACGCTCTATCCACTGAGCCAAACCGGTTTTGGCCCATTAATGTTTTTAAAGCCATAGAATGAATGGAACCCTTTAAAGAGGGTGCAGCTGAAGAAGCAAAGAGCCCAGGGAATCCTAATTTTATTCTGGAATAAAAAGATTACTTCAACCATAAGCACTGGCACTCTAACTCGTTCCATGAGTGCCAAAAACATGTATCAAAGAAAGAAGGAACAACAGAAAGAAAGGAAAGGAAAGGAAAAGGAAGGAAGGAAAGATCAGTTAGAGGAGGAGCCCGTTAAGCTAGCAGAAGGGGTTGCTGTGAAGTGAACAGAAAACAAGGTGAGGGTGGCCCTGGGTTGAAGGCGAGAAGGGAGAGTGATCGACTGTCTCAAAGCTGTTGAGACACAGAATGTCCTTTGGGTTTGTTTACAAGGAGATCATCTGCGATGTTGACGAAGGAGGTTTTGGGAAATGATGGTTGAAACCATAGTGGACAAAATATGAGTTGGAAAGGGGGAAGAGGGGACAGGAGAAGCAGACAACTTCTCCAGAATTTTTGTTGCAAAAGGAAACAGAAATATGGTGAATAAGAAAGAGGGGTGTGCGTGCGTGCGTGCGTGTGTGTGTGTGTGTGTGTGTGTGTGTGTGTGTTTCAGAATGTGTTTATATGGTTGGAAATGAGAGAGGCTTCTGATGCATGAAAGAGCACGAGAGACAGAACAAGAAAGGATGACATCTAGATAATACATGACAGGCAAAATAAGCACAGAAACAATTAGTTTAAACGCTTAAAATATTTTGTCCTCTTCGCCAGTACCTCACTTGATGAAAAGAGATTTTACAAGTTAATTTTTGGCAGATTTATTCAGGAGTTGGTGGCACTTTCCCTTTTGGTTTGTAAGTATTTTTTATTTTTTTTTTTTGCCCAGCAGGCTGAGTTGCTCATTGTCAGTCTGACTCATGCCTGGATGGAGGATCTTGAAGAATGACCCCAGCTGGGTGTGGAATCATATTTTCTACACAACATACAGGCCTTGGGATGCTCCGTGTGGAAGAGCAAAGGGACCATCTAAACAGAAAGCAAATAGGATTTTCTTGGCTTAATGCCAGCCAAAGGCTTGCAGGCAAAAAGCAACAAGAAGAAGGGAGAGGGGACTTGTTTGAAGGTGCTTGGTCCTCGATATTGCTGGCATGTTGCCAGGGTCCTTGCTCCTCTTTATGATGTCTTATGTAAAAGCCAGTCAAGTTATTAGGAGAAGAATAAGCTTGCGTAGTCGCTTGTTCAACAAAATCGTATCCTCTCCTCTCCTCTCTTCTTTTCTTCATTCTTTCTTTTGTTCTTTCTTTGATACATGTTCCTGGCACTCATGGGAAAGATTGGAGTGACAGTGCCGATGGCTGAAGTCATTTATTTATCCTCAGAATAAGCACAGAATAGGCAAGAGATTACGCAAATTAACATGGATTGCCCATCCAAAAATACTTTGGTTTTAAGTGAGAAAGAGGCAGTTGTCCTGAGCCTTGACCTTCCCTTGGACTGCCTGGACGTCCCCTGGTCAATGAGCGTGGCACTAACTTCTACCAAGGGCCAGGCATCGCGCCAAACATGCATTATCTCCTTTAGTCTTCCTCAAAGTTCTGAGAGGCAAGGGTTATTATGTTCTTGTTACTGTTGGAACGAATTGTCACTGAGATATATTCAATAACTTGGCTGAGCCTGGATTATATTTACTGATTTTTTTGCATACCTTATTGCTTTCCGTGAAGCATGTAAGATGGTGTTAAATGACGGTGGATGAAAAAACAGCATTGAAAGGCAGGACAGTCTTTGGTGATTTCTAGAGTCATCCATTCAGGACCCAAAACTATTAGCTACCAGGTGGTTAGTTTGTTTGAATCCTGTGAGTCCCTCTTTTCTTAGGGATCTTACTTTCCCCCCTCCCACCATAGTAGGCTAGTGTCAAAGAGAGTTGTTTAACCTCAGGCAAAAGAGTGATTTAGGCAAAGTTTTTATGCCCCTGGCCCTGGCTTCTAGTTTCTTCCTCCAGTGCTATCTTGACCCTTCCCCATTGTAAGAGTAACCCTGGTCTTTCCCTCTTATTTAATCCTATTCTGGGAAAGAAGCAGATAAACCCATTGCCAGTGAGGTGCAAATTGCACACAAGTCTTGGTATGTTGCCTCTTCTAGGAGATTCTTTCTTTCTTTCTTTCTTTCTTTCTTTCTTTCTTTCTTTCTTTCTTTCTTTCTTTCTTTCTTTCTTTCTTTCTTTCTTTCTTCTTTCTTCTTTCTTCTTTCTTTCTTTCTTTCTTTCTTTCTTTCTTTCTTTCTTTCTTTCTTTCTTTTCTTCCTTCCTCCCTCCCTCCCTCCCTCCCTCCCTCCCTCCCTCCCTCCTTCCCTCCCTCCCTTCTTCCTTCCTTCCTTCCTTCCTTCCTTCCTTCCTTCCTTCCTTCCTTCCTTCCTTTCTTTCTTTCTTTCTTTCTTTCTTTCTTCTTTCTTTCTTTCTTTCTTCTTCTTTCTTTCTTTCTTTCTTTCTTTCTTTCTTCTTCCTTCCTCCCTCCCTCCCTCCCTCCTTTCTTTCTTTCTTTCTTTCTTTCTTTCTTTCTTTCTTTCTTTCTTTCTTTCTTTCTTTCTTATTTCTTTCTTGAAGGGAAATAAAGGCTTAAAAAAAGGAATGAAAAGCTTTCATGGCAGAACTTTTGTAATCAGTGGGAAGTTGGGCAATTGAGGCACAGTTTCATCTGGGAAACATCCTTGTGGCTCTGGAGAGCATCCTACACCCTGTGAAGGATCTGCTGGGGGAAGAGGTCAGCTTGGCAATGACAAGACACAGCCATTGAAGGTTTCGTCCTTCCTTGTCCTTGGGCTTACTCACTTCTGAGATTTTCCTGTTTGTAAATATATTCTGAGACTTGGGTGGAGGAGAGGAATTTGGTAGATAACCCAGAAGAAGAAGAGTACAGGGTCCTTTAAAGTGTTATGTGAGGGAACGGAACTATTTTTCAAAGGTAAGGTAAAATGACCTAAATGTTCTAGTTTCTGGCACTTAATAATATATCTGGGACTGTGTATTTTATATAATGGGGTTTGGGTAAAGTTTGTCAGTGTTCTTTTATAATTCACTGTTTTTATTAGATTTTTGAAAAATATCTTTTAATACATGATCCTTGAAGCAAGTCCTCATGTAGTTGAAGAGTTATAAGGACAAAAGTGTCTACTCCACCTCCCTTCTAATTCCACTCTCCTGAAGATGTTAGATTGGTGCGTTCCCTTTCACAACTTTCTCTGCCTTCTTACAAACCTAGCCGTAAAACATATATGTCTATTATAATATTTGTATAAATACATTTGTAAAATAATTAGTATGTAGTAAATAAAATGTATATATATGCCTACACATATAGATATGTACAGTATATACACTGAGTGGCCAGATTATTACGATCTCTGAACGCATAATAATCTGGCCACTCAGTGTATATCCTATATAAAAAAAGGCTAATATGCAAATTGTCCCCTCAACCAGGAGTTCGACCAGCAGGCAGGCCAGCCAACTGCCCATGTCCCCTCCCCCTGGCCAGGCTGGCCGAACCCCACCCATGCATGAATTCATGCACCGGGCCTCTAATATACATATATATGGTATATATTTCCCTTTGGAAGGTTAAAAAAGAAACATTTTTCCTTGTCAATGTGAAAAAAAAAAGTGGGAATTACTGTTGTATTTTGGAGAAGCGGCTTGTCAAGATGTGTGGATGGATTAAAAGTCCTTGGGCTTACTCACTTACATTATATATATATATTTACAATATATATATCTCCGGAGTGGCCAGATTATTATGTGTTCAGAGATCATAATAATCTGGGCACTCAGTGTACATCTATATACACATACATAAATGCACATAGTAGGGCTTATCTAATTTATACAAACAAAAAAGAATCATACTAAATAAATTACCTGCAACTTGCATCTTTTCATTTACATTAGGTCCCAGGGATCTCTCCAGGTCACTAAAGACAGATGTAGGCCATTCTTGTAAAGTACAATATCCTATGGCATAGTGGTGTGATAACTTATTTGATCATTGCCCTATTGATGCACATTTCGTGATGTCCAGTGTCCTCCCTGCCCCCAGGAAGGGGGAGATTATAAGCTCTAAGTATAAAGAACATCAAATTGGTAAGAAAAATAAAATCCTGTGGTAAATGGGAAACATTTATAAATGGAGTCACAGAGTAGGAACTGAAAATGTCCAAACACATATGAAAAGATGCACAATTCTCTAGAGTCATAGATATGCAAGTGAAACAATTCAGTACTCATCAGATTAACAAAAATGAAAAAGTTTGCCAACACCGATTGGTGGCAAAGAGCAGGCAAATGGACACCTTGCACTTTGCTGGTGGAAATGTGTATGGTGACCCAGTAGTGTGGTTCAAGAGCAGGACGGTTTGTCCTCTTGATACTGCAACCACATGTTTGGAGGTCTAGCTGACACGGTAAGAGCACTGGTATGTAAGAACATATGTTCAAAGATGTTTACTGTCAGTCAAACTTCAGACCCAGTAATTTTACTTCACTCGGATGCTCACAAAAGAGAAGTCAACAAACTGATTTTAGAAACATTAGAACAGTGCCAGGTTCATAGTAAGTGCTCAATAAATGGTGACTGTTATGGTTATTGGAAAACTAGAGATAAAACAAAAAGTAAAAAGCAAAGAACGATGAAAAAGGAAAAATACAAACCAGAAGAGATAACCAACCATGAAAAGATATCCGTTAATATTTGTGGGATATTTGTGAGCATGAATTTCATACAGATGTCCCACTCTCCCAAGAACTATAAGCTCCCCCAAAAGGTGGGAGTCATGTGTGTGCTCCGGCTGCCAGGCTGAATGTTAAACAAAAATTAAACGCTACAATGGATGGCTCTAATTATTTGTTCAGATGCATATATATCTGCAAATTACTCTGATTTTGTCCAGAGAAAGAAATGCAAGCTTTCAATCTTTTTCTTGCTTTTCTGAAACTATTTACCCTCTGCTCAAATTGTCATTTCATAGCCATCTATTCCAACATCCTCCTTTGAGCTTCCGGACAAATCATATAAACTTTACAGTGTCATCCATCTGATGCGGATTGCAAGCCCACACATCGCTGAAAGGATGGGAATGATGCACAAGATAGAGGTTTAGCAGCCCCCTCTGAGGAGATGCAGGCCAGGAAGACGTGCAGAGGAGAGGGTTGCAAATTATTAGAATGTAATGGGATCAACTACTAAAAAGGAAGAAATGAATCTTATTAAGAAGAGGTGACATTTGAGTCTTGAAGGATGAGTTGACTTATTTCAGGGGCGGGGCATTTCATATAGAGCGAACGGCATATGCAAGCACAGGGCACAGGGAAGGACAATGGTTTTCCAGTGGCTGGTGTGGTGCATGATGGGAAAGGAGGCCCGGATGCTATTTACATCTGGATCACAAAAGGCAATAGGGACTGTAAGCAGAGGAAGTCAATGGGGGCTATAAGTTAGCAAAAGGTACAGAGTTACACTTTTGTGAAGCAAATCTGGAGAATTTCTTAAGGCTGAGAGGAGACCTGGTGGCAAGGAAGTCACCGAGGACACTGCCATGGTTATACCGAAGGGACACCGTGCTGTAATGGCTAGGACCATAGCCTGGAGCCAGACTGTTCAAATCACAACCCCGTCACTTATTAGCTATGTGCTCATGGGCAGGTTACTTATTTGTTCTGTGCTTCAGTTTTGCAATCCGCAAATTCCGAATAATAAAAGATCCATCTCATGGGATTGCTAGCTAATATTTTTAAAGTGCTTAACATAATGCTTGATACATAGTAAAAATAAATAAATCTTAGTAAGAGATACTGAACATCAAGACCAAGTAATTGGCAGTAGGACCAGAAAGGGAGGGGGCTGGCAGGAATTGTGAAATATTTATTTTTTAAGGTACAACTTAAGTGCTTTTGGTGACCAGTTGGATGGGAGATGAGTAAACAGGAAGCATGAGACTCTGCAGCATGGTGATGAAGGGCACAATGATGAACAGCTAGACTCTGAAGCAACACAGCCCCAGGCCCTATGGGCAGGCACTTTAACATTGTTTTAAACCTCATTTCCCTCTCTATAAAATCAGGCTGCCACTGCATTGTACTAACCTCCAATGGCTGTTTTAATGCTTAAATCAGAAAATGCATATAAAACACTTAGCACAATGCCCAACAGCTAGTAAGTCCGCAATAAATGTTATTATATTATGATGACATATTATTATGATTCAAAGTTAACATAAAGGATTAGAAGGGGGAGAGAAGGAGAGAGGGGAAAATGGTTTATGGTGTGGAAGGAATGGAAGAAACACAGCGAGTTCCTTTTTTTGAGATACCCATAGGATACAATAAGAGATACCTAGTTGATGAATGGCTCTGGATCTTCTGTGAGAGGTTTGGAAATTGTCAGTATTTAAGTCATGGGACCAGATATGATCACCCATAGAGAGTAGAGGGAAAAAAGGAGACCAAGATAGTGCTCAGCCTACTGGAGGAGGAGTCAGCAAGGGAAACCAAGGAATCATCGTGTTCTTAAATAGATATGGTGACAGATGTGTTTTGTAGTTATTTGAAAGCTAGATGTCTATCCACAAGAGTGATCTCATGTCTGAAATGTTATTGACAGCACTTTCATATGCATTACCTATTTTAACGCTTCTAGCAACCCTCTAATACAGGCTTTTTTAATTATGTAAACTGGAGCTCAGGTTTTCTAATGGCAGAGCTAAGACTTGAGACCAGGTCCTTTCTGCTCCAAATTCAGTGCTCTTTTCACTGTCCCCAGCTTTGGGCAAGGGAAACAAAGGGAAAAATTAACAAGTGGGATGACATCAAACAAAATGAAAAGGGAGCCCACTGTATGGGAGAACATATTTGCTAATGATACATCTGATCAGGGGCTAATCTCCAAAATATATAAAGACCTGCCAGTCAGGAACCCAGGCCCTTGCTTTCTAGTGGCTCCTCTGTCCCTTCAGGCCTCAGAGTTCTCTGCTGGGTTCTCTGCATCTGGTTGGCCAACCGATGAAGACAGAGCATGTGAAGGATCTTAGTTGCCTCTATTCAGCAGTGACACATCATGTCCAATGGTGAAGAATATGTGTTTCAGCTAGTACCCATGGAAGAGGAACTGGGTCTAGTGAGCATGCAAATTTTACAAAATTCCTGCCATCGGCCAGGAGGGGGACATGGCATAACTATATAAGGAACTTTTTACACAGAGAGCATGTCAAAGCATGGGTGCAGGAAGAAAACATTGTCAATACATCTTACTTCATAAGAGACAAATTAAGAACACAAATGAGACGGTAAACGTATTCAATCTACGTTATAGCTCAGCGCCTGATGCTAAAAGATCCCATCAAGCCCCTTTTATTAACATTTTAGCATTTATTTATAGACATAATTGTGTGCCTGTTTAGGTGGTAAAAGCAGTCTCTTCTAAAGGGGCTGCTGGACCAAGCCGAGTTCCAAACCACTTTTATCATTGAACTAACATTGGGGAAGCTGAAGTTCCTCAAGCCAAATTCAGGAAGTTTGAGGGCATTTTCAATGTAAACTTTCTGGAGGAAAATGGAACCTAAGTATGGAATAAAGGTAAAAGCATGCGCATTTTTATTTTCTTTCTTAGGGATAGATCAGGTATTTAATCCAAGGGATAAAATTCAAGCACAAAAATGTTAGTGTGGATAGAAAAACAATTCTTATTCCTAATCCTTTCAAGAGCACAATCGTTTTGAATAACAGTCAGATAAAAGGCTTCACAGTAGGTCAAAATAGCATGGCCAGCCATATTTTATCATCCTCAAGCTTTCTCCTCTATGTGGCTGAGCTAGAGAGCTTGAGGAGAAGCATCAGCAGGCACTGTAAGAGGGTAGGTGAGAAGAGAGGATTTCCACAGACAGCTTATAAGCCAAACACACAATTTTCAAAAGAATACTGACATCTTGGGGCAAAACCTTATATTTTTGCGATGTACAATCATATGCCATTGCTTGAAAGTGTATCACCAATCCAGCCTTGAAATATGAGATTTCTTTTAATTAACATCCTGGTGAACCTTATCACCAGGTTCAATGTGATTTTTTTCTTGATATACTCACTCTTTTGCCTGAGGCTGCCTACAGGAGGCCATGTCCCAACTTCCCCATAAAAATGACTTCCACATTCCACATCCCAATTACTCTGAAGGACCTGCCCAAGATGCCTATAAAACCCTACTACAGTGTACACTACCTTCTAACTAATATTCTACATGTGTTTTTGATCATTGAATCAGATTTTCAAAAGTCAGAATGGTTTTCCACATGGAGTTTAAGTAAACATATAAACCTTTGTTATTTATATACATGTTCAAAAAATAAAATATGAGGCCGAAGTTGTAAAAAAAAAACACACACCACACCACATTGGATTTAGAGTTGGTCGAGCTCAATTCTCAGTTCAGCCACTTATTCTCAGAGTGACACTGGGAAAGTTAGCTAATCTTTTTGACTCTCCATTTCCTGATTTGTAGTTACCTCTAGGGTTACTGTGAGACTTACATGAGGTAATACGTGCTAAGGGCTTCCATGGTGAGGGGCTTACAGTAGGTGCTTAGGAGGTAAACTTGCCCTTGTGTGTATTCAGTGTTTTTAGGTGCCAACGAAGAAATGCATTCAGATTAAACCACGATTCACAGAGAGCTTAAACCAAACTGACCTAAACAATGTATGTAAAAATTTATGTAAAAACTCCAGAAGTGGGACTTCAGGCCTGAGTTATACCCACAGGTTCAGAATGTCATCAGGGTTTCACTTCTATTTCTTTGTGACCCTCCTTCATATTTTGGCTTCATCTGCAAGTTTACGTCTCTTGTATCACATGGCTGCCTCCTATTCCCAAGCTATAGTTTCCTCATTCATGTCCAGGCGAGGAAGACAGCTTCTCCTGCCCTCAATATCACACAATAGTTATAAACTTCCCTTCAGTTAGACCAGTTTAGGTCAAGGTCTATCACTGAAATCACTGTGACTAAGGAAATCTGTTTCCTTGTTTGGCTGAGATCAATCAGGACTAACTTCTGGAGCTGGGGGGGAGAGGGGTATGTAAAGCTTCTCAAACCACAAAGCTGGGGGATTTTTGTCTACTTAAGAATAGGGGAGAGGAGAGAATCCATTGGCAAATCTACTCCTTTGGGTTCCTCCTTTCTTCCCATACATACACCTTCAAAAGTTTATGCCTTTAAAACCACATGCATCTCTTTTCCCAAAGGAGATAGCCCTACCCTGGCTGGGTGACTCAGTTGATTGGAGTGTCATCCTGTATACGGAAAGACTTTGGGTTTGATTTCCAGTTAGGATACATACCTAGGTTGCAGGTTCCATCCCTGGTTGGGGGCACTATGGGAAACAACCGATTGATGTTTTTCTCTCCCTCCCTCTCTCTCTAAAATCAATAAAAACATATCCTCAAGTGAGGATTTTTTTAAAAAAGGAGATACCCCAAGTCTGATTTTGAACTTCAAATCCAGGATCTGTGGCTGATGTGTCCCTCTCTAGATCAGTTTTTAGATAAAACTCTTCACAGTCAGGTAACTTACAGCTGCATCATGTTATCCCCTCCCATGGAAGAACCTGCAAATGGTTCCTATTTCCTGATCTCCCAATCCTCTCTTTAGAAAAAGAACTGAGTTTTAACTGGGCACATTGTTACTATGTTATATGGAGCGAGAAATGCCCCAAATCGCAGCCTCCAACTGGATTCAGAAAAGGAAGAGACAGTTAAGATCTAACTGTGAACATTTGCTAGGTACTGGAGGGCTCCAAAGGTTTTCAGAGGAAGGCTAGTCTATGTTTATAGACTGTATAAAGCCTTTGAATGCATGGATCATCAAAAGCTATGGGTTGCTCTGAAAGAAACGGCTGTGCCTCAGCATCTGATAGTTCTGATGCATAACCTGTATTGGGGACAGGAAGCCACTGTCAGGACAGAATGTGGAAAGACAGAAGGGTTTCCTAGAGGCAAAGGGGTCAGACAAGGGTCCATTTTATCTCCCTATTTGTTTGATCCGTACCCAGAACATATCCCAAAGAAGTAGGCTGGACTCAGAGGAAAGAGGAGTGAAAGTTGGTAGAAGAAATACCAATAACTTAGGGTTTGCAGATGACACCATTTTACTGGCAGAGAGTAGTGACGGTCTGAAACAATTTCTGATGAAAGTGAAAGAACCAAGTGCCGAAGCATTTGAACCCAAGAAGACAAAAATCACGACTACAGAAGAAACACACAACTTTGATATAGAGAGTGAAGACATCAAAATTGTAACGATTTTGCTCACCTTCTCAGTCATCCATTCAAATGGAAACTGCAGCCAAGAAATCAAGGGAAGGCTGCCACGCAGAAGGACAGCAGTGGAAGAATTAGGAAAGATTGATCTCCAAGAGCAAAGAGGTGTCATTAGAAGGTCTTGATCTTAGAGACTCTTAGCCTTCTAAGATCATCCATATCATTTAAAAAATATATATATTTTATTGACTTTTTTACAGAGAGGAAGGGAGAGGGCTAGAGAGTTAGAAACATCAATCAGCTGCCTCCTGCACACCCCCTACTGGGGATGTGCCTGCAACCAAGGTACATGCCCTTGACCGGAATCGAACCTGGGACCCTTCAGTCCGCAGGCTGATGCTCTATCCACTGAGCCAAACCAGTTAGGACCATCCATATCCTTATATTCCTAATTACTATGTAAGGATGTGAAAGATAGTGAAGAAGGCTGCTAGGGGAAAAAGTGATGCTTTTGAAATATGGTGCTTGAGGAGATCTTGACAGCTACCCAGGAAGATGAACGAGCAGACATAGAGCAAATTAAGCCGGAAACCTCCCTGGAGGCAAGAAGGACAAAACTGAAGCCACCCTCCTTTGGGCACAACATGAGAAGGCAGGATTCCCCAGAAAAGACAATAGTGCTGGGAAAA
Source organism: Cnephaeus nilssonii (assembly GCF_951640355.1). Lineage (NCBI taxonomy): Eukaryota > Metazoa > Chordata > Mammalia > Chiroptera > Vespertilionidae > Cnephaeus > Cnephaeus nilssonii. The sequence continues at coordinate 10,048,916 of NC_137089.1, read as the reverse complement.
ATAGAAGGCAGCAGGAGAAGAGGACGACCAAATGTGAGATGGACTGACTCCATCAAAGAAGCCATAGGCATGAGTCTACAGGCATGAGCCGGGCTGTTGAGGACAGGACTTTGTGGATATCATTCATTTATAGGATCACCAGGAGTCAGAGTTGACTCAGTGCACATAACACACACACACACACACACACACACACACACACACACACACACACACACACAGAGCTACTCAGTTAGATGCTGCCTTTCCCAGCCTTCCTTGCACCTAGGTGTGGCCATGAGTCCAAACCGAATGGAATGGAGCAAAAGGCACACATGCAACTTCCCCATTACATCCTTAAACTGTATTTATTTGTCCTCTGTTTCCTCTCAGCCTCCCTTCCTGACAGCAAGAAGGCCACGTGGTGGTGAGCCAGTCAGGCAGAGGAGCATAATAGCCCAGGGAGTGGCTCTCAGAGCATCCGTGTCACCTGGGAGCTCACTAGAAATGCTTATTTGGGGATCCCATGCAGACCTACTGATTCAGAAACTATGGGACTGAGGCACAGACACCTCTGTTTTTTTTAAATAATAAATAGCTCTATAAAGATATTGCTAATATATATGGAGAAGAAATCAAGTGACTTAAAATTTTTTTATTTTTATTTTTAATGTCCAGAGTTTGTAATACAAGGACCAGAGCTTCCTCTCAGACTCAAGTTTATAAATTCTCAATTGGCTTGTGAGGCCAGTAGGGATACTTCTTTTCGTCTAATTTGGTTTCTGGGAAGACTTCATTCAAATCCTCAATGGTCATCTGGTCCAAATGGAATTATGTCCTTCATCTTCTCCAGCTCTTTCTCGTATTGCTCAATCCTGGTCTTGGAGAGAGACACAAACTCGGCACAACTTTTCACATCTTCTTTTTCTTCAGCATCCACCAGGGCACTGTATTTATCCTCTGGCACAGGAACCTTCAGGGCATTAAACTTCTTCTCAAATTAATCTACTAAGCCGGCCTTGGCTACATTGGCTTTGTAGTAAGCCCAGTTGATAGCAGGTGGTTTCTCAGGTAGAGTAGCCAACCTAGAGGTGAGGGTCTCACTCCAGGATTTCAGGGTGTAGGCAATGATCTTTTGGTTTCAGGGTCTGATCTCCCCAAAAGCTACCCAGTCAATGGTTTTTAGAGCAAGTTTTTACCCAGCCATCTTGAGATCGTTCACCAACCCTGGCGGCTCAAGGTTCACAGAGCAAATAATGGACAGGCAAGTGACTTTTAATAACCTAGAATTATTGTGAGATTTATAAGCGAGTGACTAAGGGTGGAGACAATACCCTGCTCCATATTATTTTCTAGCATTGCCACATTCATGCACACTTTCAGCAGAACAAGAAAGTTAACAGAAACTCTACTTTAATCTATAATGGAAGAGTTTGTAGCAGAACAAAATTTCTATCAAGAAAAACTTGAAAAGTTCGATAAAATGAGAAAGACTAACTGTATGAAAGCACTGAGTTACTAAGGCAGCCGGGGCTCAAGCAATCTCTGTTTTAACCAACTCCTCAGGTCATTCTGATACACACTTAACCTTTTGCACTCGGATATCGAGTGTGACTCGACACGGTTAGCATTAGAATAAAGGAATCGAGAAAAAAGCAAGCGAGTGCAAAGGGTTAAGCTTGAGAACCACTGCCAGGGGTGATTTGTACCCCTAATCCCCAAACATTTGGCAACATTTTGGATTGTCATAGCATGGCGGTGGGGAGGGAGATGGTGCTTCTAGCATCTAGTGGGTAGGAGACGGGAACACAATAGCTGTGCATAGGAACACACATCATAATGCACTAGTCCAGTGGTCGGCAAACTCATTCGTCAACAGAGCCAAATGTCAACAGGACAACGATTGAAATTTCTTTTGAGAGCCAAATTTTTTCAACTTAAACTTCTTCTAACGCCACTTCTTCAAAATAGACTCGCCCAGGCCGTGGTCTTTTGTGGAAGAGCCACACTCCAGGGGCCGAAGAGCCGCATGTGGCTCGCGAGCCGCAGCTTGCCGACCACGGCACTAGTCCGTCTGCTACAGCAAAGATTTATGCGGTCTCAAACGGCAACAGTGCTGAGGCTGAGAAATTCCTCCCCAGGGGACTGTGGAATAATGAAATTGAAGAACTGGGTTCCTGGCTAACCTTGGAGCAAAACCGTCTACTTGCCCTGGACTGCCCTCCCGCCTTCCCAGCTCGGCACTGTCCACTTGAGATGGGCTATAAATAAGCACAAACCAAAGAATGTAAACCATCTCAGTAATGTCTTATATCGACTACATGCTGAAATGATAATATTTTGGACATATTAGGTTAAACGAAATATATTTTTAAATTAATCTCACCTGTGTCTTTTCCCAATGTGGCTCCTAGAGAATTTATGTTACAAATGTCACTTGCATTATATTTCTATTGGACAGTGCTGCTCTAGACTATTATATGGAAGAGAAATAAACTTCTGTCTTCTTTGAACCACTGAATTTTTAGCTCTTTTATTGCAGTAGATAAGCCTGGACCTCTTTACCTCTTTTTAATAAACACATTAAATATAAAATGGTGGGAGGTAACTGCATGGGAAACAGTGTGTGTGTGCGCGTGCGTGCGTGTGTGTGTGTGTGTGTGTGTGTGTGTGTGTGTGTTTTGTTTTTGCTGCAAAAAGCTTTATTGTTTCCTTTGGCCCAATGCATGGGAGAGGGCTCCAGGGTGGTTAAAAGAATGGCTAGTAGTTTCGGGAAGAGGCTCAGGTAAAAGCCAGGCCCCAGGGGGTGCAGAGGGGCCCCTCAAAGGCCCTGGGGGCTCCACAGGCTCCTAGTCCTGCTGGAGGGTGAGCCCAGCCTGGGGCCGGCCGCCTGCGGAGGGGAGTCAGGTGTGGCCCCTCTTCTTGATGAGCTGCACCTCCTCGCCCGGAAGTGGTTCTGCAGGAGGTCACAGAGCTGAGGGCCTGCGGGGAGACCCAGGGCCTGCAGCTCCCCACGGCCTGGGTCAGGCCCCTCTCCCAGGCCCGGCGGCTCCATGGCCCTGCGTGTGGCCCCCGCACTGGGGAGGCCTCGGCCCGGCCTGGAGGAGGACGCCCCGCTGGTGTCCGTCTCTCAGAGGCTCCGCGCCCGCAGCTGCTCCTCCGCCAACTCGCGGGGCGGCCCGCGCCCTCGGAGCCGCACGTGGCGGTGGAGACGAAGCCCCGAGAGAGGTGGGTGCGGGCCCAGAGGCCGCTGCCAGGCGGAGGGCAGCCTCCCCTCGGGGGTCATTCTGGCCGATGGGGAGCTCCTGGGGGTTCGGCAATGAGGGGTGAAGGTGGGAACCCGGGGTGCGGGCTGGGAACGCAGGTGGTGGTGCAGGTGGAGATGGAGAGCAGGAGGGGCGGAGGCTGGAGGCAGGGGGTCCCTGGGGCTGTGCCCCCAAACACTGTGGAAGCGGGAGGCAGAGCCGGGCCGCCGAGGGCACTGCCACAAGGGAAACTTTTATTTGAAGAAGTGGGTAATGAGAAAACAACAAAAACTCGTAGTCGTCAGTTCACTGCCTCTGTCACAACCTGCTGGACAGGGACAGTGCCTCCTTGGCAATGCACTGAGCTCCTCGGTCAGCCAACCTGGCAAACCCTGGCTGTGCTCCCTGGAAGGATACCCCTTGTCCCCTGTCCTCTCAGCTCCTCTGAGATGGAGGTTGGTGTACATGCCCTTTTTTTACATCCGTACTCCTTTGGAGCGCATTACTTTTTGGTGCAAATTGGGGTGGGGGGGGGGGCGGCGGGGGCGGCTATGACTTACTTTAAAAGTTAAGTAATTACAGGCTGCTGTCAGCGAGGCTTGGGTTCCTTAGGTTGAACCAAATTCCTTAAAAACTTGGAAAGCCTCCTGTCTATTGGCCTCTCGTCCATTCCATACGCTGGTAATCAAAGCCAGAGTTCTCATTTAGCCATCTCCGAGTCTGGGAATTCCTGTCTCCCAGCAACAGGCTTCTGTACTCTGCCCTGCCAAGGTGAGCGGGGCTGAGGATGTGGCCAAAGTTCAGCCTTCCATGACTGTGAGCAGCCCGCGAGGCAGCCAGCCCACGGAGGTACCTGGTACTGCGTGGGGAGCGGACCCACGGCAGGGCCCTCCCTGGGAGTTTACCTTCAAGGCACACGGGCCATCAGTTGGTCAGCAACGGCAGCAGAGGCAGCAGAATCAGGTGGATGTGTGTGGGGGTCACGGCCATGGCCAAGCACTGGAATAGGAAACAGTAGCCCCTGCTGCTGAGGGCCACAAGGCCCACAGGCACAGGCCCTTGGGAGCTGCAGGCCCTGGTTCTCCCCGTGTTTATACCCTGAATGAGGCTCAGCCTCCGAGTACTCTTCTGGGCTCCAAAACGCCTGGCAGTGTGGCGGGAGAGGGAGGTTTCGTTATTGAGAGCAGAGTGCCCTGTCTCTGTAAGAAATCCCTTCGGACCGTGGTCGGCAGACGGCGGCTCTTTGGCCCCTTGAGTGTGGCTCTTCCACAAGATACCACGGCCTGGGCGAGTCTATTTTGAAGAAGTGGCGTTAGAAGAAGTTTAAGTTTAAAAAATGTGGCCCTCAAGAGGAATTTCAATCGTCGTGCTGTTGATATTTGGCTCTGTTGACTAATGAGTTTGCCGACCACTGCCTTAGGAGATATCTTTCTTGAGTGACACAATACCACCCCAAGGGAGTATCGCCGCCATGGGTCCCTGCCATGTGCCTGACGAGCGCCCCACTCTGAGCGGGTGTTTGTCCGGCACTCTGGGTCCCCTCTCTTGGAAACGAACAGAAGAAAACCTTCCTCTTAGATCTGTGAGTAGATTTTTCTGGCAGAGTAATGAGCCCCTCTTGCCATTAATCTTAATAGGCTTTGGGGCTAACAAAAATCCATTTCCCCAAGGTCGGAATCATTCTTAAGTGGACTTTGGGAAGCATTTTAACCTTTTTGTCACTCAGGCTAAAGAATTAAAACACATTTCTGGAATTTTTCTTTTCTGGGGTTACTAGGAAGCCAGAGTAAGGTGTGGCTACTCTTGTGTATTTTTTCTTGACAAAAACCTTGATGTCAGGGGACATGGGCCGTTTGTAGCTCTGGTTAATGTTTTTACTTCCTTGTACAGCACACAATCCAAGTGGGTATTTCTAGGAAGTAAAGAAGAAGTGGCATAATAAAGGCAAGTAAAAATGTTTCATGAAACACACAGGGCAAAACTGAAAACAGTGACTACGACACTGATATGCCACATGGTTATTACCCAGGCAGCTGGGTTACCCACTCGGTATGAGAGTCTCAGACTAAATTCTTCTAATGTAAAACAGTGCCTGGCAACCGAACTTCCCATTTTCTCCCAGGTAGAGTGACATAGTAGGAGATGTCACTTTAAATACTCCCAAATGAGAAAGAGAGAGGACAGGTTCAGCCGCTGCATGGTTCAAAGGTGCAGGAAATGGATACGATTCCGCGGTGTCGTTTAGATTTAAAATGAGGGTACTTGAGTGTTCACTGTTTCTTGCAATAAATATAATAGATTTAAGCTTCAGTTTGAACCTAACCATAACTGGATTCCTAACTATCTGGTTTAAATGACTGGGAACATAAGGCATTTTATAATTTCTGGTCCATTAGTGCGATCAGGTCTCAATTAACATTCCAGGACCTGGCTTTAGCCAACCCCCATGGAAAATTTGAAGTGGGAGCATATATTTGGGCAGCCTGTGTCTTTAGAATAGTGTTTGTCAGGTAGTTTGTACTGCCTTTTTTTTTTTTTTCTCCCAGGGATGGACTGGTGGGGATTATCAATCATTTTGCTCTTTATTCCTAACCTAGGCTGTACGTGTTTCCTGTTCAAAGGTGCTCTCTCTGTGTAACGAAAGGGAAAACCCTCCTCTGGGTGTTAAGGTTTTTATCTATTGATCAAAAGCTCAACGATACTTCCCTGCTTGAGTTCCATGGCTGAGCAGGAAGTAAGCTCTCTGCTGCCCCATATTATGCAGACTCGTCTAGAAAACCCACGCGACATACACCTCACTCCTCCAACACACATCCAGCCTGCTCCTGTGGGGCCACTGTCCGGCTCAGGGAAAGCTGGTAGCTTCTTCTTAAACTCAAACTCACTAAGAGGCGATGTGTCTAAATGACTTGAAAGAGAAACATTAGAGAGTTTCTAATTCTCCACCCGGAAGGATTAGGCAGACAGGGTCATCCCAGGCAGGCAGCCCCCGAGCAACATCCATAAAGTGACCAATGCTAGGCTGGAGAAGAGGTACCGCATTTTCCGGCGTATAAGACGACTTTTTAACCCAGGAAAATCTTCTATACGCCCAGTTGTCTTATATGCTGGAAAATACGGTAAGTATTGCTGGAGGCTGACATCCCTGCAGTACTCAATGGCTTGCCAGGTTGTAGAAAGTGATCTGGGTGCAAGTAAAAAGTATCTATCTTTATTTATTTTCTAAAAGTTTATTTATTTTAAAAATTAAATCTATTGGGGGTGACATTGATTTAATAAAATTATATAGGTTTCAAGTGTATAATCCCATAATACATCATCTGTGTATTGCATTGTGTATTTACTATCCCAAGTCAAATATTTTTCCATCACCATAAATTTCACCTGCTTTACCCTTCACTACCTTCCCCTCATCTCCCTTTCCCCCCTGGTAACCACTGTTGTCTGTGCCTATGAGCTTTTGTTTGTTTGTTCATTTGTTGATTTCAGTTTTATATCCTACCTATGAGTGAAATTATATGGCTCTTGACTTTCTCCGTCTGACTTATCTCACATAGCATGGTATTCTCAAGGTTCATCCATGTTGTCGCAAATGGCAGTATTTCATCTTTTCTTATGGCTGAGTAATATTCCATTGTATATAAAGAACTCATACAACTCAACAACGACAAAACAAATAATCCAATTAAAAAATGGACAGAGGACCTGAATAGACACTTCTCACAAGAAGACCTACAAATGCTCAACAGGTATATGAAAAGATGCTCAACTTCACTAGCGATTAGGGAGATGCAAATCAAAACCACAATGAGATGTCACCTCACACCTGTTAGAATAGCTGTCATCAACAAGACGAAATAATAAGTATTAGAGAGGTTGTGGAGAAAAAGGAACCTTCATTCACTGCTGTTTGGAATGTAAATTGGTACAGCCACTGTGGAAAACAGTGTGGAGGTTCCTCAAAAAATTAAGAAAAGCCCTACTATCTGACCCCAAATCTCTCTTTTGGGTAGCTACCCCCAAAATTTGAAAACACTTAGAAAGATATGTGTACCCCTATGTTCATTGCAGCATTCACAGTAGCCAAGACATGGAAACTACTGAAGTGTCTTTCGATACTTGATATAACTTCTCATTGTCTTGAGGATAAAGCCCCAAACTTCTGAGACGGCTCCAAACTCCTGCTTGATGGAACCCCTCCTTCCCTCTCTCACCAGCCTCCTCAGGCCCCTTTGCCCCTTTGTTCAATGACCTGCAACATCCCCTAAGCCTGCAATATCCATGAGGGCAGCCTGGGAATACCTTGCTCACTGGGAATATCACCACCGTTGACATGATACCTGCACAGAGCAGGTGCTCATTATTCGCTGAGTGAATGAATAAATGAAAGAATGGCTTTGTTAATTGCATGCCTGGGTTCACCTATGCCGTGGTCGGCAAACTGCAGCTCTGAGCCACATGCGGCTCTTTGGCCCCTTGAGTGTGGCTCTTCCACAAAATACCACGGCCTGGGCGAGTCTATTTTGAAGAAGTGGCGTTAGAAGAAGTTTAAAAAATTTGGCTCTCAAAAGAAATTTCAGTCGTTGTACTGTTGATATTTGGCTCTGTTGACTAATGAGTTTGCCGACCACTAACCTATGGGATAATCTGTATGTTAAAAGACAGCTAAAATCTAGAAAGCCAAAGATTTTTAACTCTTTACGGATGAATGCAGGTGGAAAGAGTTGGTATATCTGACTGGTCATGGAATGGTACATTAAATAGAATTAGAGTAAAATTGCAAATTAGAGATTTAAATGAAGTGTCCAATAAGCACTTGTTTTTCTTCTGGTCTAAAATGGGATAGGAGTGGGCTGGCGGTTCCAGGATACATCTCATCTCTGGATGTGACTTGACAATCTACAAATACTTTGAGCCTCAGCAGGATGGCTGTCCGTGTTCTCCTGTGTGCTTTTACATGTTTATGTGGCTTTTGCATTGGTCACTGGAAAGCTTCTCTGTAGATTAATGTGTCTCTCTGGTTCTACTCCCATGCCATTTTGGAAAGACTATAGATGTAGAGCCTAGTTTGGCTGCATGAGACTCCTTTCTTAGAAGAGTTGGCAATTTTCCTGATGCCTGACTAGCTACTCACTAGTTCCAATAGGAACAAGAGGTGAAGGAGGTAGGCATAGGCTACAGACAGACATTTGCGAGCCCAAACAAAATGTTCTGAATGGGACTCATTTAATAAACAGATCTCCAACTTCCATGCCACAAAGAGTCTGGATAGATGGTATTAGAAAGGAGGAGGCTTTCCCCCAATTTTTTTCTAGCATCAGTTAGAGCCAGATTCATATCTCACTTTTATCAAAGTAGGTAATTGATACGGATGCATTTAGACAAATGCATCCAGAGAGACAAAAACTTCCATCTACTTCTACATGATATTAGTAATGACTCTATATGATTGTGGCTATCTCCCAAATAATCATGATCAGATTATTATGAAAGGTTTTTGCATACACATCCCAGAAATAGATATAGTTCCTATTTATTTGGCCCTCATTAGATATGCAATTTAAATTACCTGTAGACTGCTAACTTCTCATCTTACCCACAGGAGATGGAAACTGCTGAGCTATAGATAGAAAAAAGAAAAACATTAATTTCCTTCTCTCTCTCTATCCTCTGAGGAATTAGTGTATAGATACAAGTGAACATGTGCCAGATACTACAAATTGCCTATCCCAACGTTTATTTTTAGTTCCTTCTTAATAAAAGAACCTGATATTTAGCGAGGCATATTGCCTCCAAGATAAAGGGGGTATATTTTCAAGGCTCTTTTGTAGTTAGGTATTGTCATATGATTAGTTTCTAGCCAATAAGATATAAGCAAAGCATTGCGTGGAAACTCACATTAAAGGTGAAAAGGTGTACCTTTCTGTTTTCTTCTATCTCAATCCTGCTGATTGGAACTCACATGTCATGGCTGGAGCTCCAGCCAACATGTTGGACCATGAGGACAGTGGAGAGGGGAATTAGAAGAAGCCTGGGACTTTGATGTACCTCAGTTGTGGTTGACATATTTCCTGTCTTTTCCATGGGAGAGAAATAATCTTGTAGTAAGCCACTGTGTGTGCATGTAGCCAAATCTAAGGCTCACTGTTATTCTGTGAACAAGGAAAGAGTGGGTGGAACGAGTTCTTGTTCTTGGCACCCAGTGTCTGCGTACAGCAAGAACATTTCCCTGGAGTGCAGACATTTCCCCCAGGCAATATGCGAATCTCATATCAGTCAGACGTTCACTTCTCAGAGGGGTCAAAGCAGCAAATGGCCAGATCTGTTTGATTGGGTTATGGGGCCTGGGCTTTCTGTCCCAGCATGAAGGCATGATCGTGGTCTCATTGGGGGAAAGCATCTTCCTTTCTAATACCATCCATCCAGACTCTTGGTGGCACAGGAGTTTTCTTTTTTTCTTTTTTTTTTATTTAAAATTTCTTTATTGATTAAGGTGTCACATATTTGTCCTCATCCCCCCATTCCCATCCCACACCCCTCCCCATGGATGCCCCAACCCCCTGTTGAACTTAACCATTGGTTAGGCTCTTATGCATGCACACAAGACCTTTGGTTGATCTCTCCCTTCTCCCCCCACCCTCCCCTATCCTCCCTCTGAGGCCCGATAGTCCGATCGGTGCCTCCTTGTTTCTGGTTCTGTTCTTGTTCATCAGTCCATGTTGTTCATCATTTCCCCTAGATGAGCGAAATCATGTGTCACTAGAGATGTACTTATAAGAATTGAATGTGGGACGGGCAATAATAGTTATGCTGACAGGCAAAAAATCAGTCTGTAGTGAGTTTCTTTCTGGACCAACAGTTCTTTTGAGACCCAATATCAATGTCCACCAGTTCCTTATGAGTACATGTCGGCACTGACCCCTCAGCTCTGGATGGTGGACAAATGGTGATAGTGCAGGTCCGACTCCCTCTGGTTTGGTCTCGGCCGGACCCAGGGGGGGCACGGCTTCACCTGGACCCGGGACCCAGGCTCACCCGGATCCAGGGGCCCGCGGCCTCACCCGGACCCGGGACCCAGGCTCACCCGGCTCCAGGGGCCCGCGGCCTCACCCGGACCCGGGACCCAGGCTCACCCGGATCCAGGGCCCCGCGGCCTCACCTGGACCCGGGACCCAGGCTCACCCGGATCCAGGGCCCCGCGGCCTCGCCCGGACCCGGGACCCAGGCTCACCCGGATCCAGGGGCCCGCGGCCTCGCCCGGACCCGGGACCCAGGCTCACCCGGATCCAGGGGCCCGCGGCCTCGCCCGGACCCGGGACCCAGGCTCACCCGGATCCAGGGGCCCGCGGCCTCGCCCGGACCCGGGACCCAGGCTCACCGGATCCAGGGGCCCGCGGCCTCGCCCGGACCCGGGGCCCAGGCTCACCCGGATCCAGGGGCCCGCGGCCTCGCCCGGACCCGGGGCCCAGGCTCACCCGGATCCAGGGGCCCGCGGCCTCGCCCGGACCCGGGGCCAGGCTCACCCGGATCCAGGGGCCCGCGGCCTCGCCCGGACCCGGGGCCCAGGCTCACCCGGATCCAGGGGCCCGCGGCCTCGCCCGGACCCGGGGCCCAGGCTCACCCGGATCCAGGGGCCCGCGGCCTCGCCCGGACCCGGGGCCCAGGCTCACCCGGATCCAGGGGCCCGCGGCCTCGCCCGGACCCGGGGCCCGCGGCCTCACCCGGATCCAGGGGCCCGCGGCCTCGCCCGGACCCGGGGCCCGCGGCCTCGCCCGGATCCAGGGGCCCGCGGCCTCGCCCGGATCCAGGGGCCCGCGGCCTCGCCCAGATCCAGGGGCCCGCGGCCTCGCCCGGACCCGGGGCACAGGCTCACCCGGATCCAGGGGCCCGCGGCCTCGCCCGGACCCGGGGCCCAGGCTCACCCGGATCCAGGGGCCCGCGGCCTCGCCCGGACCCGGGGCCCAGGCTCACCCGGATCCAGGGGCCCGCGGCCTCGCCCGGACCCGGGGCCCAGGCTCACCCGGATCCAGGGGCCCGCGGCCTCGCCCGGACCCGGGGCCCGCGGCCTCACCCGGATCCAGGGGCCCGCGGCCTCGCCCGGACCCGGGGCCCGCGGCCTCGCCCGGATCCAGGGGCCCGCGGCCTCGCCCGGATCCAGGGGCCCGCGGCCTCGCCCAGATCCAGGGGCCCGCGGCCTCGCCCGGACCCGGGGCACAGGCTCACCCGGATCCAGGGGCCCGCGGCCTCGCCCGGACCCGGGGCCTAGGCTCACCCGGATCCAGGGGCCCGCGGCCTCGCCCGGACCCGGGGCCCAGGCTCACCCGGATCCAGGGGCCCGCGGCCTCGCCCGGACCCGGGGCCCAGGCTCACCCGGATCCAGGGGCCCGCGGCCTCGCCCGGACCCGGGGCCCAGGCTCACCCGGATCCAGGGGTCCACGGCCTCGCCCGGACCCGGGACCCAGACTCACCCTGACCCAGTTCCCAGCCTCACCCGGACCCAGGGGCGCGCAGCTTCACCCGGATCCGGGACCCAGCGGGGTTTCGTCTTCTTGATCCCATTTCCTGTTGGTCAATTCCATCTCAGTAATTCCTTCGGCCATTTTCTCAGAGCTCCAGGGCAGCCGCCGCAGAACTCGTTGGGCGGCGGGCTCGGCGAAGCTCCGGTGTGCCCGGTGCGCGGCAGCGGGCTGGTCCGGGGTGGCTGCATCGGCCCTTGGGTCTGCAGCGGTGGCCAGTCACCGAGCGTGCGCACCTGGCCACTTCCGGGGCGTTGAGATTCTTGAAGGACTCGGAGGTCAGCAAGCGCGGAGTCTCCCACCCCATGACTCCCAGGGGCTCGTCTGTCCGTGCTCGGCAGCGAGTGGGGCCTTCCCCTCAGCCGGAGACCGCCAGGGGAACTGCGCCGAGCACGTTCCAGGCCGCCACTGTGTCGTCTGAGCCGTAGTTCTTAAAGTGTGATCTTTGGGTCGCCGGCATCAGCATCATCCCGAGTACCTCTCTCTTTTATTCTAGTTGTAGAGCGTCTGCTCAGTCAGCCCTCCGGTGGTTCTGGATGGTGTCTGCTCCGCTCTCCCGTCGTAGACTCAAAATTGTCGTGGTAGGCAGCAATCAGGCTTCCGCCCTATGCCTCCATCTTGGTCTTCCTTTGTATAGTTAAGTCTTGATTGTTGTTGGTGTCGCTGGGAGGAATTGTCCTCCAGGCCAATTGGCCGTGCAGATCCTCTGTGTCTATAAAGGAAGAGTTGCTATGTAGGAGACAGATTTATGGGCCGGGTCTTGGTGCAGCAAGGCTTTGGCGCTCATTGATTCTGCCTCTGGAATGTGTCCTTTATGCGAGTGGTTGAAATCTGGTGTCATCTCACACCGACCACTAGATGCCCTCGTTTCTGGGTCTCCAATGGTGTGTAGGTCAGCTACTACCTGAGACCACTCAGCAGGACTTACGGCAAAAACTGCAGTTTCCTCCTCCTGTCTGAGCGTCCCTAGAGCAGTCCGACTAGAACCGCAGTTTATCTGGTCAAGCTGCCATAGGGCAGGCCACCCACATGCAAAAGCCGTTGCTTGGAGCCCAGGTGTGCCTGCAAGACGTGCGGGGCGGACCTGCAAAACGAGCGGGGCGGGTCCCAGGGCGGGGCGGGTCTCAGGGCGGGGCGGGGCCTCAGGGCGCCACCAGGCCATGGCGAGGCGAACCGCACTGGCTGCAAGTCTGCTTTTTCTGTTTTCCACGTTTCCAAGCCCCCTCATTCCGCACTCCAGCGCAGCAAACACTGATTGCTGGGCGCACCTCCACAAGGAAGTCACTCCCACTCTCCGACAGGAAGGCCGAGAGTCCAGCCTCTTCCCGCAGGCGTCTGGGGAGCTAATCTCCCCTAGGGTTGGAACAAAAGCCACAAGTCCCTTCCCCCGACCCACGCGCCTCCGCACCTCAGCTTCTCCAGAGTTCGCTCTTTCCTCTTCTCTCTTAGCTGTAAATCCACCATTCAGCCAGCTCTCCTGTGGTTCTGGGTGGCAGACGCTCTGTGCGCGGCGAAGTTCCTTTGTTTAACTTTGAAATTGCTGTGCGCGAAGTTCCTTTGTTTGACTTCGCTGCCTTCTTAGTTCTCCTCTCTCAAAATGGCTAGAGGACTTGAGTGTAAGACAGGAAGTCTTAAGAATCCTCTAAGTCGGTGTTGGCGGTCTCCGGGGCCCCGAGGATCTCAGTGGGGAGCTGGGCCAGGTCGGTGACGCGGGTGGGCCCGTCTCGCAGAAAGATGGTCTCTTCCTTCACCGAGAGCCGCTGCGCCGAGTCCGCGGCCGCCGCCACAGCAGCTGCCGCGGCGCCCACGAGCTCATGGCCCCGGCTGCGGTGCTGGCTGAGAGGAGCCGCCGCCCGGTCTGGGGAGACGCGAGCAGGAGTCGCCGCGCTCACCAGTCCATCTTTTAGTTGTTTTTCCAAAACTGCCATGCGAGGCAGCAGATCAGCCGTTCACCTCCGCCGCCATCTTGGCTTCTCTTCTCTCAGGAGTTTTCTTAATGTTTATCTATCATTAAGAAAACACACGGGGGAGGGAGGCTATATGTTAAGCATTTTATAATATGACTCCAGGTGTGGTAGGTGTTTTTATTAAAGAGTAGAGGCCTGGTGCACGGATTCATGCACCAGTGGGGTCCCTCAGTCTGGCCTGCGCCCTCTTGTAATCCGTGACCCCTTTGGGGATGTCAGACTGCCAGTTTCGGCCCGATCCTGCAGTCTGACATCCCCCAAGGGATGTAGTAGCGTGCGAAGCAGCGGGGCGGGGGGGCGGAGGGTGGGGAGCCTGAGCCCAGGCTGGGTGCCATGCCACTCTCGCTCATCCCAGCCCCGCTGCACTTGTGCTCACCAGCCGTGACCCTGGTGTCTGGTGCCCCTTGGTCAGCTGAGTGGCGCTCCTGCTATGGGAGCATACTGACTACAAGGGGGCTGCTCCTGCATTGAGCATCTGCCCCCTGGTGGTCAGTGCATGTCCTAGCAACTGGTCGTTTGGTCGTTCAGTCGCTTAGGTTTATATATATATAGATGCTATTTTTGAAATTCAGTCAGAACTAGTGGTATGCTAGAGCTGTCATGTATTAACTAATGAGAACACCTCTTCCCACCTTTATGCTCAGTGATACCATGTTGGTAGTTTGAAATTGGCCTTGTTGGGAGAATTTACATTACAGAAATCAGCAAACACTAAAAATCAATTGTTGTGGGTTTTTTTTCTCCCAGAGATCCCATTTATTAGCAGACAACTGGCTAACACTGGACTATTGTTCTAAAAATATCTTCCTTTATTTTTATTGAACTATCAGAGAGAGTCTGGGGCATAATAATTACTCACACATGTGCTTTCCCTGACACTGTATCATTTGAGCATTATAACCACCCATGAGACAGGCAGATGAAGTCTTATCATTCCCTATATAAGGGAGGGGCTGAGTTTAGAGCTGTGCCTGGTGAATGAGGAGTGAAATTGGGATCAGAAGCCCATGCTGTTATTTCTTATTCCTCCTAATTCCACAGAAATCAACTGGATTGTCCCAGGAATATAGTATAGGCACAAAAATAAGGAAAATCTAATTTTGAGGGGAAAAACAAATCAAGGAAGACAGTAGTTTTTTTCATCATCAATTTTACTTTTTCCAAAGGCCTCCTTGAAAGGTAATATACAAGGTATCAATGTGAGAGCTTGGAAAAGAGCACAGTGCTTTTTTTTTTTTTTTTTTGTACTAGTACCAAAGGTAGTCATTTATTCAACTGTGGTGGGAACCAGTGTGCTATTAGGGAAAGAGCCTGGGTTTTGGAGCCAGATGCCTGGTGCCAGACAAGATGTTCTCATTGTGCTGCTGTGTGCGCTTAGGTAAACCACGTAACTTCTGCACACATCAGTTTTTCCACCTGTAAAATGGGTGTAATAAAGACCACTTGTGTTTGTTGTGAGGATTAAATGAGATAACGACTCAAAGCAAGCAGCACAAAGCCTGGCACATGGTGAATGCTCATGAAAAGTTATGTTCCTCTTTGCTTTTCAATTTCTAGGTACTAATTATCATAAAGTGAATCAAGAGCTGTGATTCCTACCTATATATTTTTCAGAATAGGTTGACATGTCTCTGATCTAAAGCCATATATGTTATAAATGTTCCAAAGAGACTTCTGGGTGTCCAACGCCAGAACAAGAATTATAGTTTAGTGGGAGACTGAGAATTTGGAAGAGAATCTTGGGAGAAAAGGCCAGCAATTTTTAATTTTGCTCTCTCTCTCTGTAGTACATTCCATGCTGGCTTTTGAGACCAAAACCAAATCTGGCAGCAGCAGGCAATCAGAGAGTTTTCATGTAATTCAATAATTTATCACAAAAAAGTCATTTATAAACAATGACTTGTTTTGGAATGATAGCAGCTGTCAGTTTGGAGGCCTTTCTCCCCTCCACCCTCCCCGCCTCCCCCAAGAGGGGAGCCTGGCTTCCTCTCTGCTAAACCACACAGGGCCGCTGGGTTTAGAATCTGAGGCTGAATGCATTTTACAATGTGTTTATGTTTTGGTATGTGCGTTATTTCATTTTTACTCTGTGGTCATGAAATCCATGTTGCCAGAGGCCGAAAGTGCCTCTGAATAGCCCCTTGCTTGTGGAGAGGAAATAACCAAACTCAGAGCTGCCACTGCACCTGCAAACCCTGGGGCCGGAAGTGTGAGCATCACCCTCTACCATGGCAGACGCACAGGCCCTGGTCCTCCTCTGTGTCATCACTTAGATTTGCTTCAGAAACAGAGAATCCTAGATGGTTTTGCTTATTTGGAAACTCCATCGCCCGAATGATTTGTATGTCTGAAAGTTGTGAGTATGTCTTTCCAGTGTCTTGGGAAATTCAGTGGTTTTTTTTTTTTTTTTTTTTTAAATACTCACCTAAGGATATGTTTTTATTGAGGAGAGAGAGAGAGAGAGAGAGAGAGAGAGAGAGAGAGAGAGAGAGAGAGAGAGAGAGAGAGAGAGAAACATTGATCGGTTGCCTCTCATATGCACCCAGACTGGGATCTAACCGCCACCTAGGCATGTGCCCTAAGTCAGAGCAGCCCTCTAGGCACAGGGGCTTGGGCTCCTGACGTCCTGTCCTCACCAAGGCTCCCCGCCCTGGGTGTGATTTTATCACTCACTGGCCCTCTGCCAATGAGTAGCAGTCATTCAATAGGAAAAATAACTTCTCAGTGGGGTCACTTCTCTATGATATCCCTTCCAAGGAAGGGTTATGCTGACTTAACCCAGACATCTTTTAAAGAATTTCCGTCAGAAGCACAAAGTCTCTGAAACACCATGACGGACTAGTGAAGAGGATGCTATCGGGAGGCCCTTGGAGTTCCTTTAGAGCAGAGAGATCGTACTGTGCTTTTATTTCCACTTTACAGAGAAGAGAATAAGTAAAGGCAGAACAACCTACCTAACTTCTCTTTCTTTTTTTTAAAAATATTGATTTGACAGAGAGAGAGAGAGAGAGAGAGAGAGAGAGAGAGAGAGAGAGAGATATCAATTTGTTGTTCCACTTATGCATTCATGGTTGATTCTTGTATGTGCCCTGACCTGGGATCAAACCCGCAAACTCGGTGTATCCGAGGGATGATGCTCTAACCACACCAACTGAGCTACCTGGCCAGGGCCCAAGTTCTCTTTCTTCATAGTAGCATTTCATCCAGAGCTGTTTTTGCCAAGATTTTGTCCCAGGAGAAGGGATTTCTCCTTGCAGACAAGACATCATAGGTGGTAAGCAAGCTCCTATAATGTTTGTTGTTGCTAAGAGAATGGATCTTGTATACTGACAAATGTACACTTTTCCTTCAAGGAGCTTCAAATAGGTTGTACATTTGTGATGATATTAACCCAACCCCCCTCATCCATTTCCTTTCTCTAAGTTGGAGGGCATTGCACCACGTTCATTTGGCCTGCCTGGATGCAATGAATGGTCCGTGAGAACCACATGGCACAGTGAGGCAAGTGGTAAATTTCCACTCCTGCTTCTCCTTAAATATGAACTTCCAGCTGGTTTTCCCTCTCCTGAAGTTTTTTTTTTCAACTTAATTTGAAATTGCTAGATTGCAGTAAGCAATCTGGGGCACTTCAGAACGGGGATAGGGATAGAGTGGGTGGCTAGAGGGAGAGAGAAAGAAAAGAACATCTGGAAATCTGGAAGAATGTGGCACATTTGAAACCTGATAAGCTGCTGCGGGTGTTACTAGACCTCGCGGTTTATAACAGCCATGTAGCATTTATGGCTGAAGACTTAAATGCATCTCTTACACGGGCACGGCGCACTCACACTTCAGGGAAGACCAGGGACACGGTACTTGGGATTCGAGCCTGAACCCTGTGCCTTGTGACCATCCCCCATTAGGAGCAGGCCCTGGCACACGGGCCCGCACCAAGCACCTTGTGTGGGGACTCAGTTGGGTTGACATCACCAGCAGACCCATTTGAAGTAGCTGCCCAATCTATAGCTGTGGGATATCCAGGAAGCATGACAAATTGGAATGAATACAGAAGAGATTCAAGAACCCCTGAATGCCTCAGAAAGATGATACTATAGAGATAGGTGGGTAGACTAGGTGCTTTCTCAATAATAGCTACACTAGCCATCGTCTCTAAAAGTTTCCTATGCATCTGGCATTGTGCTGAGCACTGGGCATATATTATCTCATTTCATCCTTACAACAACCCTATGAGATGTGTTTTACTATTAGCTCATTTTTCATAGGTGCAGGAACTGTCATAGAGCTTAGCATAGTGCTGTCACACACGTGGCCCTTAATAAATACACAACAACTACAGGAGGAGAGGTAAAAAACATGTGCTGAAGTTCACATAGTTTGATTGATGGAGGCCACATTTTACCCATTCTAAGTGGTATTTTTAATTATACAGAACAATGCACTCTGAACAGAATTCCATATTGATATAGCAGAGCTGAAACTAGGACTTACTCATATGAAAGTCAGGAATCCAGGAATAGTAATACTAAACTACTAATTTTTGGCAGAGTAGAGGATTGAAAAGAACCGAGGTAGTAGAATAGGGCAATTGAGGAAGGGCTCTGAGCAAGGCAGAAAGGTTTCAAAGAGCAAAGTTGAATCTGTAGAGGGGTCCTTGGAAGTGGCTGAGGGGAGGGTAGGAGGTTCTGGAACTTTTCAGGATATGAACATAATGAAAGAATTAGCTGAGTAAGGGCAACTCTGAACCAGCCAATGCCAAAGGATCAGCTATAACCATCTTGATTTCTTTTCTTTTCTTTTTTTTTTTTTTTTTGCTTGGAGGAAACTTCTATGTTTATATGTTCATGAATGAATGGTTCTTCAACACCCAGGTCCTATTTTAGAGTCACAAGGGCAGTCAGAGCAACAGAGTCTGATTCCAAAGAGGTTATATCACACTGGCCAGTCTGAAGATGACCATGTCAGAGTTCAGAAACAGTCTGTGTCATCGTAAGCAAACATGGCTCTCGAAAAAGCAGCAGCTGCTGCTGCTTGAGTCAATGGAAAAAAATAGCATGAGCCGGAAAATGTGAGCCATGTGCCTGTGCCTTTGCCCTGCCCAGTCGCCTTCCCCATCTGAGGAATGGCCTGCCCTTTGAAACCCTAGGAGTGAGGAGTTTGCACGCAGAGGCTGGAGAGCTTTGCGACATGGGAATGTCGAGTTGGCTACTTCTCCAGGAAGGGAGCTTAAGTTCAGACAAGCTTATAGGCCTAGTGGTTACTTCGTTATGTAACTGCTGCCCAGTGGGAGAAGAAACCCAAATGTGGTCTCCATCGGTCAAACAAAGCTCTCAGGTCCTCCATAATACAAAAAGGCAACAGAAGGCGACGACAACAACAAAACAAAAAGGCAATAGAGTGGAGCTTCACAATTAATTATTCTATATTCATTGATTACATCAATGTATCACCTAAACAGACAAAGGGTATTGGCACAAAACTTAAAATGAAAAATACCCAAAGACTCTAGTGAACATCACTGGTTGCCTACCCGCCTCCATTCTCTCCTTTCTTCACAATAATATCCCAGTTTTGTTTATATGATTTAGGAAGCAGTTACCCCATTTCCAGTTTCAGAAGGGAGACCCAGTTAATCCTGGCCAATCAAAGAAATCAAATCCACTTGTCAGTAAATGCTTTGGGAATGAACAGATGACCTCATTTTTGTCTAGGAGAGGGTGGCTAGAGACTTCAGGGAAAGTTCTTTCTTGTCCTTAAGAGAACAGAAGTCAGCTTCGTCTTTCAAGGGATATGAATAAGGAAAGATGCTCCCTACCTCTTGCTACAGGCTGCTATCTTAGACCAGAGGGGAAGCCAGATTCAAGATAAAGCTAAGAGGTGGAGGAGGGCAGAGATTCAGAGAAAAGGAGCCCTGAACATATCACAAGCAGAACCTCTCTACCCCTGATTTCCAGAGGAGTGATTCCCAACTGTTTTCCACCACAACATGCATGATGGGTGATGTTTATACATGGCAGGACACATTTCCAGGGGTGTATCCACTGTGTCTCTACGTGCGATTCCAGGGATCCTTAAGGTAACATCCTTTCTTTCCTCTCAGGGAATGTGGTGCTTTGAAGTGATATAATTATAGGGATAACCACTATAAGGCTATTTCTCAGTTTTATTTAAAAGTGAATTATTCACAAATGTCAGTACTTCAACTATTATAGGCAACAGATCACTTGTAACACATCTCACAACTGATTGTGATACGCTAGTACAGTGGTCGGCAAACTCATTCGTCAACAGAGTCAAATATCAACAGTACAGCGATTGAAATTTCTTTTGAGAGCCAAATTTTTTAAACTTAAACTTCTTTTAACGCCACTTCTTCAAAATAGACTCACCCAGGCCGTGGTATTTTGTGGAAGAGCCACACTCAAGGGGCCAAAGAGCCGCATGTGGCTCGCGAGCCGCAGTTTGCTGACCACTGCGCTAGTATGTCATTACAAGCTGAGAACTGTTACTCTCACATACAATCACATCTTTTGTATTTCCAGAATAAAGTTGTCTTCCTTATTTAATCCCAGTGTCTATTTAATGTTGCACTTGATTTTGAGAAGCCTTTTTCTTAGGAACTTGAACATGTAAGTCCAAATATTCCACATCACTCCACAATATAACTTTATGTTAAATTTTCTGTATGGTATCTGACTTCCTCAATAGCTAGGAAGATATGGGATAGCATGAGTCTATAGGGAAAGAATTTTTTAAACAGAAAGCAGGAATGATAGATAAATTGAAGCCATCACCTGAATATTGAGAAGTACCAGAATGATGACTAAGATTTCCATACTTTGTTGTTGTTTTTTAAAAAAGCAAGTTTTGGGTTTGACGGGATTTAGATGTCGATGTCCCTCTCTGTCACTTGATGGACAGGTGGGAGAGAGCATTCACCACTTGACATGGCATCTGTTCCCTGGGCTGTGGGGCAGCCTTAGGTGGCCCAGGTCTCCCTTGTGGCTCTCATTTGAAGGAGATTCTGGGTGGACTGACATGGTGCCGGCATCCAGCACAGCTGCAGTGGTAGTGACTGTGGCCCTCACTTGTCCATGATGAGTGTGGATATGCCGTGTGGTCATCTGTGTGTCCTCTCCCCCTCTGGGAGTAAAGCTGCCTGGGTGGGAGAATGCTGAGAGAACTCCCAGCACTTGAGTTCTTACTCCTGTTTCTAAGAGCTCTTGCTTCTCATTTTTATGCTCCTGGTTGACAGGTGGATAAAACCCAGCACAGTGAAAGTCATAGGAGAAATTCAGTCCAGTCCCACACTCTTGAAGTCAGCCAGTTGGTCTGATTACAGAGAAGTGAAGACCACCCGTAATCTGAATTAATGCCACAAACCCTGTTTAATCATGGCCAGTGGATGCACATACACGCTCACAAACACACGCACTCTCACACACCATAACAATAACAGCTCAAGCACGCCAGCACTGTGAACGAGAGGGGATATTTTGCCAAGCCCACAGTGGACAGAAGCACCAGGGGGTTTAGGATTTGAAAAGTCTTTCTTCTCACCCTCCCTTCCAACTCTACTTCTTCCACCCTGGGGAGTAGAGCATGTCATCTTTTGGGTAAACAAGGCTTCTTGATATTCAGGGAGCATGGCACACCAGTGCAGAACCTGTGGAACATGACGGCCCTGGTAAAAGGAGGTTTGATGAGTTACGTATAAATGAATCAGAAACAGATGGATGAGATTTTTTGCTAAAATACACATGGGTTTTACAATTAGGGGAAGAGAGGGGTTGTGAGGAGAGCTTTGGCAAAAGGTCCGCAGGCTCTGCCGGACCCTACCGAACCGCTCAATGAGACCAGAACACAGCCAGGGTCAACTTTTATCATTAATGGATAACATACAGCCCATGACCACACACAAGCCATGAAATAGAAACGACCCTAATAAATATGGCCACGCATCAGCAAGATTTTCAGTTTGTGACAAGAATAAAATGGCTTATGTTATGTTATGTAATTGCATGACATGCATCCCACAAGCCAGCAGTTGACTGGGAATGTGAACCTGATGGAGGTGTTCTCGGTACCTCACCCCCTTCCTGGCATCTGGGCACTCGATCACGGTCTTCCACAGGGAGTTAAGAAGAGATGCTTTTGGATTCTAATGTGCTTTCCTTTCCTTCTTGCCACATCTCTTTACTAATTGAAAACTGACAGCAAACATACCCTCAGCCACAAATATCTAGAAGAAAATGGAGACATTTGGACAGGCTGAAGTACTTGGAGTTTTATGAGCTCTAATAAGGTTAATCAAGGCTCTGGAAAGAATTTTGTTTCATGGTGGACTCAACAAAACAATGAGCTGGGACCTACAGTGATTGGCCGGCGGGGGAGGCCTGGGAGCGGGGCCCTGATGTACTGCTGGTTAAGCTGGGTGAGGCCACACCGCAACTTCTTTCCACGCTGACGCAATCATGGTGGAACTTGGACGCTGTCTGTCGCTTGGCCTTCAGACTGCTGTCAGTTTCCGATCACTGTAAGTCCTCAAGAAGCCTCCTCTGAAGCTCTCACTGCCGACTTGATCCCTCAGTGACTTTGTTTTCTGAGGCACGTTTTCCCACCTCATTTCTTTATGGCAATGTTACACACTCCAGGTGGGGATGCTTTGGGGTTGGCTGAGGAGCAAACAGGAAAGAGCCACTGGGCAGGAATAGCCAAGGAGAAGGAGAAGCTGGTAAATGGGGGCCTGGGGGTGTGGTTCCATCCCTTTATTAGCGCCATTGTCCGGTCCCTCACATGCCAGAAGCAGGGGCGTGACATCCCTTTCCCTGACCCATCCTTCTTCCCCTCCAAAGGAGCTCTGAGTGGAGGAGGACGGTTGTACCAGCCAGTGGGTTCTGAGGCCTGGCTGAGCCAGAAGCCTCCCCACCACCAGGCTGCTCTGGCGTGGGTGGCAGGTGCCCCTGCTGTGGGTGTCTCCACCGAGGACCAGGCGGCCTGGAACTTCATCTTCAGTGCCCCCACCTGCTTCCTAAAGTGCTCCCCACCCTTTTCCCTCAGTCCCTTCCGTGACTTTTCCCTGACATCCTAGGAATGACAACTTCTTAGGAGAAGAGATTATAAACTGTTCTGGGATGGGGGCGGCTTCGAATCTGGATGCACAGTGCCTAGCCCAGTGGTCGGCAAACTCATTAGTCAACAGAGCCAAATATCAACAGTACAACGATTGAAATTTCTTTTGAGAGACAAATTTTTTAAACTTAAACTTCTTCTAACGCCACTTCTTCAAGATAGACTCGAAAAGCCACACTCAAGGGGCCAAAGAGCTGCATGTGGCTCGCGAGCTGCTGTTTGCCGACCACGGGCCTAGACCATCATGGGCCCACCACAAATGCTGGGAAACTTCTAAGACTATGGATCTCCCGGCACTTGCAGCTCAGTGCATTGCCGCGATAGGGGCACAAAAAGTTATGACCTGATGCCCCTTTTCAGCCCATCAGCATTTTCTTCCTTTCCTCCCCCCCCTCCTCCTCCAGTTCTACGTGTCCCCGCTCCTGTGTGTTGATGGGACCTCCCCCCAGCAGCATTCTTCATACTCTCTCCCCCAGTAGTGTACTGAACTTGAAGCCCGAGTTTAACTGTGCCAGGTCTCATTCCCTCTATTCTGGAAAAGAAAAAAGTGTCCACTAATTTCCTGCTAATGGATCACTTAGCTATGCCTCCAGATAACATATGCCCTAAGTCAGGGAGTGGCCGCAGTGGTGGGAACTCCAGGCTGCAGACTGACGTCCTCAGAGTGAGCTCCCCAGTGCCTTTCCTTCAGTAGGGAAATGGCATGCAGCATCCGAAAGGGCATGCCCTTTTGGTAGACAGATCTGAGTAGTTCCCTGGCTCTCCCACTTATGAGCCATGGAAAAGTAAAGGAGGCAACTTACATAACTTCCCAGAGCCCATTGGATATGAACATTCACCCTTGGGGTTAGTGCAAGGATGGGGTGAAATGATGCATGTAAGTCTAGCACAGTGCCAGGCACACAGCAGACACAGACACACAATAAACCCCAATTCCTTTCCATTTCTCTCAGTTATTAATTTGCTGCCACAACGAGCTATTTATAACAGCCTGCTCTTGCCAAACACTGCAATTGCACTGCACAGATGCTGCCTGCCCCTCCTAGGAATTGTTCCCATTGTTGTTAGGGGCCTGGGGCTTTCCACTTCTCCAAGGGGCCCCACCTTACCTGAGCAATCGCTGGCAGATCAGATGCTCCAGGGTGGCCACTCCCCAGCGAGTTCTTCCAGATGCAGCATTCCTCTGGTTAGTCCTCCATCCTGCTATCACGGTTCTCGCTGGCTTTCCTGAGGAGGCTTTGAGGGCTGCCTCTATCCCACAGCTGAGGGTCAGCTTCCCAGGAGAAGGGGAGTATCCAAAAGACCAGACTTCCCCAGTTACCATCTCTGCACCCCAGGCGCCAGGCGGGGATTGCCTCGGGAGCAAGGTTGGTGGGTCTCAGCAGAGGCGGGTGGAGCAGGCCATGAAGCTGGACTCAGAGCTCATCCCCTGGAGTGTGGATCTCCCCTGACCAGCTCGCTGCCGCGCTAATAAATATCCAAGCCTTCAACGGGAAAATAAATTATCCCCCCACCGCGAGGCAAAACAGTCGTGATAAATTGTCGTTTTAGTCAACAGTGTTTAAAGTAGAATCAGTAAAGTGTGAGTAATGATGGCTGAGTCAAAAGTCCTGTATTAAACACAATGGTCTGATGGTGGGGGGCGGGGGCAGTCTTCAGAGCAGAGCGAATACAAGTTTAACTAAAACAACTCTTATTCAGGGTGGGGGAAAGGAATTGGGATGTATTATCCTACTCATTTTATTTTATTTTTTTTTCTGTAGCAGCAGCTCTCAGGGTGTCCTGGGCATAAAGTCAAGATCTCCATTTACCAGAGATGTTTAGAAAACATGCTCTTAAAAGTGGGAACTACCACGCTTTTGACTGGACAACAGAAATATGGTTAAATTCGTTCAGTGTAATGAGGGATCCTGAGGGAATTATATGGTATGGCTATGGTTCCCAAAAGAGGGTGCCTGAGAAGGATTTCTGGGGAGAAAAAAACTAGAGGATTTTTGCTTTAAAAAAAAATAGGGCACAGTGGTTGGTTACTTATGTGACTCTGTTTTCAATATTTATACAGCCTACTGTACAATGTACAGTCAAGCCTCACTAATTTCAACTAGGATTAGGGAAGAATCAGAATGAGGGGAAGTTGAGGGTATTAAATGTATTAAATGAACTGGCTTTAAAGTTCTGGAACCATGATGATAACAATAGATAACACTTATTGAGAATTTACAGTACTCTAGGCCCACTGTGGACCACTGTACATGAGTTAACATTAACTAACTTGCCCAGGGTCAGGTAGGTGGCAAGTGATCTATCTAGTCAGGATTCAAACTCATGTCTTCCTGTTTCCAAATCTGCACCCCTAACCACTATGCTGATGGTTAACCTATAAATTTTATTTTATTAGGTTCTGACACATGGGATTACTCAAAATAATAAGTGTGCCAAATGGGCATCATATGAGTTCATGTTTAATGATTACAGACATTTAGTTAGTAATATTAATACCTGTCACATTAACTGTTGACGAGCAAATGTGCAAATAGCTAAGGTGCTTTAAAATGGTTTATTTTCAAGGATACAATGCCCTTGTATTCTTATTTATGTTGTAGACATTATTAAATTTAGTTGAGGATTTGAGACAGCTTAGTCTAGGTCTAGATTACAAAAGAGCACCCCTCCTCTGATTTAAAGTTCATTCTCTCTCCTTTGTTATTGAGTGGTAACGCTGAACTTTCTCTAACGGTACTTTGCTTAATAGATCACTTCCTGTCTCTTCTTCATTTTACCCTTTTTTCTCTGTGGTGGTCAACTGTTACTTTTTCATCTGTCCAACATCCCTTCATTTGAAGAACTGTTTTTCTCTGAATTCGCTAGAGCTGCCAATCAGAAGGACATGTCTTCTCTGCCACAGGAGTGAGCATATGCTATAGGCTTGCCATTCAGAACATCTTGTATCTATGGACATTGTGATGATTTCCAAGTAACCATAGGTCCCCAGCATGATCAGAGTCTTTCTGATAGGGATGTGTATAAATGCTATATATACATCCATTTCTTTGGAGAGAGAGAGAGGGAGAGAACAGGAGAGGAGAAGAGAGGAGAGAACAGTTGAGAGGAGAGGAGAGAGGGAGGGCAGGAGAAGAGAAGAGAGAAGAGGTGAAAGGGGAAGTATTTTTAGATGTGTGAGTTTTAACCCTCTTTAGAACTGAGGCTGGTGATAGCTATCTGTAAATATACATGAATGGATGCTAATAATGAAGTCAATGCAGAGGAAATCAGGGCTGAGAGATGGAGCGAGGGAACTTTGAAAACATTTTGAACAATGCCCCTTAAGCTTTACGATCAATGAGCAATTCATTTCTGATGACCATAGGTGATAACCAGTTGTTATGCCAGATTACTATCCCTGAATACTAATGAATTTTCACAGGCTTCATCCCAATGATATCAGATTTCCAAACCTAAATTCCTTTCATTTTCCCAAGCTTCTGTGCAAATTACCCCCAGTACCAGTTTCTGTGTAAGTTCAGATTTTTTGTTACAGGTACTTTATCAGGAATACATTTATTGTTCAGGTTCTTGGTTTCTAAATTTAGCAGAATGCATTTATTGAAAGTCCTTTGGATAATTCACAGAATTGATCCAAAGCTAGAACATCAAATTAAACAATGGGCAAGGACCAAGGAAAACTTGGCAACAGAAAACATCCTCCAATTGTCCTTGCATTATTATGTCACTGAAGTCAGAATCAAAGTCTTGGAGGATAACATACTGTTACCACTGTGTAAGTAACATGCCTATGCCCATTTATGTTAAGGAGCTTTGTGCTTATGTTCATAAGGGATAGTGAATACTATATAGTAGTTTCCTTGTGATATTTACTTTTTGCTCTCAGAGTAATGCTGGCTTCCAAAAAAAAATGAATCGGAAAGTGTTCTCTCATCTTCTATTTCTGAAAGATTTCATGTATAATTGGTATTACTTTCTTCATATATTTGGTAGAATTTGCCAGTGAAGCTATCTGGGCTTGGACTTTTCTTTTTGGGAAAGCTGCTAATGACCAAATCCAATCATTTAAACATAGTGGGAGGACCATTCAGATTTTTCTGTTTCTTTTTGTGTCAGTTTTGATAACCAGTGTCTTCAAAAATTTGTCAAGTTAATATTTTTTATCCTTTAAATGTCTATATGACCCCTACTAATGTCCTCCTTTTCCTGATCAATCTGTCTAGAGCTTTAACAATAAGTAATTATTTCAAAGAACCAGCTTTTGGTTTCATTGATATATCTCTATTATTTTCTCTTTTCTGTCTCTCATTAATTTCTGTTCTTATTTTTATTTTGCTTACTTTGGGTTTAATTCACTTTTCTTCTATGTTTATAAGGTGGAAATTTAGATAATTGATTTGAACCCTGTCTTTTCTGGTATTGGTTCTTAATATTATGAGTTTTTCTCCAAAGACTGCTTTCATTTACCCCAAAATTTTGATATTTTTTCACTTTGTCAGAACTCTTCTTTTTTAGGACTCTTCTTAGTTGGAGAAATTTTAGTTGTTATTTTATGATAGTGCCTAATCTTTATTGTCTTATTTTTCCAGTGACACTGGAACTTCTGAATCTGTTCTTCATATCTTAATCTTTCCTCCATCCCAAATAGCTCTATGTTTCCTTTTCAATTATAGACAAATCATTAGGCCAAAATTTAACTCACTTACTTGATCCTTAACTGTGCCAGAAAATACATTGAATGCTTATTTCAATAAATTTTTTTTCTAACATCTCCAACTGGCATCTTTGTTCCAAAATCATATTTCCTGTTTTATAGATGTAATACCATTCTTTATGAGAGTGATGTTTTAAATTATGCTGAAATTATAAATTTTACCTATAATTATATTAATGATCCCTTTTCATACCTCAATTTCCTCATCTTGATTGAGGAAACACTTCTGAGCAGACAATTCTCACAGGAAGACATACAACTGCCCAACAGATATATGAAAAGATGCTTAACTTTACTAGCTATTAGGGAAATGCAAATCAAAACCACAATGAGCTATCACTTCACACCTGTTAGAATGGCTATCATCAGCAATTCAAGAAATAGTAAGTATTGGAGAGGTTGTAGAGAAAAAGGAACCCTCATACACTGCTTGTAGGAATTTACATCCGTATTCATTATGGAAAACAGCATGGAGGTTCCTCAAAAAATTAAGAATAGAACTACTATATGACCCAACAATCTCTCTTCTGTGTGTCTACCCCCCAGATTTGAAATTTTTATTTGTAAAGAAATATGTCTTCCTATGTTCATTGCAGTGTTATTCATGATGGCCAAGACATGGAAATAACCAAGTGTCCTTCATGAAGAAGATGTGGTACATATATACAATGGAAGGTATACACTGAGTGGCCAGATTATTATGATCTCTGAACGCATAATAATCTGGCCACTCAGTGTGTATACACACACACACACACACACACACACACACACACACACACACACACATATATATTAGAGGCCCAGGGCATGAATTCGTGCATGGGGTCCGGCCAGCCTGGCCAGGGGGAGGGGACATGGGCGGTTGGCCTGCCTGCCTGCTGGTCGAACTCCTGGTTGAGGGGACAATTTGCATATTAGCCTTTTATTATATAGGATATACACTGAGTGGCCAGATTATTATGAGTTCAGAGATCATAATAATCTGGCCACTAAGTGTATATATATATGTATGTATACTACTCAGCCATTAGGAAAGATGAAATACTGCCATTAGTGTCAACATGGATGGATACTGAGACTATCATGCTAAGTGAAATAAGTCAGATGGAAAAACTCAAGAACCATATGTTTAGGGTGGGGCAAAAGTAGGTTTATAGTTGCGAGTACATGAAACACAGAGTTTATGGTGTGAACCATCATGACTTTTCCACTTTTGAGATAACCTCCTGAGGATTGCTGCACATATTCTGAGTGACTTTTTTCTCTCTGTAATAAATTTCATCTGTTGAGGGATGCCTTATTGATAATTTTCCCTTAGAGTGCAATTCATATTCAGAACATCATTTATTGTTGTGTAATAGACCACCTCAACACTTAGTAGCTTAAAATATAAACACAGCTAGTTCATGGGTCAGCAATTTGGGCTTGCTTAGCTGGGTGGCTGGGATAACTGTGGCTGACTGAGCTTACTTAAGCATTTGCTGGCAGCAGCCTGGTCAGCTGAGGTTTGGCTGGTCTAAGATGTTTCAGCTGTGATGGCTTGTCCCTGCTTTAGTGGTGTCCTATTATCTAGCAGGCTAGGCTGGACTTGCTCATATGGCAGCAATAGCAGGGGTTTCAAGAACAAGCATGGGAGCATGGGTGTAAGGCATCTTGAGGCCCAGACGCAGAACTCAGTGTGGCTTCTACTATATCCCACTGGCCAAAGCAAACCCAGTTTCAAGGAGTGGAAAAGGAGGCTCCATTTGTTGATTAGAGGTATAGCAAAGAACTGTGGCCATTTGTACAACAGACCACATTTTTTATATAAAAATTTATCTTGTTCATGACTTTTAAGTTTCTTTATCCTGGTAGCGGTGGTGGTGGTGAGCTTTTTAAACACTTCTCCATGTATTCAGTTTCTCATTTTCTGTTTAACTCTTTGGTTCTATCTGCAGTTTATTTTGGCATGTGCTGTAAGACAGCTCTTCAATACACTTCCCTGTAAAAATGGTTGTATATCCGAATTTCAAATAATTTATTGAAATTTTTAAATGATTATTTTAGAGAGCTTACTTTAGCACATAGTGAGTTTTTATAGACAGTTGGGTCTATTTCTGGACTCTTTTTATTGAATGGTTTTAATTTTGCTTAAGTACCCCTCCATTTTAATTATGGTTTCTTCATGATACGTTGTAATGACAAATAGCGGTAAATACTCTTATTATTCTTTTTTTCAGACTTTTTGTTATTCTCATGTTTTTCCCCCTTGTAAACTAGCACCATTTTCTCAATATCATACTAATATAGCCTTCAATTAAAAATATTATGGGAAGAAAAGTCAATTTTTGCAAGTTTCTTAATACTTGAATGATAATTATCTCTATATATTTAAAATATAAAAAATATTCATAGTAATACTTATTATTTTAAAATAAACTCCCCAAAATTCTTCCAAGTAATTTTTACTTTATTTCCATTCTATTATAAATAGGATCTGGATCTTTTTCTAAAACTGATATATTACTTGAATAGTTATTGCCAGTTCAAAAGAGTGGCTTTAACTTTTGAGGATTTATCTTGAACTTCGTTCCTTTACCTAAATTCTTTTATGACTTCTAGTGGGTTTTCTCATGATTTTTTGGCTCTATAACCACATGAGCTAATTTCTGTAATAAATCATGCCTTGACCGGGAATTGAATCGTGACTTCCTGGTTCATAGGTAAACATTCAACCACTGAGCCATTCTGGCCAGGCTATCCTCCTGCTTTTTAATTCTTTTTTCTTTTTGTTGCTCTAATTGAGTATTTTTTTCTACTTTGTCTTCCAAGTCACAGATTTTATCTAATATACTTTTGATTCCTTCCAGTGTATTCTTGGTGTTAGATGTGTTATTCTTTATTTCCAACTGATTCTCATTTATAGTTTTTATATCTTGTTTCATGCTATTGTAGTACCCACGGAGTTTTTTGAAATTCTCACCATGTTCCTTGAGCATCCTTATAACCATTACTTTGAACTCTATATATAATAAATAGCTTGCCTCCATTTCATTTAGCTCTCTTTCTGGTATTTCCTCCTTTTCTTTCATTTGGGGGTTGTTTCTTGTCTTCTCATTTTTGCTATCCCCCCTTTTTTGTTTCTGTGTGTTAGATCAAACTGCTATACCTCCCACTCTTTGTGGGTAGCCTTATGTAGTATGTGTGGGACCTAGCGGTGCAGTCTCTTTGATCTCCTTACCTGTGTGAGTTATTTGGGCTCTCCTATTTTAATTGGTCTTGAATGTTGTTGTCCCATTCATGGATGAAGTCTCCTTTCAGGCAGGCTGACTGTGCTCACCCCTGTGCAAGCTGTTGTGCAGGTGCTAATGTGACCTAGGTTGTGTCAGTCACCTCACTTTTGGCCTCACCCCACACTTCATGACTGAGCTCTGCTGCTTGCCAGCCACAACTCACCTCATGTCATTCAGCATTCTATCTGTATTTTTGATATAGTCATCCTAGTGAGTGTGAAGTGGTATCTCACTTTGGTTTTGATTTTTATCTTCCTTGATGGATAATGATGTTGAGCATCCTTTCTGGTATTTATTGGCCATTTGTATATCTTGGTTAGAACACTGTCTACTCATATATTTTTCCAATTTGTAATTAGGTTATTTTTCTTTCTATTATTGAGTTGTAATAGTTTCTTGAATATCCCTGATAAAAGTCTCTCATCAGGCATATAATTTGTAAAAACTTCTCCCATTCTTTGTATTATCTTCTCACATTTTATTGATTTCCTTTGAAGCATAAACATTTTTAATTTTGATAATGTCCAGTTTATTTTTCTCCCAATGCCTATATTTTTGGTGCCATATCTAAGGAACCAAATATTTACATGCATGTTTTCTTCTAAGAGTTTTTATCAATTTGACTTTTATACTATGTCTTTGACCTATTTGGAGTTAATTTTTGTATATGGGATGAGGTAAGGATTTAATTTCCTTCTTTTGCAAAGAATATCTAGTAGTCTGAGCACTATCTGTTGAAAAGGCTATCCTTTCCCCATTTTAACAAGGCACTTTTAATAAAAATAAATTGACTAAATAGTCAATGCATTCATATACTAGTATTCCATCTCTCTCAGCCATCTGAATTCTTTTTCAATACCATTGTTAAAGAAAAAAATATTCAACACTTGTTAAAATGGATAGGAAGACTTTATTCAGGACTATTACAATAAGAGCATTGCAATAGGGAAGAGAGATTGGGCCCAACTCCAAATACAGCAAATAAATCTGAGGGTTTAAAGCTAATAAGAAGAATGAGGGCGGTCAGTGCATGAAAAATTACTATGAGGAGACACAGAGTGTAGAAGGATTCATGCTAAAGTGGCTTAATAGAATTCTTACTGAAGGCAGGCCATGGTCATCAGATATCAAGGGTGGAAGATGGGAAATTTGATCAGATATAATAAGTGATCAGATATAGGGTGATTCTCACTAAACTGAGTTAGTATATTTTGCTTAAATTGGACTAGGCAAGGACAGACATGGAAGCCCAAAGTTGAGGACTAGTTGATAAAAGGGTTTAGAGGATCCTGAATAAAGTTTGGTTAAGGAGAGAGTCTTTGTCACCATGCCAAGATAATCTGACCAAGTTCTCCTCATGTTCCTATGCAATTATCATAACCAAGTTATAAGTAAACAACCCTGCAAAATATTAGGGCCAGCTCTGCCAAATTCAATTCAATTATCCGCCAAACATTGAATCTGCCTTCTGTCAATGAATTCTCAATTATTGTTATACTAGAGGCCCGTTGCAGGAATTTCCTGCAAGAATAGGGCTTCCTGTGGACTGTCGCCACTGCCCCGTGCTTTCCCTCCCGCCGCCACCCTGCTTTCCACTTTCCCTCCCTTTTCCTTCTATGCTGTCTTCAGTTTTCACTCCAAGCCTGCATATGCAAATTAACCGCCATCTGTGTTGGGTTAATTTGCATACCACTCAGATTGGCTGGTGGGCGTAGCGGAGTGATGGTCAATTTGCATATTTCTCTTTTATTAGTGTAGATTCCATTCCCAAATTCAATACCCTCCAAACCTACTCCCAAACATATTCTCTCCTCTTCTGCCACACATATCAGGCAAGTTCTGTAATTATTTGGTGTATAAGTCATTTCAACTTAAGGAATTATTGTACTCCCCTTAGACTATTCTGAGACCTGCCTCTTGTTTCTAGTATGATGGCAATGAAGAGTGGTAGGGGCAAGCATCATGGAAAGACCAAATATCAACTTGAGAGGCACCTAATCCAGATGAATATTTCTATTCCATATTGTAGGAGATCAATTTGGAAACTCACTTTGATATGAGATACCTGTCAAGGCTACCTATCCAGTCTCAACTTCAGTTCTGCCATTCTTAAACCAGATCCTGGGCCTGGTTTTCAGCACAGTTTGCCTTGCAACTGAGAGATGAGAGTCTTCTTAGAGCAGCCACAAAGGCCTTTGGTTTTCAGTGGATATCCTAAACCTATCAGTTTATGTTTTCAAAGCTTTTAACATAAGCACAAGAAGTCAGCCTCGCACAAATCCATTATTCTCATTGCTTACATACTATTCAAATACCATAGTACTGAATAACTCAATGTCTTATCTTCCATATGCACCTTACCCCAATTAGACACAGATGAAATCCCAAGTAATTGTGATGCCATTACAACTCAAGGGTTGTCACTATCCTAGTTACTACCAGCAGTGAGGTCTCTATTGCTTTCAGACCACTGAGTTATCAACCTCTAAAATCCAGTCTTGAGTGTCTGCTTTCCACGGTCACTCTCTGTGTCCACTGTTTTATACTAGACTAGAGGCCTGGTGCATTAAATTCATGCACGGATAGAGTCCCTAGGCCTGGCCGGCATTCATGGCCAATCAGGGCCTTCTGGCTGCTGGCTGGGGCCTTCGTTCCTTGGCTGCTGGCTGCTGGCCAGGGCCTTCCTTTGTTCCGCGCCACCCCCTGGTGGCCATCACACATCATAGTGAGCGATCGAACTCCTGAGGGGACACTTTGCATTTTAGCCTTTTATGTACTATATAGATTCCCCTGATGCAGAGCCCAGCATCAAAGCCTGCGTGCTACTACTTTTTTAGGGAATGAAATACCTGGAAAGCAGAAATTAGGAGAAATGGGTAGCAAGGAAAGAAGGGAGTACAAATATAAGGGTATATCACCATTTGGCCACCACTTGATGTCAAGTGCAACTGATTGTTCAATATCATGAGATCATCTTTAGAATGGTTTGTTTGGGAAGATCATTAAATCTTCTATAGTCAAATACTTGCTCCATAGATATTAACTTCCTCACACTCTGGTTTGGGCATGCATGGGCACCAAATGGATCTTACAGCATCTTGTGCCTCATCAGCAACAGGGACTCCCTAAGGATGGAGATGAGAGGCAGGTGATATGGGAATGAGTAAAAGTGCTCTTGGGTTTGTGCTTTTGTGAAGTTCACTGATGTGGTGGCAACTGAGTGAAGTCCATGTAGAGATGACCTCTGATGGGGGGTTGGGGTGAAACAAATGGTCAAGAGTCCCAGGTGTAGGTGAAGGCAAGAGGACATGCTTATTGATTTTTAGAGAGAGAGAGAGAAAGAGAGAGAGAGAAAGAGAATGAATCATCGATTTGAAAAAAATATTGATCAGTTGTCTCCTGTACATGCCCTGACTGGAGATCGAACCCACAACCTAGATATGGCCCTGATCAGGAACCGAACTTACAACCTTTTGGTGTTAGGAATGACGTTCCAATCAACTGAACCACACTGGCCAGGGAGACACCTAAATATTTAATATGCAATCAAAATGCATCTGTTTCAAAGAGTATAATTTAGGGTACCATTATTAAGCAAAGCATAGTAAGACTGATGACTTGCATGCACATGAAAAATATATGGGATGAAAAGCTTATCGAACCAGCATTTCAATAGTATTTGTTCTTGGATGAGAATGAACCAAGTGATGCTGCTGTAAAATGTAGCTCTGTAGTAGAGGAATCAAACATGCCAGGGTCCTTCAGTCATTTATATTTCCCCTCTGGCACCTTGAGGCATTTGCATGTTAGACTTCTGTGTAAAGGAATAATGATAGTGTACCATCTACTGAGAGCTTACCATGTTTTGGGTGCTTTATATAATGTATTTATTTAATCTTCTTAACAGCCTTCGAAACTATGTATTAAAGTTAAAGAAAACGAGTTGTAGACAAATGACTTTAATTTGCCCTAATTACACAGCTAACAATGGTAGAGCAGGAATGAAATCCAGAAACATCTGGCCATCAAGCACATCTGCTGAGATGCTACTGCATGCACTGCATTAGGGTTCTTCAGGAAAACAGAGCCACCATTTATATTATATATAATGTTATGAGATATACATTTATTATAAAAAATTGGATCGTGGCTGGCAAGTTCCAAGATCTGCAGGTGGTTAACAAGCTGTAGACTCAA
>NC_137089.1:7873891-8211391 GCF_951640355.1 Cnephaeus nilssonii | reverse complement strand
TGGATCCTTACATCAAGCTGTGGCCAAGATAAAAACTGGTTTGAGCATTCCAACCCAGACTCCTCTAGTCTTCCCACATTTGCATTGCTTCCTGGCAGACTTTCTAGGACCCCGAACTTTCACTGGGGTTTCTCAGTATCTCTTTTCTCTTAGCCGCCTCTGTCTTCTCAGCCCCTCCCTTGTTTTAATGTGTCTCCTGAGCCTTCTAGTCCTCTCAGTGTTTCTCCCTGGTCCCCACTGACATCTCGAGAGATGTGGGTGGGATTTTCTTGCCTGGTGACTTGAGTTCCCCTTTTCCACATATCATCAGACAGTTTCATTTTTTCAGGATGATGGGGCAATGGGAAATAATTTCCCAGTTTAACATACTCATTAACCCCCTTCCCACCCCCCACCCCCTCACACACATAACACACACACATCCATAATCCAGTGTGGACACTATATATTTGCAGCAGTGCGTTTATTTATTTAGAAATGTATCAAAATTATTCCTGATACTTACTTGATGCTTTCTGAGTGTCATTGCACTAAGCACTTTATGCTAAACTAACAATAAGTATTTCAATATACGATCTCTCTTAATTCTTATAACAGTACTAAGCAATATGTATTTTTATCCTCATTTTATAGGGGAGCAAATTTAACCTTGGTTACAGGCTTAAAAGTTATCTAGTTGACTATTTTAATCAAAAACCCTTTTTCTTAACCTTTCCATCAAGGCTTCTAAGCTTGGCACTACTGACATTTGGGAGCAGATGATTATTTGTCATCGGGGGCTGTCCTGTGCATTGTGGGAAGATCCGTAGCATCTCTGACCTCTACCCACTAGAGGTTCGTGTCAACCAAAATTGCTCCAGACATTCATTTCTTCTGGAGGAGAAAACCACTGCTCTGCATGATGCCAGTACACAGAAGTTTCCTCAGCTATCCATATAATGTAGCCGATCTAGACAAAGCTCTATCCGTTCACCAAGGCTTGTTTGGCACTGAGAAGATCTCAATCATGGTCAATCCCAAGAAACGGGAAGGAGGCAGCCGGGGCACCTTGCAGAGGCCCTTGAGAAGCCCAGACATGGGAGCTTCCACCACCCACTCCCGAACATGCTTCTGAGAAGTCGGGTAGGATTTCTGAAACAGAAAGCTGACGATGGGTGCATCATTACACATTCAAGTTTATAAACATAGTGTAGGATGACAAACTCGCACCCACCTTTCCAAGGAAGGGGTGAAGCCACATGTGACTAACTTCATGGATTTTGAATAGAGTGTAGAGCGACTGGCAGCTTCCAGACCCTGCTCTCAGTCTGTTCCCAGTCTGAGCTGTGTTGACGTTTATGAATTCTGCCTCTTCTTAATGACCCCAGTCAGGACTGGAAGCATCAGATGCCAAGCTAACATTTTTAAAAAAATATATACTTTATTGATTTTTTACAGAAAGGAAGGGAGGGGAATAGAGAGTTAGAAACATCGATGAGAGAGAAACATCGATCAGCTGCCTCCTGCACACCCCCTACTGGAGATGTGCCCGCAACCAAGGTACATGCCCTTGACCGGAATCGAACCTGGGACCTTTCAGTTCACAGGCCGACGCTCTATCTACTGAGCCAAACCGGTTTCGGCAAAGCTAACATTTTTTAATAAACCTTTGTAACTCTATTTTCTATGGATTCTAACTCCCTAGTTGTTGTTGTTTTTTGTTTTGTATTTTTATCCT
The DNA here is from genome assembly GCF_951640355.1 of Cnephaeus nilssonii. Classification (NCBI taxonomy): domain Eukaryota; kingdom Metazoa; phylum Chordata; class Mammalia; order Chiroptera; family Vespertilionidae; genus Cnephaeus; species Cnephaeus nilssonii. The sequence goes on along the minus strand of NC_137089.1, from coordinate 8,209,674 downwards.
TGGTTTGTTTTTTCACAAATGCAATAAGTGGGTCTACTTTCAAAAAGGGGTTCACTTATCAAATAACACTCTGAGGCCTTGATTTATACGTATCTAACTCATGGAGTACTTTCTCCATGATCCTCACAGGCACATATTTCCGCTTCTTAACTATACCCTATTGTCAAAGAGCTTGTTAATATGACATGAAAAATGGCGCTGGATGCTGGCTTAACTTGAAACTGCTACCTGATCTAGACTTTAGGATGGGTAGAGCTCCCAGGAGGAAAGAAAATGTTAGCTATGACCTGGTTGATGACAAGTAGTATAAACTGAATTGCATCCCCCCACTCATATTGAAGCCCTAACTCCCAATACTATTTGGACATAGGGCCTTAAATATAGTTATAGGGTAGGCCTCTAATATGACAGGACTGATATAAGCAAAGGAAAGCACACCAGAGATTTCTCTATCGGCACATGCACAGAGGAAAGGCCATGTGAGGACACAGCAAGAAGGTGGCTGCCTGTAAGCCAGGAAGAGAGCTCTCACCAGAAACCAACCCTGAAGGTACCTGATCTTGGACTTCCGACCTCCGGAACTGTGAAAAAATAAATTTGTGTTGTTTAAGCCACCCAGTCCATGGTATTTTGTTATGGCAGCCCTAGCCGGCTTACACAACTAGAAATGAGACAGATAAAGGAGGAGCGAGAGGGTTTGGGGCTGAGGGGATGGGTGAAGAACAAGCCTGGAGTGAGGATGGAGAGTGGTTCTCTTCAAGAGAAGACTTAGCAAAACTTTCTCTCACACACAGCATGTTATTCCATGCAACATCTGCCAACCAGCTCCACGTTCTCATATCATGCCCACCATGGATCTGATGATAGAATAGAAATGTTTTTTTCTTGGGTCAAAGAAGAAAGTCTGATGTATGTGGTGAATATCTAAAACCCCTCACTTATGTGTGTCTTCAACCTCAGTGGTCTAATGTGTTTGGTTACTAACATTGGATAACATATTTAAAATGGAACAGGCTTTGCAGAGAACAAGTGCTTAATAAAGGGTGAGATGAGCAAATGAAACACATAGCCTAATTTATTTATTGTGAAACCCTGTAAATCATATTATAATGCTAATAAGTTTTAAGCTTACAGAAATTCAATTTCTGGGTATTTATCTGAAGAAATTCAAAGTACTAATTTGAAAAGATATATCCACCCCTATGTGCATTGTAACATTATTTACAATAGTCAAAATATGAAAGCACCATTAAAAAGAAGGAGTACTTATATTCATGATGGGATATTATCTGGCTGAAAAAAGAATGAAATCCTAACATTTGTGAAAACAAGGATCGACCTAGAGGGTATTTTGCTAAATTAAATAGGTCAGACAGAAAAAGACAAATGGCATATGATTTCAGTTATATGCAAAATCTAAGATCCAAAATGCAGAAACAAAACAGACTCACAGATACAGAGAACAAACTGATAGTTGCCAGATTAGTGGGAGGAATGTTGGGGGACTGGGTGAAAATGTGAAAGGATTAAGAAGTACAAGTTGGCAAAAAAATAGTCACAGGGATGTAAAATACAGCCTATGGAATATAGTCAGTAATATTGTTAATGCCTGCGTATGGTGCCAGGTGGATACTAGATTTATTGAGCGTTATATAAATGCCTACCCACTTCGTAAGTTATATAAATGCCTAGCCACTGTGTGGTACACCTGAAACTAGTATAATATTGAATGTCAACTGTAATTGAAAACACATTCACAGAATTATTTTAAACAAAGAGTAAATATAATTGTCTTGTTGTTTCAGAGTTAACACCTTCCTTGCTCCAGAAAAAGAGAAAATAATGGAAGCAAAGGAACATCATCATCCTTACTTTAATTATGGGCATGCTCTTTTCTTTACAGGCAAACTAAAATTAATGGTTGATATGTCCAATAATTTTTGACAACTACACAATGTGAAGACAAATAAGTCCAAAAATCTTTTTCACAGGAGCTTTGTTTTGCTTAGTGGCCTAAAAAAATTAGATGGTGTACTAGATCCTTCCCTACTTTTTTTTTTTTTCTTATGCCCATTCTTTCTATACTCTTACAATTCCTATTGAAGAAATATGCCTTAGTCTTTTCATATAATAGCAGGTTCATATTCTTTCTTACATAAACATGTTGCCATTCACTAAGGAGCATGGGTGATGCATCTTGCATGCTTATCAAGCCCCATAGGAACTTCCAGATTACCGCCTGCCTTGGGATTCCAGGTTTTATGCATAATCAATGATTTATGCAAACGTCGTACCATTTCCGAGCAGACTGCGACATGAGTATTTCCTAGTTCATACAAGGTTCAGCTATGCAGCCTACTTTCTGCTAGTCCTAGATCCTCCATCTCATCAAGTTCAGACTGTATCATCTCAGCTTATAATGCTGTCAATATAAAATGTCATAATCTGGTCAATGTGAGCAGTAAGTCAGATATTAACTTCCATGGTTTCTGTTTACTGCTGCGGTGAAGTTGTATAATGTGCAGCAACATTAATCTGTTTGGTCATCTTCGCATCATACATACATGCATAGGTGCTAAACATTTCGGTATGTCATATGCAGTCTACTCATTCTCCTTGATCTAGAGTGTTTATATAGCTCTAGTACAATACCCGTTATTAACTTAAATTGAAAAATATATGTAATAACATATTTAGGAAGACAAAAAGCCTCTGCAAAGAACAACATCATGAAATATAATGATAACATGCCTACTTACACAATGATAATGCACATGTTCACTGCCTAGCACATTTGTTTTACATTACATGTAGCAGGACACCAGGAATAACAGAATTACAAAAGGACATTTCTTTCCTAGTCTCCATTACTATAGTGGCGTGGTTATTGGCAGTGAAGAAAGAAATGGGAACACCCATTTTGAGTTTAGTGAAGAAAATAAACAATGGTAGTTAAGTTCACATTGTGTTTGTTTGTTTGTTTTGATAATCTCACCTGAGAATATATTTCCCATTGCTTTTTTCAGAGACAGTGAAAGGGAGAAAGGGAGAGAAGAAGAGAGAAACATCATGTGAGAGAGACATCCAGCCTGCACCCCTCGTTCCCCCACCCCCACAAGGAGAAGATACGAAAGCTGATGCTATAACCACTGAGTCACGCTGGCCAGGGCAAGTTCACATTGTTTCTGAGTACAAATACGCATGTGCCCAAACTCTACTTTTTTCCCCTAACTCTGAGATATGGTGCATCTTAAAGCGAGTAAAAACGTTTGCATAGATTTTATTTTTGCAGCAAGCACCAAAAATTAAATACATAAGGAATATCTCCTTTGGCTGTGTGCATTCTTAATACACACATGTTTAAGAAAAGCCACTATTGGAATCATTAACTCCAATGTATGAAAATCTGCATTTTTTGCTTTTGCATCCAAAGCTGTGAATTTCATTATGCTATGTCTAGGAAAGCTTGGAAACTTGCAATGAAAAAAAAAAAAGAAGTTGGGAGATGTTATTTTGTGATCTGTCATATGTTCTGTGAACTTTTTATAATAGAAAAGAGTCTCCGAAGACCCCTTTTCCTCACTCCTTTAACAAAGGCATGTCCCAGTTTATTAAAAAATCATACACAACAACACTGCTTGCCAGGTTTTGTCGTCCTAATGAAAATTTGGTCCAGCACACAAAAATTATCTGGAAAGATGCCTGAAATTTCCCTGCCACAGATGTTTCAACAGAAGGTGCTTGCATGCCTTTTGTTAATATGGCACCATACGGGACTCAGTGTGACCACTGCAATATAACCAGTAAGTAACACACACAGCGTGCGCGGCCTGCGCCAAGTTCTCCGTCTGTTGTGTGGGACTCATCTCCCATGGATTGAGACGTACCTTGATGAAACTGCATTGTCATGAAATGCTAATATTTGTGGATCGCCACACACAGAAAACATCCTACAAAAAAATGCAGGCGGTCCATTAAAATATTTCAAGTATTTCTTGGCATTGTTTTTTTTCTTCTTGTCATGTGCCAATTTACAGGAGTAACCCCACGAAGGAAAAAAAAAAATCTTTTCAAAGAGTATTAGTTTGGGGTAACATCATGAAAAGGCTGGGTGAACGTTGTTTCATTTGTATATGGAAGGCAAATGTATAGGCTGTCTTATAGATTGTTCTTTGCTTTAGATTTAGAATAGATATGACTCAATGCTCAGTTTTTGAAAGAAGAAGAATTTATTCACCCCTGCAGAGCCTGATAAAAATACAGGCACATCTAGGATGCTACTCACATACACTGATTTTTTTCTGCTGAACCCAGACAATTCCCGCAGATAAGACTTTGTGGAGTAACATTGTTTTCCATTCTAAGGAGCATATTTGCAGCTACCCAATACTTAGTCCATATTCAAATCTGGCTGCTATGTTCTGAAAATAATGTACAGATGGTTGGTAGAAAGCAGAAGAATCATTTACCCTGGTCATGAAGGGTGCTAATATGGAATATAGACACAGAATCACTAATTTTTGTTGTTTCTTAAATTATTATTTGGCTGCATACTAACACCTAAAATATACTAATTGTTAATTCTCACGTCAGGCTATTTTTTCCATTGACTTTTTTTTTTTCTTTTTTTGAGAGAGTGAAAGGGAGGGAGAATGAGAAAGGGGAGGAGGAGAGAGGGAGAGAGAGAGGGAGAGGGAAACATCAATGTGAGAGAGACACATGGATTGGTTGCCTTCTGAATGTGCCCCGACTGGGACCAGGGATGGAACCTGCAACTCAAGTACATGCTCTTGACTGGGAATCAAACCCGAGACCCTTTCCTGTGTGGGCCCATGCTGTAACCACTGAGCCACAATGGCCAGGGCACAATATACCACAATTTTTGTAACTCTGCTTGGGCATTCATAATCTCTTGGTATGTCAGGAAGCCTACAAACATAAAGTGAAATAGACTGCTCTCCAACTCTGAGGAACTATATGTTTAAGTTGCACTGTGTTTTTCAAAACAATAATTAATGTATTTGATTATGCTATTCTACTTGCTTCTTCTTCTTCTTTTTTTTAAATATATATTTTTATTGATTTCAGAGAGGAAGGGAGAGAGATAGAGAGATAGAAACATCAATAATGAGAATCATTGATCGGCTGCCTCCTGCACACCCCCTACTGGAGGGGATCGAGCCCGAAACCTGGGCATGTGCCCTTGGCCGGAATCGAACCTGGGACCCTTTAGTCTGCAGGCCAATGCTCTATCCACTGAGCCAAACCGGCGAGGGCTTCTTATTCTTCTTAAAGAAGGATTCTAACATGTTTTCTTTAAATATTTTCTTTTTTGGGGGGGTAAGAAAATAAAATTTAAATACTTCACCATGTTAATATCTCCATTAAAAAATTATAGTAAGCAACAATTAGTTGAAATTTGTCTTAAATTCTTACTTCTCTTTATAAAGATGTTGACATCAATACTAAGCATTTTTGCAACAGGGTGGGAGTTGAAGACATTCTTTTGACCATGTTCCTTAAATAAAATAAATCATGGCTTATTGTGAGCAATGTGTGTTTATGTTTTACTAGAGGCTCAGTGCACAGATTCATGCACCCATTGGGGTACCTCAGCCTGGACTGCACCCTCTCAAAATCTGGGACCCCCTTGGGGGATGTCGGATTGCCGGTTTTGGCCTGATCCCTGCAGGGCCAGCCTGTGTGGTGTTGAAACCCATTGCTCCTCAGGGTGGACCTCTGCAGCTGAGATATCCCTCTGGGTGCAGGGCCAACTCATTTTTGTTGTTGTTTTCTAAGATTATTTTTATTGATTTTTAGAGAAAGTGGAAGGGAGAGGGAGAGAGAAACATCAATGTGAGTGGAACATTGATCGGCTGTCTCCTGAATGCCCCCTACAGGGAATCGAATGTGCAACCCAGGCATGTGCCCTGACTGGGAATTGAACCAGCAACCTTTCAGTGCATAGGATGATGTCCAACCAACAGAGCCACACCGGCAGGGCAGGGCCAGCTCATTTTTAGTCTCTGTTCCTCCTATCAGTCTTCACATTGCTGCTTCTGTATATCCTTAGTTGTAAGACTTCTGTTCAGCTAGTCCTCAGTTGGATATCCAGGTTTATTGTTCTATAACTTATTTGTAATTTTGATGTTGTCATAGGGGACTTGAATGTAGCTTCCTTTTACTCTGCCATCTTAGACCAAGTCTATTTTTATTGATTTAACGTCATATTTTGAAGATTAGAGAAATTGTTAGTCCTCTTGTGACTCAGTTTCCCATTAGAAAAGTTTAAATCTAATTGCACTGTGGATGCTTAAGAACAGCTATTCATTGATAAATTGTTCTGCTGTCTTTGGTAAAAAAAAATACTGTAGGATTAAAATGTAATATGAAGGCTCCAGATTGGCCTTTTTTATGCTTATTTTTAATTTGACTTCAAGAACTCTGTCTCTTTATTTCCTTCATGCTCTTTGTAAGTACATTTGCTATAAAATAGCTCATTAGAATTACCATGTGGTCTTTGCAAAAATTATTTTTAGCAAGGGTGGCTTAGTTCATTAGCCATTTGATTTTGATCACATCAGCAATGAGAGCTACTAGTTACATAAATGTTAATGAATGCATACTTGTGGAAGGGAACCAGGGAATTGGTAAAATGGCACTCTGGTGTAAGAATTGACTTTGACTTTTCATACTGGAAACAAGATAAGATAACTTTTAGTTATCACAAAAATGACAATAGGCGTGGCCTTTCCTTTTTCTGCACATCAGGATGCTGAGTCATCTATTTAATGCTGTTAGCCATTATCCCCTGGCTGTAGTAGTTAAGGAAATGTACTTTGTAGTCATGCAAACTTAGGCACACACCCCAGCTCTACTGTCCACTAACCTAGATATGCTATCGAAACGCTATGTGCCTCAGTTTCATTTTAAAAATAGGATACTTATCCCACATAGTTGTTGTATGTATTAATTAATGTAAATGAAGTATGTATTTATGGGCATAAGGAATAACATTTAATACTATAACGTACTTTGTAGTCTTATGTATGCGTCTATATTTTTTAACTGTGTTTTTATTGATTTTTTTTTTTTTTTTTTTTTGGAGAGAGAGGAAAGGAGAGGGATAGAGAAATAGAAACATCGATGAGAGAGAAACATGGATCGGCTGCCTCCTGCATGCCCCCTATTGGGAATCGAGCCCGAAATCGGGAATCGAACCAGTAACCTCTTGGTCCATGGTTCGATGCTCAACCACTGAGCCACACCAGCTGGGCTGCTTCTACGTTTTGATTTGGGAGTAGCCAATGGGACTGAAAGGATGTGGGCGAAGTGCCAGGGAAAGAACCTATTCTTATAAGGTCTTATTCTTCAGTAACCAGAACAGTGTCACGAAACATTCATTAAATGATGGGTGAAAAAAAGAGTTGACAAACAATCAAACAAAAGTCTTATTCTTCTTACTAAAATAGCTTTAAATTAATAACAATAGCTTCTTTTATTGGTTTTTGTTACATGATAAGCACTTTGTTTTTTTAGTTATATTTATTCCCATTTTAGAGATGAGGAAACTGAGGCTTAAAGAGGAAAATTTTCTAGGTTCATTATCCCAGTTGTGCATCCTTTGGGGCATAAGCTCAAAAAACAGTAGGCTATTCTTTATTTGCTTCATGATTAAATAGCTGCTTTGATGTCAGCTGTTCTGACCACATGACCCTTTGGGGATGCTTCCTTAATCATCCACATTTAAGATAAAATGCTGAAGCTGGTCCAATGAAATATCACAAATGTCACAGCCTTCCACCCTGCCCAACGATGGTAGCAATTTAGGGATGTTTTAAGTAATCAAAAGACCTTTAATATTCAGACCTTTGTCTATTCTGCAATTTTTCTCATCTCTTACAATTTCTAAGTGTAGCCAACAGAACATACTATCCCATTTCTTAAAACCTGTCATGATTGACCTCGGACCTTCCATCCACAGGAATGCCTTATTTTCCTTCTAATAGGTGGCTGATCACAAAACCCGCTTTAGCCAAAGGAAACATTAGGTGACTGTTATTCTTGGAAAACAATGTCAAAGTCCAGACCTGTAATTGCCTGCCAGGTAACAGGGCATAGTCACAATAACATAACCTTGTGCTCCCCTTGTTAAAGCATCACTTAGATTCTGAGTCAGAAACCATCCGTCTTGGTGCTGGCAAAGTGTATAGCAACAATAAAATGCTATCAATACCAACGATTGTGAAATGGGGTCAGAAAGCTGAATACCAGGAGAACTTCCTCATTGGCTATCAATGATGTCATGGTGAAACAAGTCCCATGTTCTAGGCACATGAATGTGACCTTTCTTCTTCTTCTTTTTGGCTTAAACATTTTTCCATGTCGTCTGAGCAGCAAAAACTTTCACTATATTCACAGTTTTTCCTGGCTTTCACTCATTCCCTGAAATCAAATTCACTGTATGTTTTATCTTTAAAAGTATAAACCAAAGGGACATTTAGTCCTTGTCAAGAATGGACTAATGCAGCTCAGATCTGAGTGTTAACTTATTGTCTGTCTTAATAAGAAAATATATTCATATATGTTACTCTATCATTAAGTTATTTTGTAGAACAAATTAAAATCATTTCAAACATAAATGCAATCTAGACAAGTTATTGAGGTATATACAAAGCAAATGCATTCAAAATATGACCAGTATTATGATCGAGTATTGTCTCTGAGCTAGGGATTTCAGATAAAATCCAGGATTCCCAATTAAATTTGAATTTCAGATGAACAAAAAATATTTTTAGCACAAGAATGACCCAAAGATTATACAGGGCATACTTATCCTACAAAATTATTCCTTGTTTATCTGGAATTAAAGTTTAACTGGGCATCCTATATTTTTATTTGCTAAATCTGGCAACCCCACTCTGAACTTTAGTATATTTTTATTTGTAAAATAAGATTATAATGACTAGCTACTTCATCTGGTTGTTAAGATACTCAGTGTGGTAAAATAATAGTGTCATGAGTCTTTGGGGACTTAAATATATTCAGCTGCAGGCCTATCCCCTCAGACCTCACTAAAAGAAAGAGGAAAAAGAACCAGAAGCAGAAAGAGAGACAAACAGAGATAATGAAAAGGAAAATGGGGGTGGGGGGTGGGGCTTGCAACCTAGTTCAGTATCTGGTTAAAACTTGAGTCTTACTTCCCCCCTCTGACTGACCTGAGCCCAACACAGGGGGAGATATGAAGGTCAGAGCCTCCCCAGGAGTTCAGTTCAGGCTTTGGATCCGGAATTCCCCTGGACTAGCAGATCTGCGAAATAAAGGTTAAACTTTCCTCCCTCAGAGTGCTGGCTGATCGTTCTCCTGTGCATTCTGCCACAAGGAGAGGCAGAGAAGGAAATATGAAATACGTGGGCCACCCACCCAGCCCTCCATTGAATGTGCCCAAGGATGAGAAGGACATGAGAGACTGTTTCTGCTCAGGTCTCGTCCCCCTGTGGCCCCGATGGTGTGAACACCCAGTGGTGCAGGAGTGTGAATCTAGTGTTTAAAGATACTGGTTTTTCATGCAAATGGTCTCTAAAGTCAAGCCAACTTCTTCATCTGGAGCTCAACCAAAAAAAACAAAACAATAAAAACAAAAAAACAGTGATCTGTTCCTATGATGAAGGAAAAAAGAAATTTTTTGACTTATTAAGAAATGGTATGTTGATATCAAATGTGGCACTCCCTAAGAGATTTCTTGAGGGTAATTTAACAGTAGACAATATTCATCTTGCACATTGGTTTGAGAGCTCAATCTCCATGTTATTGTGCTGTAATTGATGTAAAAAGTGTTTTGTCAGTCTAACCAGTGTGCCTCAGTGGCTGAGCGGAGGAAACTGGGAACCAGGAGGTCACAGTTCCATTCCCCCATGTGCTGTGGGCTCCATCCTCAGGAGGGGTGTGCAGGAGGAAGCTGATCCATGTTTCTTTCTCGTTGATGTTTCAATCTCTCTATCTCCCTCCCCTCCTCTCTCTAAAATAAATAAAAGTACATATATTTTTAAAAAGTGTTTTGTACATAAGATAGTAAATTGATATAAGGCATCATTATTTTATATTCTTTTTTCACTTCCTACCATTTTTATTGTTTTTATTATCAGAATACACCAAATAAATTGATATTTAAGTTTTTGAGAGTTTGCCACAGAACTTTAAATAAATGGAAGACAATTTGAAGATACGAATAGATTCAAATATAACTGTGATTTGACTAATTAGGACTAATGTCTTAAAAGAATAAAGGAGTAAATAAGATATAGCATCTTAGGAAAAAAACTTAGAAACAATGATATAACTAACTATAAATACTTGGCATAATTACTGAACAAAAACAGACTTTCTTTAAAAATAAAATTACTGTGTGTGTGTGTGTGTGTGTGTGTGTGTGTGTGTGTGTGTGTGCGTGTGTGTATATTGAAATGATTGGTCGAAGAGTAGAAAAAATAAATTCCTAGAACTTCTGTCTTGCACATTGTAGGATAATCTTTCATGAAGTGTAGCAGGAGTCTGTTTAAGAATGTGCTGCAGAAAATTATTTTGCCATAATAGGAAAAAAGGTCAACAAATGTAAATTACCTTTTTTTTTTTTGCCTAATTGTTATGACATTTTTAACTATATATCTACTAGTATATATCTACCAAATGATTCATTGAGATAAAACAGTGCTGGGCAGGATGATAAGTACTAAAGGAAGTTCAGTTGTGATAATGATGATGATGGAGATGATGATTATACTGTCACAGCTTATTATAGTTACTTGAATATTATTGCAAATATTATTAGAATTATTTGACTATAAGCTCCTTAATTATAGGGGCCAGTCACCTCTTTATTCTTCCCAGTACCCAACGGAGTATTTTCATTCTCACTTCGAAGGGAAAATATTATTTTTATTCCCATTTTTAGAGCTGGGGAAACTGAGGCACTTATAGGTTGTCATTCACCAGGGTAGACAAGATACTAAGTGGCACACCCCATATGCTATATGCCTTTTCTGTAGACATATAAAGAATGTGCTGTGGGTCCTTGGACAGGGGAACAATTAATGCACATCAAGGAGGACTGGGTAAGACTTTCTAAGAACATGAGCCGAGACTGGAAATAGGAGTCACATTGTAGAGGTAGAATTCCACACACAGTCAGGATTGGAAGGTTATTCAAAGCAGAAGAAATACTGTAAGTAAAAGGGAATAAGCAGCTTAAGGAAAGCAAATGAGCTCACAGAGCTATAAGCTGTGAGAATGGTGTAGGGCCGGAGAAGGGGGTCAGGCACAATATTCTATGACTGATCATGAGTTGGGCCAGTGTCACTGTGCAATGGGGCTGAAGAGATAAGAGACCAAATAGTGAATATGGGGGGAAAGAACTACTGGGATGGTGCGTGGGTAGAGTTTCTACAGGAGAAACTATAGAAAGGGAGGGTGGAGATCAGGATCTAAAAGTACCCTTTTTAGGCCCTGGTCCTGTAGCTCTGTTGGTTAGAGCATCGTCCTGACATGCCAACATTGTGGGTTCAGGGCACATACATAAGAAGCAACCTATGAAGGCATAATAAATGAAACAACAAATCTATGTCTCTTCCTTTCTCCCTCTCTAATCAATAAGTTAAAAATTTGAGAGAAATAAAAAAATAAAAGCACCCTTTTCTCTTCAATGCGCTCTTCAGTCTAAGACATATCAAGTTGAATTTGCTGACGGATCTTCTCAGGTGGATAAATTGGCAGGAAGTTGGAATGTGGGTCTGGAACCCAGAAAACCATTCAGAGCTGTGGAGGCAGATTTCTCAAGTGATCATGCAGTTGCCTTGGGAAAGAGAAGGTGTGAGAGGAAAAATAACTGAAAGTGAGACAGGAGATCGGGCCTACGTTGCAAGTGTGAGCATAGAAAAGACAGAGAGGGAGTAGTTAGGAAAGTGGGACGCTCCTACAAAGTCTGATCAAGTCTTATTTATTTGGCATAGGTAACAGTGACTGGTTAGAAACTGATAATTTTGTTTTTCAAATAACACACTGTTCCCTGCTCTTTCTTCTACCTAAATCCATGAACACACACACACACACACGTACCACCTTAGCTAAAGGCATTCTGTTCTACATTCTACTTTGGAAATAAACACTTCCCAGAGCCGTACAGAAAGAATCTTGGGAGCAGAAAACCAAAAAAGGATTTCAAGAGCCCATTTGGTCCAGCTCCTTGCCAGGAGGGGCATTTCCTAAATCATCCAAAGGAGAAAATTGTCAATTCCATTTTTAAAATACCTCCACAGATGGCGATTCCATAAGCTTCCCTGCTAATTTGCTTCAGTATTTAATCAGTCTGACACACAAAGTTCTTTACATCTAACGCCATGCTCTCTTGCCATGATGTAGAATCTATTTCCTCCTCAGAGATGGAAATCTAAAACAATCTAATAATCCAGAAAACCCTCAAGCCAAATGTTCTCAATCTTAATGGCTGGAAAGATGCATGTGGTATTTATTTTTTTTTCCTCTGGTTCATATAATGCTATTTAGTGCCAATGAGAAATGAAGACACTGATTGAATGAATACTCAAGTGTATTTTTGCTCTGAATAATATACGCATTATTTGGAATCACTGAACCAAAGTTTTTCCTAAGAAAAAGAGCCCCATCTGAGGATTTTCATGAGTCTTTTGTGGGACCTCTCTAAGTCTTGTATCTATCCTCTAAGCCTTTATTACATGATAAAAATGTCCCATCTTCAAATGTTCACAGCTTATTTGTAATAGCATGAACATTATTTTTTGGTTACTCTCCTTCTAAATAATGCCATTGGACAAATTGCCTATTCTTTAAGCTAAAAACCTACATAAGAGTGATTTTAAAATTTCTTGGATGATACCTTCAGGCAGTGAGGAGAGAGATCTACTGAAATAACTTAAAAAGGAACAGGACAAAATTATTTTTTAATTTAATTTTTGACATTGGTTTTGCACCAATAGGCCCAATAACAGAGAAGATCACACCAAAGTTAGAGTCATAATGATCAAGAAAGCATGCCATGACCTTCTCTCATAGGTGGGAACAAATGAGAGAGAGAGAGAGAGAGAGAGAGAGAGAGAGAGAGAGAGAGAGAGAGAGAGAGAGAGAGAAACATTAATTCAAAGATATTTAGAGAGACCAACTTCCAATATTGCTTAAAAGAGCCATGAAGAGTACTTCAGTGAATCATGAGAAGTTCTCTGTTGTTACAAAAATACAAAGAAAGATCTTTCCTCTCCATTTCAGGACGGATGAAACTGCTATGCTATCTTTCACGCACAAGCTTAACCTCTAAGAAATTTGCTCTTGTATCTGCCTGGAATTTTCTCCCCACTCTCATTTTTTCTTTACCATTCTGACACTTTTGTTTTGTAAGACCTACGGTGGATGGCATCTGCTCCGAGGAAGCTGTTCTTGACCTTCGCGGGGTGAGAAGCGCCTGTTCTCCATACTCCAGCTATATCCTATTTCTAACCCATCCTGAGATGAATCACATTATACTTTAATTATCCCACCCCTTCTCCATCTCTCCTAGCCCACATGAAGGGCAGGAGAGAACCTGTCATCTTATTCAGGCTTATATATCCAGTAGCTAGCACAATGTGTTAAATATGTGAACATTAAAGAAATACATATATGGCTGCCAATGTCCTCCCTGCTGCTCTCCTTGTTAATGTTCTTCTTAGTCAGGACTTCCTGGCCTTTCCACTTAGGGCAGTGTTACAGACTGAATTGTTTTCCCTCCTCAAATCCATATGCTGAAGCCGTAAGCCCCAGTACCTTAGAATTGAGACAGGGTCTTTAAGGAGGTGACTGAGTTACCGTGAGGCCACTAGGATGGGTACAGATCCAAGCTGATTGATATCCTTAGAAGAGGAGATTCCAGGGGCATGAATGCACCGAAGGACGACCGTGAGAGGACACAGCAAGAAGGCAGCCATCCGCAAGCCAAGGAGAGGAGCTGCAGAGGAAACCAACTTACAGGCACTTGATCTTGGTTTTCCAGCTTCCGAAACTGTGAGAAAGTAAAATTCTGTTGTTTTTACACAGTCCGTGGTATTGCACTATGGCAGCCCTAGCAAACTAATATAATCAATACAGGGTGGGGCAAAAGTTGGTTTATGTTGTTCATATAGAAAATAATACAATAATTAATGAATAATATTACAAGAATAAACTCTGTTTTGCATGCTAGCAACTGTAAACCCACTTTTGCCCCACCCTGTATTTTCTCCTACGTATTCCATAGGACCTCACCCTTTGACTTTTGTTTTGCTAATCCTATATAATAAAAGCCTAATATGCAAATCAACCGAACAGCAGAACGACCGGTTGCTATGATGCGCACTGACCACCAGGGGGAAGACACTCAACACAGAAGCTGTCCCCAGCCCGCAGGCCCCAGGCCAGCCAAGGCGGGTGCCAGTGGGGGCCCCCAGACCAGCCCTGATCACTGGCCAAGCCTAGGCACCCTACCTGTGCACAAATTTCATGCACTGGGCCTCTAGTCTACAATAAAAGCATAATATGCAATCGATCTAATGGCCGAACAGCGGAATGACTGTCTGGATGACCTTCCAGACGACCTTCCTGACAAAGCTGGGGCTGAGCAGACCTACTCTTGCATGCATTTCATGCATCGGGCCTCTAGTCACATTTATAATAGCTTGATCAAATCTCTCCCGCTTAGGGGTCCCATGATGAAAACAGAAACCATTTTCATCTTTCAGAGAGGGGGGATTTTAGACAGGATGTGGTCACCGAGATGATGAAAGAGCAGGCAGGGGATCGTGAAGTTAAACAGGGGCGAGTGAAGCAGCTCAGACAAAGCTGTTGCCACCCTCAGAAATACAAGGACAATAGGAGGAGGTCCTGTGACCAGAAGCCTGAAGTGAGGAGTGTCTGTCAGAGCTCAGCACCATGGCTGGCAGGAGCTGGTGTTCACAGCAAAGGCAGCCAGAGCCTGAGACAGAAAGACTCTCTGTTACCTCCCTCCTGCCCGCCACACTGTAGCCGGGGCCTGCTTCTTGTAAGAACCGGTCAAAAGCCATTGGACAAGGGAACCTGGGAGATGCAGTGTGCAGGGACTGTCTATCCTGAGAAGCACAGAGGAAGGGCAAACATTTAATGGGAGAGCCAAGAGTCAAATCATGGGCACCGCTAGAATACTAGACTTTAAGTGACACGAGGGCTGGACGGGCATCTGGATGGCCCCTGTTTTATCCTCAGCCCAGCACTGCACAACAGATATTGGGTATTTAACACGTAGTTGTTAAATCCATTTTAGCAGAATGAACTTCCCATTCCTCACTTACTGAATTCTCTGGCATAATTAATATACTGCATATTTATAAAACCCTACTGGAGGCTAAGATTCAGGACTTTATTATCTGTTTTTGTTCCCTGATTTAGTGCTGGGTCTTAGAATACGCCTGGAACTCTATACATATTTGTCAGACCCACGAATGACATTTTGTATAGTGGAAAAGCTCAACCAAACCATCTTTTTAAAAAATATTTTAAATTGATTTTTATAGAGAGAGAAAAGGAGAGGGAGAAAGAAACATTGGTGTGATAGTGAAATACGGATGTGATGGTGAAACACCTATTGGCTGCCTCCTGCATGCCCCCTACCGGGGATCGAGCCTGCAACCCAGGCATGTGCCCTGACCAGGAATCGAACCAGTAACCTTTCCCTGCATGGGACGATGAACAACGACTGAGCCACACTGGCCAGGGCAACCATCTTCTTAAGAAAGGTGCGATGCATCAGAACGGGGGCCATTCTCCAGTTTGGAAGAAGACATGGAGCTTGTTGCCATCCAGGTCGGGCACAGAGATTTTGCCACTTGGCCACGATTGTAACAGTGATGGCTGCCTGCCGCCTAAGGAGAGAAGCAAAGGTGTAAAATCCAAAGCCTCCCAAAGCTTCCTGACAAATTTGCATAAGGGATGGAATGCATGGGTATGGCGCTGTTGTCAAAAGCCATGTCTGAGGGGTGACGTTCCAATGTGAGATATAAGGGTTTATTGTTATAGACCCAAAGCTTGAAACTTTATAGCATTTATAAAGAAGTATAAAGAATGAAGTACAGATAGATGTTTCTCCTGAAAAAAAAAAAATATATATATATATATATAACCTGGTGTAGGGCATATGCTATGTAACATAAACAAGCTAACCTATATTGAAACCTGAAACAACACATATTAGAACTGTTGCCGTTTGGGGGAAATAAGCCTTATGAGAGGAAACCTAGAGAAAAGACATCAGAAGGAAGTCATAGGAGGTGAAAGGCTTAGAGACGAAAAGATAGGTTAGCCAGCAGAGAAGCCTGAGAGGAGAAAGGAGGCCAGTGTCCCTGTAAAACAACAGTAAAAAGTGTGACTATCAAATGAGAAGCAGGCATACATCCCTGCTCTATCACTCATTAGCCATCTGACCTTGGCCGTATTCTTTGTGCCTTAATTTTCTCATCTAAAAAAAACCAGGGATAGTAATAGTACCTACCTCATAGAGCATTTCTGAGGATCATACAGAGAAGATCCATGTTAACACACTCAGGGAGGTCAGCAATGTGTGCTATTTAGTATCTCCAGTGAAGCTCCCAGCAAAGAAAGAAATGGGTCATGCAAGTATTGGGTTGGGTGTCAGAGTGCCTCAGAGCCAGGTGTGCAGAAAAGCCTTAGTTAGGTAAAGAATGTGTGCGATGTCCTTGCAAGGTGGGGCTATTCCAGTGCATTCAGACTGTAAAGCAAGAAGGTAGACTCATCCTGGCCATCCCCCCTCCAGTGACCATACAAGAACGCGAGCCTTTCCTCCCATCACACGTCGAACTGCCCTTTCCGTCCGTTCATTGGAAAGTGCGTTGCCATCTCTTCCCGGCTGCCCTGGATGGAAAACGCCCCGGGTTCTCAGACCTGACACCCGGCCTCGTGAACATGAGCCAGATTCCGCTCCAAGCAGCTCTTTTCACATGTGATAAGCTTGGCAAGCTGCCCTGGTAAGTGTCAAGCCCCGAATGTTTGTGTTTTTGCCCTGGTGGTCCTGAGGAGTTACTGGAATACTTTCGGGGGTCTGTTTTGTATCAGACTGCCGGCCGAGAGTGACATTGAGAAGAAGCAGGTGCAGTCAGAGAGAGGGGCTCTGGACTGCGTCGTATTTAATTCTGATAGCAGACGCCCCGTCTGCCTGGCTGCCTCCGAGCTTCCTTCCATTTGCCTCTGGCTCCTTCCCTCTGTGCTCCTCGGTGTCACAGGGCAAGCTTTTGTGTATGTGTCTCTCCCCTTTTGCACCCCAGCAGGGCTTGTCAAAACGTCTTATCTGCTGACGAATGAAAGGAATGTCTCCAGTCCAGGCAGAACCTGGTCAATGCAGCTCCTGCCAGCCTGGGTGAGCCCCTGCGTGAAGGGGGCTCCGAGGGATGAAGTACCCTGAGAAGAGCAGGCATTTCCCCCAAGCAAGGCGAGAGGCTGGGGGGCAAATGGCAGCGATCTGTGTTGGGGAGCGGGACACACCACGCCAGACGGCATGGCCTTGGGTATTTGCCACTTCCTTCCCACACTGATATTCGAAAATCCTATGTGTTTAGGAGCCTGACTGTATTTTAAAGCTCAGTGAGAATCCGTTCAGTTTCTTCTTCGTAGAGGACTCTTGGATTATTTGAACTGAGATTCTGTTTTTGTCATTTCCTCCAAACGTCAACCATTTGAAACCTTTTCCAATGACACAAAACAAAAGAAATGTATATCCGTTAGCATACACATTCTATGATGACCAGTTACGTGCCTCAGACAAGGACCTATAAGGATGATGGGTCATTTAATACACAGCGAATGATTTAGTTAAGGCGTCAATGAGTGAATCCTTTTTCTGGCGTACACAGCACCACTGTCCATATAAACACCAAGAGCAAACTGAGAAGGAAGGAAGGAAGGAAGGAAGGAAGGAAGGAAGGAAGGAAGGAAGGAAGGAAGGAAGGAAGGAAGGAAGGAAAAACATAGGGAAGGGAGAGAAATAGTGAGGGAGGGAAGAAGGAAAGTATCTTATTTTCTAAATGTGAGGTAAGGGTTGGGGGGGAGAGATGTAAAGAAGAGATGGATGGTCAACCAGCGATTCTGCTCAGATATTCATTATGTCTGTTTCATTCTCATGACTGATGTACTAAGTACATGCAAGTTGAAAGTTGGACAAGGATACATCTTTCTAAACACAGTACAGTCTGAATAAAAGCTGCTGGGAACATAGAGCTTCAAGTTAAGGTTGGGGTTTAAATTCTAGCTTTGTTTCTTATTCTATGTGGCCAGTTTTAATTCACTTAACCACACGAAACCTCCATATCCTCGTGTGCAAAATGAGTCTAGGAATGTTAGCTACCTTTCCTTAGTAGAGAGAAGTTACATAATTTTGTTTAGCTTTAAAGTTGTCCAATCCAATCACCCATTTTCCAATATGGATTTGTACACACATGTTCTTGGATTCAAGACAGTTTATTTATTTTATTGAACAATAAAAAAGACTTTAATAAATCAAACTTCTGAAAGAAATAATCTGTGCCAATTTTTATTTGGGGAAATAGAATATTCTTCCTTTTTATTTTATTTTATTTTTGCTGCAAAAAAGCGTTATTGTTTCCTTTGGCCCAATGCATGGGAGAGGGCTCCAGGGTGGTTAGAAGAATGGCTAATAGTTTCAGGAAGAGGCTCAGGTAAAAGCCAGGCCCCAGGGGATGCAGAGGGGCCCCTCAAAGGCCTGGGGGTTCCACAGGTTCCTAGTGGTGCTGGAGGGTGAGCCTTTCCGGGAGACGCTCGCCCAGCCCAGCCTGGGGCCCGCCGCCTGCGGAGGAGAGTCAGGTGTCCCCCCTCTTCTTGATGAGCTGCACCTCCTCACCCGGAAGTGGTTCTGCAGGAAGTCCCGGAGCTGAGGGCCTGCGGGGAGACCCAGGGCCTGCAGCTCCCCACGGTCTGGGTCAGGCCCCTCTCCCAGGCCCGGCGGCTCCATGGCCCTGCGTGTGGCCCCCGCACTGGGGAGGCCTCGGCCCGGCCTGGAGGAGGACGCCCCGCTGGTGTCCGTCTCTCAGAGGCTCCGCGCCCGCAGCTGCTCCTCCGCCAACTCGCGGGGCGGCCCGCGCCCTCGGAGCCGCACGTCGCGGTGGAGACGAAGCCCCGAGAGAGGTGGGTGCGGGCCCAGAGGCCGCTGCCAGGCGGGGGGCAGCCTCCCCCTGGGGGGTCCTTCTGGCGGATGGGGAGCTCCTGGAGGTTCGGCAATGAGGGGTGAAGGTGGGAACCCGGGGTGCGGGCTGGGCCCGCAGGTGGTGGTGCAGGTGGAGATGGAGGAGAGCAGGAGGGGCCGGAGGTGGAGGCAGGGGGGCCCTGGGGCTGTGCCCCCAAACACTGTGGAAGCGGGAGGCAGAGCCGGGCCGCGGAGGGCGCTGCTAGAAAATTCTTTTTCAGAATTCTACTTGTTCAGAATGGATTGTTCTCCTAAAGCAGACTGTTTTCAATCTCTTGATATGTGGTCTACCAAACAAAACGGAGGAAATCTAATTGCATTTCATTTATTTCCTGAATGACAGAATAGTCTCATCATATGACTGAGGATTTAGTGAGAGGTAGTCCAACAAATACCTTAGCTAAAAATAAAATCTATATATTTCTGCCCTTTGCATTTAGAATTATGTTCTTTGGGGAGAGATAAAGAAGACTAAAGACTCTTGGCTCATACTCCCTTTCATGCTTCGCCTGACTCTGACTCTATTGGTAGACCTTGGATTTGCGTGTTCCTTTGTCTCGTTGGCCCCTGAACTTACAATCTGAGGAAATACCTTACTGAAGAAAAAGGTATTTTTCTGGTGACTGCGTTCTAACTTACTTCTTAGCTTTTTTTTTTTTTTTTTTTTTTGTCAACTCCCTTTCTGATGCCCGACACTGGCCTAGTTCCTTTGCCTGTCTTCTGGGATGTCATAAAGGCGTTTCAACTTACACCTCTGCCTGTGACTATCCTGTTTCAGTTCAACCTTTAGCTGCTTCTGGTGCATTTGCTGCCTTCTCTCCTCCCACCCAGGCCCGCTTCACAGGGTGCTCAGACAACCACAGCAGCAATACGAAACTGGCTGCTGCTTCATGTCAGGATCCACTTTTACATTTAACGTGCGGATAGCCAAAGTGCTCAAGGCATTACAGGCGACAAAGATCACCTGTTCTGTGGTCAATAGCCGTAATCAATGGAGATGTAGCCCAAAAAGACAGGCTTTCCTTCGATTCGTAGGGGAACATAATGTTTCTGCTGACACAGACTTACACAGCTTTTCCTACCACCTCGTTTTACAGACAAGGAAACCGAACTCTAAAGAGAGGAAGAGTCTGGCAGAGGTTGTAGATAAGAGTTATTTATGCCCTTTAAATGTAAACTTGGTACTTAAAACACTAATTTGAAATAAAACAGATTTTTTTTTAA
This sequence comes from Cnephaeus nilssonii, assembly GCF_951640355.1. NCBI lineage: Eukaryota > Metazoa > Chordata > Mammalia > Chiroptera > Vespertilionidae > Cnephaeus > Cnephaeus nilssonii. The sequence goes on along the minus strand of NC_137089.1, from coordinate 8,189,171 downwards.
CAGAGAAATAAACAGAAGGGAATGAAAAAAGTTTGACCCAGCAGGCAGAGATTGTGAAGAAAGTAGACAATCTTTGTTTATGTGCTGGGAGGGAGGAATAGAAGAGTAGAAGCAAGGAGTGTTAAAAAAAACAACAGCAATCATCAGAAAGGAGTTTTAAAAGGTAATCATGAAACCTAAAGAGTTTAATAGGTTAACCAAGGTGGGAACAGAAAAGACCAATTTTATAAATGATATCAGCTGAACACCATGAAAAGCCAACAATGAAATGATATTTTCTGGGATAAGGAAAAGAAAGATCTAAAGCCCAGGGCGTCAGGGATGACTTAAAAGAACGATTTGCTTGAAATCTTGGAAGTGGTTGTTCTTTGCTTAAATGAATCAGATGTTTCAGAGACACATTTGAGCTGAACTTGGTGCATAAACAGTATGTAATTGGCTGTAATAAGACTCCTTTAAACAAGGTAGAGCTGACTGCATGATTTGCTGATTTTCTTCTGGTAACAGTAAGAAATCTACACTTTCACACTTCCAGATTAAGGTATGTTTTGAAGCCTAAATGACTGTATGAGTGTGAGATTTTGATGACTGTGCCTTCTTGTGTGTAGATCGTTTTTCCCATATGTTTAGCTGTTGGGATAGATGGTAGTTTATTACTGTGAGCTTTGTCAATAGCAAAATTGATAGCTAGAAAGGACTGTTAATCATTTGAGGGTTTACTGTAGAAGAAGCGTCAACAATAGGTAGACTAAATGTACTTTCAATCGCACCAGAAACTTCAGGGTCATGTTGAAAACGTTTATGCCTAGCCTCCTCATAGGATGTGTAGGCTTCAATGGAAAAAAAAAAATGTACAGAAATCAGCTGTGCTCCTGATTTCCTCTCAAGAGGAAGGCATGTGAAGAAAGGGATGTTTACTATTATGCAAAGGTTGAATAAATATTTGTGGAGTCTCTACATTTTATAAGGGACCATAGAACATCCAAACATCTATATATATATAAAAGCCTAATATACAAATTGTCCCCCACAGGAGATTGATTGCTCGCTATGACGTGTGCTGACCACCAGGGGGTGGTGCGGAATGAAGGAAGGCCCAGCCAACAGCCAGCAGCCAGGGAAGGGAGGCCCTAGCCGGCAGCCGGAAGGCCCTGATTGGCCCTGATCTCTGGCCAGGCCTAGGGACCCTACTCATGCACGAATTTCGTGCACCAGGCCTCTAGTAATTAAATAAAATGGGGTGAGTTCACAGTGTTTGGTGTGCTTTCTAGATTTCAGCTGTATGCACGTGCTTGGAATGCTGAGCTGGTCTTTTACCTCAACCTGGCAGCTTTGGGAGTTTGGGGATAAAGCAGGATCACCTGAAGTTGCTAATTTAGTCCTCAGACTTCATTTACTGAACAACAACAACAACACACACAGAAATAAAGAATGCAATAGGTAAGATAGATAAGATTGTAGCACCACAAATAATAGACACGAGAAGCAATTTTTTGAATGAAATATTTCATAATAACGATACTAAAACCTCTACACAGCAAAGTAAATATAGGCCAGAGATACGAAGAATTCAGATTTACTAAGTGTCATTTGAAGATTTACTCATTAATTTATTCATTTAGTTTAGCTTATTAAATATCTACAAGGTGTTTGACAGTACAAAATAGCAGGACAAGGTGTTTAGCCTCAAGAATGCTAAAACTATGGCAGTGAAAACTTTCTTCATAGAAATGCCTATGGCACACAGTACATGTTGCAATAAAGTTGTAATCAGAGAAGGGAATGGAAAGGCGAGAGCCATCTCAAAAAGGAGGTGACATTTAAACTAGGACTTAATGGAAGAGTAAAATGTTTGCAAGTAAACAAGGAAAAGATATTCGAGAGAGATAATAGCTTAGACAAACTCATAGTGGTCTAATAGTGTATTTCTAACTTACATATACATGAAAACTTAATATGATGGAGATGCCATTTAAAATTAGTGGAGAGAATGTGGACTGATTATTCAATGAATGTGGCTGAGAAATAAGAAATTGGAAAAAATATAAAATTAAACCCCTTCCACACATTATACACAAAGAAGTAAATTTCTGATGGGAAAAAGAAAAGCTTAGATGAGAATATTTTAAAATATATTTATAATCTTAAGATAGAATAAATAAAAAACAAATGCACACACTATTGAAAAAGTATAAAGTAAATTTATATTTAAATCATTGTTACATTATAGACACTATAAATAAGAAGTCTCCACAAATACTCCACCACATTGGGAAAAGGCTTTGGCAAAGTATATAAACAAATTATTACCCAAAATTTTAATGATGCTTACAAATGATAATAATTCCTCCCAAAATAGAAAAATAGGGAGAGAATATAAATAAGCATTCACAGAAAAGGGGAAAAATTATTCAATAAATATGTGAAAGTTTATCTACCCTCATAATCTGGAAAAATCACAATTAAATATACCTTCTAACTTAATTTGACAAAACATAAAATGTTTGATAACAGCAGATATGGGCAAGAAAATAGAACAGTGGAACTCTCAAACACTGAGATGGAATTAAAAATTGTTTGAAGAATAATCTGGCAATAATTAACAAATTTGATGAAATATATTTCCTTTATCTCATCCGCTTCACCCCTAATTGCATCATATTGTGAGCTCCAGTAGATGTGCCCAAGGAGATGTATAAAAAATGCAGATTGCAGCATTTTTTAAGTTAAAGTGAACAGTCAAAACAGACAAAATGTCCATTAACTGCAGGAAGGATATGTCTTTAAAAATGAATAAGCTAGACCTATGAGTATTAATGAATAAGTCTTAAAAAGATTCTAGTGACCAAAAATGAAGTTTCAGGTTGACGATACCAAACAGGAAATGTGGAAAGATGCAAAACAATATTATTTTCTTTAAGGAGCAATACAAAAACAAAAACGGGCATGGCTGAAAATAAGAAATGCCAGTTCATGATTATGCTATCTCTGTGACATTTTCTTTCTTAAAAAAAGAAAGACAGGAAATCTGAATGTTTGTTTAGATGGTCCTCCACAAATATCCGTGTGTTCTGTATGCTATTGAATGTGGAATCAAGGTTCTCAACTTTTCATATGAAGCTCAGTAATCATTCAAATGGACATTTTTTTCTAAGACTATACATGCAACAGTCCTATAATCAGTACAGAGCATAAAGGGCTCCAATGATCCTGGAGAGGTGTTTTTTTTTTCCCCTCATTTTCTTTTAACAATGAGGGTGCCCCTCTTTCAGTTGATATATTTCCTTCTTTATTGCTCACTGCGTTCCAGCAACTTATTCCTAAGCATGGTCTCACATTTGGACAGGACAGGAAATGCTCAGCAGTGAGGAGTAGGCTGATGCTTGCTGTAATGTATGATCGTGAAACTCAGTAATTACCAGTTGCTTCGCGGGCTGCAAAGTTTCCCCAAGTTGAGCAAAGCATGGAACAAATAACAGAGAACCTCTTATTTGTGTGTCTGTTTTGTTTTTCTGACAGTCCCTGCAGCCATTGGAGTAAGGCTCAGCAGGGACAACTTATCTCTGCTTTCCTTGGCATTTCAGAGGCTGAGAGGGGAATCTTCCGAGGGCTCCCTCACTCCCTCACCCGCCCACCCACTTGGTAGTAAGTGATGCTGGCTAATGGCTGAGTCCTTGACTTAGGTTGTCAGTTAAAACCTTAAACAGGTGGCCTGGGCTTCCTCAAAGTATGGTGGCTGTATAAGTTTTTTGTTGTGTGTTTTGTTTTGTTTTTATCACTGCTTCAACAAATTACCACAAATTTTGTGGCTTAAAACAACACAAGGGTATTATCTTACAGTGTTACAGGCCAGAGTTCAATGGGGGTCTCATGGGGCTGAAATCGAGGTATTGCGTGGCTGTACTCCTTCCTGGAGGCTCTAGGGCAGAATCTGTTTCCTCTATTCCCCTTCCTCCATCTTCATAATCACCTCTTTCATAATCACCTCTCCCTCTGACCACTTTGCTCCTGCCTCCCTCTCCATGAGCATTTTTCAGTGGCACATCTCCTGACTGTGAACTTCCTGCCCCTATTCCACTTGTAAGGACTCTTGTGGTGGTACTGGGCCCGCCCAGGTTATTTAGTAAAATCTCCTCATCTGAAGGCATTTGATTTAATCAAATCTACCAAGTCCCTTTTGCCACGTGAGGTGACATTAACATGGTCAACAGCTTCCAGGGATTAGGGCACGGGCATTGGTGGAGGGGGAGGGCATTGACCTGCCTGCCACAGCGGCTGACTTCCAGGACAAGCTTCCTGAGTGAGCCAGAGAGACATGCAGCATCACTTCCCCTGCATTGCTACTTGCTAAGGCAGCCGTCATGCCCACACAGCTTTATGAAGAGGGAAAATAGACCCCATCTCCTGATGAGGGAGTTCAAGGTTCTGGGAAAGGATGTTGGGATGTAAATAGCACTCTGAGCATTTTTGTAAAATACAACCTTCTACAAATAGTAGCATGGGTGAGAACACCAGCTTTGGAGCCCAAATGCCTGTGGTAAAATCCTGGCTCTTCTACTTAGTAGCAATAGCAGTGTGCTCTTGAGAAAATTAGCTTTGCCAATGTCAAGTTTCCCCATCTGCAAAATGAGGATAACAATTGTACAATCCCAAAGGATAGTTGTAGGGGCTTAAACGAGATAACCTCTGTAGATTAGTTAGTATAGTACCTGGCTCAGCGTAAGACCTCATTAAATGTTACTACCAACAGCTGTATGGATTTAGGCAAGTTAATCATCCAAAACCCAGTTTCTTCATGTTTAAACAGTGATGAGAGTACTTACTTCACAGGATTGTTGTGAAAATTAACTGAGTTGAACTGTAGTTGATGGGTAGTACGCATTCAAGAAATATTACACATATATAATTACCGTATTTTCCGGCGTATAAGATGACTGGGCGTATAGAAGATTTTCCTGGGTTAAAAAGTTGTCTTATACGTCGGAAAATACGGTACTAGAGGCCCGGTGCACGAATTCGTGCACCAGTTGGGTCCCAATCTAGCCTGCGGGATCAGGCCAAAACTGGCTCTCCAACATCCCCCGAGGGGTTCCGGATTGTGAGAGGGTTCAGACCAGGCTGAAACGGCAGATTGGCTACCCAGGGAGGGACTGTGGGAGGGCTTCAGGGCATGTCCGGCCCGTCTCGCTCAGTCCCGATCAGCTGGACCCCAGCAGCAAGCTAACCTACGGGTCAGAGTGTCTGCCTCCTGGTGGTCAGTGCATGTCATAGGAACTGGTCGACTGTCTGCCCCCTGATGGTCAGTGCATGTCATAGCGAGTGGTTTAGCAGCCTTAGCTTATCATTAGCATATTATGCTTTGATTGGTTGAATGGATGACTGGACACTTAACATATTAGGCTTTTTTATGTAGGATGTATAACTGTATACTATATTTATACTTAGAAGTGTATATATAACTATAGATATAATTATAATAAATATTATGGATTATAACGAATCACTCAAGAAAGCAATATCACATTACAATTAATTAAAACTATGAGACCATATGTACAGAATTATGAAGAACTTCAAAATTATTAGTTAAATTTAAGTTTTTAATTAGGTTTTTCAAATGTATACTACAATGAATTATCAACCAGAATAGTATTGTGAATATAGCAGTATAAATGTGTGCATGGATTCATCATAAATGACATTGGGGTCTGCTGGATATGGTTTGAGAACAATACTAATAAAGAAATGGAGCCACACAAATGAAGAAAAATGGTCTCTGTGAGGCTTTGTGTCAATCCAGTCTAGGCTACAAAGGACTTAGAGAGCCACATCAGTCTACACTTACTGAGCTCAGCTAAGCCCACTCAGAGCAATGTCCCAATTACATTCAGATTAGAATGGCACTGCATAGAAACAGACTCCAAATTCAGTTATTTCTGTTCTTCAGCAAATTCTTCCATCACTGCTATAAATGATGTATTCAAACCCATGACATAAACTGTGTACTGATTTTAAAATTTTGAAAAAAGACCTCCCCGCTTCTTTACTAAGGTAAAAAGTTCTTTTTCAGGTGTTATTTATATTTTAAAGGTTTTTTTTTTTTAGAGGTTTTGCCTGTTATTAACACTAGTTGTTAGTTTATTATAGATCTGTGGTCAGCAAACTGCGGCTCGCGAGCCACATGCAGCTCTTTGGCCCCTTGAGTGTGGCTCTTCCACAAAATACCATGGCCTCGGCGAGTCTATATTGAAGAAGTGGCATTAGAAGAAGTTTAAGTTTAAAAAAATTGGCTCTCAAAAGATATTTCAATCGTTGTACTGTTGATATTTGGCTCTGTTGACTGATGAGTTTGCCGACCACTGTTATAGATGATACTCTTTGTCCCTTAATATTTGACGGGAATTTTTTTTTTTTAATGCGAGACTGCAGAATTTTTTCTCTTTGTTTTGTTATTTTATATGTGAAAGATTACAACACAAAAAAGTTATTCTGCCATTTTATTTCAGAGGATAGGCAGGGATGGGTGTGTTGGGAGAGATTAATCAGGGAATTTATATGCATATATGCATAGCCCATGGGCACAGACAATAGTGTGGTGAAGGCTTGGGAGGGGGAAATGTGTGTGTGTGTGGGGGGGGGGTTTCAATGGAAAAAAAAGGAAAAGCAAAGGGGACATCTATAATTCTTTCAACATAAAGATAAATTTTTTTCAAGTAAATAAAAGAGGAACTAAATAAAGGTGTAATTAAGACAGATTTATGTTTAATCTAATATTTGCTGTTAGTTGTGCATTAGCAATATAAAAGATAAGATATACTATATGGTTTTGGAACAGTGTTAAAGCCTCTGCATAATTAATTATACAAATGAATATTTTGTCTTTAATAGACTTTTAAAATTATAATTTTATAATTGCCACATGTATCTTTGTACAGTTGACTTTTTGACATAGCAAAGCCAAAAATAACTTTCTGAATATCTGAAATCACATTTCAAAATTATGATTGCTTCTGTTGGGTGAGAGCCAGAGCTGATGAAGGCACTCAGTTCCTCCAAGACGTTCTAGGATCCGGATACTGTGATGTCACCAGAAAATCTACGTCCCATCAGGGTCAGCTTCATGGGCTGGTAATCAGTGCTTGGCACCTGGTCTTAGTCTCAGATGAAGCTGGGCTTAGAGTTCTGCGCTCTGCACTCACTGTCTTGGAATTATTCATAGTTTTGTCTTGGAATTCGTGTTTTGCAAGTGAAATCTGATGGGACAGTGGAATGGAGGCTAGGCTTTGGAGCTTCAGCTAACATGTGGTTGGTGCCCCCTCCTACCACCTCTCCATCTCCCTGGGATGGGTTCTTGGCAGCCCAATCCCTACTCCTTGGAATTAAGTCTAATATATTTCCCCTTCCCTCCCTGCCACCCTCAACCAGGGATAAGGTGGGATCAATAGGGGAAGACCCACATCTCAACATTGCTCTCCACCCCCCTGGCGAGGGCCTGAACATAAACATGGGGAGGTCTGGGGTTGGGTGTACCTGCACCCATAGGAGCCAAGGGCAAGGTATGTGGCTGTCCTCACCCAGGTTTAGCAGCCCCACAGGGCATTTGTAAGGTGACTCGTTTGGGAGGAAAGGGCTCCTATCTACTGATCAAAGTACCGAGCATAGCCACCCATCGAGGTCGGAATCCCTTAGGGTCACCTGTCCATCATGGCTTGGGTGGCTGACATGGAAAAGGGAAATTCACAAGGTGGTCTAGTGGCTCAAGCTGAGCCCTCAACTGCCTGTCAGAGTCTGCGCTGACCCCATGCCTGAGGGAGTGTGACTTTAAAAAGTTAATAAAAGTCCTAGCCGGTTTGGCTCAGTGGATAGAACATCGGCCTGTGGACTGAAGGGCTCCGGATTTGATTCCTGTCAAAGGCACTTGCCCAACTTGATCCCCAGTAGAGGGTGTGCAGGAGGCAGCCGATCAATGATTCTCTCTCATCATTGATGTTTCTCTCTCTCTCCCTCTCTCTTCCTCTCTGAAATCAATAAAAAAAATATTTTTTAAAGTTAATAAAAAACACACGAAAGGTCAAGAGAGACCTCAGAAGAAAGAAAACAGTTTTTTATATGTTAGTACTTTTAGCAGCACACTTTTCCTGATTTTTTTAAAACAAGGGGCCCCCAAACTTTTATTTTGTGCTGAACCCTAAAAATTATTTAGTCGGCTCTGGTCCCGATAGATGGTTGCATTTTCTTAATTTCTTTCAACTCTGGGGGGTGGCGGAAAGGAAGGAGGGTGCGGTGTATGGGCTTACTCTCCCTTCCACGGAGGAGGCGCTTTCACTGGGCGCAGGGTAACAGCTCTGGAGGTAAATCAAATATGGCTTCAACACTGATCTCCACCAGCTTTCTCCAAACAGTCTGTTCATTGGCCTCTGGCCGGCAGTCTCCAATTAAAATTCCGTTCTCATTCATTTCTGTGGTTGGTTTTAACAAACCCCTGGCACTTTTTTAACTGAAAGCAAACCTGTAATTGGTTAAAACTGCATAATAATTTTAGAGATTTTTTTAAAGTTCTGCTCACTTTGATGGTGTCTTTTCCCCCTTCTTAATAGCTTCTGCTTATCTTGTTACAGCAGTGATAATGAAATAACCTCTCTCATATGTACTGGGAGCAGTTACATTTGAAGAACTCCAAAATGTAACCCAGCATCTGCCCCCAAATATTCTTTTCCTCCCCTAAAGGCTTTTTCCTTTGTAGGACAGAGGGGTCCCCCACTAGCATGAATAGCCTCCTTCTTCAGGTTTGAAAGGACAGTGTTACATGAATTGCCTTTCTGTACGATTTTCATATTACCACCTAGGATCCAGATGGGTAGTAGTGTAAATTCCCACAAAAAGAATTTTGTTTCAGGTAGATGTCTTTTCTGCTTGATACTGGATACCTGCAAGGCGATAAGTATCATGAGGTATTAAATAACACTTCTTTCCCTTGTATTTTAGGTTCTTAAGAAATCTTAGCAAGCTTTGCTAATTAAATCACACATTCTTTTTCTTCATTTACTTAACTGTATTAGCTACTTGCTTTAGTGAAGGAATTACAAAGAGTCATACACTTGAACTAAAAGTTCTGGAAATCCTTTTATAAAACTAGAAATTTTATGTTTAATAACCAGTAGATGGTTGCAATGGAGACAATAATGAGCAGCTGGAATAGGGGAGGGAGATAAAGATGACAGGATTCGATAGTAGATGAAGCATGAAGAGTGAGAGAAAAAGTGGACAGAAGGAAGACTTAGGTGTTAGGTTTGAGCAGTTTAGGTAATGACAGCACTATTCTCAGGTGGAGAAAACTCGTAGAGGAACTGGTTTGGTGTAGGGGTAAATCAGGGGTTCTATTTTGGACTTGATGATCTTGAGATACTTATTGATATCTAAATGGAGAAATCGAGGGTGCAATTAGGTACAGAAGTCTGGATCAAAGTGGAAAAGTCACAGCTAAATACACAAATGTGGAGGTAATAGACTAGAGGTTTTATGTAAAGTAATGAGAGCTGATGAGATCACCTGGGGCCAGATTACTCTAGAAAAGAGCAGTGGGTTTGGGCCCAAGCTCTGAGTAATCTCCACAACTCACAGAGGAGTGAGGAATCTCCACATCTCACAGAGGAGTAAGGAATCTCACATCTCACAGAGGAATGAGGAATGGTGACTTAAAGGAGTTTTCAGAGAAGTTGGGGGAAAACAAGGAGAGTGTAGAGTCATGTACACCCTAAGCCTGTGGTCGGCAAACTGCGGCTTGCGAGCCACATGCGACTCTTTGGCCCCTTGAGTGTGGCTCTTCCACAAAATACCACGGCCTGGGCGAGTCTATTTTGAAGAAGTGGCGTTAGAAGAAGTTTAAGTTTAAAAAATTTGGCTCTCAAAAGAAATTTCAATCGTTGTACTGTTGGTATTTGGCTCTGTTGACTAATGAGTTTGCCAACCACTGCCCTAAGCCAACAGAAGAGGGTGCTGCAAAGAGGGTATGGTCAACTGTGTCCAATAGGTAGAGGAGTCAAGAAAGTAGAAAGGAAAAAAGAAGCCATGGGATGAACTGCTTAGCAGCTAGAACTGACCCTAAAAAAAAAAAAAAGAATTTTAGCGGAATGGTAGAAAATAAATTTAACTCAAAAGGTGGAGAAGAAAGAATATTTATAACACTTTTAATTAATGTTTCCGCTCCAGTTGAAATAAAATTGCTTTAGTTCATTATAAAGGTAGACCTTTGCAGACGTAATTGTTTCTCCCCAAAACTGTACGTTAAAAACCTAACCCCCAATGTCACTATATGTGGAGAGAGGTCCAATAAGGTGGTATCTAAGGTTAAATGAGGTCAGGAGGGTGGGGCTCTAATTCTATATCACTGAAGAAGAGGAAAGCACACCAGATTTATCTCTCTCCTCCCGTGCACAGAAGAAAGGCCAGGAATGGACACAGCAAGCAGGAAGCTGTCTGGAAGCCAGGAGGCAGGTCTCACCAGGGGCAGAAATCTTTATCTGAAATGTTTACTTAGTATAGTACCTGGCATATAAATAGTGTTCAATAAATATTTGTTGAATGGCCCTGACTGGGTGGCTCAGTTGGTTGGAGCATTTTTCCTGTACACCAAAAGGTCACAGGTTCAATTCCCACTCAGGGCATGTACCTCGGTTGCAGGTTCAATCTCCAGTTGGGGCGTGTACAGGAGGCAAATGATCAATGTTTCTCTCTCACATAGATGTCTCTGTCTCTCTCTCTCTGTCTCTCACTCTCTCTTTCTCTCTGTCCCTTTCTCAGATCAATAAAAGCGTATCTTTGGGTGAGGATTTTAAAAAATATATTGTTGAATGATTGAGCAAATAAAGATAACTTCCTAGAAGTTAAATTAAATTAATTTCTTTTTAATTTTAGAAAGTAAAACAGATGATTAGAGGTCATATCATTATTCAGTGTTTAGGAGGATCTTTGAGAAAAATCGCTAGAGACTCAAGTTCTCAGCAGGTCTGTGTACTTCCTTGCCCTTAGTAAAATGTAAAACAAATCATGAGAGTAGCTTTTCTACAAACTCTGTTGTCTCACTCCTCATTCTCAGAATGAGAACAGTCAACTGTGGAGTGAAGATCACTCAGAAAACAAAGATTATTACCTTCAAGAAGCTGGAAGCAGTTCAGGAAGTACCCAGATGTATCCAGATAAGTTGGGAGTGAAGGCTGTGGAGGCTGCAGGAGCAGCTAGCTGCTTAGTGTACGAATGCCCAGTGGAGTCTGCTCATTTCCCAAAGGTGAAAGGAGATATATAAAGTCTCAGGCCACATACATAGTTCAGTGGAATGAATAGCTAGCTACTGGATGGGAATTTTGTTGGCAGTATTTTTATGATTACAGATGCTACGGGTACCCTGACCTATTCCCTTGCCCATGGCACCCTGAGGTGTGGCAACTCAAATTACAATTGCCAGCACCTGACGATCTTTGCCTTAGGGTTTTCTCTAGCCACTGGAGCCTGCTTGGCCACCAGCACAGACCAGAAGTACAGAGGAATGAACAAACTGTAGGAGTAGAACTTAATCAGTGAATTATAGAAACTGGTACATAAATACCCCAGCTTCCTCACCCTCAGTAGGTTAACAAGGGGATGTGTTTTACACAGACACTCCACGCCCCCCCCCCCCGCCCCACCGCCCAAATAGTTTTCCTGGTGAGATCAGGCAGCAGACCCCTGCAGTGGTGGCTGGTTTGGTAATGTGACATTTATTGGCTGTCTTCACTTTTCTGTCTTATTTCCCCCACAGCCACCCACACTGGTATTTTCTTTCACTTCCCAAATAAACTACTTACACTCCAGTTATTGTGTCAAGGTCTGCTTCGGGGAAAATCTAAACTCAGAAACATGCTTACTCAATTCATACCTTGCATTCCCTAGACTAATGTACATGTGTGTGATGAACTTATTTTTGTTTTAAATTAGGAAAAACATATTCACCTTGAAAAGCAACATCTTCTACTTTAGGAGTAGATTAAACCCTTTTAGGAACATTGAATATTAACCTTTCTAGTAACTTTCTTGGTTACAGTGGACATGTATTGCAACCTGCAAGATCCATCGGTATTTTAATAAAATAGAATATTTTTAGATCTTATAGTTTTGTGTTTTTTTTTAATAAAACCCAAGGCCTTTATTTTATACTAGAGGCCTGGTGCATGAATTCATGCACCAGTGGGGCCAGGGAGGGATACGGGAGGTTGGCCAGCCAGGGAGGGGCCACAGGAGGGCTCCAGGGCGTGTCCAGCCCGTCTTGCTCAGTCCTGATCGGCCAGACCCCAGCAGCAAGCTCACCTACCAGTCGGAGCATCTTCCCCCTGGTGGTCAGTGCACATCATAGCAAGCAGTTGAGTTGCCTTAGCATATAATTAGCATATTACATTTTGATTGGTTGAATGGCTGACCAGATGACTGGACACTTAGCATATTAGGCTTTTATTATATAGGATATGAATACTCATTAGGTAGTATAAAGTTTTGGAAGTGACTTATTTAAGGTTTCACTGCTAATTGTCTTCACAGTTAAAACCACAAATTGTGGACAGAAAAGGAGCCACATTCTAAACCAGACAAGCTCAGGAGAGGCCTCGCTGCTTTACACCCTCAGAGACCAGAAGTGACCGCATAGGATGGTCTAAAATTAAAGCTTTCTAATGAAAAGCAGTTCATGGTGGGTAGTCATGTCCTAGGCCAGTATTTTTCCCTAACAAATGTCCATCTTTACCTCAACTGAGCCTGTCGTCTTTTTTTTTTTTTTTTTTTTGCATCTATGATAACATACCTTTGTAATATCAAAGTAATTTCCTTGTTTCCAGTCCCCACAAAGCACCAGCAGGATTACAACTGGTTTCAGACCTAGCTCGCTGGATTGGGACAGAAACATGGACTGAACCAATGGCACAGAATTTCTGGACACTGGCCCTATTTGAGGCCTGTTGAAGACAAGGCTGAACATTTTCTGCAGCGGGAGGGAAGGAGATAAGACATTGCTAACCTGGATGCAGCTTTCTATTTCCACCCAAGGAAATCTTACCAGGAAACCTCAACCTCCCATTCGTGGGTCTCTCAGAATGCTTTCTTTGAGAGTTTGTGTGAAAGAACACCATTTCCTCCTGCAACACTTTGATTGTCATGTATAAAAAAATAAGGTGAAAAATTAGCATTTTCTGGAGCATTTTCTCAATCTGTTGAGATTTTGCTTCCCAGCTATTGTCATCAGTTTGGCTTCAACAAACTCATAAAAATTCTCTACAGTTTTGAAAGGTTCTTCCATTGACAAATCATATTCAGATATTACGTAAAAAATAATGCCATTTAACACCTAGTCAAGTGCTTTGTGTTCATTCTGTCTTCTAGACTTCCCCAGTTATACCCGTTTCAAGTATTTTGTAATGTATTTGGGATTGTGTAGGAGATGGAAATCTGTCTTGATGTCTTGGGTCTCTATTCTCTCCCTTACAAACAGGAGGGTGCTAGTGCCTTAACATGGAACAGCCTTCTTTTTGTGATTTCTATGTTTACTGGAATATCCACAGTTAATCCTTCCAAGGAAGAGAAGATGAGCTTACCTTTTCTCTCTGCCAGTTTCTGTAGCCACCAGCTGTGGCCGCAGCCATCCTCATGTTGATCTGCCTCCTGGGACATGTGAGACTCCTCTTGCCACCTTAAATACTAATAAATGCATGTGGCTGGTGTACTTGGATCTCTTTGCTCTATCCCTGGATCAGACCCAGTTTTCGCACCTCTCTAGAGACACTCAAGCCCACCTGTCCCACGGGCCTTGAATCTGTGGTAACTGTTACCCATAAGTATGGATGTAGCCTTTGGTACAGTCCCCAAGCAGCTGCTGTTGTGGCCTCATCTTGTAACACCCCAGGTCGCCTCAGCCTCCCGCAGGAGCCAGGGTTGGGCTCCCTTAAGCACAGCTGCCTCGCCAGGAGCCTCAGAAACGCCTGCGTTAGGGACTGACCTTGCCCTGATCATGGAGGTTCTGGCTTCCCAGGGGGTTGGTTAGCATAATCTGGAGTGTCGTTATCATAGATTGGGAATCAAAGTAGTTTTTTAATGCTTTGATTAAGATGTATCGCATAAGCTTTTTACCCATTCTAGAGATTGGCCATTGACACAGAGAAAGCTTAGACCCCTTCCTAGAATTACTGTACCACCAATAGATTTGAAAAACACCAAATCTAGCCTCTTGATTTTCTTATCTTTAACGTTTTTACTGCCCAGTCCCTTTTTGTTTGCCTTTCCCCCAAGTTTCTCTGTAGGGAAATGTATAATGGTTTAATTTCTTCCTAAAGAATAATTCATCTACAGCAATAGATGCTGCATACATCTGCAAGGCTCTTAAGTATCTCATACATTATGAGGTCCAAATGGCTATATTTGAAAAAAAATTAATTAGGGAAATTTAAATACGGAGTTTCTTTGAATTGAAATACTTCTTTCATATATTGCAACATTCTGATCAGTGGCACTAAAAAGCAAGAGGTTTCTCTTATTGCTATATATTTTTATTTCCTTCCAAATATCAATGCCACATCAACTGTTAATCTGAAAAACCTCATTTAATGTCAGCTTGCTCACAGTTATGAAAATTCAGGTAATGTATTCGTGCTACTAATTGTATTTGAGAAAGTGTTATTAATTTCATATATCAAGTTCGTAGTGGCCATCTGTTCGCTCCGAACTGCTGCGTCTCCCTCCATCTGCCCTGTTTCTCTTCTGCTAATCGGGTGGCGAGGGCTCAGATGATCGGGAAGTTTCTCTCTGACTTTTGATTTGTCACTCATCATCAAGCCAGCTGTGCATTTGTAACAGACTCCTCTGATGGGTGGTGGTGAATTTAAATGTCTGGTTTTCTTTTTTTTCTTTTAATAAAACTTTTTTTGTGTGTCAAAAAAAAATGTTTAAAGGAAGCCAGATTGTATTTTCTACACTGTAAAATGTGCTTTGCTGCCACTAATTTGGCTGCATCTGCGCACTCATGAATATAGATGAAGGTACATGGCCAGGATATTATTAGGGACTGAAGCAAACAGGGAAGAATTTTAAATGTGGCAAGATACCAAAGTTTAGATTTCTGAGAACATTAGGAAAAAACTAACATGGAACTGCTGACATTTGCTAGCTTTAAGTTCGCGATGAGTTTTTGAATCTCAACCACAAAGATGCTCCTTTGGATATTTTTGCTTGTGTGTGGTTGGGCAAGAGAAAGTGGTTATGAAAAGGATTCTAGGAGAATATTAAGTCAAAACTATTTTCCTATCAAATTTCTTCATCCTGTCTCCCAGAAATCCTGGATCAGAGTTAGTGTGCTAAGGACTTGTTTGGGTTAATGTATTGTAATTGAGCAAGCTGGGGGGCAGGACATTAGCTAACATCATAGCTTTCAAGTACCTTGGATACCCTGTGGGATAAGGTATCAAGCTGACAGACTTGGAAACTTGAAGACGAACCTAGAATACCAATTCTTTATTATTTGTGGGTTTTTTTATATTATAGTGTTAAAAACAGGCTATCCATAATAAATGTATACATAATAAAATTTTATTCATCTGTCAATGTAAGAAACATTCAAACCTATAGAGAATTTTTGTGTGTTTATTTGAGCCAAACTGTCGACTATTGCTGGGAAGCAAAATCTCAACGGATTGAGATAATGCTCCAGAGAATAGCAGCTTTGCACGTTATTTTATACATTATAATCAAAAGAGAAGACGCTGTTGGTTACAAGAAATCCATTGATACAGTAGAGAGGTGGGAGAAAGTGAAGCGAAAAAGGTGGGAGGGGGGTAATGGGGGTAATGGGGAGGGGGGTAAACCTCTGGGATTGAATGAAAAGTAAAATGGCAGACACATACAACTTTTACTTCAGTGGGTAGTGGATAGTTAACAGTCAACAATTAACATGGTAATAATAACAATGAGAGGAGTTATGGCATCTGTCCTGGTACATTGGTTGTGCCTCGAGGAGTCTGGAAAAAGGGGCATTACCTTGACATTCCAAAGGAATATTATCCTAGACCAGTGGTCGGCAAACTCATTAGTCAACAGAGCCAAATATCAACAGTACAACGATTGAAATTTCTTTTGAGAGCCAAATTTGTTAAACTTAAACTTCTTCTAACGCCACTTCTTCAAAATAGACTCGCCCAGGCCGTGGTATTTTGTGGAAGAGCCACACTCAAGGGGCCAAAGAGCCGCATGTGGCTCGCGAGCCACAGTTTGCCAACCACGGTCCTAGATGCAAAAGACACTAGGCTTAGTTAAGGTAAAGGTTGACTTTGGTCAGGAAAGATCCTAGTCTATGATATGACTACCCACCACAAACTGTTTTTAGTTAAAAAGTTTTAATTTCAGACCATCCTGAAATGAAAATTCGTGGTTATTTTAGGTCTCTTGAGTTTGCAAGGCTGCCACACAGGCCTTCTCTGAGTTTGTCAGGTTAGCATGTGGCCACTTTTCGTCCATACATCTCTTCTAATAAGGATTTTTCCCAAAGTCGTCTAGACAATAGCATCACTCATATATATTAATGATAATTGAACAAGTTTTATTTTGCCTTCGAAATGATTCAATGTAAGTAATTATTTAAAAAATCAACCATATTTAATGAATGTGTGTATATATATATATGTGTGTGTGTGTATATATGTATATGTAGAGAGAGAGAGAGAGAGAGCACTTTTAAAAACAGAAAGGAAATCAAAATAATGGGACAATATCTGTCCTCAAGAAACTTACAATATATTAGCTATACGATGTCATGAAGTCCTCTACTACATTTCCAGGTGTAGCTCTTAATAATAGGTATATTCCAACTCTCTCGTGTCAGTTTTTTTTATTAATGTTAATTCTCAGTAGTTCTAAAAGGCTGTATTGTAGAACTGTCCTAAATGTTGCCTTTTCCATACAACATTGCTAATCAAAATGTGGCCCAAGGACCAACAGCATCAGCATCCCCTGCAAGAGTTAGAGATGCAGACTCTCAGGCCCCTGAATCACAAACAGCGTTTTCACTAGACCCTCCATGTGATTAAAATGTACAATAAGGTTTGAGCATCCGTGCCACACAACACATTATTGTTTTCCCTGTCAGCTTCCAAAGCAATGTCATACAGTACTGTTATGTCCTGGACATGGACTGACTCTCTTTAGGACATACTAGTTTGTTCCTGGTTTTGATAACAATATCCTACTCCCTTATTTATGTAAATCAAAATCCTTTAACGTTTAGGGAATTCGCATGTGAACAGAAAGGGTAGAAGAAGACCCCAGAGCACGGGCATGTGCCACAGTACTACCATCGATGCTTTCCTAATGTGCCATGTTCACTGACACTAACACCTGGGACATCCTTAATGATATTAATAAAATACACATTAACAACACAGAAGGGGAGACCAGGCCCATTGGAGCTATAGTTCTGTTTTCTTTCCCTAGGTAGATAATAAAGTAGATTTTCTTTTCCCATGACACTGGGCTGCCTGATATTTTGCTGTGTTACATGATGTGCTTTAGCATGACTAATACATGCCAGCTGGTCTCAACAGCAGGAAATGTGTTGTGTGGGTAGGGGGGTGTGGTGGTGGTGACATGGGTAGGCAGAGGAAGATCTGTTGTGTCTATGATTAGAGTTGGGGGTGGGTGAGAAGAAGGAATGAATGAAAAGGGGGCGGGGGGAGAATGAGGAAATCCCAGGAGTTCTGGAGACTTTAAATTTTTCAAGCTGTCATTTACCTTTCAGAAGTTGTGGTTGGTGACTGTGTTTACAGGCTGTGGGTCTGTAAACAGCACATGTGCAAACCGTTAGCTATTGTTTTGAAAATGACAATATGGCCAATAATTTTAATTTCAGTGTGTAAGCGTGTACCAGATGACGCTGGTTTGTATTTAAAACTGGGCATGTATCGTGAAGGGTGGGAACTTATACCTTTAAACACTTTTCTATTGTGTAGTGTGCCATATGTTGTCTGCTTTCCGGTTTTTAAAGTGATTGCGGACTGCCTCAGGATGGTTTCTCTCAAGATTATAATCCACAGCTTGCTTGAGGGCAGGAATGCACCCTTTAATTTAATGGCACACCAGTGGGATTGGTATAAAGGTGTCAATTCTATCCATGCTTCCTTAAGGATTAGTTTGGGTGATAGTTTGGAAAGGAAAAACACAGTTGAGAATCAAGATGAAAGGCAAGAGGCCATATAAGAGATTGGTCACCCTATTTTTAAGTTGTCACCCCCCACCAACAAAAAATAAAATAAAATACAACGCCAAACTTGATGGCTAGCTCAAGTCATGTCTAACTTACCGTTATTTTTAAAATCTTAAATTACAAAGTGAACCTTATTTTACAACTTCATATGGAAACCAATTTCTTGTTCCCTATTTATTCTCAGCAAAGACAAGGTGCATGCCAACATTTGCTCTGGATGCGTATGCAAGTTGAATTGAACCTTGATAAGATTTAGGCCGGTCATTTAATAAAAGACCTTTGCCATCTCCGCCTGCTTTTTAAAAAACGCTTACCTGCTAGTCAGCTGAATGGGAGTGACACCTCGCTCTGAAATGCTATCTCTTGGTTACATGTTACTCAGTTGTGTGGTCCTTGACCCTTTTGGAATGTGAGACCTCTCGTTCTGTCTGGTGAAGATGGAGGCAGTGAGAGAGAGGCGCGGATGGGAGGAGCTGCCCCTCGAGTTGATAAAGGTCACGCAAGTTTCTGTTTTCACTTAGAGGAATGTTTCTCTGATCCTCCAGGCTCCAGGGCCTAAACTTCAAGATAATTGTTTCCTCTGGGCTGGTTTCCCAAGGCTTTTGCACCGGAGATTACAGTCCTCTCTCTCACCGAGGCAAATGTTAGCTATCTTGTGATGGTTTCACCTCACTAAGTAGTCATCCAAAATACTATTACCTCTTAATTTGCTTAATATTAATATCCATGTTGAAGCAGCATCTTTTTTTTTTATAAAAAAGAGTTTATGACAAGGATTCTTATCAGGTAATAACTATCTAGATTTCTTTTAAAAGCCCTTTCTTGTTAGCCTGATAAACCCCAGCGATGACAAAAGATTAAGTTTCCCCCAGGAGGGGGCTCAGACAGTTTCTTCTTTGTGTTTGTTTCTCTTCTTTTGTAAAATGTGGATCAGCAGCCTGTAGCAGGAGACCCGAGGGGGAAGAGATTAAGTTCTCCTCGCCTGGCCATCCCAGGGTGTGGCTCTTTACCATTTCGGCTAACAGATGGTGGCAAGCCAACAGGTGCACCCAGATACGGCACCAAGCCTTGTACATCTGCTGGGCTCACAAACAGCGTGCTCACTGCAACTTACCCCACGCCAGCTGGGGCCTGGGCTGCTACCAAGCATGGCTGAGACAGGGTACAAGGAGTGTAGGTCTGTGACCTTCAACTATTAACCTACTGATAGAATGTGGTTTAGAAAATCAGTAGGACAAGAATGCTTTGATCCGAATGATTATGGAGTGAAATGAGAAACAAAGAGCGCCTACTCGGAGGTGAAGTGAGGAAGTGGTGGACAGTGTTGCTACCAGAATCCTCTTTGGGGGGATTTGGTAACTTTTCAGCAGGGCTAGATATTTCACTTCTAGCCAGGACCCTGGCCTGCGTCTGTTGCCTGTCTGAAGAATTGCTTTTGCATGGACTAAAAGTTGTTGAACGAAAACAACCCAGAGAACTCTTAAGACAGTGTCCTTTGCAGCAACTAATCTTTGGAACACTTGTGTGGAATGATCATGGGATCCCATGTCGTTTTATTCATCCTGATCTTTAGACTTACTAGTAGAATTCTCTCTCATACACGTTTATTTTTAGAGATGCGGAAAATCACTCACCGGACTGTCGCCTGGGGTCACGCAGTTATGTAGTGTTAGGTGGGCTCTGGTGGCATTCTCGAGGTAAGCCACAGGTTGTGAAAGAATTGACAGGGAAGAGGAACTGAGCAAACAAGGTTTTCTGTTATTGCATCCTCATTACAAGTCTATAAAGCGGGCGCTGTTTCTATTCCCATGTAAAGGCGGCGGGACCCAGGCACAGAGGGCTCTTTACAGTTGGCAAAGAGCAGAGTCACTACCTATTGACTCACCATTACCTAAATGCACATTTATTTAGTCTACTGTGTGCCAGGCAGAGGCCCAGAGTCACCTCACCACACCAAGTTGCCTCGACCCCAAAGCCCCTGTGCTGAACAGGTATGTGGAACAGTCAAGGGGCTCCACGTACCTGCAGATGTAGAGAAGAAAAAGTGTACTTGGGGCAGAACTTGTTAAGTTGCAACTTCATATATTTAAGATCACCTTGAAAGGATGGGTTTTGTTTTGGTTTGTTTGGGTCTGATTATCAAGATCTTTACGTCACATAAAAGAAGACCATGTTGTTTTACTAATCCTGATCCTGAATCTTATGTAAAACCTAGGATTTTTAGACTTCGTATTCTCTCTCGTACACTTTTCTTTTTATGGATGAGGACAATTACTCACAGAACTCTCTCCTGGGGTCATGCAGTTATTTAGTGTTAGGTGGGCTCTGATGGCTTTCTCGATTTAATCCACAGGTGGTGAATGATTTCACAGAGAAGAGTAACTGAGCAAAAAAGTTTTTTGTTTTGTTTTGTTTTGTTTTGTTTCACTTTCCAAGGAAGGAAAGGGGCGGAGAGCTAGAGAGAGCACCCGCTGGTCAGTAACATACTTTATATAATAACTTAGACAAAAGAGGCTTTTTGCCCAAAGAAGGACATCAGC
This sequence comes from Cnephaeus nilssonii, assembly GCF_951640355.1. Classification (NCBI taxonomy): domain Eukaryota; kingdom Metazoa; phylum Chordata; class Mammalia; order Chiroptera; family Vespertilionidae; genus Cnephaeus; species Cnephaeus nilssonii. Next base: position 8,168,369 of record NC_137089.1, on the reverse strand, counting down.
CTTTGGGTTATAGAAGGGCACGCTTGCCTAGTGTACAGTAAGATTGCTGTGTCCTTGCTTTTGCACCTGCATCTGGGAAATTGGCCTTGGCCTTGAACATCGGTGTACTCCGGACAGGGCCCTTTCTCCATGAGGGTTTTAAAGGCTGTTTAAAGATTAAGGTGGGGGCTCTGGGGCGGTGCTGGCATCAGCGGAGTGAGCAGGTACAGCCAGCTCTGTTCCTCGGGCAGCATGTGGTCCTATCTGGAATAGACTTAGTGTTGGGTGGAGTGAGGAGTGGAAATTTACTGTGGTCTTAGATGGGTCTTACATTAAGTTCTGTCATTTAGTACCAAATGGAGACTGGAACTCCAATTTCTTGATTTCCTACCCTCACTTCAAAACTATCTTTCCTACACTGTATTGCCACATGTCCATGTATTTTATGGTCATCTCTCTAAGAGTTGTGGGGAAATGGCTTTTAATAGGCTGGCTGCCACCTCCAGCTTCAGCTGTCTGCTGAGTGAGAAGGAAGCACAGTAGGGCCATATTTAATCATCCTGGCTTTCATCTTTCATTCTGTAATACATCACAAAGAGCAGATTGTTTGTTTTAAAAGTCAAAAAGAAGCCGAGGAACACTATCTTTTACCCTTGGCTTTACACGGCATTCTCAGAACTCCTCTGGACATAGGAAACACGACCTGGCAAGGGTTAGAAAAAGAAAATAATATTCTCATCTTTACCACCAGTTAGATCACATGAAGAATAATATAGATTCTAACAATCTATAATTTATTATTTTCCTCTTGATTGGAGGGGTGTCTCATAAGGCCTTTCAGTTATTGGTTTTTATTGCTTTTTAATTGCACTAACTACATGTCAAGTACTATCTTGCATCTTATATACCGTATTTTCCGTCGTATAAGACAACCCCCGACTTTTGAGAAGATTTTCCTGGGTTAAAAAGTCGTCTTATACGCAGGAAAATATGGTACATCTTATTTCATTTTCCCACAAAACACTATTATGTAAACACCACTATTGGCCCATTTTAGAGATGAGGAAATTGAGGCTTAGTATGTTTGAGTAACTTGTACAAGAGCTCACAGCTGATGATTATATAAATAATATTTGTATGTTTTTTTGATTATTGACTCACATGCTCACTGGTCTATAAGTTGGATAAGGACACAGATTGTGCCTGTTGAGATGCCTATGTTCACCCAGCATGTGTAAAGTATTTAACAGGGCCTTCAAACATATATGTTTAATAAATATTTGTTCAACAACTGAATAAAAGACTACATAAATGAGGTTGGAGAGCTGAAATTTAAATCCATACCTGTGTGAATTCAACATCTATCATTTTAACCACTGGGCATATGACCCCCTACATTGTTCAGCCTGGCTATGTTCTGCCCATACAGTAGGCACTGTTATGGACAGAAATGTGTCTCCCCAAAACTAATATGTTGAAGCCCTAACTCCCAATCTGACTATATTTAGAATTAGTGTCTTTAAGGGGGTAATTAAGGTTAAGTAACATTATAGGGTGGGGCCCTAATCCTTTAGCTCTGTGGTCCTCATAAGAAGAAAAACAGACAACAGAGCTCTCTCTTTGTTCTCACACAGAAAAAGGCCCATGGGATAACACAGCAGGAAGGCAGCCACCTGTAAGTGAGGAAGAGAGGCCTCACCAGAAACCAACCTGATAGCACTTTTATCTTGAACTGGTCACCTCCAGAAGTGTGAGAAAATAAATTTCTATCATTTAATCCACTCTATCTGGAATTTTGTTATAGCAGCCTAAGCCGACTAATACAGCTACCATAACTTTTATCTGCTTTCATTCATTCTTTCTCTTACTCCCCTTTTAATCAAGGTATTCTTTATTAGATACATTCTAGTTGTTTCTGTTCTTGGTCTTCAAAAATCAGCGAGAACTGCCTTCTTCCTCTATTTTCACACTTTTTCCCCCTTATAATGTTTAACAAAGGAATGGATGCAATCATCCTTTTCCTTAGGAGAAATAAAAAACTGTAACAATTTATAATCTTGAGGACATAAAGGCTGTGAAGTCCCAACACTTAGAATTAACATCCTGTGTTGTGAGCCTCCTTCTAGTCATAGAGTAGCTTTTTCCCATCCCCATCTCCCACCAAGTACGTATGGCAGGGATGCTTTCTTATGGCCCATACACAGCATCACCAATAAAGAAGGGATAGAAGGAAAGGAAGACTTAACAATCAGATCAAAAGCTAAGACAAAATTATAGGATGGGAATTCTGTTTCAGCTTTTGACTCTGCCTTTGAATGACCAAGTGTCCAAAGTCTATAGTGAATTAAGTCATAATTCACTTTATAGTTTTGGATCAGCAGGGAGTCTAGTTGGTGGTAAGCAGGCATTTAGAAAATGCAGAAGTTAGAGACGATTCGGGGTAAGACTTCATGACTAAAATGGATAGAGTTACTGAGGATCATGATGTATTCCTTCCTCAATCATAATTTGATAGGAATTTGGGGAGGTCTGACTCGGTAAGGTGGGATGTAAGCTGTGATGCTCTGAGGGGGTGGGAAGCAGGAAATCAGGGAAGCTGAGGCGGAGGGTATTCTAGGCCAGTAGCAGCAGTGGTCACAGTTCTGCCATAGTCATGCCCTCGAGCAAACAACAATCACAGATGCTAATTCTCAGCCTGAGTTTGAGGCCCTTGTCCATCATGGTCCCTTATTTCCATAGGTCTGTCAGCGTTCTTATATAAAAGGCAGGCTCACTCTATCTGTGAAGTGAATAAATAAATAATAGGATGCAGCAAGAAATGTGGATATTTTAACTCCAAGCACTTACTTCCTATAGGATTTTCAACAGTGGCCCTAGCAGCAAGTTATTAAAGTTGACAGCCATCAATATCTACTGTTCAGAAACCACCAGAAGCGTGGCTCTTAGTATTCAAGAAACCAGTACTAGTGCCCTAACCGGTGTGGCTCAGTGGATAGAGCATCGGCCTGTGGACTGAAGGGTCCCAGGTTCGATTCTAGTCAAGGGCATGTACCTTGGTTGCAGGCACATCCCCAGTAGGAGGTGTGCAGGAGGCAGCTGAATCAATGTTTCTCATTGATGTTTCTAACTCTCTATCCCTCTCCCTTCCTCTCTGTGAAAAAAATCAATAAAATATATATTTTTTTAAAAAGAAACCAGTACTAGTAAAAAGCCTAGGTCTTTTAAATAATAACATGTTTGCCGAATAAAATCTGCTTGATTTTTTTCAGCTTACCTTAGAAAGGATTAAGGAGTTGGAGGTAATCATTCAAACAAATCTAGAAAATGATTTTTGATTGAGGTGAAGAAAGAACAATTAGTTTGAACATCACATATTGAATTTCTTTGACTATTCCTTTATCATAGCCCAGATATTAGTAAACACACAGTTCTGGTTTCAATTTCCCTTTCTATGAACAAACACATACACTGCCAAGAGAGATTAGTCCCATCAGAGAATACACTGGTATTTACCCACCTCAGGCCTGGCCTGCTTGGGACGTAGATGTCTGTGAGGTGAGCAGACGCCCTTCCCACAGAGTCTGGCCCAGCCTCAGAGCTCCAGGTGACATGGGCGGGGCTGGTGCTTTCTCCTTGACTGCTGCTCCTACAGCCTGGTGGGTTTTTAGATGTAGTGGGATGGAAAACTCAGTTACTCTTGATGCAAACTAAATGCTTATCTATCAAACTGCAAGTCCCTCTCTGTTCTGTGGGTGTACTTACAATTAGGAAGAGCACAGCAGCTCACCTTGGGCTACACGAGAACACCCAGGCACATTGCCAGCCCTGGTGGAGATGGCAGGTTCCAGGGCCTAGACTCGGGGAGCCCCGTTTGGAGTGTTAGATGGGTCTTTGAGCAGTGCAGTCTGCACAAAAAAGAACCCCACAACTGTATTAACCGCACAGCTAAGAAGAGCTAAGAATGGTTTTCAATCTTCACACCCATAATCTGCTCCTCAGGTGGAAACGGAGCACCAAATGCCAGGACACAGTGAGAACAGGTGGACCGACCTCCACCTGGGACTTGGGGAGGGGAAGTAATGAGCTGAGAATGGCCAAATCAGAATTTCCCAGGAAGGCGAGCTCTGAAACACATGTGCCTGGACTCACAGAGCTCGGAGCACCCTCTTCGGCATGCCTCTTACAATGCAGCCTCATGTGAAGAAGCGCTGCGGACAGTGGATTCCGCGGAGCACAGTACCACAGACGCCCTGTGCAAAAGTCCATGCCTTATCTCACGCCAGCACCTTAGCCTGTAAAAATTCAGAAACATCCTGTAGCAAAACACGCTGTTGAATGCAAGGCTCCAACTTACTTGACCGTAAAACACTTTTTATGCATTGCCTTTTAGAGTCTTTCAAAATAGTTTTCAGTTGCACACTCTTTGGAAAACACAATTCAAATATAGCTAGTATCTCACTGAAACCAAAAGGCAACATTTCTGCTACCTCACGGGCATATTTGAACAGAGATCCGGCCTCCCCTAGGGCAGTGGAATTTGATATACCCTTTTTTATTCCACTGTCCTCCATTATTTTTTTATTAGCTTGGATCAAATACATACATAAATCAGTTGAAGTTCTCACCCATTTCACTAAAAGACCACTACAATAAACACACTTTTGATGAAGCACTTGAATTTCTAGTCCCTTACCTTAAGGTCACACCGAAATCCATTCATCAAAATGCAGTAGCCGACTTGTGTTAAGAAGTGAGAGAGGGGCATTTAAGACTCTTTCTGGACCTAACCGGTTTGGCTCAGTGGATAGAGCATCGACCTGCAGACTCAAGGGTCCCAGGTTCAATTCCGGTCAAGGGCATGCACCTTGGTTGCGGGCACATCCCCAGTAGGGGGTGTGCAGGAGGCAGCCAATCGATGTTTCTAACTCTCATTCCCTCTCCCTTCCTCTCTGTAAAAAATCAATAAAAAATATATTTTTAAAAAAAGACTTTCTGCTTTGAGAAAGTATAACTCAACCAAACTTCTGATTAATACTGCTGGAACGCAGGTGAACACGAGAAGCTAAAGAAGAGAATACGCTGACCTAAACAAGAGATCTTCTCTGCCAACGTTCCTTTGATTGCTACTCTGCAAGGTCGGCATCTGGCTTCACATGGCCCATGGGTAAGGCCGGCTTCACTGGGGTGCCACCTGACTAGCCCCACAGGGCCCCCACTTAGAAGGACTGCGTTTAGTTTAATGCCCTGCTGTTACTTTATTGAAATTCTTAATGATTTGAAAAACAAACATAAGTTTTGATTGATTTTATAGAAATAGGAAGGGAGGAGAGAGAGAGAGAAACATGGATGAGAGAGAGTCATCTATTGGCTGCCTCCTGCATGCTCTGACTGGGAATGGAACTGGCGACCTCTTGGTGCATCGGAGGACACTCAACCAGCTGAGCCACACTGGCTGAGCTTTTAACGATTTTTTTAAACAAGGATTTTACATTTATATTTTGCACAGGGCCCTGCAAATTGAGCAGCTGGTCCTGCCCACGTGGGGAAGGTGAATCTGTCTTTTGGGAGGGTTCTTCAGAAGGGCTACTTGCTTGTCCTGCCCCAGCATGTTAACGGCCGTGGTCACTTCCATTGAGCAGTTGAGATACCTTTTTAGAGTAAAATCTGAAGTAATTTGAAGATGTAGTCACGTAGTAGTGAAAATACAGAATTTGGAGTCGGAGAAAAGTGGGTTCAAACCAAAGCATACGCATGTACTAAAGGTTGGACCTGAGCACTGTGAACACACTTCTTTGGGCTGTAGCTCTGGGACCGGTGTAGGCAGCTGTGCACCCCCTGCTCTGCGTCACAGCTTATAGACAGCCCAGGGACAGCGTGGAGCTGAACTGAACCCTTGGTTGCTTGGCTAAGCCATCTGTCTTGGCACGTGCATTTGTGATTTGCACCAAGGTGCTGCCTAGGCTAGCGATGGCCCTGCCCAGCTTTCTCATTTTTGAAAATGAGAACAGTGCTTGTTGGCTTTGATAACACACGAAGTGTCTAATTTAGGAATCACTCAAGACGCATGAAATCCTTTTCCTAAAACTAAGTATTTACACTCAGCACTTGGAAGAGACAACCCAAATGTTAGCTAATATTTAAACTCACACAGTGTTCTAATATTAATTAACTAGTTAAGCACACGTGTGTCTGTGTATACCTATGTACTCATGAACAACAGACGCATATCTGAAGTAATAAGGTAGCTAAGTTGATTCACAAACTTGTGACAGAAACCGTGGTTGCTTTCTTTTGTATTGTTCTTGTTCTGCGCTAAAGGCTCCTCTGTATTTCTCCCAGGGACCAGCGTGCGTCAGATGGTTATTTCTTTTGTAAAGCTCCTATGATGATTTCACTGAATAATCAATTCTCTTACCCGTATTCGTCTAAAGTCCAGTTTTTAAGTAGTTTTTATTTAATGTGGTATTTTAATCAAAGCATACGTGAACTCCTAAGAGCCAGGCAGTCCTGGGTTTAAATTTCAGCTTTTATTAATTTCCCAAGACTGCCATAACAAATTGCCACAAACCAGGTGGCTTCAAACAAAGAAACTTATTCTCTCACCGTTCTGGAGGCCAGAAGTCCAAAATTAAGGTGTTGGTAGCGTTGAGTTCTTCTAGAGACTCCGAGGGCGAATACGTCCCATGCCTCTCTCCTAACTTTTGGTGGCTACCGGCAGTCCGTGGCATTTCTTGGCTTGTAGATACAGCACTCCAATTTCTGCCTCCGTCTTCACGCGATTTCTCCTTTGTGTCTGTGTCGCAAATCTTCCTCTGCCTTTCTCTCATAAGGATACCTGTCATTGGATTTAGAACATTTAAATCCATGCTCATCTCATCTTCAGATATCTAACCTAATTACACCTGCAAAGAGCCTTTTCCAAATAAGGTCATGTTCACAGATCTGAGGACATGGGCATATCCTCGTGGGGCCACCATTCCACCCACTACTATCCATGTGGCCTTGAGTAGTCACTTAGCATGGATCAATCTCAGCTTTTACCATTTGTAAAGTAGAGATGAAAATACCTGTTGTAGAATTGTTATGAGGATTAGAGTGCCTTAGGTTAATTGCACAATGCCTGCCATGTAATAGATTCTAAATGAAGAGTAGCTGCTCTTATTATTATGTAGAGTTGTGTCTACTGCAGGACTTATACTAATGCAATAACTAAATATGGGTTTCTTCTGATGTGTGCTCTACACTGTTGATAGCTTCACCTGCCTGCCAGTACCTAAGCATGGCATCATCCCTTCCCAGATGAAGGTGGCAGAGTTTTATATGCCACTTTGACTTCAGTTAGGGGGAAAAAAACAATTTTGAGGCTGAGAGCTACTTCAAGATGTGTATCCCCAATACAATGAAAATCACTATCTGTGGTCTCTTCCCATATGCTACTTTCCCACATCTCTCCTAATGGCCTTACTACAGCATCCTGGAGCCTGGAGGTGAAATATTAAGTAGCCATTAAACAACATGAAGCAAACATTTATTCTGACAACCCTTTATGTACCTGTTTAATAAAAGGAGAAACAATTAAAGAAGGTTATTGGAGAGCAAGAAAGCAATCATAGTAAGCCTGTCAGTTTGGGGTTCTTATTTATAGCATGTAAGAGGAAACTCAAGTCTTATCAGCTTAAACAATAAAGGGTATTTATTGCCTAATGTAACTGGAAGGTATGGAGGTAGGGTGAACTACATGATTCATAAACTCAACAATATCAGAAAGGATCTAAGTTCTTTCATTTTATCTGCTCTATCTTCCATGGTGCTGGCATACAGCAGAGGAGGCTTTACTGTCTTGATGGCAGCAAAGTTGCTGAAGCAGCCTACTCTGTACCTGCAATTCATAGACTCACCATGGACAGGGAGAGCAGGAGAATGAGGTCCTGGAGGCTCTCTGAAATAAGTGAAAGCCACATGAAATTTCCCTTTCTACCTCATCTCCTATCATTGTATTTCATGCCCCTTCCCGAACCAGTCCCATTCGACCATTTCCACATTCCGTGTGATGCCGGCCTGGGTTACCTAAACGGGTTCATTGTAACACGGGAAGGATGGCAGCTCTGCAGCTGAAGGTGTGAGTCAGAACTGCTAAGTATTAACTTGATATTTTTGTTTCCAAAGTTAAAGTCAGCCTAGTTAATCTCCAAAAATATTCAGCAATTCTGTCAGGTACTTGGGTGGGAAAGAGAGAGAGAGAGTCAGTCCGTCAGTTAAGGGAGTTAGTGTTTGCAAGGAGATGAATATAAAGACAGACCATGAACTGTAAGCTAATATGATAGATTAAAAACAGTGATGAGATAATAGTTTTTATGATTTGAATGTCTCAGTGAGGCCAAAGAAATTTTTGTAGCTATTCCTGATGACCAGGCCCCGTGGCCATGGCGGGGTGCAGAAAAAGATCCCTGGGTGTGAGCTGGTCATTCGTGGGTAGCCTGGGTGCTGGCTGACCCGATCCTTTGTGGCTCTCAGTATTGCAGAGCAGTGAGATGGCAAACTGGGATAATCTAACCTGAAAGACCAGAAGCCGAGATGGTCTCCTATCTCCCTTAACTCCCAATGGTGAGATGTGAAGAAGCAGAAAAACCTTGAAATTTCTATTTTTTCCCCCTCCCCAGGGGTGTGGTCAACAGGAAATAGAGCGTTGCCTGAATCTACACCAACTATTTCAGTTGGACCATAGAAGAATTTAAATGATAAGGTCATAACATTTAAAAAACTTCAGAGTGTATGTTTTCTTCCTCCTGGATGATGATGATGATGGGTGACTGATTAGAGAATTAAAAATAAAAATAAAGATATAATATCATTGATAAATTATAAATACCAGGGGATGTCAGAAGCACTGAAAGCCCCTTGGTGAATTTTGCATGTCTTATTTTCAGTGAGTAAAGGAGTGGAGGAGAGAAAAGGAGAGGATAGAGAAAGAGAGGCAGAGGGGGTAGGGTGATGATGCCCAGAGGAGACAAAACAACATTTCCATTTGGAGTTTGTGCTTTTCTGAGTGCTGACTCATTTTGATAGATTATTAGAAAACTCATATTTCCTCATGAATGTGAAGAAAAAGCAAGTGTAAAATTTGCAAATTTATTCCTAAATGTAGTTAAATTCATAAATATTTAGACATTTTCTGTAAAGCTTCTAATTTATAACCTTTACATGAATCTGTAATTTGGTTTAAAAGCTCCTAAATGCAGTAGTAATGTCACAAAGCCTATAAATATTCACATCTCTTTTAAAAATGTTCTTCAAACCATGAGAAGAAATAGTGAATGTAAACCTTTTTTTTTTCAGGTGGATGTTTGCCTGGGTGAGTCAGGACAAGGAACAACGAAAAACTTTCAGGGATAATTTGGGGACTAGGATTTCATTCTATTGGTTGTATAGTCAAAAACTCTTCATTAAGGCTAATTAGAAAAAGTTACACATAAAACTAAAAAAGAACAGATTCAAATACAAAAATTGAAAATTAAGACCTGAGAAAAGTTAGATCAAGATTTCTAAAGGTACAGACAATATCAGGTAGAAGAGTGAGTCCTTAAATTAATCTTCTTGAGGCTGTTTTTTCATCTGTAAAATGATAATACATTCTTCATAGTTTTTTTAATTATTATTAACAGTAAGGACTATATGAGTAACACATACTCAATTAGCAAACTCCTCTCCCCCCCCCACACACACACGTATGCACACACATGCTTGAATGTTCTCACTTTTATTCTTCTAAGTCATACTTTCTCTCCCAACCTCTCAGCTCTGCTTTTCCAGGCTCATGTCACCCCTACATATAGTGAAAGAAAGTTTGTTTTCCCCAATTATTCCACCAGCACTTCCCTGACAAATTATTATGAACTTGATTTGAAACATTTGCCTATCCCTGAACCTGTCACCATGCCCAAAGTAATGAAATAACACCTACCCCATTCTCACCCATGAACCCGGGGGACTTGGGGTCATGTAAACAGGGAGCATAAAGCATTGGGTCTGATATGGTGCTGGCATCAGAAGAAGAGGCGAATAAATACTAAACAGGCAAAATCTGGAGACACTCTGTACATGTGGTCAGTGGATAAAATGAAGCAATATATGAAAGGCCTTACCATAGTGTTTGGTATATAGCAAGTTCTCAGTTATTGCCACCATTAGCCAATACTCACTCTTATTACTGCACTTTCCACTGTAGAGGAAAGACAAAAGGGATTAAAGTAGGAAACAGAGATGTTTTGAGCAGGTGCTCCCTCTAAAAACTGTGTCCAGAGAGTGTGAGGAAACCAGATTCTCCCTTGGATTCCACCAATAGTCGTCACACATGGCCTGGCCTCTCAACCCAAATCCATGAGACTCCTACATGTCTGTGGTGCCAGGAAGTTAGGGATAGGTCCCCATCAGCATGTTGGACATTTTCAATACACAACCATGTATCTTATGTTTATTTGTTGGTTAAATTAGCAGCATAATTATTTCAGCTTTTTCCCCCAAATATGTGGGTGTGTGTTGTTTTTTTTTTCCACACCTCAAGGAGATTCTTCTACTGCCAATAGTCCAGAATTTGGTAATAAACTCTTAGCCCATAAAATCCACATATTTCATTTTTTAAAAATATTCATGCATTGCCTTTAGCTTTTTGTACTGAAAGTTGATCGTCTTTTTAGTCTATTCTCTTAAGAAATCTTCTAACTCTTTAACCATTTTACTTGTTCTTCCCTTGATTGTCTCTGCTGCTGGCTCATTTTTGGTAAGGTGTGGTGAGCACAGTCTACACATATACATGTGTTGCTGTTATTATTGGAGATATATGCCCAAAGTCAGACCATAGGTTTACCTGTTGACTCTCAACCCCAAATAATCTTCAGGCTTTTAAAATCTCAGCTGCTATTTCTAATATATCTTCTTGCATTCTGTTTTTATATATAAGTATATCCCTTTCTTAATGTTCCCACTATTTCTTTGGAAAGTAAGGTTATGGTTGATGCCTACCATATAGGGTTATGTGGAAAAAATATTTTACAGAATGTAGAGAATGTTGAACAGGTTTTTTTGTTGTTGTTTTGTGTGGGGGGTTTTTTGGCATGTGGAAAGACCTCAATAAGCATTTAATAACATTATAATTTGATCATTATTATCATAATAACTCAGTTGAAGTTTGAGAATCCTCATGGTGAAATCAGTTTCTGACTTGGACACTGGTTCTTTACTTGATTCTCAGATTATAGTCTTAAAATTGGAAAATTTTTGATGTGTGAAGCGTTTGGATATAAAAGTAATGAGAAGTGTTTTGCAGACATTGATTTGGCTGAAAAAAATGACACATAATGAAAATTAGGAATCAGACTTTACTGAATTTAAAGGAGTAAATAACTCAAAGAACAGAATTATAAGAGCAACCAGTTGAAAGTCAGTCAAGAAGCTGGCATAGATAACAAAATATTGGTCTTATCTTTAGAAATGTAGTTTCTTTCATAATATAAAAATTGTCCTTTAGTCACAATATAGTCTTCCTTGGAATCCTTATTTTAATTTTGTATCATTCACATTCCTGGAATAACAGCAAATCTGCTGATTACTTATAAAAGCAGGGAAAAATTGCAATTACAGTAAAAATTAAAGTTATTTTCTAATCTCATGTTTATTAAGGAGTGAGAAACTTTATAGTCAACATAGCACATTTTAAGTGTCAAACACTGAATTTTTCTATGCAGATTAAATGGTAACCTTCAGTAAAAACAGTGAGCATTTTACAGAATTTTTATTATTTGACCTGTTTAATATAAGTTGAAATAATCCTCTTGTGTAAGTACCATTGCATAATGCTGTCTGCTGAGCTATTAAGATATATTTAGTAATTCCATTAGAACTGCACCATCGAGCAGGGCAGAGCATATGGAAAGAAGTTGGTGGAAAACTGATTAAACATTTATATCAAGTACATTTTGATTTAACTCACATAAATAATTCATTTTTATGTTTTCTTTCTTTCAAAATAAACCTTTTTGACACCTGCTGTGCTAAAAATAATGCTAGCGTGGTTGTAATAAAAAAAGTATTAAAGCTCATAGCAATGACATCATCTGGTACACAAGCAGATACTAAATTGTCAGCACATAGTAAAGTAAGACTTGGCATTACTTATTATTTATTTAGTGCCTTAAAAACACACCATGCTTAGTGGAAAGTGAAGCACCTGGCTGAATTTGAATATAGAGTTTGTCTCAAGAAAAGCTAAAAATTAAAAGTCTCATAAAGACACACAAGAAAATATATGAGAGAGACATAAGATTTTGAATTCCATTTTTTTCCATTGAGCATAAGAACTAAGCTGAGAGATGAGAGTGAATGAGCTTAAGCAAAGACCCTGAAAGATGTTAGAGTTCTTTTTTTTTTTTTCTGCTGAGAATCAAATAAGTGATTTGGGCTATGAGGAAGCAAGAAACACCCAATCAGAACAGCAAAAAGAAAATGAAATCCAAAACTATGAAGATAGTGTAAGGAGACTCTGGGACAACTTTAAGCATACCAACATTTGCATCATTGGGGGTGCTGGAAGGAGAAGAAATAGAGCAAGAAATTGAAAACCTATTTGAAAAAATATTGACAGGAAACTTCCTTTACTTGGTGAAAGAAATAGACATACAAGTCCAGGAAGAACAGAGAGTCCCAAACAAGATGAACCCAAAGAGGCCCTGCTCCAGGGGCAGACTCAGTGAGCACCAAAGCCCCACTGAAGCAAGTCCTTCTCCCCAGGGGCGTCTCCTGCACAGCAGTTCTTCTGTTGTAGTTGCAGCTGGTCCTCACAGCTAATAGGCCTGGGAGTCATTCCCTCCCAGTGAAGCCAACAGCAATCAAGGCTCAACCACAACAGGGCAATGCACACAGCCCACACAGGGGCACACCTGGAGCGCCCAGCTCAGATGACTGGGGAGGCTGAGCCACTGGATCCTTCAGACACCAACTACATAAGGCCACTCTATCAACTCAAGGGGACATAGCAGCTCTGCCTAATCATAGAAACAAACACAGAAAAGCAGCCAAAAGGCAGAGACAGAGAAACACGTCACAAATGAAAGAAATGGAAGCAAGCAAACTACTGGATATAGAGTTCAAAACCATGGCTATAAGGATGCTCAAGGAACTTAATGAAACTTCAAGGAACTTAGTGAGGACATCAACAACATAAAAAAGGACCATTCAGAAATGAAGGATACACTAACTGAAATGAAGAACAATTTACAGGAAATCAACCTAGAGTCCTTTTAAAATGGGAAGGGAGAGATATAGGCAAGAAGATCATAGTTAACAACTACATATGGTCACAACATCATTCTAAAACAGAACACCGCCCCCCCAATAAATAAATAAATAAATAAATAAATACAAAAATTCCTTTCCTAGCCAGTTTTCTCAATGGTTAGAGCTCAGTCTGTGGACTAAAGATTTGAAAATTTGATTCTAGTCAAGGGCAAACACCATGGTTGCAAGCTTGATCCTCGGCCTCTATCGGGGTATGTGCAAGAGGCAACCAATCAGTGTGTCTCCCTCACATCAATGTTTCTCTGTGTGCGTGTCTCCCCCTCACTTCCAATGTCTCTAAAAAGAAAAATCAATGGAAAAAATATCCTCAGGTGAGGATTAACAAAAAAATAAAAATAAAATAAAAAATATAAAATAAAATAAATAAGCAATTCCCAAAGTAGGAGACACATACCACTGGAAGCACAAGGGATATCGCTGGGTGATTCACAGGCATGGTATTGAAGAGCAGTGAATCACATCATCAAAAAATTATCCCCTTTCAATATTTCTGGGCAAGTGTAGGAGAAAGTAGTAAATTAGGGCTCTTCAACCCTTCCTATCCTTTCCTATAACCCCATTCTATCTCTTTTTACAAAGATACAAGCAGCCTTTATGGGCAGTGGCCTAGTGGATAATATCACCCAACAAAAATTTGGTAGCATTCCTTTATTCTCATTTTACCTACACAAGGCAAAAATGTTTTCTATGCACATCATGATACAAAAATAACTTAAATTTTTCCCCAATAATATGAGTTGATTTAATGAAAACAAGAGTGGGCTACAGAGGCAGGCCAGAGAGGTTATGTTTTAGGCAGAATTATAACAATACTTGCAAATCCAGCCGCTACAGCTGGCTGGTACTGGCATGTTCTACCAAAAGGAAAGCTTTAGGGTGAGTGAGCAGAGGAACTATTCTATGTTTGCCTCATTGTAGACTAAGAATATAAGACTATGGCAATGAGTAGCCTGTCCGACCCTCCTTAAGGCAAGCCTCCCCACACATGCCAAAAAGGCATAACTTATTTTGGGGTTGTTTATTGGTGATATCACTTTAAAGAAAACTTTCTTATTCTGGGGGCAAAAGACATTAAAACACCATGGTTAATATTGGGAAAAGAGACCTCCCATTTGGCACTTGCAAACTCAGATAGCATCTGCATCACCAAATATTTGTATGAGCCCATTTTGTTGTGAGATATTCACTTAGAGACTGATTTTCCTTCATAATGTATACGCTTTCAGATATTCAAATGTAAAATTCTGCATGACCATTGTCATGTCTATGAGGGCCTGGTACTGGCGCACAGTTTCCTGTATATTAATTCAGCTGAAAGAGAAGGACCAGAATCAGGGCCACAGACGCATTGCCGATCTTTTCCTCTGAGCTCCTAGAAACGCCCTGAGAAGAAATGAGCATCCGGGAATGTGTGGGAGCGTCACATGTTAAGCAGTGCTGGGCTTAGAAAACATTTTTTTAAAAGGATGCATTTATTATTTAAGATAACTTTTCTTCACATTTGCAAAGTTAATGCATATTTTTTAAACTTGCAAACTATAAGACAGCAGAAGAAGCAAGTGAGCTATAATTCCACTAGTCAAAGGAAAGCATTGTTAATATTTTGTTATGCATTTTCAGATGAGATTGTCTTTCCATCTTCCCTGTACAACTTTAGAACAGCCTATTTTTTTTTAAATCTCACATCAATTAATATTCTTCCTTAGCAGTCGTTAACTGTGAACCATGGGTGTAGGAGACATAGGATTTCACATAAGATTTCATTTTGTTTTAAAAATGAGAATATGTTTTCTGTGATCATGGTTTTTGTGGCTTCATAAATTTCCATGTTTAACCCATTCTCTACTTTTAAATTGTGGTTGTTTCTAGATTTTTACTATTATAGATAAAAACTTCAATGAACATCTCCTCTATAAATATTTTGGAATATAAATACTACATTGAAATGAGATTTCTTAGAGAGTATGAATGTATTAAGGTTCATTTTCTTAGAACTGAAATATCAATGTTCTTTCCTACTAGCAGTATGTGTGTATTTACTAGTTTATATTCATTGACTATTGTCTGTTAAATCTTTCATTTACATTTTAAAATAAGAAATGTCCTAATTATTTGTGTTGAAATGTAAGAACAATCACAAGCAACTTTAAAGGAGCTTAATATGATGCATTAATTAATTCTCACCCTTGAATGGGATCTGAAGAGCAAATTTACAATGATGGAGAAGTCATGCTTTCCTAGTTAGTACTTCTATTCCATTATGTACGGTTGTTTATATAATGCCTTCTTTTGGATTATAAAGTAAATGTTCAAAGTGGCATTCTATTCTCCAATACATATGCTGAAAGTAATACACAATGTATTCTGCATCAGCCATCAAGAAGTTAGTGGATTACACACTGTCTACAGATCTCCACACAAGCTAATGAGTGTTTACATAATGAAATCATTCTGTCTTCATTAGTGACCAGAATTAATTACCCTCCCCACAAATAATTCCTCCTTAGTTCTTATATTTCTACAATAATACTGATGACATTCTGCTTTGCAGTATAGTTCTTTGTGAACATGACTTATCGCTTCTTAAAAATCCTATCAAATTTACTTGTGAATCCCTCACAGTGGTTAGCACAAACTTGATGGATGTTTAAGTAAACTCATTTATTTACTCAATACATATTTACTGAGCACCTACTATATACCAGAATTATGATAGTCACTTTATAGTCATAGCAACAAATCAAAGGAATTCTGCTTCTACCATTGTGGGCTTTCAGTACTGTGGAACAAATACATATTAATTCACCATATAAATGTTTATAGAATTCCAATGGACTCAGTGTTATAAAAGTACCAGCTGCAATGAAAACATAGAAGAGGGCAGGCAGGGTGGTAGCAGCAGCTATGTGGTTATGGGGAGCCAGAAAGAGGAAAAAAACATGTGTGAAGGCTGTTGTTGAATTTAAAAAAAAAAAAAGGCAGTGGCATTGAAACAAGAAAAGTCATTGAATTTGCTAGCCTCTCTATATGAGCAGACAAATAAATATATGCACTGAAACAGAATTATCAATGAAGTAGAGTTACCTGGTTTTCTTTTCGTTAATATCATTTAACTAGTATATACGTAAGTTCTAGTTGTACAGTGCTTGTTATGTATGAAGAACTTAGGCACACATGCGCGCGCACACAGTTACTCTTCAAAGCCCTACTCAACTATGGCTCTGTTTTTCCAGAAACGGGAGCTCCTCGCCAGAAGTATTCTCCAGATTCAGAGATCTCTCCAGATTCTACCTGCATTCTCCTGATGAATGAGAATGGCAGTTGATTAAATGGCCCCATTTTGTTGGGAGTCCTCAATTCACATTCCCAATTCAGAATCTTCGAGTGGGGGAGGGGACTGGAAACTGTGGGGTTTATTATTTACTCCTTGGCAGTTTCAAACTGAAACACAACTCGGAACTGTGTGCTAGAATGGATTGGTGTCTCCCTCATCTCCTTCCCACTCAGCTGACAAAATGACTACCCCGGACTAGAAAGCAGCATACATTTTATTTGCACCAATTGCATCATGCCATTCTGGTTCCAAACAACTTCCGCCTTCATACCCTAATCATGCCTTCTGAAAGTCTCAGCATCATTCTGTGATGTGTGCTCTGTCTTTGCTTTGGACATAAACCTTGCCCTGAATTAATGGATGGAAGGAAATGGGGAGATTTGAAATAACATAATTCTGATATTTGAGAGAGATGATTCCTCACACAGTTTTCTATGTTATATTTTTAGGTTATTGCTAGGGGTATTTTTCCTTCACAAAGTAAAACATGCTTTTATTAAAATTGTATGCAGAATATACCTTAGCCTTACAGCTTTATGCATGTTTATTTTATTGTACGATCTGTTTTTTCGGGAAAACACAATGGGGGGAACCACTACATTGGGATATTAGCTTTTATGAAGTTCATTAAATGACTGTGAGGAGAGAATCAGGAGAGAGAAAATTTGGCAGACTTCTTACTACAGAGACTGAAGTTGCTGTCGAGTTCTACAGAGAGTCTTGCTAGTAGTTAATTTTGTCTTGAGAAATATATTGTTCACTGGCTGGACAATCTTATTTTTCCTTCATCACCAATGCATGTAAAGCAGTATATTTACATATCAATACATCATTGCATTTCTTTGCAGGGGAAATGTCTGTCGGGTCATTATATATTACCACTGATATATGTCAGGCAACAGACATATATAGAGTAATCTTTACTCTCTGACTAGAAATTGTATACATATCAATATATCATGGCAAATAAAAAAATTACTTCCTCAAATGTCATCCTTTATTGAAGATGTTTCATTTCAGGCATTTTTGCATGCATATAGTATATCATTTAAAGTTAATTTCAACTATTAGTAAGAGAAAAATTTAATATAGCAATACCTTTATTAGTATTACAACTTATTT
Organism: Cnephaeus nilssonii; assembly: GCF_951640355.1. Taxonomy (NCBI): domain Eukaryota; kingdom Metazoa; phylum Chordata; class Mammalia; order Chiroptera; family Vespertilionidae; genus Cnephaeus; species Cnephaeus nilssonii. The sequence goes on along the minus strand of NC_137089.1, from coordinate 8,150,584 downwards.
TTTCTTTTTCAGGGACTTTAAAATTGTATGATATTCAAAGTACTGTCATTTTTCTTTTCTTCCTTGAGTCCTGGAACAATTGAGGAACTATGTGAGGAGAAAGTGGGCTGAGCATGAATCCACAGTCCCTCAGTTGTACAATGAAGATATTTTTGATGCGTATTTGACTAAACCTTATGCTGCCATTCTTGGTCAAAGTGATTTCAAAAGAAGCTCTGCCCACTGGAGATGGTTGATATTGATATTAACGTATATGGGGAAGCTTGTACCTGCAGATAGTCCTATCTCTAAAGGTAGTGAAGTAGAAAGAGGAGAAAAAGCCTGGACATGGGAAACATGCTGTTCTTTTGCTGTGTGACCATGGACAAGTTATTTACCCACTCTGACCTTTAGCTCACAGGATTGTGTTCATCTGATGAGATAATGTCTGTGAAGGAAGCTAGCAAGTGCTTGGCAGTATGAAGGCATTCACTAGGAGATAACTATTATTATTCAAACTAGAGGCCCGGTGCACGAAATTCGTGCACTGGGGGAGGGTGTCCCTCAGCCCAACCTGCACAGTCTCCAATCTGGGACCCCTCGGGGGATGTCTGACTGCCTCTTTAGGCCCGACAGGGATCGGGCCTAAAGAGGCAGTCAGACATCCCTTTCACAATCTGGGACTGCTGGCTCCCAACTGCTCGCCTGCCTGCCTGATTGCCCTTAACCACTTCTGCCTGCCAGCCTGATCACCCCCTAACCCAGTGATGGGCAACCTTTTGAGCTTGGTGTGTCAAACTTCGCCAAAAAGCTGAGCATAACTCGGGTAGTGTGTCACTTTGAGGAAAAAACTAACTCCAAGACTCTAGTCGCAAATGTTTCATCCTCAGGAGCAGCAAATGTTTCATCCTTGGCATGCTGCCGCGTGTCATCAGAAATGGCTACGCGTGTCAGTGCTGACACGCGTGTCATAGGTTCGCCATCACTGCCCTAACCACTCCCCTGCCAGCCTGATCGACGCCTAACTGCTCCCCTGCCAGCCAGATCATCTCCAACGGTCTCCCCTGACAGCCCGGTCACCCCCAAATGCCCTCCCCTGCATATTCTCTCTTTATTAGATAGGGTTTTTTCTTTAACATATTGGACAGCTCTAACTGGTTTGGCTCAGTGGATGGAGTGTTGGCCTGCAGACTCAGGGTCCCGGGTTCGATTCCAGTCAAGGGCATGTACCTTGGTTGGGGGCACATACTGCAGGAGGCAGCTGATCGATGTTTCTCTCTCATAGATGTTTCTAGCCTCTATCCTTTTCCCTTCCTCTCTGTAAAAAAATCAATAAAATTTATTTAAAAAAAACATATTGGACAGTGTACCTGCTGTGGTCTTGACAAAACAGTAAAAATGTAAACCCAAACTAAAAGAGTCATAAAATAAACTCCTTAAACAGGAATTTCATGAGACTTGGAAAGGTGATATCCTGTGGTTGTTTCTTCCTTTTTTTCTTCTCTTTCTTTTTCTTGATGTTTCATCTTTTGTCCTTTCTTACTTTTCTCCTTCTATTCCTTTTCTATCCTCTCTTTCTCTAAACTTTACCTTTGGTAGAATCATCAGTACTTGACTCGCTCCCTGGGGGCGCGGGTGCCTCCCATCCAGACACCTAGGGCTGCCTCTGGGAGGGGATGGCGGCATGGGGTCTCGGGCGCCTCCCATCCAGACACCCCCGGCCGCCTCTCGGAGGGGATGGCAGTGTGGGGTCGCGGGCACCTCCAATCCAGACACCCCGGGCTGCCTCTGGGAGGGGATGGCGGCGTGGGGGCGCGGATGCCTCCCATCCAGACACCCCGGGCTGCCTCTGGGAGGGGTTGGCGGCGTGGGGTCCTGGGCGCCTCCTATCCAGACACCCTGGGCTGCCTCTGGGAGGGGTTGGCGGCGTGGGGTCCTGGGCGCCTCCTATCCAGACACCCCGGGCTGCCTCTGGGAGGGGTTGGCGGCGTGGGGTCCTGGGCGCCTCCTATCCAGACACCCCGGGCTGCCTCTGGGAGGGGATGGCGGCGTGGGGTCCTGGGCGCCTCCTATCCAGACACCCCGGGCTGCCTCTGGGAGGGGATGGCGGCTTGGGGTCCTGGGCGCCTCCTATCCAGACACCCCGGGCTGCCTCTGGGAGGGGATGGCAGTGTGGGGTCGCGGGCACCTCCAATCCAGACACCCCGGGCTGCCTCTGGGAGGGGTTGGCAGCGTGGGGTCGCGGGTGCATCCCAGCCGGACACCCCGGGCTGCCTCTGGGAGGGGATGGCAGTGTGGGGTCCTGGGCGCCTCCTATCCAGACACCCCGGGCTGCCTCTGGGAGGGGTTGGCGGCGTGGGGTCGCGGGTGCATCCCAGCCGGACACCCCGGGCTGCCTCTGGGAGGGGATGGCAGTGTGGGGTCCTGGGCGCCTCCTATCCAGACACCCCGGGCTGCCTCTGGGAGGGGATGGCGGCGTGGGGGCGCGGATGCCTCCCATCCAGACACCCCGGGCTGCCTCTGGGAGGGGTTGGCGGCGTGGGAGCTCGGGCGCCTGCCATACAGACACCCCGTGCGGCCTCTGGGAGCGGTTGGCAGTGTGGGGTCGCGGATGCCTCCCAGCCGGACACCCCGGGCTGCCTCTGGGAGGGGATGGCAGCGTGGGGTCCTGGGCGCCTCCTATCCAGACACCCCGGGCTGCCTCTGGGAGGGGATGGCGGCGTGGGGGCGCGGATGCCTCCCATCCAGACACCCCGGGCTGCCTCTGGGAGGGGTTGGCGGCCACCCCGGGCTGCCTCTGGGAGGGGTTGGCGGCGTGGGGTCACGGGGGCCTCCCAGCCAGACACCCCGGGCTGCCTCTGGGAGGGGTTGGCGGTGTGGGTTCACGGGCGCCTCCCAGCCAGACACCCCGGGCTGCCTCTGGGAGGGGATGGCGGCGTGGGGTCCTGGGCGCCTCCTATCCAGACACCCCGGGCTGCCTCTGGGAGGGGATGGCGGCGTGGGGTCGCGGATGCCTCCCATCCAGACACCCCGGGCTGCCTCTGGGAGGGGTTGGCGGCGTGGGAGCTCGGGCGCCTGCCATACAGACACCCCGTGCGGCCTCTGGGAGCGATTGGCAGTGTGGGGTCGCGGATGCCTCCCAGCCGGACACCCCGGGCTGCCTCTGGGAGGGGTTGGCGGCGTGGGGTCACGGGCGCCTCCCAGCTGGACACCCCGGGCTGCCTCTGGGAGGGGATGGCAGTGTGGGGGACAGACACCTCCCAGCCTGACACCGGGGGCTGCTTCTGGGAGGGGATGGTAGCATGGGGTCCCCAGCACCTCCCAGCCCGGTCACGCCCCCCCCCCCGGGTGCCGATCGCCCCAGGCACCCCGGGGAGCGGCGGCATGGGCCCGGCCACGCCCTCCGGGGCGCCGATCGCCCCAGGCACCCCGGGGAGTGGCGGCATGATCGCCCCAGGCACCCCGGGGAGTGGCGGCATGGGCCCGGCCACGCCCCCCGGGGTGCCGATCGCCCCAGGCACCCCGGGGAGCGGCGGCATGGGCCCGGCCACGCCCCCCCGGGTGCCGATCGCCCCAGGCACCCCGGGGAGCAGCGGCATGGGCCCGGCCACGCCCCCCCCCCCCCCCCCCGTGGTGCCGATCGCCCCAGGCACCCCGGGGAGCAGCGGCATGGGCCCGGCCACGCCCCCCCGGGGTGCCGATCGCCCCAGGCACCCCGGGGAGCAGCGGCATGGGCCCGGCCACGCCCCCCCGGGGTGCTGATCGCCCCAGGCACCCCGAGGAGCAGCGGCATGGGCGCGGCCACTGGGCACCGCCATCTTAATTTTATCAACGGTTGACAGGCCACCCGGAGTCCCGCCCTCAGCCTCTGCTGGCCCAATCGGGGGCATAGCGGAGGTGCGGTCAATTTGCATGTTTCTCTATTATAAGATAAGATGAGGCTAATTTGATTCTAACTAAAGAAGTTAAGGGATTCCAGATGTAGCCAGCCAGGGTAATAGCAGAAAGTTGACCTATGAACCAGGAGTTCACAGGTCGATTCCTGGTCAGGGCACATGTCCAGGTTGTGGGCTCAATCCCCAGAATGGGACATGCAGGAGGTAGCCAGCCAATCAATGATTCTCTCACATCATTGGTGTTTCTATCTCACTCTTCCTCTCCCTTCCTCTCTGATATCAATAAAAATATACTTTTTTAAATGAGGGGAATAAATGTTGTTGTTGCCGTTACACTATTTTATGTTTCTGTCCCTGTGTTTAGCACTCCTCCTCTGCTCTACACAGTGCTCATCTCTGCAGCCTCTTCTCCCACCACGTTGGGCCTTGTGCACTATTTTCCAGGCATTTTGACTTCTTTGAATTGTAAGTTGTCCTGCTCTCTCTGATTTTTAGGTCTTTTTAAACAAGCTGTACAGTCTATAAGAATTGTCTCCCAACCCTGACCCTCCCCCATTTTCTTTCTCCTATCTAGCTTCTACTATCTTTCAGTATTTAGCTTTAATGTTGCCTCTCCTGAAATATACTTCCTGGTGCTTCAGCCGAAGGAGATATAAACTCCTAGAATATGCCAGATTTTTTTTTTCCCATCCTCACCTGAGGCTATGTTTATTGATTTTAGAGCGAGGAAGGGAGAGAGAGATGTTACCTCTTATTCGCACGCCAACTGGAGATCAAACCCACAATCTAGGTATGTGCCCTGACAGGGAACTGAACCCCACAACCTTTTGGTTTAGGACCGTGGTCGGCAAACTGTGGCCCACGAGCCACATGGGGCTCTTTGGCCCCTTGAGTGTGGCTCTTCCACAAAATACCATGGCCTGGGTGAGTCTATTTTGAAGAAGTGGCATTAGAAGAAGTTTAAGTTTAAAAAATTTGGCTCTCAAAAGAAATTTCAATCGTTGTACTGTTGATATTTGGCTCTGTTGACTAATGAGTTTGCCAACCACTGGTTTAGGAGATAACGCTCCAACCACCTGAGCCACCTGCCCAGGGCTATGCCAGACTGCTTGAATGGTAAGATGTCACCCTTTGTCAATACCTGGATTCTGGTTTTGAGCAAGGCCTATATATGTTGTGCATCGTTAATATCCTTAGTGCCACCTCAGCACCAGATACATATGGGGTGCTCATTACCTATTAGTGAATGAATGAATTGCCATCGGGCATCTGTCTGAGGGAGAATAACGCTCTGTTTCTCCAAACTAACCCAATAGTAGTTTGTTTCTTAATTTATGTATGCCATTCAGTTTACTTACTTTGGTTTGTTTCTTAATTTATCTATGTCATTCAGTTTACTTATGTCATTTTTTAAAGATTTTGGAACCTTTTAGTATATAAAATTAGATTAATCATATCTTTGTCTCATTTTGAATTACTTAGAGAAATTCTGGCAAGCATTTTTTTTCTAGAACAAGTTCTAGCTGATCATTTTCCAAGTATGTGCCCATTTAAATATTTACTTGGAAGTGTCTTTTGTTTTTAAGAGACTTATTTGGAAATTCTGAGTGCAAATTATGGCTCTGTAATTTATTTGGACAAAAGCAAGCTGGTTGCCAGGTTACCGTTTTAAATGGTCTTATAAAACAGTGCTAGGTTATACCACTTTAAACGGGTGTTTACTGTACCTGGCAACTGTCCTTGTCATATGCTTCAAAAGTATTTAGATTGGATGTGGTTTCTAATGACCAAGAAACCGTCACCACTGGATAAATAGGATTAGAAGCAAGACTAAGATATCTTGCTGCTCATAACATGCATTTAAGTCCAGGAGAGTTAAATCTGGCCAACTGGATGGAGTTTCTTTCTGCAGATGAGTGCTGGTCTTGCCTGGAATATTTTATTTATCAGAATCACATAAAGGGTACTTAACACTTTTGGAAACGCTGTCATATTTGGTTCTGCTTCTTGTAACTTTCAGGATAGAGGACCAGAAACACGACAAGAAAATCACCAGGTGCTCTGCGCAGTGTGCAGGTGGTTGACAGTCATGCACTGCTCTCCCAGCTGTGTGTCTCTGGCAGGCGTCTCGGGCCCCTCAGCTGTGCTCAGAACCTAAAAATAGACACTTTTCCTTTACTTCCTTTCCTGACTCACCTCGAATATAACGAGATTTCCCACTTATAAAAATTGCAGCTTGCTTTATTTTTATGCTCACAAAATCGCTTGGTAACATTAACATATTAGCATGCAAAGGAATAAATGCAGACAGTGTGATCTCCTCTCCGCTGGACCCAACAAACATGGCCTGTGTGCCCGTTCCATGCCACGTGGTTTTGTTGTTGTTTGCTTGCGGTGCTTGTTTAGTCTTGGTCTTCTCTGAGTCTTCCTCCTAAAGAAATCTCTCTCCTTCCTCAACCCTTTAAAAAAAAGAGTTGAAGGGAGTATCTACCTACAAAAGTTTTTAAGTAGTTTCGTAAAGTAAAGAAGAACAGTTCCTTTATTATTTCCCCTCCTAGCAGAGTCTGCTTCGTTAGTCATCAGCTGCCTGCTTTTTCCTTGGGGCACACGGCTAGGCCACTTGTTGCAGCCTCTGTCATGGTTACGAGTGGCTGTGGGATTGCATTCCGGCCAGTGCAATGTGGGCAGAAGCGATGTGTACCACTTCCAGGCCAGGCCAATAAAATCCCTTGCTTAGCCCTCTATACTCTGCCCCTGCCTGCAGGGAAGGTGTGTGGGGTCTCCACGGCTTTCAGTAGGAGGACGATGACAGGAGCAAGGAATCCACTTGCATTGTGTAGAGCCACTGAGGGTTAGAGAGGTTGTCGGGGTAGTTAACCAAACCTGACAATTGCAGCGCGCATTAACCCCTGTAACCTTTACACACTCATGAAAATGGCCACCATAAAAGAAAAGCAAAAAGCCAACAGTGACGTTAACATGCAACCTTAACGGGAGGGAGAACTGAACCAGAGAAACGGACTCTCATTAGCCCTGCCCGGCCCCTCTGAAATGGCCATGGTCAAACCAAAAGCAAGTCCGTGTGGCCTTCCTCATACTCTGTTTTGTCAATGTGGCGTGGATCTCTTCAAAATGCTCTTACAAACCCATTTACCCTTTAAAAACCACATACAGCCCTAGCCGGTTTGGCTCAGTGGATAGAGCATTGGCCCAAGGACTGAAGGGTCCAGGGTTTGATTCCAGCCGAGGGCACATACCTTGGTTTCAGGCTTGATCCCCAGCCCTGGTCAGGGCGCATGCAGGAGGCAACCAATCGATGTTTCTCTCTCTGTCTCTCTCCCTCTCTTCCATTATCTCTAAAAATCAATGGGAAAATATCCTCAGGTGAGAATTAACAAAAAAACAACAATAACAACACACACACACACACACACACACAATCACAACCACATACACACTGAAAATTTTGACTTGTCCTATGGGCAAAATTCTACTCATGCTCCTCTCATCCTCCCTTTTATATCAGAGCATTTTCTTTAAACTGAGAGTAGGTATATTTGGCTTCAGGACCTCGGGATTTTCACGGGCTTCGGGGGTCACAAAGTATGTTTGCAAAAATTGTGCCTCCTGGGTTGTATTCATTGGAGGTGCTATGATGCTTTTGCTCAAGCTTAAAAATATGTCCGAGAAACAAAGCAATCCAGCGTAGATTTGGCACCAATGTAGTGAGTCTGATCACTATAGCTAGAGAAACCAGGTAAGGCAAGCTGAAAAAGAAAATTCACTTGGATAAGGCATTTTCAGCGGGGGCCACAATGGAATACCTGCCAGCTTGGAGGCTGTCAAGTTTTTGAAGAGGCGTTTTATTTTCTGGGGAAGTACAAGTGTAGACGTGTCCCTGTCCTCAGAATAACCTTTTCTCTCCCCAGATAGCCTGGGGCGATCGGGGACCCGAAAGGAAGTAGACATTTTCACTCGGAGAAGAAATGGCTTTAACTTCTCGCAGTTAAGTTTTCTCTCAGGGAGATTAAAAAGCCTTTATTTTTTTTCCCCCAGCTACAGTACAGCCCTAAAAATATATCAGCCACATTAGAATAGATTGTCTTTTAGCACCTGCATTGGTGAATCTCCCAAGGCCTCTAAATTCAATTTTTAAAAAATTGACTGTGAAATGTTCAAAGGGCTCTGGGATGGGGAAATGGAAGATTAGACTCCAAAAGGGCCTGTGGAGGAAACTGGAAACTTAAACTGCCTTCTGTGTGCACAGCTGCCCTGTTAATAACGCTTTTGCCCAGGAACATCTGCCGAGGGCCTCACCGCACACCCCGCGTGCAGGCCGAGGCTGCGCAATGCACCCGTGACGCAGGATTCTCCCTGTGAGCATCCTTCCTGGACCCGCAGCTGGGTCCACATGGGACTGTTGGTGAACCGGAAACAAAGTAGACTCCCTTCCAGGAAGCTGTAGGAAGGAGATTTAAAAAACTCTGGAGGCGCCCTAGCTGGTTTGACTCAGTGGATAGAGTGTCATTGACTTGCGGACCGAAGAGTCCCAGGTTGGATTCCAGTCAAGGGCACATAACTTGGTTGCAGGCTCCTCCCCGGCCTGGCCCCTGGTTGGGGCTCATGCAGGAGGCAACCAGTCAATGTGTTTCTCTCACATCAATGTTTCTCTCTGTCTTTCCCTCTCTCTTCCACTCTCCCTAAAAATCAATGGAAAAATATCCTCCGGTGAGGATTAAAAAAAGAAAGGAAGAAAGGAAGAAAGGAAAGAAGGAAAGAAAGAAAGGAAGGAAGGAAGAAAAAGAAAGAAAGAAAGAAAGAAAGAAAGAAAGAAAGAAAGAAAGAAAGAAAGAAAGAAAGAAAGAAAGAAAAAGAAAGAAAGGAGAAAGAAAGACAGACACCCATATTATTCTTCCCATTTTGTCTGTGGCCACTAAGAACTGAAGAAGTAAAGTTGCTTGTTCAAAGGAACAAGCCCGATGAGGGAAGAATTAGGAATGTAAACCACACTTTCTAACTTCTGGTCTGTGCTCTTTCTGCTCTGCCATGTGCACGCTTCCTCCCAGCTGTGTACGTGCAATGGGCTAGCGTGACTGTCTGAACCACCTATGGAATTTGGCCTGTGTCTTTAAACAGCTTAAAACAAATATTCTCCTTGCTTACATTGTCATTCACTCCTCTACTTAAAAATAACAAAATATTTTAAAAGCCAAGTCTTAAATTTCCATATTATTTCATCTTTCAGGAGGAAGTTAGCCTGTGCCTATTAACGGAAGACAATTTAAGAAACTGGGCACTTTGCTTCATTCCTTCTCAGCCCTGAATGTTCATACCTTTCGACTCCTGCTCCTTTTTCAGTAAATCCTTCAGCCAGTGTTTCTGTGATAGTAAAGGAGTTGAACTCCTGTGATGACTGATTCTATATCACTGTGAAACAAATATAAACCTATACATCCATCATCATGACCAGTCAGACTTTTTTGTGAGTTCCCAGTAAGGAGAGGTAATCATATGACAACACCAAAGAGGGAGAAAAATTACTGTGGTGCCCAATCCTATAGGATAAACCCATAGATGAGAGAGTTCATGGGGCTGAACTTATTTCTAATCCTCCTGACTGCTTTATAGGTCACAGATTTGCACTCAACGTCGTTCTGCTTTATAGTCTTCATCTTAACTCCCATGATACTGTTTGTTAAGGGAGATGTCAGGGATCAGCCTGTCTCCTTCCAAGAGAAGAAGAACATTTTAGAAATGACCACATGCACATAAGTATCCAAACAAAGCAAGTTTCTCTTGTCTGGAATAATTATGCTATTCACTAAGCAATCCTAATTGTGCTTTCTGTAAGTCAGACTACAAAATACCGGCGTGAGGTGAGGTTTTTAACAGAAATGACAGGAAAGCCTATTAATTTTAGATGAGGGAGTTTGAGGTCACATCCCTTCCCAGTGAAAAATGAGGCAGAGATAATACCACGTTTTGATGAGTTTTCAGCAGCGCCGATCACAACCTCATGCAAGCGAAGTTGATCTTCAAAATTCACTGTGGTCCGATTTTACTTGTCCTCAAGGATAGTCATTAGCTTGAGCTCATGCTATTGGAATTCGGTTTTGAGCACAGGGCAAAGTTTTCCTGCCATAATTGCTTCCATCTGCTACACGAACACATGTGTTCCTGCAATAAAATTTTCGAAAACTCTCCAAACTCCACATATGCTTTTTTGACTGGGCTCTCGCCGTATTGATGTTTCACCTGCATTCCGCCTGGGTGGGACTCGGCCTTGCAGCTGGCTGCTGCGTTGAGGGTGGGGCAGACGGGGGAAGGATGATGTTTGCTGTGAGACTCCAGTGGCAAATCCAACACAGACGTTTGCCTTGAAAACAAAAAGTCGTGGTCATGTGTGTTATAGTACACACCCTGCTCACGTCTCATTTCATTCTGATTATTTCTTTTTTTTTTTACTCCATTTTCATTTACTTGTGAATATATTGAATATATTGTGAATGCATGAATATATTGTTATTGTAAAAATCTTCTATTGGAAGAGAAAAAAAGAAAGTTCTTCTTCCACTCCATAGAATAAGTTAGATGTTTTCTAAGAAGTTGAAATCTCCTTTCCTTAAAAAAACAAATTAGTCTTATATCTGTTTGTTAGCAGATTTTCAAAGACCTCCAAAACTTTTCCAAATGAAAAAAAAATAAAATAGCTTCATTAAGTTACCCTAAATCACAAAATGAAAATACCCCACAAGAAGTGAAGCTGTATATTAATGTACATTGCCAGGGAGAAGGGTTTGGGGAGGGAGAATATTGGATTGGTTTGATGAGCCTAAAAAGTTTAGTGTGAAGATACTTGTGTACCTGACCTTCAAATTATTTTTGAAGTACAAGTGCTCTCAGTGAGGAGCACGTGGCTGATTTCAGATTCTGAAGTTCCCTCCTGTGTTTGCAGTGAAACGAAGCTGGCTGCATCTGGAGCATCCCTGGGAATGGGGGTCTCGGTCGTTGGCTTCCTTGGCCAAGATACTGCTGAGGTACCGCCAAGAGATCAGCAATACAGATATTATCACTTTGTTTAAGACTATGGTTAGTAGTTCTAGGATCTTGTTTAGAAACTGCTTTTCGTGTATATCTTTGTGTGTGCATATAATGTGCATATTTATACATTTAATTACATATACACTGAGTGGCCAGATTATTATGATCTCTGAACGCATAATAATCTGGCCACTCAGTGTATATCCTATATAATAAATGGCTAATATGCAAATTGTCCCCTCGACCAGGAGTTCGACCAGTAGGCAGGCCAGCCAACCACCCATGGGGTCTGGCCAGGCTGGCCGGACCCCACCCATGCACGAATTCATGCACCGGGCCTCATATATATACTGAATGGCCAGATTATTATGCGTTCAGAGATCATAATAATCTGGCCACTCAGTGTATATTTGCTGTAATGCATACATTTCTTAAAATTTTTGGTGATAAAGGCATCACACAGGTTCTTTAACATACTAATGCATGGTATGGATATGCTTTGCATGTACTCTCTTTAGTCCCTGGGGACACTAACATTCCTTGAAGAAGGTGAAAAGTTCAAAGTCCAGGGTTAGTAATTTACTTTGTTAGATTTATATGCTGCCTCTAATGCATGTTTTGTCCAAGTAAGAGGTATCCATTCACTCGAAAATAGAATGTCTATGTCTCCTGGCAGACTGATAAGGTAGACCGGCAAGGTGTGACACCATGCTGTTGCCAAGGCCCCGAGAAAGGACAAGACTGAGAGACCAAGGACCATATGCTAGAGCAGTGGTTGGCAAACCGCGGCTCGCGAGCCACATGTGGCTCTTTGGCCCCTTGAGTGTGGCTCTTCCACAAAATACCACGTGCGGGCGCACGCGTACAGTGAGATTGAAACTTCGTGGCCCATGCGCAGAAGTCGGTTTTCGGCTCTCAAAAGAAATTTCAATCGTTGTACTGTTGATATTTGGCTCTGTTGACTAGTGAGTTTGCCGACCACTGTGCTAGAGGACCACAGAGGTCATTTAACCTATCTCTTGAACAACAAGACCATTGCTAAGCCCAGAAGACACATAATGGTCGAAACCACACTAAAGTGTCTCAGGAGTCATACCCGCCCACTGTAACTCATTCAGAATCCAAAAATCCTGCCAGAAAGTTCTTGAATTCCTCTCCCCTGTCATCTATTATTTCATGGAAATTAAAAAGGGTGTGTTAGCATCTACCACAATTGACTCTCAGGTTTCAAAACTTTGAACTACTGAAGGGTTATTGTTAAACCTTTTTTTCTTTAGATTGCATTAAATGATGTTTGATATATACATAACATATTTGGGTAAATTGTGAGGAACTTCAATAAGAACAAAATAAATAGCCCTAGCCGGTGTTGCTCAGTGGATAGAGCGTCGGCTGCGGACTCAAGGGTCCCGGGTTCGATTCCGGTCAAGGGCATGTGCCTTGGTTGCAGGCACATCCCCAATAGGAGGTGTGTAGGAGGCAGCTGATCAATGTTTCTCTCTCATCGATGTTTCTAACTATCCCTCTCCCTTCCTCTCTGTAAAAAAAAAAAAAATCAATAAAATATATTTAAAAAAAAAGAACAAAATAAATATACATAGACTTACTACCTGAAAAAGAACATCATCGAAACATTAATGAGAGAAAAACATCATCGATCAGCTGCCTCCTGCATGCTCCTACTGGGAATCGAGCCCACAACCCCGGGAACATGCTCTAACAAGGAATCAAACCTGTGATCTCCTGGTTCCTGGGTTGGTCGAGGCTCACCACTGAGTCACAACAGCTGGGCTAAATTACATTTTTGTTTCTTTAAACTCTCTCTGTGCAATGACACTGTATTTGATTTTTATAATATCTAAAGTGCCTGGAGATCTAATCTGCTATTTAGTGTTTCTGCCCACTTTTAATTATGGTAGCTTGCCTTCTCATGCCATTGCTTTGTTTGTGTTACTCCTTCTTTTAGGTTGTGAACACATATTGCATATAACTTCAGGTTTGTTTTAACTTCTAGGCCTATAAATAGCATATCACATAATTCTTTAAACATCCTGAGGGCGTAAATAGAGAATGCTTTCATGTAGTGAAGATTTCTGTTTTCTTTACTTGTGCTCTAGGGCTGCAACCAACCTAGGCACCATCTTAGGTGGTCCTCCTCCCTCCCGGGGTCAGCTCCCCTTCATTGTGGAGCCCAGAATAATCCCTGGTTCTAGCTGGTGTCTGCATTTTCCTGAGCACATTACTTTCGCATCGCTATTCATTGCTTTCCCCAAGCTGTTTTTGTTTATTTTCTTTTTAAAACATGTGTGTTGTAAATTATAGTGTGAGGAACTTCCTGGGTCAAGTATGCCGTGTAAAAGATGCATAGGATACAATTTTCTTTCTGTCTTTTCGCCATTGCTTGCTTTCTTTTAATAGAAGTAGAAAGACGTGCCATGTTTCACTATACCTTCTATTTCACACAGAATAATGATCACTCAGGGTTGAATCTTTTATTTATTTTACTAAGCATGAGTTAGTTAAAAACTGTTGGGAGTTGTTTAAAATGTGGATCTCAGATTTAGAAATATAGTCCAAATTTATAGATCAGTTCTGTTTATTCATCATCAACTATGACTCCCTTTTAAAAATAAAAGATGTGGCTTCTTAGGACAGCTCGAAAGTCTTTTTGGCAATAATATTACTCTTAAAAGAGATTTGTCAAGTTAAGTTTAAGAGAGTCAGAACATAAGATTACACATTTATTAAAACACACACATGGGGTGTGAAATGACAGAAAAATGTGTTTGGCAAAACTTATTTGGCAACTTTCCAAAACCAAAACATTTAAAAACTAGTATTTAATTACTTTCTAAAACCAGAACACGGCCAGCTTTTTCAGTACATAGGAATAATATTCCATGATATACTTATTTTGATGGCAGAGAATAACCCAGACTAAGTTTAAATAGTCATGCTATAAATGTTACAAGTAAAATACTGTCTATCAGGTCTTCCTGCATTGACTCTTTAATAAATTCCAAAATTCAAAGTGAGCAGGGTGACAAAAGACTAAGACCTCACAAGACTTTTTATTTTACACGTGGAAGAATGCCTGTGTTCAAAGTCAAGTCACCACATACACAAACAACTTAGCAACAATCAAGTTCCAAATTTTAGTGCTATTTTTAATTTTCTAATTAATTTACCAAAAAAAAAAAAAAGAGCAGAGAGCATTTTGAAAAGACTTTTGATTATCACTTTAATTTTAGGGAATTCACATCGTCTTCTGGGTTCTTGGATTCAAGCCATCATTTTCACATTCATGTGAACCAACAATACTAGTTGCAAACGGGACTATTAGACCACGTGAGATTCATTTAATTGAGAAAATTAGGTTTACTTACCACGTGCCTAAGGTAGATGTGTTACAATTTGTTCAGGTTCCTTAGGATATTAACTTCACTTTGACATTAGGTGGTTAAGATTCAAATCTAGCATATTGATGGAAAATTAGTTTCCCCCAAAGGGTAGAAGTTTTAGTCCTCTATCAATTTCTTCTTTGCAAGGAGTACCCAGTCATCTGAAAATTATAAAATTATCCTTTCCTTCCTACATTAAATGAGACCAAAAAAATTATTGATTGATTTTAAAGAGAGGGAGACGAAGTGGGGGGAGAGGGAGAGGGAGAGGGAGAGAGAGAAAGAGAGAAACATCGATTTTTGTTGTTCCACTTATTTATGCATTCATTGGTTGATTTTTTTTTAAATATATTTTATTGATTTTTTACAGAGAGGAAGAGAGAGGGATAGAGAGTTAGAAACATCGATGAGAGAGAAACATCGATCAGCTGCCTCTTGCACACCCCCTACTGGGGATGTGCCCGCAACCAAGGTACATGCCCTTGACCGGAATCGAACCTGGGACCCTTGAGTCCACAGGCTGACGCTCTATCCACTGAGCCAAACCGGTTTCGGCTCATTGGTTGATTTTTGTATGTGTCCTGATTAGGGATCGAACTGCAACCTTGGCATCTTGGGATGACGCTCTAACCAACTGAGCTACCCAGCCAGGGACAATGAGACTTCTTGAGTTTAAGGCTCCGGGGGCATCATCAGTAGCTCTGGGAGACTTGTGAAGGTAACCACTTCCTAACCTCTTTAAACACCACCAGAGGCACCTTCTCTAACCCTAATAGCAGTTATTGATTGAACATCTACTCTGCACAAAGAACTGCATTATCTACTCTCATAGCAACCATAAGGTAGAGTACATTGCCCTCGTTGCACAGAAGTAAATTGAAGCCAATATTGATAAATTAGAATGGAGATTCAACACTACCTTTCTCCTTCAATGCAGAGAGCAGTCTGCTTCTATGTTCCTTCTCTGCTAGATCTTCTGTATATCCTCAGCCTCTCCATCCACGAGTCTCCAAAACCAGGGCAACCCAGTAACCTGGTTGAGAGGTAGCTTATTCATAGGCAGCCTGAAAGTAATATTCTGGGAATACATTCTTGATTCTTATATTCCTTAGCTCATAATGCAATAACATTTACAGAATTCAACTCAATTTGGTTCCCTATGTCCCCCCTTCCCCCATCCCCACAAACCAAACCACCACCGTCCTCTGACTCTGAGCAATACAGTGATAGGTATCTTTGGGGTCACATCCTGCTTTGCCTCCCAAAGTTGGGACCAGCTCTCTCCTCTCCCCCCTGAGTTACTGATCAAGGCTTGGACGCCCTCCTAAGGTACGCCTCAGCCTCCAACCTTTTCGCGGGAAGTAATGCCGCAGTTCCCAATTTTCCCTCAGGTCACTTCATTGCCACAGTTCACGAGCAGATGTAGCCTGTGCTCTAATGATCTCCTGGATCACAAAGGCAATCCCAAAAAACATTGACAATGTCTCATCTTGGGTTTGGGGTGTGGTTTTCTAGAGAATATAGTAAATGGGAAGTTATTCTTCCCAGGCAGAGGCTATTCCTCTTCCATTACATGTCTGCTGCGATCCTGGGGTGTGTACTTGAGTAAAAACTGCAAAGCTGATTGGCAATCTGGATCCAGAAGGAAGTGCTCTCTCTGTCCTTGGGCCTTAAAATCTTGGCAGGAAACAGACACTACTAGGAAGATACTGCATCTCCTTAAAGGCAGGAGCTTCCTATTAGACATTACAAAAAGGGGAACTAGATGGAAAATACGTATTTTGTTTTATTTCAAGTTGTATGTATAGATACATAAGCATTAAGCCATTGTATGAAATACTTTGAAAAAAAATGTGTTAGTGGTTTCAGTCACAGTGGGATGCCAGACATACATTTAGAATATTGTGTGTGTGTGTATTCATTAATAGTAGCATCAGCATCAGATTCTATATATAGTGCTAATTTTTCAAAGTTATTGCAGTTATGTTGTGGAAGTTTGTTTGGGCATGGGGACTGATTCAGGAAAAAACTGTAAAAAATCTGCTTTTATTGCTGTCTTAAGATTTTACTCATAAGAATTTGAGAACTGTAAACTTATAGCAATAAAAATGAGGACCTGAGAAGCTTAAAGTCAAGTCAATACAGTTTTGGTGAATAAAGGGCAAATTATGTAGGAGAAAAAAATCACTCACACAGAAAATGATAATTCATAATTCTAGGTAAAGAAGGTTTTGCTCTCTTTTTACATGTAAGAAATCATCATAAATATCATTTTAAATTTTTATAGAACACTTCTATTGACTTTCACAGAAGTATAACTTTCATGGGAAAATCTTAAATAAAATGTCTTTATTTCCACCTCATAAACCATTCTTCCTGTGCATAATACAGGCTGGGGAAGAATAGGCTTACCGTTATGAATATGCAAAACAGAGTTTATTCTTAACATTATTATTTATTAAGTATTGGATTGTTTTCTAATTTTGCCCCACCCTGCATATCTCTACCTACGAAATGTGCATTAAATATCTCTTGAAACAATCAGCTAATATCATGACTTTCTCCCTCTGCTTACTAGCTTTAAAAAAATTTTTTGTATCTGTGAATTCAAAACCCAATCTAATAAATATTTGTTTATAAGCAAAGGACAAAGAATTAAGTCGTGAAATAAAAGTTACAGATTAAAATTAAGAATGATACCATCTAGACAAAAAACATTTAATTTATATATACAGAACCTCAGGGCTTTCAAAGGACTCCAGTCAATCAGCATGCCACACATATACATTTTACAAACAATATTTCTTTTTATTTTATTACCTAGGAGCATTAGGATGTACTTTCTTGACTTCAATAATTGCTTGCAGTTAATTACAAATGAAACAGAGCGCTGGTAATATTGGAGACTTGTACTCTGCATAAAACTGGGAATTACTGATATTACTCTTGGTTGCTAGAGAATTCGTGGTCTGAGATGCTAATTAGCAGTTCATAGTCCTCCTACTGAGGGAAATCGCATTGCTGTATGAAACTATCTTGCTAGCCAAACCTATTCATGGCACTCTGACCATTTTTGTTTGAATAATTATAAGGTCTAATAAAACTAAAGATTTACTTTTTTATTGAGAAGGAAGCCATAAAGGCTCACCTACATGGCCTCATATGTGCTCACTACTTTAAGAAAAACAGCTCTATCACACGTTGAGCTTCACAATCAGTGTGCAGGGACCTATTACAAACACGAAGACAAAGGTTTTAATCAACACAAGGCAGAAACAATAATGTCTTCCACTAATACCTGTTCCCAATACAAAAAATTAGAGAACAAAAGTATATGTGGGACAGGAGCGAGATGAGCATGGTTCTACAAGCTTTCCAATGGACAATTTATCCTATGGTTATATACACAGAAAACTAGTCTTGATAACATTTATACATATGTATAATCTTTTTATAATTTTTATATATGTGTGCATATGTACGTATTATACTTATACTACTCTATGTAGTAATTATGATAGCCTTTTAAAATGTAGCCTGATCCATCAAAGAAGATTCATTTCTTGGGCTTATTCTGGATTTTTTTTTTAAAGGGAACTTCTGGTGCTGTGATTTATTAAAATGTGTGCATTCCCCTAATACACAATTTTTATTTATTTATTTTTGCTAAGCACATAAGCATTTGGAGAAAGGGCATATTCAAAGAAAGGAGAACATGTTAAAACTCCAACCTGAATTTAGTTATTCCTACTAAAGCAAAATGACTTAGGTAATGCAGGAGTCCTGGTTGCTTAAATAAGGTTTTACATAAACTATATTTGTATTGAAAAAGAATGTCAAATCCTTTATGGTTCCATTCTGAGACACATATGTATATGCGCATACATATATACACACAAACACTAGAGGCCCCAAAAATTTCTTAATGAGTGAGATAAAAAACAACAACACCAAAACCTAGGAAGAAATCAGAGCCACGGGAATATATGGGAATATAAGAAGACATATTCATTTCTCCTCCATGGAATAGGTTATCCCATTTTAAATTGGGCTCTTTTCTTTTCCTAGAAATGGTACACCCATTTTCACCTGTAGACGTAAAATTAATGAAGGGAGCAATAACTTGTAAAAACTGGAAGAGTAAATAAATCTTTCTTCTCTGTATAGTATCCGATGGTACGCATGATACAAAATGCCTTTGCCGCCAAAACCGGTTTGGCTCAATGGATAGAGCGTCAGCCTGCGGACTGAAAGGTCCCAGGTTCGATTCCGGTCAAGGGCATATACCTTGGTTGCGGGCACATCCCCAGTAGGAGATGTGCAGGAGGCAGCTGATCGATGTTTCTCTCTCATTGATGTTTCTAACTCTCTATCTCTCTCCCTTCCTCTCTGTAAAAAATCAATAAAATATATTAAAAAATAAATAAATAAATAAATAAATAAAAAAACACAAAAAAAACAAAATGCCTTTGCCCTCCTCCTAAGCTTTTGTCAAGCCTTAACATGGACTAGAATCAGATATAAATGAACTTTGAGTTCATTAAGCAAAGGAGAGAAAAAGTTGCAGGTTTACTGAGAACCAGTGAGGAAAAAGGCAAAGTCTGGCCTGAATCAGGAAAAGACAAGAGTTGGGAGGTAGGAAAGAGCTTATAGCATCCCGTTTTAACCCACACACTTCAGTCTTACAAAAAGAGGATTACCACCTTTGCTTTCTTGAACTGAATCCAATCTATATTATGGGCAGTCTTGGTTTCAGAAATTCTGACCCACTGCCTACATGACTTGTCTACGTAATTTGACGGACCATATGCTACAAATTTTATGTTTGAATATATAGCTGTTATGTGTGTGGGTCAGCTATGTGTGTATCTATTGATAAAATAATGAAACATTGGTATTTCAATTTGTTTTATTTCATAGTAATACATGTTAATTGAAAAAATCATTAGAAAATTCAGTAAGAAAGAAAATAGCTCAATTTCTAAACAGGTGATTACTAGTATGTGATATTTTGTTAACATTTTGATGTCTGTCTGCCTCTATCTATCTACTTTCTAAAAACAACTATTGCAGCACCTTTTCTTTCTAAAGTAATTTACAGTTCAAAGGCATCTTCAAATTTTGATCCTAAAAATAACTTGGGCAGGAAGAGCCTTGTAAAATTGTGTGTCCGGGTCTGTGTGTGTCTTATTTATCATCTAACTCAACTTACTGTCCCACCTGTTCCATCAAAAGCAAGTTAATTACATCGTTTGTGGAGCTCTCCAGAGCAAGGCTACTTTTCTCTCACTGGATTAAAACAAGAGTAAAGTAGAGGTTTTCAGGACTTCGGGGCTTTGATGGATGAATTCATTAATTCAACTTTTCAAAGCGAGGACTCACATTTTAAATATTTTATGTACAATTTGCAAGTTGGCATTTTTAAGGGCTTCTTAAAAGAATTAGTGCTTAAGAGGAAGGTCAAGAGGAAGGTCAAGCTGGTCACCTTGGAGGCTGGGTGCCTTTGTAATGCAGAGTAAGCGGTAGCATCCTCTTCCCTGGCTTTTTCTCTTCTGAAAAAATAGTCCCTCTTGGGTATTTCCACGAACTCTTCCTATTTAGAACAAAAACAAATATTTTTAGTGAGATTTTAGAGTTCCATTTCCCAAAATGAGATTTTTTTTTGTTGTGTGTGTGTCGGAGCAGATATGAGGACGATTCCACAGAGATCTGGTTCTTATTTCACCTCGAATGTCGACATTAGCTCATCCATGGCCATGCCTTATCATTCTCCGTGTTGAGCCTTTCCATCCAAGTTTCATGCACTTCAACGTATTCTACAGCCAGTTGTTGGTGCGCAGGCATCTCCCTACACTCCCAACACAGCTGAGCATATGCCTGTCACTCTGCTTAGGGCAGATTGAACAAATTATTTCTGATTTATGCAAACATACGTCATCCACATAGATCATGTGACATCAGAGAAACTGGAACCTATCAGCAGCGTCATTGTTTTTTCTCTCATCAAAACTTGCCCCCGTCCCCCTACCACCATAACACCCTTTTAACTGATTTTGAGAATTTGTGAAGAAATAAAGCAATTGCAGAAGATTTATTCCATTCTCAACGCCCCCCACCCCCAGATGACCATAACTAAGATTGACTTTTTTAAATACAAAGAGAGATGGACAATCAGTATGATTGGAGAGTATGCAAAACGACTGTTGAGTCTTTTATCTATTGTACAGGGCAGACATAAATGGGCATGCAGATACATATGTTGTCATAAATTGCAAGATAAGTCACATGAAGCAAGTTTTCTTTCATAAACATCTCCATATAAAAGAGGAGTCTTATTTTTTTAATATATTTTATTGATTTTTTACTGAGAGGAAGGGAGAGGGATAGAGAGTTAGAAACATCGATCAGCTGCCTCCTGCATACCCCCCATTGGGGATGTGCCCGCAACCAATGTACATGCCCTTGACCGGAATCGAACCTGGGACCTTTCAGTCCGCAGGCCGATGCTCTATCCGCTGAGCCAAACTGGTTAGGGTGAGGAGTCTTATTTTGAATGCCCTGCCTGCTTAAATCCACCCAAATCGGTTCACACATGCACACTGTTAAACAGGGGTCCAGTGTAATGACTGTGGGTTTTTAAGATCGCAAAGGAAGAATAATTAGTAATATATGTATGGGGTTTCGTCCTTATTAAAATCTGAGGCAATATTCTCTCTCTCTCTCTCTCTCTCTCTCTCTCTCTCTCTCTCTCTCCCTCTCTCTCTCTCTCTCTCTAACTCTATGTGATTGCTACACAGAACAGCATCTTCCTGGCCTCCTTCTCAGTCCTTAATTTGTACTTGAAAAATATGTACGTGTGGAGCCAGATGCTCCCAAAGCCTAAAGGAACTCGGTGATAAATCAGGCACTTGAGAAAACAGAGCTAACAGAGCTAACTCTTTCACTAGGAGCTCTGCCTAAGCCCACGCCACTCAGCATTCGTGCCATATCCGAACGTCCATCTCTATCAAATAAGCGGTTAGAATTTACCAGTTTTACATTCAGTACAGTCTTTTGAATGCTTGCAAAAATGCTTCCAGGAACAAAAACTTAAAAGCATAACTCTGGAGGAATCTGTCTACTAGGTAAAGCTATATCTCTCTAAAATTTGTGAAGAAATAAAGCAATTGCAGAAGATTTATTCCATTCTCAACGCCCCCCCGCCCCATGACCATAACTAAGATGGACTTTTTTAAATATAAAGAGAGATGGACAATCAGTATGATTGAGTATGCAAAAAGACTGTTGAGTCTTTTATCTATCGTACAGGGCAGACATAAATGGGCATGCAGATACATATGTTGTCATAAATTGCAAGATAAGTCACATGAAGCAAGTTTTCTTTCATAAACATCTCCATATAAAAGAGGAGTCTTATTTTTTTAATATATTTTATTGATTTTTTACAGAGAGGAAGGGAGAGGGATAGAGAGTTAGGGGCTGGTGGCGTGCGGGGGGAGAGAAACAACCTCATGTTGTTCTTAACCCACCATGTTAGTATATCGAGGAGGCCTCAGGGGGCTGATCGCTAATTGTCAATGGAATGTTTGGAGCAAAGTCTTACCTGCCTCTCCCACAGGGCTATTTAATCTTAATTCAGAAAATTTAAATTATTGTGCGATTGAAAATGTTTCACGTTTATTTTTCGTTCAAAGGCTGGATTTAGTCCTTCCTTTCTTTCCTGTTCTCTTTTTCACCCAAACAACTGAATGTTCCCTGACAATATCAGTTCCATGAAGACTGAACATAAGCTGTTTATAATCTTCCATGTGTTTAAGTCACACTTTTAATTTTTGGCAGGGTACCTCACAGGATTCAAAGGGTCAGAACAACACTGAACAAATCAGCAGTGATTACAGCACAATGCCTCTTACCGCACCATATCGCGGAGGGTCTCTAAGCGCACCCTAATTAAACATCACTGGGTTACCCTTTGGCCATGCGGGTTTTTTTGAGCAGAGCCATCTCTAGCCCTGACCATACCATTTCAAATACTCAGGAAACCAAGTTCTTTCCTGTCCCAGCAAAGAATACTACATCCCTTCACCTCCTGAACTTTCCGCTAGAAACTTCTGTCCCATGGATGTCAACATGGGTGTAGCAAAAACAGGCTTTCCCCATTTAGCTAGCTTTGTGTTGTTCCTTGAAAATGTGATGGAAATAAATATTGTGTCCGCATTCTAGGAGACTCTATGGCCTAGTGAGTCTAGTTGAACTGCTGAGGAATCTCTAAGTTCTTCAAGTCTGAGCACTGAGCTCTGTCCTACGTTTACACAGTCCTACGTTTTCTCTTATGTCAGATGGGTTGAGGAGGTGGGTGAGAATGGAATCATAAAAAGTATTCCATGAGATGCTGATATTTTGGCACATAATATATATTTTTTTACTTGACAAAATCTTGCCCCTTGTCTTCCCTGTTTCCCTGATATACACCATCACCCTGCTTTCTCATTCATGTCAAGTTTTTATTTCTTATAGCACTCTGTAGGCTAATAACCATGTGTTGTATTTATTTCCGTATGCTCCCTTTTTGACGAAGTCTAATTTGTCCTCCTTTTGTTGTCATGAACATCTGCCCCCTCATTGACTATGGAATCCATTGAAAATAAGATAAGCTGCCAAGTGCAAGTAAATACGTGCCACCACATACCCCCGGCAAAAATAAACGCGTTCCCCTCGTTTGGTTACCATTGTGGCTACCACACAAAGCACAGCTACCCTTTTTTTTTCATCGGTTACAGGGTGACAGGATAGCAAGTTTTCAAAAGATCATTTTTCACGGCAGCCACATTTGCCTTATCTTGAAGTTTGTTTGCTTTTTTCTGTTCAGCATAAAACTGAATGCTCCAAAAAAGGAAACCGAATATTCCTTGGTACAAGATATAAACCAGACGCACATGTCTCCTACACTTGAATACTCCCCACCCCACCGAGGATTTACTGTGTAACTGAGGAATGTAATTTTAGCATGGAGTCCTAAGTCACAGGTTACAAATTCAACGTGTAGCTAAGTAAATACGTCTCATAGAATAGACATAATATAGTGGCTCTCCGAGTCAGAAGAAAATGTAAAATAAAACGTGTTTACGTAAAGCCCTGTTTCAAGTCTAGGGAGGCTGAATTAAAAATGAAAAACGTTGAACAACCATCCATTTAGGACATTTTCAAATGGTCTTAGGAGTTGATTTTAGCCATAGACCAATAAGATGTGGTAAAAATTTCTCAAGGCTAGAAATGGCCCTTGGCCTGGCCACACAGGGCTACATGTAAATATCTGGGGTCTTCTGAATTTTAATTTCAACAGTGGCACGAGTTCATTACTAGGGGCAAGTCACATGACGGTAGAAGCCCACTGTTCCCGTCAGCGAAATCGTGGTGGTAATACCTGAATGTCTGTGCACCCTCTTGCAGATAAAAGGGGTCTAATGCACACGAACAGGCTTTCAAACCACGGCAAAACTACACGGATAAGAGGATTATTGCTATTCAGCAATAAAAATTAATGTGCAAATACGTATGCAGTGTTTATATTTCAGTAACACCAACTCGAGGTTATTGAAACTTTATTTTATAATATTACCCTTTCACAACATTATGAAATGTTTTACTCAACATGAATTGCTTTCCAAACTGTTGTATGCCTATTAAAAAGGAAAAAGTGTGCCTGGAGCCATATATTTAAAATATGGGGGGTTTTTTTGAAACCTGCAACTACATTCACAATTTTGGGTTTGTAGGTATAGTTTCTGTAGTTCTCAGCAGTAATGAAAATTATTGTTTTGACCTTTCATCTGATTGATACGTCTGGATACCAGAAGCCAAATCTATAGTTGAATTTCACTGTTTGCTATAGTTCCCTGTTCTATAAAGTCACTGCAAACACTGAGTTAGCAAATATTTAACCATTGCTTTGCAACCCTCTACTAACAACATTTTCATCAGCTGATTAATACATAACCTTGTTGCCCTAGCCCAGTGGTTGGCAAACTCCTTGGTCAGCAGAGCCAAATATCAACAGGACAACGAGTGAAATTTCTTTGGAGAGCCACATTTTTTAAACTTAAACTTCTTCTAACGCCACTTCTTCAAAATAGACTCGCCCAGGCCATGGTATTTTGTGGAAGAGCCACACTCAAGGGGCCAAAGAGCCGCATGTGGCTCGCGAGCCGCAGTTTGCCGACCATGGACCTAGCTGGTTTGGCTCAGTGGATAGAGCATCAGCCTGCGGACTGAAGGGTCCCAGGTTCGATTCAAGTCAAGGGCACATGCCTGGGTTTCGGGCTCCGTCCCCAGTAGGAGACATGCAGGAGGCAGCCAATCAATGATTCTCTCTCATCATTGATGTTCTCTCTCTCTCTCTCTCTCTCTCTCTCTCTCTCTCTCTCTCTCTCTCTCTCTCTCTCTCTCCCTCCCTCCCTCCCTCCCTCTTCCTTCCTCTCTGAAATCAATAAAAATATATTTAAAAATATCTCTAAAAAATTATATATATATATATGGCCTTGTCTCATGAGTTTCGGCTTAAAGACACCATGTGTAATGCATATTGTTGATTCATCAACTCGTGCCTGATTAAAGCTTTCTAAACATGTATTTTTTTTTTTCATAAGACACAGCACAACCTTCTTGTGCTTGGGAACAATAAACACTTCAGCACTAGGCTTGGGGTCCATTTTATATAGAAAAATCACCAACGAAAAGCACAAAGTACAAAATGAAAAATGAAACCAGACCATGAAAAGAACACTTGTATGCAGTTGGAGAGCTTAAACGAGGAGGTAGCATGGTGCCTGGTCTGCTTCTGCTGGGAACGTGCTCCATGAGCCACACACACTTCACACTGTGCTGCCTGCATCTGTGAGTGACCGCAGCAGCATGGCGCACATGGATTTGAGGGTTACAAACACATTTAGCCAGTAGACATTTGGCACGTATGGACTACGCAAATAATGAGGACCAACTGTATGTATCTTGTAAGGAGTACGCTGAAATTTGAGATCGGGTTAATTAGCAAACCGTTAGTCCATCCTCCTTGTGTGAGCCGTCTCTTTGATAAAAGTATCTGATACTTTGAAGCAGAACTCCAAAAGCCACTCTTCACTGCTTTAGATGTAATGTGGGTGGCCAGAGTGACTAGGTTGTATAGAGCGTCCTCCCATACACCAAAAGGTGGTGAGTTCGATTCCCGTCAGGGCATATACCCAGGTCGCCGTGGGATCCCTGGTTGGGGCACATGCGAGGAAACTGATCCATGTTTCTCTCCCACATCTCTCTCTCTCTACCCCATGCCTCTCTCTCCCTTTCTCTCTCTAAATATCAATAAAATTAATTTTAAAAGGATATAATGTTTGTCTTTTACCCCCCTTTAAAGAGCAATACTGCATATATGTTTGTTTACAAATTATTTCTATGAAACAGCTCAAATGATTATTTTTTAATTACAATTTAGGACATCTGGGAGCAAGTTTGTACACCAAACTCCTTTTGCTCGCTCTCTTTCACTCCCAATCACAACAGCAACAGTATTTTATCATTTACAGTTCAAAAGACTATTTTAACCACGTGGTATTAACCTAGCCAGGGTTGACATTACCAGCTCAGCCACTGCCATGGCCTTTTGGGATAAGGATAACTCTGACCCACTCGGGCTTTCATCGGCAAACTACAGTCATTACTATGGAAAAGTTTGATTTTTTTTTTCTCTCAAGAAGTTATATTTCTTTTCTTTTTCTACCATCTCCACTGAGAAAATTTCTGGGTTCGGTACTTCCCCAAGGACAGTGGCTCTGAAGTGCTGGGGTCACTTTATCCACTCTATCTCCACTCGCAGATGAGTGAGAGAAGTGGACTGCATGAATGTCCTGAATCCCAGGACAGATCTCATTCACTAAAAAGTCAATTAGAACCCTGACCAGTTTAACTCAGTGGATAGAGCCTCGGCCCTTGAACTAAAGGGTCCTGGGTTCAATTCCGGCAAAAAGGTACCTTGGTTTCAAGCTTGATCCCCAGTAAGGAGTGTGCAGGAAGCAGCTGATCAATGTTTCTCTCTCAGTGTTTCTGACTCTCGCTTCCTTCCTTTCTGTAAAAAATCAATAAAAATATATATTTTAAAAAAATACAAGTCAATTAGAAGCATTCCTGTTTAAGCCTGTTCTTAAGATTTCTGTTTAAGTGTTTTATGAATTGATCTCTAGGTTCCGGAAATATTCCACAGCATGATTATTCTGTAGATTCTAGCAGACATTCTGATCATGATTTTTGGTTTCTAAAGCTAGGAGCTTGGACCCTGGGATTTAAGTTCTGCCTCTATAAGAACTCATGAGTTTGGACAAATCAATCTTCTGAGCTTTATTTTCCTCATCTGTTAAATACAGACAATAAGCATTCCCTCAAAGGGTACCGTATTTTTCCGTGTATAAGACGCTATTTTTTTCTAAAATCATTAGACTGAAATTGAGGGGTATCTTATACATGGAAGTCAGCTGAGAAGGGAGCAGTGTGGGTGCATAGCTGCCGATACCTTGTCAAACAGGCTTCCTCCAATCACGAGACTTATTGTTACTGACGTCAGCTGATGCCGTAATTGGAGGTGGAGGTGGAGGTGGAAAGTGTGTAGATGCAACAGGGGCCGGAGCGTTCTGAGCCCATAAAGATATCAAAAAATTAAAAGATACTAAACACTGGTAAGTGATTGTCTTACTCTGCAAAATTCAAACTGAAGGTAAGACAAAAGAGCATGGAAATAGAGCTGCAGAGAGACAATTTGGACCTCCTCCCACTAAGTGTATGATCAGACAGTGGAGAAAACAGGAAGAACAACTTCTTAAGATGCCAAAAACGAAGAAGGCCTTAAGAGGAAAACCAGCAAAATGTTTAAAATATTGATTTCTTAATTTTGGGTTGGAAAAGTGGGGGGCATCTTATACGTGGGGGCATCTTATACACAGAAAAATATGGTAATTATGAGGGTTTAATGAGATAATAGATGCAAAGGGGTTTTGTAAACAAAGACCATAGGAACAGGATCTTCCTGACATAAGCCAAGGTAAACGTAGTGACCACATAGTAACATCAATAGTTATACTAGTAAGATAAGCTTTTTTCAATACAATAAGACCAGCAGCTTCTTCTGAGCCATAACCAATAATGTTGCTATTTTTGTTTCATTTTAAAAAGAAATGCTATATACTGATGAGTGCCAGAAAGCAGTAGAACCTTGGAGTCTGATATTTGTAGAAAGTTATATGTTCGTCCTATGGGAATAAATCACCCCATGCATTGCCTTCTATTTCCCTGAGCAACTCAACCTTATCCACTTGCTTCCAGGTCCTCAAGGCAGAAAGACTTGGCCATCACACCATTCCTGTGAGGTTGGTAAGTTGTGACTTTGTTGAACTGATAGCCACACCCTTAGAAGTGGGAGAGCAAGTGTGTGCTTAATTCAATCACACAGAATGTAAACAATCGAAAGAGAAAGAAAAGGTGGACATGGCTCAATTCCAAAGTTACTCAGATATTTAATACTGATCAAAGTGACCAGATAATTGCCAGTCTCGCCCAATTTTTAAGTTAGTTTTCTATTTTAATTGAGAAATCTGTTTCATGATTTAGGTTTGAACTATTTATTTTGAATTGTTTTTTCCTACCTGGATTTTACCTTCTGTCTGCAAAACTCATCGATATCTAACATTTGAGACATTTCATCAAGCCACATCTTACTTTGGAAATTTTCTCAGGAGCTTCACAAATTCTTTTTCAGCAACTGTTTTCCCCTATGGTCTTCACTCAAGTCCATCATCTATAAATGAACTAAAATTTGATCAATATATGCTTGCTTATAATCTGTGGATTTTAAAATTGAATTTATTGGGGTTACATTGGCTAATAAAATCATATAGGTTTAAGGTATAAAATTCTATAATACATGACCTGTATATTGTATTATGTGTTCACCACCCCACGTTTTTTGTTCGTTGGTTTGTTTTTATGAGTCATGCTTAGGTCAAGTTTAGCTTGTAAACTTTGAGTGGACTTGGTCTGTACTGTGTTTGATATATTGTGGCTTAGTTCAGTAAACATTTAACAGCAATCCAATAATTGGACCAATTGACACATCAACTTTATGGATTTAATAGATGATTGGTATTTTTAAGAATTCTTTAAAAGTAGAGTAGGTAAAGCATGAAGCATTTGCATTAACTGTCGCTGAATATTCTGGGACTTAAGTGCTACGATAACCAACATACACTGAAAGGATCAAGCCAGCCCTCTATACAAAGCCAGGCAGACTTCTGAGGCTTAGTCATCTAACATTTTCTGCACTAACCCTTACTTCAGTTAGGGTTGAGGGAGCTCTCTGGGTGAGAAATGGTTCTATTTTAATAATCAGTTTTAATGAAGTTATTGTTGCTTTGATATTATTTTACCTGTAGAACTACCTTAAAATCCTATCAATTTTACCACCTTTTAGCTTCCTGTCGCAGTGGGTAGAGGCATTCCAAGCTCATAAATAGCTGAAGGTAAGGCATCATCACTGTTTGACAATAGACTCCTCATGCTCCACTGGTCATCCACAAGGAGATTAATTCCTTTCTGGGGAGAAAATCAGGTCTTGGTAGAAGCAAGGTTTTATGCATGCAGGAGCTGCCGGAGATTTCACCCGAGTCCTTCATATTCAGGGCAGAGACCTCGTTGATTCCAAAAATCACCTTTGTCTCTCCTGAATTTGGTGGCACGCTTTGATTCTAATTTGTAAAGTAGGAAGGAATTGTGTCCCTGGACAATAGCAAGTGCACAGTTCCCCAAAACAGACCTTCTGGTTACCAACTTATTGTGACGGCCCTATGGCATTGAGAAATGTTCTAGCTGTCCACCCAATGACAAGTGGTTAGCTAACAGGACACAAGTGAGGTCACTGTTGGATTTGTGGAGGGTTTTTTTGTTGTCGTTGTTCTTTGGCAAATCATCAGGTTCAATAGCAGGGAGAAACATTGGTATCAACACTCTGAGTATTGAAACATGAGTTACCCTCTCCCCTTTCATGAATCAAACTTATTTTCCTTTTATAAGTCAGAGAATGCAGCAACAAGGATTTAGGGGAGTTGACTTTGTGAGAGGCATGATGCATGTTTTCTAAGATTTGCACCATTTTGAAGATCCAGATTTCTTATTTGTCAAAGCCTAGACTTGCAGCTTAGGTTTAAACTTTGACTTATTAAAATACTTAATCATATTATTTGATTAGTTAAAATAGCATAAATAACTATCAGCAAATATCTCTAACTGCAGACTGCGTACGTGGAGCTATGCTGAGGGTCTTTGAAGATACAAAAACACAACCTTTTGCACTCGGATGTCGAGTGTGACTCGACACGGTTAGCATTAAAATAAAGGAATCGAGAAAAAAGCAAGCGAGTGCAAAGGGTTAAGACACACCCTGGGTGAGTTGGTGATATAATTAGGGAAATAATGTGTGCACAGGAGGCAAAGTTAAGTGGCTATTTAAGAAATAAATAGCACACCAGGATAATGAGAATGTTTGCTTTGGAAAATAAGGCCACCAAGTCAAACTTTATTATTATTTTTTAATATATTTTTATTGATTTCAGAGAGGAAGGGAGAAGGAGAGAGAAAGATAAAACCTCAATAATGAGGGAGAATCGTTGATTGGCTGCCTCCTGCATGCCCCCTACTGGGGGGTTGAGCCCACATCCCAGGCATGTCCCCTTGACCGGACTCGAACTGGGGACCCTTCAGTCCTCAGGCCAACACTCTATCAAGTGGGCCAAACCAGCTAGGTCCAACTCAAACTTATCTTTAAAATAAGACTGTCTTTTACTAACAACTGCATACAGAGAGGAAGAGAAGTCTGATGTCGGGGATCAATTCGGCTCTCAGCTCTTTAAAATTTCAAAATTATTGTGTTTATTTTAGTTACAGATACTATCTAAAATCTTTTTTTAATTGTTTTGTGGTCAGTGTTAAGAGTGGGATGTTTAGAGGAGGAGAAAACACATGACTCCCTGGGAGGAAATGGAGCTTTGTATATTTACAGAGCTATTTACAGAGGACTAATGATACTCTATCGAACTGGGACCACAGAGTTTATTCTTGCTCTAAAGGGTTTATCAGGCTTTCAGTAGAAAAGTGTAATCATTAACATAAACACATTTAATTTATAACTCTGAAAACAGTCTTACTGTCATTCATCAGATAAAAAACAAGGCTATGGATTTGTATTAAAGGTCTATAGAGATTTAAATGTGATCCTTGCCCTCAAGGTCACTCTTCTCTGTTTATTCCTTAGACACTTAAAACTCAACAAGTGGAGACTGAACTCTTGATTTCCCCCCAGTTCCCTTGCATATCCCGAAGCTAGAAGGGCACCACTACAAATTCACTGACCATTTTCCTCACACACCCAAGCAGCCAGCAATACCTTTAGCTCTGCTTCTGGAATGTCTCTTACATACACCACCCTCCTCTCTGTCATATGCATGGTCTCTAGGTTGTCATATTTTTATTAATATCCTCCACGCTACCATGAGAGTTATTTTTTTTAAATGCAAGATGAACATGTGACTACTTAAAACCATCTAAAATCATACATTTGGTGCCAAAATGATAAAGTCCAGTCCAGGGTTTTAGCACAGAGGTAAAAGGTCTCCCTTTTGACCCCTTGTTGTCTGTCTCCCTCTTGACTTTTCAGCCTCTTCTCCCTTCACTCTGGTTCTACATTCTGTGAACTATTTCCAGGTCTCAAACCTGCTAATAGATATTTCTGTCTTTGTCCATGGTGTTATTTCTACTCATCCTTCAGGTCAATTGTCACCTTCTTTTGACCACTGCTTTGCCCAGGGAGCCAGATGTTTCTTCCTCTGTCCTTTATCATAAAGCTTTGAACATATTATTGGGATTTATCATGCTCACTAGTTTGAGTGCTACTCAAGAGCAGAGGCCATAAAGACAATTCATCTTTGACTATCCATCATCCAGTAGTGCTCAATAAATTTCAAGTGTTTGATTGAATGAATATCTTGACTATTTTTTTAATATTGAATGTGAGTTACTCCATCAGGGACTGTATCTTATTTATCTTTGTGTTCAAGAGTGAGTAACATTTGCTAAATGTGTATTGAATGAATACATTTAAAATTGCCTGTCTACCTGAATAGTGACTGACTGACTGACTGACTACATTTATAGAGCAATAACTGGTCATCATGTTGCTCTCTGGTGCAATACAATTTTTAATTATTTTTAATGTATTTTCTAGAATAATTGTGTAATTTATTTGTAAGATACTGATAAATTATTTTTATAAAACTGTGTTTACAGGCTAAACATTCTAGAATTTTTACTCAAAAATTGATAGTGATTTAAATATTTTATTATAGAAGATAAATGTAGTAAGTTATGGGAGTGATATCAGCAAGATGGTGGTATAGGAATTTCGAGCACCCATAACCTCTTAAAAACATCAATTTCAACAACTATCTCCACATAAAAATACCTTCCCAAGAGCTAAGCATCCCGTGCGAGGGATTACAGCAGCTGAGTAGAGCACAGAAATAAAAGAAGTAATGGATTCAAGAGGGTAGGAGAGGCAGCTTCACATTACCCCCCCCCCCTCACCTCTCCCCCAGACCTTCTAATCCCCACACTCAGTATAGAGAGAGGCAGCCTTCTCATGGGAGGAGGAGAGTGAAGTGAGCACCCAACTTTACCACAGGCCCCAGCACCTGACCCACACCATCATCAAGTGGCTCATGTAAACCTAGGCATCGGGCAGTCATGGGACAGGGCCAGCCGCCATAAACACAGATGCCAGGCCCAGGCCAGGGGTTCCTTGTGCCCATTCAACCCCCACAGACCCAGGATTCATGCCAGCCACTGTGGCCCCTGAACCAGGCCTGCTGCCCACCTCCCAAGCAGGCCCTTCAAACAAAAATCAAGAAATAGAACACTGGCTGATTCCAAGATGATGGCAGATTAAGTGGAAGCTACACTGACCTTCTCCCAGGACAAAACTGGAATTACACCTAAAAGGTAGAGAAATCATCCTGAATAACCAACTGAAGATGAGCTGGAGAGAACCCTTATCACCAAGGACATAAACAGGAGGCCACATCAAGACTGGCAGTGATACTGTTATAATAACCTGGTTATAAAATAACAGGATAGGTGTAAAGGGAAGTATAGATAACATAGGCATGCCATTTATATAGCTTAGTCAGGAAGCTACAATCTAACACTCCCCAAGTCTGTTCCCCACAGACTACTGGGGGAAGGGACTGGACAATAGGTGCATGCCCAGTAAGGTCTGGGTGACTTAGAAAGGTGCTTCGCTGTCAGTCACACCTGGGACCAAGACAGTAGCCAGAATAGGTGTGATCATTGCCAGCGTGGGAAGATTTGATATTTGAGTTTCTAAGCAAAGGAGCCCCTCTCTTTCTCTCTTCTAGCTTGTGCCTGACTCCTGTTGCAGGGAGTATGCTCCCCCACATTCTCTCACATGACCCACAGCCATGTGGACTTCACACAATGGACTAACGGACTTAAACGAGCCTGATGCTCCATAGGACCCAGCTCCACCACGGAATGGACTCTCGGCACAGGCTTTATTTTGGCTCTGCTGAAGCCCCAACTGAACCTTTTTCAGGATGGGGTGAAGGTGCATGGGACTTTGCAACCTGAGAAATACCATTCCACACCAATAAAAACTATTCCTTCTCCAATGGAAGCTTCCAGAAATGCTTATTCCAGGAGTACTCCAAGAACCCCACTCACTGGTGCGGGGAAAATTTGATCTGCTCATTTCTCCAACAACAGTAAGAAGTACAGAGGCACGAGAGGGCTGGCCGGGCTGACACAGACAGCAGCTGAAGTTCTGGAGGGGTAGCTGAGTGACATGGGAACCTCTGATGTATATAGCTATAATATATAGATATAAGCACATAGATAGTATAGTATATAGTATATAGATAATAACATGGGCTTCTGACTGGCATCCAAAGTGGGGCTAGGAGTTGAGGAATAACAGTCTTGTAGGACTGAACTCTTAACCTCTGGGATTTAATGCTATCCCCAGGTAGGTAGTGTCAGAATTTAAATGAATTGAATTGAATTACACACATTTTGTGCCTGGAAAACTGCTTGTTGTTGGTAACCTCCCCTACACACACACACACACACACACACACACACACACACACACACACACATACACACATTGAAAATTGGCTCTCAGAACACAAAAAGAATAGTATATATCATAATCTATCATTTGCTTATATTCCATTCCCTTCTCTCCAGGATTTTAGCTCCTTGCTTTCACGACCTTTGCCTATCTTACACATTGTTTCAGCCTCACCATTTTGCACAGTTCCTCTAATAAGGTAGACACTCAAAGACTGAAAACATATGTGAGAATGTAAATCAAAATTTGTTCATAGCTTTTGATAAATTAGGTTGTAAGAGTACACAAGAAGGTGAAACTCACAATGATTTAGAAACAAGGGTGACATAATGAGACAAGAAAAGAAAGCTTCTTAAAGGAGGAAAATTAACGCGGACAGAAGGATAAAATGGCAGCTTCCAAGGGCTATTCCACACAGTAACAATTATAAATAACATCAAGACCTTATCCCAAGGAATCACACATGTTAGGGTTTAATACAAATATAACATAGAGTGGGTATTTGGAATACAACATATGAGGTGGAACTAGCACCCAGCCCATGAAGAATTCAATATAACATGCTAAGATGTTTGTGCTTTATTATGGGCAGTAAAAGTCAGCAAAAATTTATTGTAAGGGGAATATATAATCAGAGTTGACTTTTAGGAAAAAGGACATGCTAGAAGACGCAATGCAATGAGAAAAGACTGGTCAGAAAAGATACTTGGAGAAGTTTTCAGTACATGAGACAAATGTTGAGGACTTAAAATAAGCCAGCGATAGCAGAATAAAGAAGAGGGGCCAGAAAAGAGACACGTGATGAAAGTGATGGGCTTTAGGGAGTGAGCTGAAATGAAAATGCAGAGATGAATCCTGGTTTCTAATTTATAGAACTGAGTGGGTGGGGATTACCCAGCTAAACTCAAGTACAAACAAAAACAAAAGTGAGTTTAAGAAACAAACAAACAAACACACACACACACATAACATCAATTCTGTTTTCTGGCTTACAATAACATTTTTTCCAAATGAGCAGAAAATACTTAACTGTGGCAGTTTGTGCATGCATAGACATAGATATTTTGTTTGGTTTGGTTTTCTGTCAATGGAAGCATACCTTGCTTTTGCATATCACACATATTACCCATATTACAAAGTATAATAAATGTTTACAAATTGGTCAAGGAAGAGGAACCCTGAGACTTACAGTTTGGATTTGCTGTTTAACTCCATTGACTTGCTGTATAATCATAAGACATTCTTAGGAAACCAAGGAAGCAAGATGTCACCATGCTTGGCGGAACAAAAACTTCAGATGAAATTCCAAGAAAGCAAAGCTTCAGCCATATGGAACATTGATTTGCTTATCCTGGAATCAGAGACCCATGATCTCAAGCAGGAAATAGAACATCTAGTCCAGAGCCTGGGGGTTTGGTGAGACAGAGCTGAGAATGGAAATGTGAGTTCACTTATCATACTGGTATTCTTCATTAGCTGCTTTTTGCCTGAGGCCATGAGGGATGTAATGTGCTGGGTTTTATGTGTTCACTTGTTCAGCTCTGTTTATCCCACTGGTTCAGTTACTTGCCAAACACACATGGAAGAGGAGAGCTTTTTTCTCTCTGGTCCCTTTAAGTTATCGTCAGCTACCTTAGAAATATAGAGTTTGAGCCAGTGTCCAGTTGAGCCATTAATGTAGGACTTTCTCCTTTGGTTTGATAACTCATTGGCCTTGTGTAAAAGAGCCCTTATAATTTTTATGCTTATGAAGGGGATGCATTCCTCTCGTCCATTTCTCTTTTTCTTTGGTTTGCGATATGACTTCTTGCCTTATTCCTATCACGTGGAACACACACAGAGACAAACATACAGCAGAATATGAATACAAACCAAATGCTTCATCCTAAGATGAAACTATAATTTATGTATAGGTAACAAGTTTTCCCTGCAATGGTAAATCTTCCATCTCCTTCAGATAAAACCTCTTCTCAGCAAGGCTATATGTCTTCGTTTCCCTCCCATTTAAGTGAGACTTTATTCAGAAGAGGGCCTTTTTTTAGAAATCTTCACATGTGGCCGGATTCTAAAATGCATTAGGGCTTTCATTATGATTTATAAAGACACGTATGCACAAATGTAGTTAATAAATTAAATAAAGACTATATATACTTGTATAGACATTGTTATAGCACAGAGTTGAGAGGACTGATTTTATTTGACACTGTCTTTTAACAGAGTGGAAATAATGTAAAATCAGCATGCCACGTATAAAGAATCCAGGGTGGAGAAGATAAAAATACACAAGAGTAAGAATCTGTGACAGCATGGTCTCATAACATGCTGCTTTATCACTAAGGGTAGGAGGTATTTCTGCACTGGAATATCCATATAATTATTTCTCAGCTGCATTATATAAAGAAAAACTAGTATTCAATGTTTTGTATTGAAGTCCTTTATTCAGAATGTATTCCCTGCCACCCCCCAAAATACAAGGAAACAAAAAGCACAAAATACAATAAAATAAGTCCCCGGGCTAAAGGAGTTATTTCAGCACAATTGTCTTAAGCTGATGAAAAAAATCTGATGCAAAATTCACAGTGTTCAAGGACTGGGGATGTTCTGGGGACAGAAAGCCTATCATGGTCTCTTCACCTTTGTATTGTTGATGCCAAATGCAGAGCAGGGTATAGAACTGCGGTGCTGAGTGAGCTCAGTGGAGCCATCTCTGTGAAATGATTGATGGTGGTCTTAAATTTGTTGTTAGTGGGCAAGAGCCACACTCCGAAAGTGTGTAATTAGTGTAAGTAGTTCTTAACGACAGTACCTCTGTTGGTTTCCCCCAATTTTGCATCATTATTCAACATGATCTAGAAACAATTCTTTCACTCCCTGAGCAATAAAACTGTTATTATTGATTAGTTATAATGGGCTTAGCTCTGTTTTTTTTCACAGTTGACTCATGTTTCTAATTCTTCAAACAACCCTGCAAATAGGTATTTTCCCTATTTTACCCAAGAGAAGACTGAGGTTTAAAAGAATTAACACTATAACTACTAAGGATAGAAACACATTTCAAAACAGATTCCTTGGACTCAGAAACCAGTGCTCTTTCTACTAAATTAACACATATTTTCTTTGAAAATTCAACCTGGAAAAAACCATTTTTTCTCACTTCCTATAATGATGTCTATAAAATGCCACATTTTTATCCTAGGGACAATGGGCCGTGTATATCTAGATGCCTCTTGCCACAGTTTGAGTAAAGATATTTGCAGAACTTGGATCCTAAAGAAAATCAACTTTGGGTTAAAAAATGAAAGAGAAAAAAATGAGTAGACGTTAGTAATAGACTAATGCAAAAATATAGACAAATTGAAGCAAACTTAGTAAGAGAAGGGTAACCAAAACAGGAAGTGGCCCTTGGTGTAACATGAGCAGTTGGTGAATAAATGGAGTGTTTAATTGGCAAAGGAGTCAGTTCAGATGGAGATGTATTCATTCCTCTCAATACTTGAAAGGCACCGATAAAAAAGAGAAAGTTGACCTATTCCTATAAGACCAATGAAGAACTTGGGAAAGCATAGGTCAGCTATCAAGAGGAACTTTCTAAGAATCTGAGTTCATCAATGAAACAGACAGATTAGAGAAGTAGCAAATTCTCTACTAGTAAGGTGGGCAGAGAAAAGCCAGACTGTCAGCTGAAGGGAATTAAGTAAAAGTAATTCAAGAATCAGAATCAGAATGGTGATTGAAATAAATTTTTTAAAAATTTCCATAACTTTATTATTGGCATTTAAAATGTGATGGTGATGCCGAAACCGGTTTGGCTCAGTGGATAGAGCGTCAGCCTGTGGACTGAAGGGTCCCAGGTTCGATTCCGGTCAGGGGCATGTACCTTGGTTGCGGGCACATCCCCAGTGGGGGGTGTGCTGGAGGCAGCTGATTGATGTTTCTCTCTTATCGATGTTTCTAACTCTCTATCTCTCTCCCTTCCTCTCTGTAAAAAAATCAATAAAATATATATTTTTAAATGTGATGGTGATAATTGAACACATTTTTAATGAAATTTATTGGGGTGACATTGGTTAACAAAATTATGTAGGTTCAAGTGTACAATTTTATGATACATCACCTGTATATTCCATTGTATGTTTATCACCCAAAGTCAAATCTCCTTCCATCACCATATAGTTGCCCCCTTTACCCTTAACTACCTCCTACCCCCTTTTCCCTCTGGGAACCTGTGTCTATGAGTTTTTGTTTATCTTGTTTGTTAATTTTTTGCTTTCAGTTTTATATCCCACACTAGAGGCCCGGTGCATGGGATTCATGCACTGGTGGGGGGGCGTGGCCTACAGGGATCAGCCCGCTGTGGGAGCGCCGCTCATCCTGGTCAGCCGAGCAGCTGTGGACCTGCCCTCTGGAGCGCACTGATCACCAGGGGGCAGCTCCTGCGTTGAGTGTCTGCTCCCTGGTGGTCAGTGCGTGTCATAGCAACTGGTCGACCAGTCATTC
This sequence comes from Cnephaeus nilssonii, assembly GCF_951640355.1. Classification (NCBI taxonomy): domain Eukaryota; kingdom Metazoa; phylum Chordata; class Mammalia; order Chiroptera; family Vespertilionidae; genus Cnephaeus; species Cnephaeus nilssonii. Next base: position 8,112,536 of record NC_137089.1, on the reverse strand, counting down.
TGGTCATTCTGCCATTCGATTGCTGGGCTTTTATTATATAGGACTAGTAGCCCTGCGCATGAATCCGTGCACCAGTAGCTTGCCAGTAGCTCACTGCTGCCCTCCAGTAGCTCTCCACCTGCTTCCCTGCCCCCCCACCATAGCTTGCTGCCCTGCCCCCTCCTGTAGTTCTCCGCTGCCCACTTGTAGCTTGCTGCCCCACCCTCCTGCTGATCCGTGATGCCGTCGTTACACGGTCGGTCATTATGCTTCATGTTGTAATGACCATTTGCATATTACATCTTTGTTATATAGGATATGAGTATGAGTAAAATCATGTCGTTCTTCATTTTTTATGTCTGACTTACTGCTCTTAGCATGACATTTTCAAGACACACTCATGTTGATGCCAATGGCAGTATTTCATCTTTTCTTGTGGCTGAGTAGTATGTCTATATATCACATCTTCTTTATTCAGTCATCTATCAAGGGACACTTTGGTTGTTTCCATGTCTTGGCCACCGTGAATATGCCAGAATGAACATAGGGGTGCATATATATTTGGAATAAATGTTTTAAAATTTTGGGGGTGGATACCCAAAATGTTCACTAGCTGTTGTGTTCAATAGCTAGTACATGAGACCTTCAATCTTCTCCAATTGTGATGTCAGAGCCAATTACAGAGAGGGGGGGGGGGAAGTATTATTTAAAATGTATAATTGCAGAGAATAGACTTTTCTCCAAGAGGAGTCAATTTTTTAGAAAAATATCTCCTTAGTCTTTTCCCCATCCCCTTTCCCAAGATTTGCAATGTAGCATTCAAATATGCTGTTTTTGTACTTCTGAGAAAACTTGTTCATAATTGTATATGTGTGTGTGCATGTGTGTGCATATGTGTGTGCTTGAGTATGTGTATATGCAAACCTGTGTCTTAAAAAAACTCCACAATCAAAATGAATACAGAATTTTTATCATAAATTGAACCTGGGATTCCCACTTCATGAACTACCATATTTTCTGGCGTATAAGATGACTTTTTAACCCCGGAAAATCTTCTATACGCCCAGTCGTCTTATACGCCAGAAAATACGGTATGTGACCATCCCATGGTCCATTCCTTGAGTGTGGTAAGATCCAATGAAACAAAGTACATATTTATGTGTACAATTCTGTGCTTTGAGCTGGTTATTTTAAACTACTCCTGTGGGGACACCTGAACCTTGAACACAGAGCAAATGTTCAGGAGATTGTGAAAACTACCCCTAAGATGTCCTCTCCATTAGGAATTAAGAAAGGAAGTATTGCCGAAACCGGTTTGGCTCAGTGGATAGAGCGTCGGCCTGCGGACTCAAGGGTCCCAGGTTCGATTCCGGTCAAGAGCATGTACCTTGGTTGCGGGCACATCCCCAGTAGGGGGTGTGCAAGAGGCAGCTGATCGATGTTTCTAACTTTCTATCCCTCTCTCTTCCTCTCTGTAAAAAATCAATAAAATATATTTAAAAAAAAAAAAAAAAAAAAAAGGAAGTATTTTGTGGGCGGGGGCGTGAGAGGGGATTGTGCTGCTTTAGCAACATTGACAGTGAGAATTTCTCGGTTCTTACTTCCCACAGCCAGCTTCTACCTAGCATAAACATAACCAAATAGCTGCTCCATTACATAATGGCCATTTTAATTAGTATTTTGTTTAAATCAAAGTGTGCGTTAGCTCCCACAAAGCTAATTTTGAGTAGGATGGTACAACAGGGTAACTGGAAATGGCAAGCTTTCCTTTGCTCTGCAGGGGTCTAGGTTTTCAGGGGGCCCTCTGTTTCTCCCAGCTCATTTGGCAGGTCTTTTGCCATTTTATTTCTATTATTACCAAATGCTAGCCATGCAGGAGCAGTCCCACATCACTGAAAACTGCAGTTAGGTTCACATCTTAACAGCATTTCAAGTGCACGTTGTAACAGAGACTCGGAGTAATCAAGTTGCAGGAAGGCTGTTATAATAGTCTCTCTCTCTCTCTCTCTCTCTCTCTCTCTCTCTCTCTCTCTCTCTCTCTCTCAGAAAAGGCAGATGTGGAAATTATGAGTAATGTAATTGATGATCTTAAAGCTTTTAAATACCCAGGCTTTCAACAATCAAGATCTATTTGAGCTCAGAATCTAATAAGAAGTAAATACAATAGTTTTCAAGAAGACATTTTATCAAGAGCTCAGCCGCACTTTCTTCCTGCTTTTATGAGCAACATTATCATCTCATCAGCAGACAAGTTGGAGAATTTTATTGTGACACATAATCCTTTTTAGTTCATTGTATTTCTCCTTTTCCTTGTGCAGTTTTTTTTAATAAAGTTTGCTCATTAAATACACCATTTTAGAGGATTTTGTCCTTATTAGATTTAATAGGAAAGGAAGCAGAGTGTTGTTAAAACAGGCTGTTTATTGACAACTAATTTATTGTGTTCCAATGTAGGAGGCTCGATAAAACCCATCAGTGTGTTAAAAATAATGCCCCTAAGTTATTTCCTAGATACATTGGTTCACAAAGCCTCACTACGGACAATTATTTTCAAATTCAACCTGCAGTTTGTTCACTACCTGTTTCCAAAGAACTTGAATGTCGTTAAGAGTTCATTCAAATGCCACATTAAATACACCTCAATATTACTTCTTTAATAGGCAAATTGCTCATCATATCAGGTGATCTTCCATTCAGTGGGAACGGCAATAATGCCTGCTTAACGCTATTCATCAGCGCCGTAGGTGTCTTTGTATTATTACTATTATATATTGTTTTCAGAAATAAGCTTGACTACAAAGAAAATTGTATTGTCTCTGCAATAATGGTTTGAATGTTGTTTTTTCTCTTATGGTGGAAAGTATCTTTGTTAAGCACACATAAATCTTGGTAATTTTTCCAATTCTATCCAGATATATTGCTACCAACTAACTTGACTTCTGAGCTCTGGAATTATTATCATTACATTTTAATCATGAAGGAAATCCATTAAATGACTTGGGTGGTGTGTTTTTTCTCTTAATGCATATGAGGAAAATTATTTTCATATTTCTATCATTTTTTTTCTCTCCTGGATTTTCTAAAAAGACAATAAGGAAATGGTTTATAAATGTGGGGGTTTTTTTAGCCCTAAACAAAACACATAAATGTGTGTGTGTAAATGAAAAAATAATTTCTTACAAAGTAATGCACACTTTTCTTGGCACCAGTAACATAAAGTATAAATTAATGTTTGTTTTTCTGAATATGTTTACTCTCCAGTGGAGCAAAAATGATAACAAAACAAACAAACAAACAACAGAAATAGCTCATGGGGAAAGAAATGTGGAATTTGGTTGTGATTGCTCCATCTTCTAAAATGGTGACCAGGTAAAGCAGCCAAATGTTAAACAAGGGCTTTTACGCAGCTCTATCTCTTGCCCTAATGGCATTATTTTAAATAAAATCTAGTAATTACAAATCCCCAAATCCCAAATTATTCTAAATATAGAAGAAAAAATCCTCGTTGCTACTGGGAAGCCAAGGTTCAGCCGTGAACCCTGTCAAACCTGAATGCCTCTAGCCAGAATGTTGGCTTTCAATCAAACACCTTCCCGCTTTGGGTGTGCACGCAGCTACGGATGGCAGCAAGAGCACATCACTGGATTGTAAACAGCATTCATATGAAAGGTACAGGGATAAAGGAGCAGGATAAAAGAGGGAAGAACCTCCCCTACCCCAAGCGAGTGGCCATCCCAGGATTTCCCAGGGATGAGAATGAAACCTAACCCAACCATCTTTTGGGAGCAGCATTGTTTTGCCATGGATGAGGGATTACTGATTAGCTTTTTAACTTCGGCTTTTCCAAATAGTTTTTCAGTTATTTAATTTACTCTACATGGAGTCTATTGATTATTCAAGTTGGCAGTCAATTTTATAGGGCACCCCACTGTTCCTTTGCTTAATGTAGTCAATGGTTGTAATTGCTTGATCAGTGCAGCCCATGAAATAGGTTTTGTGTCTTTTTTTACAATGCATTGATAGCTTTATCTGATGCAGCCTTGGCAGGCCCGGCTCTTACAGCGCTGCCGGGAACTCCCAGAGGCCTGGAGATTAATGGCTGTGCCTGGCTGTGGGGGCTGCTGATGCTGCGCTCCAGAACCTATTCCCACATCTGGCGTGCGCACTTGGCATTGGCGCCAGCTCTGCGTCGTGCAGTTACAGAATCTCTCACCAGTGCCTAGTTAACTGTTTTCACTAAGGGGATGAGATAAAAAGCCATCCAGAGAGCTGTTGGCACCCACTCTCTGCCACTGTAGTCACACATTAAAATTTTTTTTCAGCCTTTTTTTTTTTTTTTAAGAGGCAAATGATGTATGGAAACAACAAATGACGTGGAATGTTTATTTTTTGAATTCTGCCTGGATTCTGAAAAGCATCCCGTGGGTGTTCAGATGATCTGTAAACCAACAGCAAACTCCCCCCCCCACCCCCCACCCCCCTGCCCGCCGCCTCCTTCCCGTTACCACCGCCTTCCCTGGGATGAGAGCACGATAATATGAAACGCATCCAAGTTTTCCATGGGAGCAGACGGGGGGCTTTAGGTTCCGAGAGAAAGGCAGGTAGCACAGTCTCAGACGTGGAAAAGCAGCCTGAAGCACCTCCACAGCTCATTACAGTACACGCCACTCTCCTGTCCTTCAGTGAATCCGTTCAAATGGCTCGGGCCTCATTTCCCTACGTTGCATGGCAGGGTTTCATGTTTGGTACAATTCGAATTTCATTATTAGACATGAAACGTGTAGTTTTAATAAGTAGACCCAGAGAAAAGCCATGAAATATGCAATAGAGTTGCATACATCCCTGGACAATATAATTATATAGTACACACACGTCATTTTCAATGCCCAGGAGGACATCCACCAGAAGAAGGGAGAGTGTGATGGAGCTTTAGACCAGCGGGGCTGTGGGTTTTCTCAGCAGAGTTTGACATCAGAGCTGGACAGGAACTGCTTCTTTATTAATACTTTTCTCTCTGAGTAATAAGCTGTGAAGGGATAATGCATCTCTGAAAAGAAAAATTCTACCGAGAAGACAGAAAATAATATTTTCAAGGCCCACGTCCTCATAGAACTGAAATTCCCTTTGGAGTAAGCAACTGTACAAGAATGTATATATGGGAATGCAATACTAATCTGCCAGGCTGTTTGCAAGAAAAAGGTTAAAATCTTCCAAAAATAACCGTTCTTATTTTCAGATTTTATAGTCCTTATGTGATGTCATGGCTAAGACAATTCCACCATTAATTTATACTTCAGTGCATTTACAATGGAAGATTCCCCAGCAAATATCCCCTCTCCCTCTTTACTTTATTGGCCTTCAGACCGTCTAAATATATTTTAGCCATTTCATGCATAGCCTTACATATCACATAACTTTTTTTCCCTTATGCAGAATGTTATTATTTCATATGCTAAACTGAAAGAAGCCAAGTCAGCAATTTATACTAATTTACTGTTAGTCCAAACTTTGAAATATAAAGGAATGTCTTTTTCTTGACTGTGGAAAGCACCTGACTATGCCTCCACTCCTAATTTTATTTTACTTTGAAACGTTATTAAAAAACACACAGTCATTTTGAAATAGATGTCTGAGCCACTTTTCCATCGCTGTCTGCATTGAGGTGGCCTGCATGACTGAAAGCCTGGCTCCCACCCCAGTCCTCTCAACACACATGTACAGTGAGTGAAACAGCAAAGAGTGACATGATAGCTAAACAAAATACTCAGAGGAACAGAAGAACTCACTAATTTGACAGCTGATTAAAAGCCTTGCTTCAAATTGATGGAAGACAACTGATAGCGGATGAGTAAGGAGACGGGGCAAATCTAAAGCTGGGTAGATTGTCCTTGCCCAGGTTAAAATGATTACACCCCACCCTCCCCCCTCGCTCCCTCACAGTGACAGAATTTTAGCTGGTTGTTCTCCGAGGCAGACCCTGTGGATTCAGTTGCCACTGACCCTGTGGTTGGATTACCTTGATTCTGAGTCTCCATTCACCTTTCAGCTTGCTGAGTATTTATTTGAGGGCCCGGTCCCCCTCCCATACCTCTCCACCCATCTGTTATCGATTGTAAAGTTCCAGAGGGCAGGGCCTTTGTCATTTTCACTTGCCTTTTATTGTTCCTTTTGGTAGCAAGGTGTTATGCAGATGTGGACACTTTATGAATGCTACAGAGCAGAGCTTTGTTGCACCTACATGAAAGGAAGCATGGCCTACGTGAAAATAAATGCAAGTGGACTTAATCATCCATCTGAAAAGATAAAGACATCATGCATAAGCACCTAGCTCAGTGTCAGCCATATAAAGAGTGTTCCATAAATGTTAGTTCAACACAACTGTGCTTATGAGAGAACCAAGTCCAACTCCTCCTCTAATCTCGAGCACCTGTGGTACTTATATCTCATCTAACTCCGTTTTTTGTTTGTTTGTTTTGCCTTTGGTCTTTATTTTAATCCAACTTTCCTTTCATGCCTAAATAACCAAAATGTAAGTCAGAACAATAAAACTCACTCAATGTACAATAGGCAAGTTTGGGAAAATATTACTGTTGCTCTTATATATATTTTTTAAGATCAGAATTTAATTGATACCATTTTGTTGCTTGAATTACTTTGGTTGGGACCCTGGGGGTTGGGGGTAGGGTACCAGATAACAGTCAGAGCTAGGAGTTGAGACCCAGGAGCCCAGCAAAAGCAGAGTATACTGGCCAAGGTACTCCAACCTGGAATGAGAAGAGCCATAGAGGTGAGTCTTAACGAAAGTTTACCAATAAAGCAAAAAATTAAAAGCAAGGGAAACAGAAATCAAAGTCTAAGATATGAGAGATGGTAGCGAATGTGGTTGTGTGTGTGTATGTCCATGGAAAAGATTTGGGCAGCTATCCAGGACAATCTAGGAACGTTGTGAATGGTTTTGATGGGCACAGCTGGCCTGCCCTCAGGTTATTGTAAGGGCCTAGCTCCTGCTGGGATGTATCAGGTAACGGCAAGACGAAGAGTTGAGGCAAAGAATCCTAGATATTGAACTTTGAGCCAGACTGTATGTGACTGTGCCTACATAGAAGACAGCTTCATAGTTCTCCTCGATGGTTAAATTCCTTGTTTACTCTGCTGGTGAAAGAGATCCTTCAGGGGAAAGAGTCATACCTGACTTCTCTTACATCTCTTGACAATCCAAAGATCTAGTACTGAAGCTATGATACCCAGAGAAGGAGTCTAGGAAAAGAAATCTACCTTGGTACATGCTACATACTTCCAAATCTACTGCCCGTGACAGCAGTTTCCTGAGGGAGCCATAGCTTTCAGTATTTCTTGGGCGAGCATACATCTGTCCACAGAAAATTGGGGGAGAACCTTTTTAGATACTTCAACATCAATGGTTGTAATATTGTCGTATACAAAATAGCACCTTCTCCATTCTCTTAGATTGGGCTGTATCTACTGGTGATTATCATAAAATGAATGCTAAAATAGGAGCAATATATTATAAAACAGTAAACAAATTTTACCCATTTTCTGTGAGTCAGATCACTTGTAGTATTTTCCACATTGAGTCAAGAACATTCTGGGTACATTGGGAAAGGGCAGATTCCATCAAGAATATAGAAGATAGGAGTGGAACAAGGGCCATATCCCCAGTAATGATATAGTTATAAAAACTGATCATATCTAGATGTGAAGAGGAAATCATTTGAAAGAAAACAATCTAGGTAGGGAATAAAGTTTTCTGACTAAAAAATGTACCAAAAGTGGCTATAATTTTAGCTGCCCATTTTCTATCATCCCATCAAACAGTGCTTTCATAAATCAATAGGTTCACAAAACAATGACCATTAATACAATGGAATTTTCAAACAAAAATGTCTGTGAATGGGGGACATTTGTAGAATACCTTGGAAAATAAAATGTTTTGCTAATCTGCATTTCCATCCTTAAGTACCTATTAGTATGCTAACTTGGCATTTCAGTTACTATATTTTATCACTGCCTGAAACTACGTTCCTGGACTTATGATAGGGTTACATCCCAATAAACCCATCATAGGTTGAAAATATCATTAACACACCTAACCTACTGAGCGTGATGGCTTAGCCTAACCTACCTTACACCTGCTCAGAACACTCACATTCACCTACAGTTGGGCAAAATCATCTAACACAATGGCGATACTATTGAGTATGATTGTTGACCCTGGTGGTCACGTGCCTGCCTGGGAGCTGTGGCTCAACTGCTGTTTTCCAGCATCATGAGGAAGTATCTTATCACATATTGCTAGCCTGAGAAAAGATCAAACTCAAAACTCGAAGTATAGTTTCTACTAAATTTGTATTGCATTTGTACCATAGTAAAATCGAAAAGTCCTAAGTCAAACCATTGTTAAGTCAGGGGCCATCTGCACTTACATGATTAAATCTCATTCTCTTTAAAAAATGTTACCTTCATAGAAAATTTTTTCATTTTTTAATAGCAATGTTATTTCTTTTTTTACACTTACTCTTCTTTCTGTTTGCCGGTCAATCGTGTTTGGTTGCGGTAAGCAACGCCTTTAACTGTAAAGAGTACTTTTAAACTTTTTAAAATTATAGATTGGATTGAATGGAAAGTTGCTAGTTTCGAATCTACATGGATGTCCCATATATTCTAATTAAAACACCCATGATGAGAGTGAATTATGGGGAGGTTGGCTGGACTTCAACGATATAATTAGGGAAACTGTGCTCTTAGACTTAGTGTTCTTGTGAACGCTAGCCCTGTTAGATGTGCTCTCCTAACATTTGTTGTGGTCCTGATTTGAAACTTTTCAATCAGTTTTACTTTCCACATCCCTTTGCACCTCAAGATTCTGGCTGTGTCTTGCAGAGGAAGTGCCAAAATTCCATGAGAACAGCAGTTCGTATGGAATTTTTGGCCTGACCAGAAGCAGGAAGAGCAGGAAACGTTATTTTTAAAAGTCCTGTTTTTAACACTGCTGATGTCTGGAGAGTCTGGATAAGCTTTGAGCCTATTTCCAAATCTCTGGGTGTCCCTCCAAGCCTGCTCTAAATGGGGTGTGAAACATAGGTTGGGGTGGGATTGGACAGTGATCAAGACAAAATAGAATTGGCAGCCGGGCTTTCCCCCATTTAGTTTCCAGGATGATGGAGGTGAAGCTGGAGGTTTACCATCTTTAATGCCTTATCTAGGAGACAGCTCTGTGAATACTGGCCCAAAGTGTTACTCTTCTTTTTGTAAATATTATACTTCTGGTTGTAGAGTTTTAGTGAGCCAGAAAACACAAAATAATCTTTAATCTTAAAATATTTATATATGGAAGCATTACTGAAATAAGAATGCATGATTCCTTGGACTGGGTTACAAAGCTGTGATATATTTACTTTATTTTTAGTTCTTAGTGCTTAATGGAAACATGACATGGAAGTGGGTGCTTGGGCAGAAACCAAATTGCAGAAGTGACTGTGAATGGTTAAGAAACTGTTGTTGATTTTCCCAAGTCTCTACATCCTTTTCCTACTTCAAAACAATCAACTATTTTCTTAGCTTTATCTGTGAATTTAGAAAGGATGTAAAGCATTTCATGTTTTAAGGTGTTTGTGATAAAATGAAATAGTGAACTTTCCAAAGATCTTTAGTTAAACATGAGTATTTTCAAACCTGAGACTACATTGTAAATATCTTAGAGCTCTTAAAGATCTAGCTAATATGTATCAAGGAAAAAAATATTCATATAAGTAAAGCATCACCTGCAATAGCTCAATTTTAAATTTGAAGATTATTCATTATAACAGACCTATTTTATAGCCAACTAGGGGCCCAGTGCAAGAATTCGTACATCTTAAAAGGAACTGTGTGGTCACGAGGCTGCGATGGGCACAGGGGCGGGTATTGGCCCATCCTCCATGCCCCCGCCCGGCCCTCCCTCTGCGGCCCCCAGTTCCCTGTGTGCTGGTAGCCCCGCTCCTGCCACCGCTGCTCCACTTGCACCCGCTGATGGTGCAGAGCAATTGGGGCCAGCACAAGCAGCAGGTATGAGAGGGGCGGGTGCGAGCGGCAGCTGCTGCCCCGATTGCCCCTCAGGAGCAGGGGGAAGTGGAGAATCCCTGAGGTGCAATTGGGGCTGTCAGCCACCGCTCGCACCCGCTAACAGCGCTGAGTGATTGGGGCCGGCGCCGGGTGCTGGCAGCAGGTGTGAGCAGCAGGTGCAAGCGCTGGGTGGGACCATGGCATACAGGAGCAAAGAATTTTCAGTAACCACCAGAGGCTCGCTCCGATGACAGTGACTGGCACACCGCCTTGGTCTGGCGCTCCTGCTCACCTGCTCCACCATCCCGCTGTGGCCAATGCCCGCCATGTTTCGTGCTCTACAGTCTGCTGCCTATGCCCACAATGTTCTGTGTGCACCCCCGGTGGTCAGCACATGTCATAGTGACGAGTTATTCAGTTGTTTGGTTGTTCCGCCATTTGGTCTATTTGCATATTAGGGTTTTATATATATAGATGTTCTTTAAGCAGAATGGAGAGAAGTTAATACTCTAGAAATGTACACTTCTGCAAATAATTATGGAAATGGTCATTTACTTTCTCTAAAAGTGCATAGGATTTATTAATATTTTATTTGTAGTTGTCTAGGAATTCATGAGAATAAAGAAGACCAAAGATAGGTTTTAGATCTTCTATGCTGTTGAGTGGTAATAATTAACTTCTGCTAATATCCAATGTTCTTCACATGTTAGCAGGTGATGTGATTAAGTAATTCAATGACAACATTTACTGAATGGAACCTTCACAGATGCCCATGTTAGGGTATTCAGAAGGTTTGTTATGAAAAACACTTTTTTTACTCACCATGGGCAATAACTCCTCATGAAATTGAATACTGTTTTTAATTTTTTCCTCGTCTTTCTACTCTTCAATGCCAAGGATAGATTTATTTAGTGTTTTCTTTGTATGTCCAGTCTCTGGGCTATAACTTGATAATCTATAATGCTCTTTTTACATTTCTCTAAATATTCAAGTTATAATAGATAAGATGATTGATAGGTAGATAGATAGATGTGACATATATGAATGTGTATGTTTGTATATATACTTATGAGAAAGAAGCTAATAGTGAATTTCCGTCTTAATAAGTCAAACTCTAAATTCCAATAAAATCAGTATTCCCATGGATTTATTACCAAGGTTGGAGAAGACAGTGTCTGTAAGCAGAGGTTTAAGTTTTACCTACACACGTCCTCACACGGGAGTTGTTGAGAAATTGTCCATAGTGAGTTTACCTTGTCCATTCTTTGAAAAGGAAACATTCTAGAATCTAAAAACAAAACTGCAAAGTTTGCATAAATATTTGATGGCAACGTCCTGATTTTCAGAAGCAAGAAAATGCTAAAGGCACAGGTTGTTAGGTTTCCTTCCCTAAAATGCAGTCATGTCAGCATCATCAGTCTGGTTTGCTCCGTGACTCAAGTAGCATTTTCCTTTCCTTATGAATATTAAATAGGCCAGTCCTATTTAATAAACAGCTTGTGATCATATACAGTATGCAAGACAGAATTGTCAGACATAGCCCTGTTCTTCCAAATTTAATTACTCAGAGGGTGAAATGCCTGCAGGAGAGGTCCGACTGCTGCATTTGGATATGGGGATAGTATATTTGGGGAAATATCTCTCCAACTCACTATAACTAAAGGCATTAACAACATGATGTTGTTGTGTTGGAGACGTTGTCTAACCTTTAAGATGCTTTTACATGCATATGCCACAAATGTATGAAATGAGAAGAGTGAAGTTGATAGAAAACAGAGAATCAGAAAAGTAATTAGCACAGCTTGGTCCAGAGTCAAATTGTCTGACATTACGTTCCTGTTTCCTTTTTACTATAGACTTTCCTATTTGACCATGACTAGGATACAAAGTGATTACACATTTCTCAAGGGCAACAGAAGTATTATTATTATAAGAACTTTTTATATGCAAAAATAAAGGATGGATCTCCTGGGTTTCATAGCAGTACCATTTTTAGATAAACACACATAAGAGTATACCCTTGAAAAGTTAAAAATGATTTATTATGTTTAGTCACATACCTTGGCATCAGTTGCAACATGACTTAAAGGCAGTGGCATGTAGCAGAGAGAAATCAATAACTGGAAATAGTTATTATGCCATGACTCTAGTTTGAAAGGGCAGTCATTTTGTTTTTCTTTGGTATTTCATGGACTTTTTTTATCCTAAATTTAAAAAAAAAAAAGAAGAGATCAAAGTTAATCTTAAAATTCAATATATATTTGCAGTCTTCAGTGTCTTTTGTTTTTAATCTATTATATCCAATTGGGAGCATCATGTATATGCCAGAAGAACTAATTTGTGTTATTTAGGAAGAACTATTGTATTTGTTTGTTGGGCTTAGATTCAAATAGATCTGGCCACATCAACCAGGTCATTGTGTTTAACACCTTATACTTATGTTTTATAACGTTATAATAAAAGGATAAACGCCTTCCATCAGTGCCTGTTCACAGTCATTTATTTTAAAAAAGAGAGAAATGAAAGGAGACACTTTTGTCATTCACGATTCCTTTAAAAATGGCTCTCTGGTCTTCACCCCTCCCATCCTGATATTGCATGCATGGCTTGTTCTCTGCCTGCTCGGAGACATGCTGGGGCAGGCCCTGTAATATTATTCAAATTGCAGTCTCATGTCTTGCATCCCCTAAACACCTCATCTCTGATGCAACCTGTAAACTTCCTTCCAGTCCCCAATTAGACTAATATATCTGCCCGGCTCCGATTGGGGGTGATGGATTGTCGGGGAGGGTGGGGGAGACAAGGAGATTTTCTCAGCTCCTCTGCATTCCCATAGGCACGCAGCATTTGACAGATTGGGCAGAACTGCCACGAAAGAGTCTGACACAGATGGTGTAATTAGAAAATTCGAAGTGAGAGTGTGAAATTTATCTTTGATCAGCACCTCCTTGCCAGATTGTCATCTATGTTAATATGATGATGGCTTCTTGGAGATGGAGAGAACGAAACAGCAGCCTTAAAGAGGAAAGGGAGACTGTTCATAGAAAAGATATTCTGTTTACTCCTGAAATCCAATCAATGTCTACAGATCGAAATGAAATTGTACTTAATTCATATGTATTTAACTCAGGGAAAAATAGCCTACCCTGATTCGCGCACTTTATTAAACTTAGGATCAATATAGTAAAACCTGAGCTTTAGTTGGAAGGAGACACGTGTTAATTTTTTATGAGGTAATAAATTTAAAAATACAATCTACAACTGTAGGAGCTGTTCAAGACAATGCTCATCTCCCTTTATCAAAACTCAATGAAAAATGCATAGGAGAAAATCACTCCAGCTCTCCATGTCATGAAAATTTTAAACATTGCCAGGGAAGTTTTATTTTCCACTTTTCCTCCACCTTTTCTGCTCCAAAAGAACCTTATGATTTTGATTCAGTGCAAAGTAAACTAGCCTTTTTTTTCTTTGATGTTTTAGATCATATACTTATTTTTTTTATATTTAATACATTTAAAAAAAATAATAACATGCATTTCTACCCAGGACTTGCAGAAATTGCTTCCTGCCATTATTAATTTTCTGAAAAATCAGAATAATTATTATGAGGAGTACCAAGTTTAGCCATAAACCATTTTTTTTCTTAAATTAGCTATGTCCAAGACCGGTCAGCATATTTTGGATGGCTCAAAGGGTTCAAGAGGTTTATAAGCATCTATGATAGACTACATTTTGCTATCATCTGCTCAAATGTTCACATTGATGGTGCTCATTTTCAAGAAGGTAAATTAGCATAATTAATGACCAGCCAAATTTGGGGGTAATACAGTATGTAATTAACATTAGAGAGTTCTGTTGTGCCACCTGCCCCCACATCTCATTGTTGCAGGGATCGAACTGTACAGGAGGAAATTTTCCCCTTTGCTGCACTGAGCAGAAAGCAGCTTTCTTCATCAGAGTAAGCCATTAGCTGTAATGGCATGTAGGTGTAATGGAATGTGCTTGAAACATCTGTGCTGAGAGCAGGGGAGAAATTGCTGCGTGCAGTCGTAGGCCTTTGGGGAGCTTGATTAAGGGTTGCTTCAGAGAACTTGAGATCTGGCTTGGGATGCAAAACCAAAACAAAACAAAGCAAACAAACAAAAAAAAAGGAGAAAGAGAGAAGAAAGGAAAATAATGCTAATAGATTTATGGTTGTAAATCTGCAGGGAGAACAAAGGATTTTTAATTTTTTTCTTCCTGTATTGCTCTTATATTGCATCTGTTCTCTGTTGGGCTTTCACTTATTGAAGTGATCTGGAAAAAATGTAGCTCTAAATGCAGTTTAACGGGAAAGATCATAGCTGTAGAATTAAAATAGCTTGATTTCTCTCCCTTTTGGTTAGCTAATGGAAAGTCCCTCACAACCTGAAGGGGGGAAAAAATTTAATATTATTTATGCTGAATGTTATCTTAAAATTCATCTCAGAAAATGGAAAATGAAAGGAATATCGAGACTTGGACTGGAAATAATTTCTTGTTTTTCACCAGTTACACACAGCAGTTCTTGCAAAGTATCCCCTGACTGGCTAATTCATTGTAGATTAGCTTAATTCAGTATTTCCAAGAGTGACTTGAACTGATTTTAGAAAACAGTTTTTTTACAAAAATTTCATAAATATATAGTATTATAGGGGATAAAACTTTAAATCTGAGGACAATGGGGACATTTTTTATGTGAATTGGTTTCAACAAATACTTATATTGAGTACTTGCTCTTTTCAAAAGACTCTTCTTGCCCAGTGTTTGGTCACCATTGCTGGGAATATAATAAATTACATTTGACAACAAGCCTGGTCAATTGTATCACCTCAGCCATCTCCTTATTTCATGCTGACTGCTGAAGCTAAATCGATCATGCAGCGATACATATTGATTGTTACAATAACTCAATTGAATGCATCGGTTCTTGTGGGCTTTGGCCATTTGTGAAGTGTTTTAAAAAAAAAAATCTAGCTTTTAACTAACTACAGCCTTCACAGTGAAGATAAGCCAAACGAGAGCTCCCTTTAGATAATGGGTGAAAAGGGTTAAACATCGGTGAAACGAATGCACTGCAAGGGAATTAGCATGCTGCATGGGACAGATGTGAATGCATTACCTAAAAAAATTTTTTTTTAAAAAATAGAGACAAACCTGAAAATACTGGCTAATTTTATGATTAGGTAAATCTTATGCTTTCTAATTATAAATGACAATGAAGCACTCTATCTGCTGGAATCGATCTTTTTTATGAAGTAAGGAGCCTGCTGAGCTGGTGCCAGAAGATTCCTTGCACTGAAGTTTAAAAATATGTAGGGAGGCGAGGATGTAATAAAAATCCAAAAGCTAATAATATTATGGCGACTGGCATTGTTTACAAAGTAGAGCACCTGCTGTTGGGGGAAAAAAAAAAGAAGAAGAAGAAGAAGAAGAAAAAGTGAAATCATCAAACTGTTCCTAAATGGGGAATCTGGGCTCTCTGCCAGCTACTCAATGTGACTCAGGTGCACTGCGAGGAGGAACAATAAAAGGTGCAGCGGAAAGACGGCGAAATGTTCAATCTCAGATACACAAGAATATTAATATGATGTTTTCTTGAAAGAAAATCTTGGGACTCTTCCAGTGATCTCCGCGGAAGGAGGGTGTTTAAACATTTTACACAGCATATGTAAAGTTTTAAAACTTTTAATTGCCTGTATCTGAGAAGAGGAGAGATGAACGCAAGGCCATTGGCTCCCGCAGCACTGCCTTCGGTGGTATGGGGGGGGGGGGGGGGGGGGGGGGCAGGTCCACCTAGACCAGAAAACGTGAATGGCAGGTCTTCCCACCTCGCTAGCACTTTTCGGGTGTGTGTGCCTGACTGCGTGGATGGCAACGTGGCGAATGAAATCCCAAGAGCAGGAAGGGAAGAACAAGTCGCTTCTGTTGCTTGTTGCTGCACACTGACTTTCTGCGTCAAATGTTGGCATGATGAGCCCCAGCAAAACATCAGACACAAAGGGTGGTGGGATGCTGTATTTTTATCTCCTCACTCTGGAGTGCTTAATAATGGATTTCTCCAGAATTAGACACCTATTTTTACTAGCTCACGGCTCACACTGCCACATTTCCTGTTTTAGTTCAAATGTTTTTCCTTTTCCTATGAAGCATTTTAAAATGAACACATCCTTGAGATGTCTATAACGTTTTAAAATGCTAAGCTTTTATAGGTCAAACTGAAACATCGTCTCAGTGCATAGTGTTTAAAAATAATCTCTAAGGTGACACAGTTGTTTTATGGTAATAATTGGAAACAAACCTTTAAGAACAGAAAAATCCTGCAAATATTTACTATATCATATTTAAGAAACTGGAAAAGGCCCTGCCCAGTGTGGCTCATGTGATTGGGCATTGTCCCGGGCACTGAAGGGTTGCCAATTGGTTCGATTCTCGGTCATGGCACATGCCTAGGTGTCAGGCTCGGTCCCCAGTAGGTGGCATGCAGGAGGCAGTCCATCAATGTTTCATTCTCACATCGATATCTCTCTCTCTCTCTCTCTCTCTCTCTCTCTCTCTCTCTCTCCCTCCCTCTCTTCTTCTCACTCTAAAAATCAATTAAAAATCTTTTTAAAAATAGGCAATTTACAAAACAAATCTTTTTTAAAAATTAAAAAAAAATAAACTGGAAATAAAATTATTTTAGTTGTATGTCTCAGACACTGAACATTGCCAAAAACTAAAACAGTTGGAGAATATTTGGAGTGAGCTTTGTTTCTTTTGAGTCAGGAAATAAATGAAACTATGCAACGCCTCCTAAATGTCCATGTCACAAAGGTAACGATTAATACAAATAGGTGGGTGCTCCAGTGAAACAAAGCCTGTAGAGTGGTCCTGGCCTTGTACACCAATTCCACATGGATATATATGTGCTCTTCACCAAATTCTGCGTTATCCTGAGGAATTTATTTAAGTTCAATTCTCTCGTCTTTAAAAGAGGGTCAAAATAAGCCCTACCCAGTTTGGCTCAGTGGATAGAGGCCTGTGGACTGAAGGGTCCTGGGTTCAATTCCAGTCAAGGGCACATGCCCGGGTTGAGGGCTTGATCCCCAGTAGGGGGCATGCAGGAGGCAGACAATCAATGTTTCTATATCTCTCTCCCCCTCCTTCTCCGAAATCAATAAAAATATATTTAATAAATAAATAAATAAATATGGGTCAAAATAATAACTAACCTGTATGATTTTTATGGAGATTACATGAGATAATTCAGGTAAAACACGTGGTCTAATGAGTGACACATAGTAAGGACTGTAAAGATTTAGCTAGTTTAGCTGGTATCATTACTATGCCTATTTTTGAAATATGCTGCATTTTCTGTATCACAGCTGTCATGAGGTAAAAATAAAGCACTTGCAATTGGCACCGTTTCAAATAACTTACAATGTAGAATATTATGACAAACTAGAGCTCACCTCTTTTGAGAGACCCCTGAAGACGGTTAATTGGAATTGTTTCATTGTTAAGAAGGTGAAGGGGCTAGCAGAATAGAAAACAAGAATCTGAACATGCACAGTGGAATAGAGTGAAAAATTAAGTTAAAAGGTTAGAAAATTAGAACGATTAGCAAGATTAGGAAGTAAACTTTGCTTTTAGACAGACTCACATGTGATTTCTGATTCTCTCGCTTACTATCTATGGGCATTTGGGAGAGTAATTTATTTTCTTTAGCCTCAGTGCCTCATCTGTAAGATGGAGTGTTAATACCTACTTTATTGTGAGTGGTGAAGTAATACCTACTTTACTAAATGGCTAGTGAAGTGCCTGACAAATAGAATGCACATAAATATACCTTAATTTGTCCGTCACTTCACCTTCTTTTAAAGATTTTATTTTCAAAACTCTGCATACATATACTCTACACAAACATGTAAAGCACTTTTAATAAAAGAACTTCAGTTCTGTTAATGAAAAAACAATCAGGAAATTTATTTCAAAAATAGTGTCATGACTGACATTTCAAATATCAGGCCTTCCTCCTGTTCAGTATACATTCTCTAATTCTACCATCTGCAAAAATTATACTGCATCTACATATTTCATCATGTAAATATGTTAATATGATGTTGCCAGTTTATTTCTTCTGAATTTGGAAATAGGAAAACAAAAAAATAAAGATTTTTCAGACAGCGATATTTTCTGAAATACCCAGGAATGACCATGGCATAAAGCTATTCACTGTAGACTTCTAAGTGGACACGTGTATTGAGTCTAGTTTTCCAAGTTTGTCAAATCATTTAGTTGTGGCTTTAGGCACCACTTAAATAGTTAGTGATTACACTGGCTTATCCCCCAGTCATCTAATGCTTAGATTATTAAAATTATATTTTTAGTATCTTCCATCACTTTTTAAAAATACTTTTCAAAATCACCTCTCCTTAGAGGTCATAGGTAATATAACTGGCTTTCCTCTTACATTGTCCTTTTTCTTGAATTTTGAAAAGTACCTCATAAATTGTAATCGCAAAGGTTGAACACAGTTGAATATTTCTTTATGAATGTGATGTATCTTTTGACCATACTCTTCTACAGATATAAGTCCATTTACATTAGTGCAGCTAAGTGAAATTATCCTCAATATATATTTTGACAATTTTAGGGTACAAGGCATAAATTCTAAAAAGGCAATGCTAACATTCAACACCTCGAATAAATCTGACCTCATGTTTATTATAATGATGGTTATTACTCTGATGAAGGCGTTGAACATCTACCATGTGCAAGGCAGAAACAAACACCCAAGATGAATGAGAGACGAACCCTGCCTGTGGTCAGAAGAAAGCATATCACTCCCAACTCTGCAGCCTGAATGTACCCCTAACTCTCAATCCTGTTTGTGGAACTACTTGACTAAAACCATCGGCATAAAGACTGTCACAGCAGTGCGCCAGCATTACCTGTGTACAGGGCAGAGTATTACATCACCAGCCACAGGAAAATGAAGGGAGTTTCTTTGAGGGCATGTCTGAGGCGGTCTCCATCGGAAGACATTTTACACATCTGCATATAGCAAACTATAAATATTTACACATACTCTTTAAAATGCTTTTAATCATTAAAAACTAACTATCTCCTTAATTATTTGCGACAATTTTCACAGGCTTTTGTGAGTATAGGCATTTGAAAAACCTAGCTGTACTAGTATATCCTATCTAATAAAGATGGAATATGCAAATTGACCGTAACTCCACAACAAAGATGGCAGCACCCACAGCCAATAAGGAGGGAAAATGCAAATTGACATGACAAGACGAGAGATGGAAGGCAGCTCCAGGCCTGAGGGAAGGCGGTGCCGGCAGCCAGGGGAAGGAAGGCCTATTCTTGCATGAATCTTCGTGCATCAGGCCTCTAATATATATATATATATATTTATACGTGTGTGTGTGTGTGTGTGTGTGTGTGTTTGCTGTTTTGTGTTTGCTTTTATGTTTATTTCTTAATTTATCTTTATTGTTGAAAGTATTACAGATGTCTACTTTTTTTTTTCCTATTGACTCTCTCCACCCTATACCCACCCCTCCCAGGCCTTTTGCCAATATTATTGGAGAAAATGAAATTAAATTTTGAGGTTGATTTATATTCATTGATCATTTATTTTAATCTTCACTACAGTGGTGTGAAGTATATATTATCATCATCCTTAACTTACAGATTTGGAAACAAGATTCAAAGGAGCTTTTATTTTGGTTCAGGTGAAAGTGTCATGTTTTGATAGCTACTAGAGTTCAAAGGCTGGGTTAGCTGCTGCCCGAAATAAATCCACAATCGATGAGGTAGAAGGCAAGTTTCAATCCAGAAACATTTTTGTTAACTTTTCACTTACCTCTCTACAGGCTATTGTCAGTGACACATCTGAAGTAAAAAAGCATTATTCTAAATCTTATATTTGGGTCTTCTATACAAGTATGAATTACTTGTGAGGTGAACTTGGACAATTCTCTGTAAGCCTGTGTGCAAAAAAGCCAGCTGTTGAATGTACTAGTATTCCCTCACAGGAGTCCCCTGGAGAGTAGTGAGGCAACCCCTCGTATTTTCATATTTTTAGCAATTTTCAAAGTAATAGCAATTAGAATAAATATGTCAAGTGAACAAGTTAGATTAAAACACAACTAAAGGACTCGGGTTTTTCTAAAGAAATTGACACACACCTTGTGTAATTACTACGGGGGTCCAGATTAAAAGCACAAGTGGTTTTCTCAGGTATTCCACCTGCTCATGTTCCCAGATGTCATCCGGAGGCCCCATAGTGTGTTAGGTATGCCTTAATTGCCAATTAAAACACATACCACCTTTAGATAAGTGCAAAAATAAGCCTTTTAAAAAATCTGTTGCAGAAATTTTATTTTGACTCCAGTTGGTAGTTACTGAAAAATCATTTCTGGATTTCAAGAGCATATGCCAGAAAATTAATTGAGTTAATTCCTACTGATTGGGTAGCGGATCATGCCCATTTTCTAAATGTGACCATCATCCAAACAATGAATGACTTTTTAGGCATGTCAAATACCTAACACAATACCTATCACATATTATTTACCTTGCTTTTTCTCTTTCTAGAAAATGAGTACATGTGCCTGTCCAATTTTCCCAACACGATTTATTGAAGAGACTGTCTTTATTCCATTGTATTCTCTTTCCCCCTTTGTCAAATACTAATTGACCATAAAGATGTGGGTCGATTACTGGGGTCTCTCTTCTGTTGGTCTATATACCTGTTCTTGTGCCAGTATCAGACTCTTTTGATTACAATGGCTTCATGGTATACTTTGATATCTGGTCTGTGATTCCTCCAATTTTGTTCTTCTCCTTCAAGATTGCTGAGGTTATTCAGGGTCCCTTTTGGTTCCATGTAAATTTATGAAATATTTGTTCTAGGTCTATGAAATGTGCTGATGGCATTTAGATATTGCGTTGAATCTGTAGATTGCTTTGGGTAGTATAGACATTTTAATGATATTAATTCTTCCAACCCATGAACACGGCATAAGCTTCCACTTGTTTGTATCTCCTTCTATTTCTTTTTTCAATGTCCTATAGCAGTGGTCGGCAAACTGCGGTTCACAAGCCACATGCGGCTCTTTGGCCCCTTGAGTTTTTAGCAAAGGCCAGCTTAGGAGTACCCTAATTAAGTTAATAACAATGTATCTACCTATATAAGTTTAAGTTTAAAAAATTTGGCTCTCAAAAGAAATTTCAATCGTTGTACTGTTGATATTTGGCTCTGTTGACTAATGAGTTTGCCGACCACTGTCCTATAGTTTCCTCAGTAAAGGTCTCTTACCTCCTTGGTTAAGTTTATTCCTAGGTACCTTATTTCTTTTTGTTGCAATGGTAAATGGTATTCTTTTGACTTTCTTTCTGAGTGTTCATGATTGTATAAAAGTGCCATTGATTTTGGTGTGTTAATTTTGTATTCTGCTACTGTGTCAAATCCATTTATTAACTCTAGTAGTCTTTTGGTGGAGTATTTAGGATTTTCTATGTACAATATCATGACATGTGCTTTTTACTTCCTCCTTTCCAATTTGGATGTTTTTTAGTTTATTTTTCTACTTATCTGATCGCTGTGGCTAGGACTTTCAGTATTATGTTGAATAAGAGTGGTGTAAACATACATTCCTGGTTTGTTCCTGATCTTAAGGGAAATGCTTTTAACTTTTTGCCCATTGAGTGTGTTTTTGGCTGTAGGTTTGTCACATATAGCCTTTATTATATTGAGGTCTGAGCCTTCTATTCCCACTTTGCTGAGATTTTTCATCATAAATGGGTGCTGGATTTTGTCAATTGGTTTTACTGATCTACTGATGTGATCATGTAATTTTTACCTTTCATTTGGTTTATGTGATGTATCACAATTATTGATTTGTGAATATTATACTAGCCTTGCATCCCCAGAATAAATCCCACTTTGTCATAGTATATGATCTTTTTAATGTATTGCTGTGTCCATTTTCCTAAAATTTTGTTGAGGATTTTAGCAGCTATGTTCATCAGGAATATTAGCCTGTAATTCTCTTTTTTTTTGTAGTGTCTTTATCTGTTTTTGGAATTAGGATAATGCTTGCCTGATAAAAAGACCTTGGAAGTCTTCCATCTTCTTGAATTTTTTGGAATAGGTTGAGGAGGATAGGTAAAATGTTTGGTAAAATTTGCCTGTGAAGCTATCCTGTCCAGGACTTTTGTTGCTGGGAGTTTTTGATTTCTGCTTCAATTTCTTTAGTTGTTATTGGTCTACTCAGGTTTTCTGATTCTTCCTGATTGAGTTTTGGGGGATTGTATGTTGCCAGGAATTTGTTCATTTTGACCATGTTGTCCAATTTATTGGCATAGAGTTGCTCATAGTATTTTCATAAAATACTTTGCATTTGTGATGTCAGTTGTTACTTTGCCTCTTTTATTTCTGATTTTCTAAGTCACTGTTTGTTTTTTTTGTTTTTTTCCCCTATTCCAGGTAGAGCTTGGCTCTACCTGTTTAATAATAATTTAAGAAGTCTAGATAATCTTGAGAGCCCTTCAAACTTGCCATTTATAAGATCTTTTTCTTATAAAGACATTGGTATTTCTTCAAAATTCTTGTCTCATCCCCAGGTTGTTGCCATTTCTACTAGTGTGATTGGAAGTAAGCTTTTCCCTTAAACATGTGTTGGAAACCCAAACAAAATATTGAGCCATACCGGACTTATAAGGCTTTGTCAAATATGGCAGAGTCCAGGGCATTTGGCTCAATTAGCCACTGCCATGTCTAAAGGTCAGCCTCTGGGACTGTTTAATTGTGGCCATTAAAATGTTTGAGCAGCTGCTTCATAGAAGTAATTTGGAGCCCAGGAGAAACCAGAGGCAGCATCAACAGACCAGGCCATCTGAAAAAAGACCATCTGGGCCGCACAGACAGCCTGATAACAGTTTGGGATTTCCAGAAGTACTTAACCTGGCTTAGAGGTCATGGCCTAACTGAAAGTAGGCCTCCCCTCATCCCAAAGTGACATGCAAAGTGGTTCTTGGCCACCCCCTCACCTGCCAATCACTTTACGTCCTCCTCATTTTCATCCTTTACCCAGGGTTCTGAAAACCTTATTGCTCAATTCCTCAATTAATAACTTAACACGTATTAACTTAGCAACTGTTATATGTAAAACAATGACCAGGGTGCTATCACAATTTTACCCCCTCCAACCCACCCTACCCCAGCCCCACTCAGGCCCTCAACAAAGATATGGCTGCACTTCGAAGGTATGGCTAACTCATCATGGGCACACTTTTCTGCTGAGCATAGATACAGGCTCAACATTTTTCTCAACCTAACTCTACAGATAGTCACTAACCATTGCTCAGGCCTGGCACTGAGATCACATCTTTTTGTGATCTCTGAATGCTTGTCCAGTCTCCTCCTCGGACCAGTGAGTTTTAGTGACTGGCTAAAACTACACAGGTGGCTTGTGGTGGACTTGGAACCCAGGGACCCTGTCTTCTTGTCAAGGCTCTTTACAGGGCTCAGTATTAACAAGTTAAATAGCAAATTAAACCTAACTAGATTTACTAGTCAATATATATATATATATATATATATATATATATATATATATATATATATGGCATGTTAATATGAGTACAAAATAAAATAATATATAGCATTATATTGCAAAATTTAAAATATAATGTTATACATTCCCCATACAATATACATATATAATCATAGTTACTATTTACTTTACAGGGCATATGATTTAACCCTTACATCTCTGAGCATATTATTTAACCCTTACATCTCTGAACATATTATTTAACCCTTACAACTTTTATGGAAACCTTACATATTGTTCCTATTTCATAAATGACAAAATCTGAAATTCAGAGAATTTAAGTAACTTCCTTGAAATCTGCTAAACAATAATGGTAGAGCTGGACTTGGACCCAGGTCGATTTAACTACTCTCAATATGCCTGGTTCAGTACACACTGCCGCCACCGTTAGGAAATATTTCTCCATGGAGCTCTCGAATTTCTGCACATCTGTTGAGCAAAGACACTGAACAACTTTTGTTCAGGACTATCTTTTCAAGGATGCATATAGAGCCAACAGTACTGAAAGGTAGAGCTACTATCTCCCTCCAGAGAAAAGAGCAAATTTGTTCGCTGTCCAGGATAGTAAAGACAATATCTCCCTGTGGGAAAAAGTTTGGATAGGTTTGCTTACAACCCATTATAGACTCTCAGAATCTCCTAACGTCAGTGTCACTCACATATGCCCCAAACGCACTGCACGCACAGTGCCCCCCACGGGGCCTGGGTGACACGGAGAACCAGTGCTCACACAGAGCTCATGCCGCCTCTGTTCTATGAGTAATAAAGTTCTGTCTCTCTCACGCAGGCATCACATGTCTCTTGGTACTTTAGAAGTAGAGCAAAATTGCAAGCCCTTCGCAATCCCTCACATCCGTGATTTCAGCAATGTGAAAGGTCACACGCGTTTGGATTGCTCCTAGTGGCTTCCTCCCCTTGGGACCCCAAGTCGTTGGTTTGTCCTATTTTCAACTTAGGTTAGTCACCCAGGACCTCAGTTCCCCATTACCTGAATAAACATGGCCATCTAAAGTAATAGAAGTGATGATTACATTTACCTCTCCTACATGAAAATTGCATTTTCACAGTGTCTCATCCTTATATATTAGGAATGTGGGCGTTTCGGGTACCATGGGAAGCCACAGGCAAGAGGTATTATTAGCAAGAGAGGCTTCTCCCTGCGTGCACTCAATCAGAGTATGCCTGGACTGCACCAACCCTTCCCATTTTGACTCGCTCTGCCCACCCCTTCAGAGAGGTCAAGGATTGGTGTTCTTTACCCAGGCCTCTTAGGCCAGGTTTAGTCATCCTTCCTTTTCTTGAAATAAATCCTCAGCTTTACTTTGACGGTGAAGAACTCTTCCTAACTGCTTATTGTCAGAATGAAGATTTGAATATTCCCCTTCTGATTTTTCCCTTCTCGGGTCACTGAGAAGCCATTAGATTAAATCATATAACAAATAGAGAACTTCACTCACTGACAATATCCCATGTGAATGATTTACAAGTTCAGCTGATGGAGGAAATTAGAACCATACTTACCAGGGCGTGTACCTTCCTCCATGAAGTAGATGATAAAACCTGAGACTCGCGGCCACGTGTGGTCTGGCTTGGCTGGTGGGCAGGGCCAGAAAGTCCATCATTTTCCTCCAGCCGGGTGACAGCAATGAGGGGGAGGAGAGAGGAAAGGCAATGATAACTTTGATGGAAAGGAAACCAAATGGATTAGAGCGTGGGAGAGGTTTTTAGTGGTTAGCATGAGTGTGAAATTGGAGGAGAGAGTCTGATGTCTAGAAAGTATTTCTGAGAAACTCTGAGCAGCATGTTTGTGTAAAATCTCTGTGGCATCCCTTTTGAGAAAATTAGTAATGGTCTGTGTTAACCTTCAAAGCATCGAGAGTTCACCTTGTGTTTTTGATTGATATAACTGCTCACGGACTGACCCCATAAGTCCCTAGCTTATATCTTACACTGAATTAAGGACTTGACAGCAGGTTGTTATTCCTTCCTAATGGTGGCTTATTTAGAGTCACCATTCTTAGGTTACTTTACTTTTCTTACAAATTTTCTCCAATTAGCGAACAGAGTGGGCATCAGAGAATGAAGACTATGATTTTTTTTATTTTAATAATGGAGAATATAAGTATATGAAAGAAGAAAGTAGCTGAAAGATTAGTAAGAGGAACCACCTGGGGGTCCTCATAAACTTATAAGGTAGTTATGTTAACCCATGAAACTAAAGCAGAGTTTAGGAATTTTAATCAAATGTGTAAGAATAGACTAGCTGCTATAACAACCTCAAAGTTTTTGCTGCCTAACCCATCAAAACTTTATTTTTATCTCATGTGATATTCCAAAGTAGTTTGGCCATGGATCAAGGTGGAGATGGTCAGGGGCCAGAACTCAATCATGTGACCACATGGAACTGCTAGGGAGGCTGGGAAATGCAATCTAGCTACATGCCCAGGAGGAAGAGAGGGTGAATATTGAGGAACCCTAACTGGCTCTGCCACCAAGGTAAAATAATTAGTAAATAGCGGGGCAGCTTTCAGACCTACGTCTAGTTGACTCCCAAACTAATACACTCATCTGGAATGCTGTATCATTTCCTCTTCTGAAGCTTTATTTACTTTTTTTAAAAATATTTTTATTGATTTCAGAGAGGAAAGGAGAAGGAAAGCGAGATAGAAACATCAATGATGAGAGAGAATCATTGATCGACTGCCTCCTGCATGCTCCACACTGGGGATCAAGCCCGCAACCTGGCATGTGCCCCAACTGGGAATCGAACCGTGACCTCCTGGTTCATAGGTTGACGCTCAACCACTGAGCAATGTGGGGTGGCTTTATTTACTTTTTAATCAGGAGAGAATTAGATAAACAGCCAATCTGCTTTTCTTCTTACATTTCTTGACTGCCCTTGTCACAGGTCTCAACCTCCTATTTAAAAACTCACCTTCAGACCTTTTTATTCACAAAATCAGTCTTATCAGACTTTTATTTCTCATTCACTTTTGTTGTAGTAAGATTTGGCATTGATTAAAGGGAAAGCAGGGAAAAAATAAATTTCACCCCCTTATCATCTCCCTGAAATATAGAAATAAGGGGCGCTAGGCTAGAACACACCCCATTCCTGAAAGAGGACAAGGTCAGAGAAAATAAAGCGAGGGGGGGGGGACCAATAAGATGGTTTTTAGAAGTTTTTCCAAAAATTTGTGCCCAAAGATTTGCCCAGAAATATTGTTTGATTGCCCAAGTGGCTTATGTCAAGCATTATAAATACAAAAAATACTCCCCATCTTTAAATGAAAATACTTTTTCTTTCCTACATCTGAAAGCCACATGTGATTTTCAATCAGCTAGCACAAACAGACTGACAGACAACATCCCTCAGGAAATGCTTGCTCCGCAATCAGGTTTCAACACTCTCCTCCCTGCTCTGAGCAGGCCTTTAATGCTGCGTTTGTGTAAATACATATGTGTGGCATATTTACTCACGTGCTTCTGGGTAGAGCAGATCACTCTGTGTTCTTTCCTGGATCTGCACTAATGAAGTGACTGCATGTTTCCTGCGTGGTATTTTAACCCACAATGGGGAGTCCACCGGTGCTCCCAAAATTGCCAGCACTCCAAGGCTAGAGTCTGCCTTGCAAGGACCACAAATCTTTACTGGCCAGCCGTCTCTGACCCCAAGAGGGTTGGGGTGGATACTTCTTTCTCCATGCTCCCTCCTCAGTGTACACATGGTTCTGGAAACATAGATTTTGATGTTCATCGTACTATAAGCGTTTGTTTATATCTGTTCTCAAGTCTATGGGCAATCCATCTATTTTAGAACCTCGCACAAACCATTACATATAATAATTCCGTAAACTGCTCTGATAAATGAGTGAATTAATGAGGAAAAATCAAAATCCTCAACAACAGCTTACCTTAATAATTCAGGGGCCAAAAAATGTTGCATATAATGATCCCTAAGGGTTCTGGTTCCTCCTAGAACCTTAAGCACTTTTTAAACCTATGTAGTAACAAAACGCTTTTCAGCTTTCATCGTGGTTAGAAATTTAAATATTCTTTAAATCGTGAGCTGACTTTTCTGGGTGCATAAAATGTTTGATGTAAGCATCATTTCTCTCTTTTGCACGTATTAATTTTTCTAATCTTGACAACAATCCTATAAAGTAGGTGCTATTAGCACCCCCATTTTACAGATGAGGAAACTTAGTCACAAAGAGAATAAGAAACTTTCCCACAGACCCATACATCTCAAATGTCAGAGCCAAGACTCACTCAGAAAGACTAGCTCCAGAAGTTGAGTTCTTTTTTTAAATATATATTTTTATTGATTTCAGAGAGAAACATCAGTGATGAGAGAGAATCATTGACTGGCTGCCTCCTGCAAGCCCCACAATGGAGATCGAGCCCATAACTCAGGCATGTACCCTGATGGGGATTTGAACCATGACCTCCTGGTTCATAGGTCGACGCTCAACCACTGAGCCATGCTGGCCAGGCTAGAACTTGAGTTCTTAACCATAATGCTAAACTCATTCATTTAACAGCAATTTATTGATATTCAATGACATACTCAATGAAAATAAATTAATTTTGAATAATATTAAGTGCTCTGAAAGAAATGGTCTGATATGGTGAGAGAGGAATGTTAGCTAGGGAGGTACAGTTCTCTCTGAAAGGTAACTTTTGAATTGAGACTTGTTCAATGAGAAGCAACCAGCCAGCAAAGTTGAACAGACAGTGTGTTCCAAGCAGAAGATACTAAAAATGCAAGGACTATGGATCAGGGAGAACTTGGTATATTGAGGAACAGGTCAGTGTGACTGACGTACAGTAGAATCAGGGAGGGTAGTACAAGATGAATTCAGAAGGACTGGTAGGAGTCAGATCATTAGAGTTGTTGTAACATGATCAAGGCAATTGGGAAGTCATTGGTGGGTTTTAAGTCATTCAGATCTTTTTGTATAGAATAAACTGGAGTGGGTAGATTAGAAGAGAAGAGAGACCAGTAGGGAGACTATTTCAGTACTTCAGATGAGTTCAGGTAGGAGCTAATGGTGACCAAGACAGTAGTGGTGGGGGAGGTGTGGATGGTACCCAGATATGGTAGAGATGATGAGAGCATTTAGAAGGTACTTTGGTGATTTCTTAAATGGAAGTAACCATCAGGAAGGCCTATGGCAGAGAATCAGTTCTGATCTTGGTCCACCTGGGATACACACGTGACCGGGAATATGGGCATGGTCCTTATTGATCATCATGCATCTTCAGCTCTAGGTTCTGACTTGGAGTTGTGCCATATGGAGTCTCTTCCGTGAGAGATCATCATTCAAAATCTATTAGAATGACATCCAGGAACTGTCAGGGCTGTTTACCTGTCCTGCCATCAGGGAATTTCTGTATTCACACAACACTGAAGGGCAGTCACTCACACAGCGTGGATGGGAATTTAATAGGTAGATATGTCCCCGAGCAGAGGAAGCAGGTGAAACAGAAGGAGAGGTCAGGAGAAGCCAGGGAGAATTCAGAGCAAGTATAGGAAGAGAGAAAGCTGGAAAGAAAGTGAACTTGGGTGCATTTATGAAAGGTGTTCAATCTGGGTTGTTTACTTTATTCTTAAAATAGTAGAGAATCAGCAACAGATTTGGGGGAGGAGGGAGAGAAAGCCATGACGCGTTAGAGCTGGAAGGAACCCAATTCCACCTGCCCGGTATTGCACACTCTCCTATCTCCCTTTTAAAGAGATAGTTCCAGTGTGGGGGTGCATTAACTTCTGAAGAGTCTACAAATTTCATTCAATCTGCACTCATGCTGTGCAGCAGTCTTCTCTGCCACAGGCCCTCCCGAGGATAAATCAACAGATAGTGTTGGGTGTTCACTGTGTGCCAAGTCCTCTGGAGAAACCAAAGAAACTAACACCAGTCCCCTGGCCTCCGTTCACTCAGACCAGTGATCTTACATTTATCAAGCCCAAAAGTGTGAGACCAGAGGGACAAACCCCTGCCATGCAAATTACTAGATTTTTCTCTGCCACCTCCTCCACAAGCTTTTACGGTGGCATGTTTCTCTGACCTCTCAGCCTCTTCAAATTGAACATCTGATTGCACAGAATAGCAGAGAAACCCAGATCTTTATGTGAAGTAAATATGTTCAGAAAAAAATACCCATGGGAATGGAAACATCCGAATGTCAGCTTGCTTGAGTTTTCTGAATATTGAATGTTTTTAGCAGGTATATTGGTTATTGGTTTAGTTCTTTAGCAGAGAAGAAAATAACAATAATTTAAAGAAAATGGAAGTGTATTTCTCTACCTTAGGCAGAGCTAGTAGGCAGTCCAGGAGGTTATGCTTTTGATCCCCGATGATTCACTCGTGTTGTCCTTATTCATATGGTAATAGATGGCTCACCACTACTCTAGCCATAGTTTAGCTAGTGGGAAGGAGGAAGAGAGAAATAAAAAGCACGCCACTTTCTTTTTAAGGACATGACCTAAACATAGCATGTGTCACTAATGACCAGCAAAGAAGGCTGGGCAAACATGTACTCAATTAAAAATTCTGGTACGATTGTACTATAAGGGAGAAGAGAGAATGGATATTGGAGGCCAACAGCAACGTCTGCACAATGAGAATTGGACTCAGCTTTTGTTATTGACCACGCTGTTCCTGGGTAACATATCTAAGAACTGTTTTCACTCAAGTTTGGTTCTGAAATTTTAGCGTATAAATGGGTCTTCAAAATGTTTTTAAATGAAGATTTTTACAGCTCCAAATCAACTAATTCCATAACTTGCATTTTAAAGGGACACCACAGGTGATTCTTACTGATGCAGTTTCCTCAATTTGGGACTGGTGGTCACTATTACGGGCTGCCTGGACTAGTATTTGGGCATGGTTTACAAGTTTTGTATAATTAAAGGCTACCACTTGTGGCATATACATTTGAACCAGAGTTCCCATCAACTTTATAGCCATGGAATGGTTACCTGAACTGAAGAATCTTAGATTTATTTATCACTGTTGAAATTATGTTCATCAACCTTTCTTACCCCAGATCCAATTTTTTTTTTTTTTAGTTTAGAGAGGTAATTTGATCTTGAAAACTTGAGTCATTTACTTCATGATGAAGCAATTAAATACAATAATAATTAACCATCATCATTTTATGTGGTTTCACAAATACAATTAGGAGTCTTATCTTATTTGCTCTTCTCAGTAAGCAAAATCTTACAGGTAAGGTAGCAATGAGATCTAATTGACTTGGTCCTAGGCCCAACCGCAGATCTTCTTCCTCTCACTCCCAGCATTATTTCCCTTATGATTGCAATTACATGAAATGTCCAGAAAAGGCAAACCTATAGAGATGGAAATAGATCAGTGGCTGCCCAGAGCTGAGGGTAGGGACAGAAATTAACTGTAAATGGGCATGAGAAATCTTACTGGGGAAATTAATATGTTCTAAAGTTGGATGACGGTGATGGTTGCACCTCAGTAAATTTACTAATAATCACTGAATTGTACACTTAAAATGTAAGAATTTGTGGCATGTAAATTTTAACTCAATAGAGTTGTTTTTTAAAAGCATGAAGTGTTGATGTTAGAAATATAGATATGATTTTTGGCTCTGTCACTTGCAACTTGGATTAAGTTAAGAAAGTAACCCTAAGGCCCTGGACTCTCACTCTAAAATGGGGATAAAAATAGTACCTATCTCATACAGTGTTTAACTTAGCATATTGGGAAAGCCAAAAAAAAAAGTTGGGTTTCATCAGCACGAAGGTTAAAAGTTTAAAGTCCCACATAAACAAGTTGAAATTATTCACAATTAATAATTTTGTCTAGGAATAGAACTCCTTAAAATATCATTAAATGGCATATAAAAATACTTATTAAGAACTATTTATGTGTGTGCATGATGTGATTGAGTATGACTTCAAGTGTATCTACATATATGTAAGTTTGTTCATTCCATATATATGTATTATATTCCATATTTGGTCCATATACAGACACACATAATTATAAACATTGCATTTATATTAAATATATATGCCATCTGTGTATGCATGTAAGTATATCCCAGAGATCATGATGACTTGAGCTTGACGCTGAAGCAAGAGATAAAATGTATGATGTCTTATGAGATCTTCTGGTTCTTAAATTCTGTAAAATAAGAGTAAGTTTGGGTATATCTGTCTACTTTGGTTGCTCTCGGATTTGTGAGTACCATTTAACATTCTCTTTTACTTCATACCTGAAATCTAGAAACTGCTCCCCTAGGAAAATATATATTTGAAGAATTAAAATTTTGTTTTGCCTTATGAACAAGGTAATAGCACATGAGGGCTGGCGACTCTGAGTCACACACATTTTTTTTTCTTCAGTGCATTATAGCAACTGCAATAACCAAGCTGACGACTGATTACTAAACACTATTTCCATTAGGCCAAAGCTAGTAGTATGCCAGGCCTCTTCTTTCCCTGGAATTACTTTCTGACAAAAGGTTATTTTAGCCCCAGAAGATTTGGTTCAGTGGATAGAGCATCAGCCGGCAGACTGAAAGGTCCCAGGTTCCATTCTGGTCAAGGGTATATTCCTTGGTTGTGGGCTCGCTCAATCCCCAGTTGTGGGGGGGGGGGGGGGTGCAGGAGGCAGCTGATCGGTGTTTCTCTCTCATTGATGTTTCTCTCTATCCCTCTCCCTTCCTCTCTGTAAAAAAAATCAATAAAATCTATATTTTTAAAAAGATTATTTCAATTATTTTAAGATGTTTATTTTATCATTTTCTACCTTGTGTGATTCTTAAGCATTTGCTTTTAACACATGTTTCTCCTTTTAATATCAACTTGTCAAACTGCACAGAAAACTTGCTGGTTGATTAATTTTTTTTTGGAAAATTATTTAAGTCAGCATCACTTTTCTACCTAGCATTCTAGGAATTCTGCTATATGTGTGCTCAACCTTCAGGTCAAAGATGCGCTTTTAAAGACTATAAGGCACTAATGGGGCAGGGCTAAAATTCCCTCCTGTGTGGCAGAGATTTGCGGTGCTGTTTAATGCATTCACGGCATATTGGCGCACCAGCATCGTGGTTTAATTTAATGCTAAGGAACATTCCTAGGAGTGTGTCAGGAAATGAGCTGCATGTAAAATGTCACCTTTGGAAAAAATAAAACAATTACAGTTATGACATGCTATTTGCATCAACCTCTTTTGGGATAATCAAAGAAAGATAGAATATTCCAGAAAACAAATGGGCTGGCAAGGAGGAAATAAAAAGACTTTCATTCTCATGGTTCCATATTTCTTTGGCATACCCAAGCCAGTCTTTTTCTGAGTCCACTGAATAATCATTTGTCATAAGCTTTACTGTACCATGAAGTTATGATTAATATCACAGCTCAAGTACAACGGGTTGAAAGACCACATTCATTTTCAAAGTCACGTTGCATTGATTAGAATTCACTGCAGGTTATTCAAATAACGATCCTCTCTTTCCCCAGGAGAATCTCTGTCTGCTTTTTTTTTTTTATCCTCATTAAAGATCCCAGGTGCAGACAAAGCTTTACATACTTCTAATTTGCATTATCCTTGGGAAGGAGGTAATTCACATGCCTTCAGTAGATAGCACTTGTTTTTGTAGTTTGCTCTTTCCTATCATCAATTTAAATAAATCATGAAATTTAGCCTATATAAACCCTCAGACAATAAAAATGCCAAATTTTATTAGCTTTAGTAATAAGTTCATAGATCCCAAGTCCTCCCTGATAATTCAGATAAAGTGGGACATTTTTCTTCAGTTCTTGGCTCTACGTAGCTTCAAAAGACAATGTTTTTTTTGTTGTTTTGTTTTTTTTGCTTTCTTGGGGAAGAAATTCATTTTAGGAGTAGAGAGCAGCACAGAATGTTTTTGGCCTTTTCAGAGCTGAAAAGCAAAGGTTTGTCAAGCAATAAATGTAGTACTCAGATAATCCCCAGCAGAACTTGATATGTTATTTGGCTAATTTGATAAATTTCTATGCAAGGATTGGTCAATTATTGCCTCTGTTGGGATAATTTATTAGCTACTCTTTCCAATTTAGCATTTTCATATAATCACATATAGATTTCATTGTCATAAGGGGTAGGCCTCATACTATGACAAAGAATTCTGCTTTAGACCATTTTTACCTTTAGTTTTTGTGTAATGAGTTTAGCCTGAAGCAGACTGACAGCTCTGTTGACATTTCATCGAGTTTCCATTTCTCCAGAGGAGAGAAATTTTAGCTAATTAAATAATGTTAGAGTGTCTTAGAAACTACAAAGCCACCACAAAGCCACACTGCAGTCACACCATATTTGTTAAGACCACTTGTATATTTCTGAGATCTTTAGAAAATTGAAATCTGCATTTTAAAAAAACAAACCTTTAAAGTGGCTCAGACAGAGGTTCAAAATGATGTGGCTGGCATAATTGGAAAGATAGAACAACTGGAAGAGAATTTTTATTTAAATGATAATTTTTCAGTGTGACTATGACGGTTTTTCCTGAGTCGGACAGCAGCTTAATGATCTTGAAACTGTGTGTGTGTGTGTGTGTGTGTGTGTGTGTGTGTGTGTGTGTTTCACATTGAAAGTCACATGTGCTATTTATAGAGTGGAATTGTAACTTTTAAGCCAGAGAATCAGCATTAGCCATGTATTTAGCTATTAGGAAACCTGATCTCTAGCCTCCTTATAGATTTTTTTAGGGACAACGTGGTTTCATGTGATCTGTGAACCTGCTCTTGATAAGTTTATTGAATACACAACCAACATAAAAGAAAATTAAACATTTCATTGGCATTTGCATTCATTTGAGTCCTCTAGATGGATATGTAATTAGGTCCAGAATCCCATTGATCTGAGTAAAGTTAAATGGCTTGTGTACTTTAAAAAAACACAACTCTTTTAATTCCATGAGAGCTTATTTAACATGAAGTAAAATTTTAATGAAAAAATAACTGGAGATGCTACTCAGGTATTTGGGTATCTCTTTTCAGTTAAGCTTGAGAAAGCAGCTCTGTAGATTCAATATAAGGATGAGTCAATGACAGAACCAAAAAGAAGGGCAGGAATGTTATCGTGTCCGCTAACAGAAATATGCTAAATCATTCTGATTATAGGATTCCAGTCCAGCTGTCGACATTCTGAATCCATGTTGAAAATGGTGGTAAAGTGATGTGTGAACCTATTCTGAAATAAAGAACAATCTATAAAGTGTATTTCATAATGAAATAGATACCTAATGTGCATGTGTATGTGGTGTGCATGTCTATGTACACATGTGCCCATATGTAGAGAGTGTGTGTCCAATCTGAGTATCTCAGAGAAGAAGGCCTGGAGAACTCTTTGAAATGTATTTACCCATTAAGCCTCAGGGAACCTTTGAGACTTCATCGACATTAATTAAGCCCACTCCTGGATCTTGGGCTCGGGGGGCATGGTACATTTTTTGTTTTAAAAAGCAAGCTTGCTTGCCAGAGGAGTTTATTTATTTGTTTTTATTTTTTTACAAATTATTATTTTATTGAGGTTTCCAGCAGGGAATCTTGTTTGAAGGGACATGATCAAAGTAAAGGACATTTCTTCTGGGCATATTTTATATAGATTAAATCTCATTACGCAACTTACTCTTTAGTCTATATATTTTTATAAGCTTCTATTATATGAACTGACATAGAAAAGTGTGAATTTATTATATTGTATATACCAAGGTCCAATGAAGGTAAGTTCCAGTAAAGTCAAACACGTTCTTTTCTTATTAACAGTGAATTTCAGCTCATAGAATTTTAGTGTAATCTTAAATTAGGTTGATTTTATGTATGTATGAGTGTATATATATATACACATATATATTATACTATATAATGTGTGTGTATATATGTATACATATATACTTTACATTTCCATAGATTTTGCATACTTTTATTTTTAAATCTTAAGTATTTAAAGGCACATGCTGCTGCCTTTTGTGTTTCTGGCCTGTTTTTAAATGATTTCCCTGCCTTTTTCATTTTAAAGGTAGGCAAGTAACTCTGGTTAAATTAAGGAGTATGTTGTATTATTGATCAAATAAAATTGTGTTTTCTCACTGAGCAGCAGGAACTTGGAAATTTGAAATAGTGTCCAGCAAATCTTGTACTGGAAAATAAACATTGAGAATAGATATGAGTTAAATCCACAGAGCTAATTCAAGTCTACACTGAAATGTATAGTTCTGAAGAAAGTTCATCATATAGCAAGCTCTCTCATACGTATACATCATTGCTCTTAGTTTCATATCTTGAGAATCTA
Source organism: Cnephaeus nilssonii (assembly GCF_951640355.1). Taxonomy (NCBI): domain Eukaryota; kingdom Metazoa; phylum Chordata; class Mammalia; order Chiroptera; family Vespertilionidae; genus Cnephaeus; species Cnephaeus nilssonii. The sequence goes on along the minus strand of NC_137089.1, from coordinate 8,076,550 downwards.
GGAGAGAGAATAACATTAAGTATCAAATCCGCTTTCCTAAAGCCTCAACGTAGGAAAAACTGCCACAAAACCCAGTGTGAAGTTCAGTAGTCCCTGCCCAGAATGCTGATATGTAGACCAAATGAATGTTTATATTTCCAGTTACTTTCTGCAAAAACTATAATATGTATGTACAGAGTGGACATTCATTTCAGAATATGTTAAAAACACATGCTCGGTATGTAAGTAACAATAATGCTGTATTTTTAATAGATTTGTTGTTATTTGATTGCCAAAGTAAATTACATATTTTCAGACCTAATTTTATGTTTGCTGTTCTGTGATTTCACTGGCCTTCCAATTAAATTGCAAGAGTAAGCTGAAGAATTTACTTATTTACTAGAGGCCCAATGCACGAAATTTGTGCAAGAGTAGGCCTTCCTTCCCTCAGCTGCCGGCACCGGCTTCCCTCTGGCACCTGGGACCCGGGCTTCCCTCGCAGCCCTGGCTTCGTCCGGAAGGTCCTCTGGAAGGGTGTCCAGTCTAATTAGCATATTATGCTTTTATTGTTATAGAATTTTAGCTGGACAAAAGGATATGATGCACAAAACAGTTCAGGTTAAATTGTCCTACTTGTTCCAGTAATTTTCTTTACCTTTGGTCTCTAAAGGTACAATTTCCTTCCGGGGAGTTAAAGTCCTCTCTCATTTCAGTCCTTTGGCTCTCGGTGCGTTTAATGAGAAACTAATTTATAACACTATTTGTAGTTGTTTTGAGTGTCTGAGGAGGTCTTCTTCCATCCTGTCTATATATTGGCTTCTTAACTTTAATGCCTGTAAGAGAACCATTTTAAGAAGCTAAGATGGTGGTCAGTTAAATGGTTAATCAGAACATCATAGCCTTTTCTGTCCCCCCACCCCCCCCCCCCCCCCCCCCGCTGCCACCCCGATCAACAAAAGTCAAATTCCCTGTGAAAATGCAAAAATGCTTAACTCATCTTTGGAACGAGAAACATAATTAAACCAAGAGCCTGTCAGGATTCGAGGTGAGAGACGAGGGCCAATGAAGCCATAACAAGCAAAATGAATTCACAGTAAGCTTTGCACAAAACGCAGTTTTGCTGCTCTGATTATGTTAGGCATCATGTATTTCCTGTTGTTTTGAAAAGTGAAGCTATTTATATAACTATTAAAAAAGTATTTTATGCAATATGTCTTCACAAACACATAATTCTGTTATTTGCTTATTTCTGACACTACATGTTCCACTGATCCTGTTTTCAGCATTTTCCCCCTCCCTCTCTGTGTTTAACATCTTTTTCGTGATCTTAATAATTTTGGCATTTTTATTTAGCTTGCTTCTAAATAAATATTGTTTCATACAGCTTCACCTAGCTTAACAAAGTGTAACTATCTGCCTTAGACAGTAATTTTCTAAAAATCTATACCATTTATTGTGTTCTAATTCTTTCTGTCTATAATAATTTCTAGCATACAATACAAAGGACTTGTTTTTCTCTTGGTCTAAGTTAATCTTCGCTAACTTTATTTTTTTTTAATTTCTTTATTGATTAAGGTGTTACATATGCGTCCTTATTCCCCCATTACTCCCCCATCCCTCCCCATGCCCTCACCCCCCTGTTGTCTGTGTCCATTGGTTAGGCTTATATGCATGCATGCAAGTCCTTTGGTTGATCTCTCCCCCTTACCCCCACCCTCCCCTACCTTCCCTCTGAGGTTTGACAGTCTGATCGATGTTTCTCTGTCTCTGGATCTGTCTTTGTTCATCAGTTTATGTTGTTCATTATATTCCATAAATGAGTGAGATCATGTGATATTTATCTTTCTTTGACTGACTTATGTCGCTTAGCATAATGCTCTCCAGGTCCATCCATGCTGTTGCAAATGGTAGAAGTTCCTTCCTTTTTACCGCAGCGTAGTATTCCATTGTGTAGATGTACCACAGTTTTTTAATCCACTCACCTGCTGATGGGCACTTAGGCTGTTTCCAAATCTTAGCTATGGTGAATTGTGCTACTATGAACATAGGGGTGCATATATCCTTTCTGATTGGTGTTTCTAGTTTCTTGGGATATATTTCTAGAAGTGGGATCACTGGGTCAAATGGGAGTTCCATTAATCTTCGCTAACTTTAAATAAAATACTTGTAAATATAGTTATCAACTTCGTAAAAACTTTTAAAAGGAAATTCATGTTTACATATGCTCCTTGTGTATTTCATTATAAAATACTCTTTTTTTAAAAAAAAATCATTGTTGATACCATTAAAGATGCTCTCCATATCCCCTCCTTTCCCCACCTCCACCCAGCCCCCGCCACCCCTGCCTCTGGCCATCGCCACACCGTGGTCTGTGCCCATGGGCTGTGCATGAATGTTCTTTGGCTAATCTCTTCACCTTCTTTCATCCAGTCCCCCTCACCGCCCCACCCCCCTGACAGCTGTCAGTCAGTTCCATGTATCCATGCCTCTGATTCTGTTTGTCAGTTTAATTTTTCTATTAGATTCCACATGTAAGTGAGATCATCTAGTATTTGTCTTTCTCTGACTGCCTTGTTTCACTTAGCATAAAAGGTCCATCCATACTGTCACAAAAGGTAGGAGCGCCTTCTTTTTTTTACAGCTGTGTAGTACTCTTTTACTAAATTCCACTCTATTTTTATTTAGCCATATAGTTATGTTGCCGTTATTTTAATATTTATATCCCATTATCCTGTTATCTTCACTAGCCAGTAACACCTCAACAAGCACAGGTATTTGTTTAGTAACCAGGTCATGATGTAAGTAAAGATAATCTAAGCAAATCGAAACAAAAAGCAGTCTTGAGTGAACGTGGAGCGTTTCCCATTGCCTGCTAACTTATCGAAGGTACAGTTCGTGACACCATCCTGCACAGAATCACGTTCTATCTGCTGACAACAGTGCTCCCTTCTGTAGTGCTGAGCACTGCCCTCCTTGTCCCTGGGTCCATGTCACTCTGTCCGGCATTTCCAGAATGAATGGGCGCGACACGCTCTGACCAGTGCTCCCGTGTATTGCGGTGACAAGGAGCCCTCCCACCCGCACTTCCTAGAACCCGTGACAAGACAACTGCCACACTGCCAGCCCCTGCCCTGAATTCCAGCCCAGCCGGCTTCATTATTATTCCAGTCATTTCTCCGCAAAACACACGGAAAACGTGCTTTTACATAGAAATCTTGAATTGTTCTATAAAATGTATTTTTAAGCCCCAGATCTGGCAGCACAGTGGTTCATAATTAGGGATGGAGGGTATGCATACATACAGGGTGGGGCAAATGTAGGCTTTAACAGGTGTGAGTACATGAAACACAGTGTATTATTGTATTATTATGTATTAGTTATTGTATTATTGTTCATACGATCAACTGTAAACCTACTTTTGCTCTGCCCTGTATAGGCATGTGCTATGTTTTGTTAACATATAAGGTAATTTGTTAAGATGCAATACTGCAATACTACAAGAATTGAGTCTCTTTTAATGCCTCAGGATCTGAGTACAACTGTATTCTGAGGGATTTTTTTTTTTTGGTAGTTATTTTTTGTTTGTTTTAATTGAAAGATAGTCTATTCTAGGCCATTAAGGAAAAAAAAATACAGTAGAGTCTGTCCCATGCAGCATGAGAACTAGACTTCGTCCTACATCCAATGCAAGACTAAAGTAATGTGACCATGCTCAATACCCTGTAAGGTTTCTTTCTACCAGAAAACTAACGATGCTGCTTCATATTTATAGCCATGTTTGTGCCTACCACGTAAAGGATTAGGGGACTTGTGAAAGGATTTACATCAAATATCCTCATGGCTTTAGTTATCTCAACCATTCTCTCACTTTACCATTGAGTTTCTGGAGACTCCCATTTGCTCTGTCTCCCCTCAGAGGAGACCTCCTAAAATGTCATTCCAGTTTCCAGGAGGAGTAGTTGAGTCGTAGAACTAGAAATAGGAACTAACGTTTGAGAGCTTACTCTCCATGGCTTCACTCTTTAAACTGCTTTCCACACAGGAACTCATTTCACCTTCGTAACAACCTGACGATTTATATGTTGTCATAGCCCCATTTTGAAGATGAGCAAACTGAGGTAGTAAGTGCCGAAGGTTTCTTCTCCGCTAGTATGTTGAACTGAGAGCCAGCGTGGACCCAAAACAGCTTTTGAAAGTGTGTTTGGTCATCCTTGGAGTCAACCTTACTGATGCTGATTACATAGTGATCTGGATACTGAAAACCTCTGTTATAAAGAAATCAGTTTTTAATATCTCCTTGCCCAGTTTCCAGAGGAAGAGTGTTACGTGCATGGCCCAAAGGCCTGTCCTTGGCCCTCTTCACTAGCCAGTAACACTCAACAAGCACAGGTACTGCCCGAGGGGCACAAAGAGCCAATGCCAAGCTGGGCAACTTGGACTTGGGGGTGGGGTGGGGGTGGTTAGGGCCTTTGGCAAAGGAAAGAGCTAGTTTTCTAGTTACCAAATGTGATGACCCCAGCTTCTAAGAGCAGCAACTGAGGTTTGTTTGTTTTTGGTAGTACACCGTTTTTATTTGGCAGCTAAATAACTAGCAAAGTGTGATATAATTATTTTTTAGTTTCTTGTTTCAGTTTTGTTGCGATGGAAGTGAATCAGTACTCAGTAAAACTTCAGTGCTCAAATGTTGAAACTCACTTGGGTGTGTTGTCTGTATCTGTTGGGCAATATGAATCAACTACATGTACACACAGGGCATGCAGGTGCGAGCAAAATACGATATAGACCCTGTACTCTAGGAGGTCCCCCAAAGGCCAAAACAATAAGTATAATGTGTCATTAATTATTAGGAGTGACATTGTTATATGACTTACTGTTCTACTTGCTTCTGAAAAGGCACATTTGATTTTAATGACAGAAAATTCTTTGGAGCAAATATCACAAGGTAAAAGTTGCTTTGGTTTTTTTATTTGGTTGTGTGTGTGTGTTTTACTATTTTTATTTTATTTTAAAATTCTTTATTGTTGAAAGTATTATATATGTCTCCTTCTTCCCCCATTGTCATCTCCCCGCCCGCTCCTGCCTCCCAGCCCAGCCCCCGCCCCCCTACTGTCTGTGTCCATTGGTTATGCTGGTATGCATGCACACAAGTCTTTTGGTTGATCGCCTTGGCCTTTAATGTCCATGACTCTGAAGACAGCAGTAAACTGGACAGGAAGAAGGGATCAGTGACATTTAAGCCCACTTGCAGTCCTCTCAGAAGTCATTATGTTTCAACTAGTAGCCCTGTGCACGAATCCGTGCACCAGTAGCTCGCCAGTAGCTCGCTGCCACCCTCCAGTAGCTCACCGCCCGCTGCCCTGCCCTCCTGTAGCTCCCCCCCCGTCACCCCCTCCCACATAGCTTGCTGCCCTGCCGCCTCCTGTAGCTCTCCGCCGCCCGCTTGTAGCTTGCTGCCCCACCCTTCTGCTGATCCGTGATCCAGCTGTTACACGGTAGGTCGTTACGCTTCATGGCGTAACGACCATTTGCATATTACATCTTTAGTATATAGGATATTCAGATGCATCTATGCAGGCATTTTCTTTTCTAATTTGATCACTGCTGCTTTAAAAGACATAAGTACTATATTTAGTGCAAACTGAAGTTCAGAGAAATTAAACGAGTTGCCTAAGGTCCCCCAGCTGGCAACTCAGAGAGCTAGCATGCTAATACAGGGTTTTGACAAGTAAATCAGTATTTTTTTCCTCTATCATGCTTGTTTTTAATGATCCCTTCTTTCCTTCCATAAACATTACAAGGGGTTCTTTGCACTTGATTTCTATGTAGAAAAACTAAAATAAAATTCTTAGTCATAGTTTTAACTACTAAAAAATGTTATCCATGTTATTTGTAGAAATATTTATATATGTAAGTTAAAATATAAGAAAAACTCATAACATAGCTAAAAAATAACTTTGATAATATTTTAGTTTATATCTTTTTCAGTCTACCCTTCCTTCTGAATGTACAGATGCATGATGGTCTTTTTGGTTCATTTAAAGGCAGTTTAAATTGTGGTGCAATGAATTTGAGTTACTTCTTTTTAAAATTTTTGAAATGTATTTTTATTGATTTCAGAGAGGAAGGGAGGAGAAAGGATAGAGAGATAGAAACATTAATGATGAGAGAGAATCATTGGTCAGTTGCTTCCTGCATGTCCCCTACTGGGGATGGAGCCTGCAACATGGGCATGTGCCCTGACCAGGAATCGAATAGTGACCTCCTGGTTCATAGGTCAACACTCAACCACTGAGCCATGCCAGCCAAACTTGAGTTACTTTTTTAATAAAGAAAAGTTATTCTAAATAATAATTCAAATTCTTTAGAATATTTTCAAAATTATTGAAGATATTATATAACATGACTGTCTAAACACCAAATACATTATATAGTTTGGTCACTTATGAGTGTTTGTGTGTGTATGTGTGATGTTTTATTTAATCAACAATCCTATATAATAAAAGGCTGATATGCTAAGTGTCTGGTCGTCTGTTCAACCAATCAAAGCATAATATGCTAATGATATGCTAAGGTCACTCAACTGCTCGCTATGACGTGCACTGACCATCAGGGGCAGACAGTCAAACAATTGATCAGTCACTATGACTACCACCAGAGGTAGATGCTCTGACTGGTAGGTTAGCTTACTGCTGGGGTCCAGCCGATTGGGACTGAGCAAGACAGACCGGACATGCCCTGGAGCCCTCCTGCGGTCCCTCTCTGGCTGGCCAACCTCCCGTGTCCCTCCCTAGCCCTGATCGTGCACTGGTGGGGTCCCTCAGCCTGGCCTGTGGCCTCTCACAATCCAGGACCCCTTGGGGGATATTGGAGAGCCAGTTTCAGCCCGACCCACAGGCAAGGCTGAGGGACCCCACTGGTGCATGAATTCATGCACTAGGCCTCTAGTGTTGTTAATAAATGTATTTCCATATCATCAAATATTGTTATATGTTATTTTAAGTCATTTAATGATATTCAATTACAGTAATGCACTATAATTTATTAGCTGATTCCTCATTTTAGACATGTGATGTTCTACATGTCTAAATTTTTTACTCTCATGAATGACACTATAAGGTGTAAATGACAGTTTCTATATCTAAATTTTTGCACACATTCATAATTATTTCTTGAGGTTAAATTCCAAAAAGTAGAATTTCAGAGTAAAGGAGCATGCAAAACTTCTAAAATTAAAAATATATATATGTTCAAACCACCTTTAAAATATTGCATCATTATATATTCCATGAGCAATATAAGTTTGTGCATGCTTCATTTTCCTCACCCATATGAAATATCATTCTTTCTTCTCATCTTTGACAAATGATAGGCAAAAATAGCTAATTATTATAAATCAGCATTCATTGATTAATAGAGAAGTTGAAATTTTATTGTATTTGTTGGTCATTTGTATTCTACTATTTATTTTTTATTTCTGTATGTGATCTTTTCATTTATTTACTTATTATTTATTTATTATTTTTCCAGCACCATTTGTCCCTCTCTTCCCTCTTCCACCTCCACCCATCTCCCCAACGTCCAACCCCCAGAAACCGTCTGTCTGCTCTCTATCTATGAGTCTGTCTCTATTTTGCTTGGTAGTTCAGTTACCTCTCTATTTTCCACTTATGAGTGAGATTATATGCTACTTGTCTTTCTCCAGCTGGGTGATCTTTTCTTAACACTCTTTGCAAAATGATTTCAATATAAAATTTTCATTGTCGTACATTTGATATCAAATCAATAGTCAAACTGAATTTTGTCATCAACTCAGTTCAATATGCAAAACAACAACCAGAAGATAAGGCTTGTAAGGAGGTTATAGACAGTAAAAGGTAGCTCCTTAGCAATGGGGGCACCACCTGTGCTGAGAGTTGATCCTCCATTGGGTCTGATGTAGAGTCCAGACAAATTCAGACATGCAATGTGATGAGACCTACTGGCCCTGCCCAGGGAGACAATTTTAGCACAGCAATCTCCAATGAGATGAGCCTAAGTAGGAGATATTGATTGTTACGTTACTGGTAAACCTACTTTTCTCAGGAAAAGTTAAATTTACAGTACATACTAAACACGTCCCAGCTTATGAGTCTAAATAGCATGAAGATAGCACATCTAAGTTTTCTTTTGACACCAAGGAACTGAAGTTTGCAACATTTTGGAGTAAAGAAAATTGTTAAAAACAAACCTCAACTTACAACTTTAGACTTTAACAAAACTGAGTCCATGTTATTTGCAAAAAGACACATGTAGATTTAATTGTAAAATGTGTAATAAGGGGTATTTTAAAAAAAAAATAGAACTCTTTTTTAAATATATTTTTCATTTTTATTTATTTCAGAGATGAAGGGAGAGGGAGAGAGAGATAGAAACATCAATGATGAGAAAGAATCACTGATTGGCTGCCTCCCGCACACCCCCCACTGGTGATCGAGCCGGCAACCCAGGCATGTGCCCTTGACCGGAATTGAACCTGGGACCCTTCAGTCTGCAGGCTGATGCTCTATCCACTGAACCAAACCAGCTAGGATGTAATAAGGTTTTTAAATAAAATGTGCACTTCATACATGCATTAAGTGGCCTTTACATGTTATAAATTGAATAATGGGGTTAGAGCTATTTGTTATTTTTGTAGCTTTCCTGGTTTAGTAAACAGGAGTGCCATTTACTTTGTGAAATCAAAACACACACACAGTAACTCCCCATATTGTCCTTGATGAAGAATCTAGCCTTCTAGTTCATTTAACATGAAATAACAGATTTGTGTTGATGGTGCTTTTGTTCTTGATATTGAGAGAACTTGTTACTGAAAAATTAGCTACTCACCCTCAAGGAATCGCTAGCATTCAAGTTCCTGAATAGAAAAGTGTAAGAGAGAGCAGATGGAGGCAAACAAAAATTGTATTAATAATGTGCAACAAAGTGCTGCTGCAAATGATATCTCAGTAGAGGAAAACAATAGGAAAGCAGCAATTTTCTTTGGATCTTAATGTATTTATCAGTCTCTAATGCTTCCATCTTCAAGCAGCTCCCTTTTATTGACACAGCAACACAAATTGCAGAAGTAAATTGAATCATAGGCTCAGAATGTAAAAATCAATGAGCAATAATGTTGTAGCACTAAAGTGAATAGTGTAATGCTAGGTATTCATTTAATTAACCATGAGCCTTTCTACATAATACACAATCATTGCCAGCTTTTCAGCTCACAGTTTTTCCAGGAATAATGGGTTTGGGATTTATCTTTATAAAACCCGCATTAATATTTGAAAGCGTTTAAATCCATTAGCGGGTCATCTGAACACTGCAGGTCACTTTTACATTGCTAATTGGAAACAATAGTAATGGGTTATAATCTACGGTCTAATAATGCCTGGAGTGTTTTACCGCTTTTATATCTGCAGATTCCAGGAAATATGTAAATTTGTTGCTGAACTGTTACAAAAATATGGAAATTTAAGCTGCAAACATTCAAAGTTTTATATATATAAAGCACAGCATTAATAAACTGAAGAGCTACACCACATTCTGGTGTTAAGATAAATTTCTTACTGTAGACCTTCCCCTGTTCTCTTTTCTCAGCATCTGGCACCCACATTTTCCATGCTGCCATTAGGAGACAGTGCATATCATTAAACCAGTGAGCAAGCAATCATGTCATTGTTTCCATATGCAAGCTTATACATTGACTCAGCCTGCTGGGTCCTGGCTGGTTTTTTACTTGCCCTACATGAATTTATGCAAGCATTTTCTTTTTCATGGGGATTTTCAATATACACTGAGTGGCCAGATTATGATGATCTCTGAACACATAATAATCTGGCCACTCAGTGTATATCCTATATAATAAAAGGCTAATATGCAAATTGTCCCCTCAACCAGGAGTTTGACCAGCAGGCAGGCCGGCCAACCGCCCATGTCCCCTCCCCCTGGCCAGGCTGGCTGGACCCCACCCAGGCATGAATTTATGCACTGGGCCTCTAATATATATATATAATATATTATATATATACACACACACACACACTGAGTGGCCAGATTATTATGCATTCAGAGATCATAATAATCTGGCCACTCAGTGTAAATCAATATTCTCTTGGATGAGGGCAGTGCATGGGGCAGCAGCTCTAGCATATGACATGAAGTCTACGATTTCAATGTGAAAACATACATGTGTGTAAATACATATATACATCTAAAAGGAAATATGAGAGAGTAGCTTTCTGAATCTTCCTTGTAAAATGAATGTCACACAAATGGATACTTAACCAGCATTTTCTCTTGTAATTGACTGGCAACTCATGCACTTACCTGTGTCATCCCGTGCTTAATTGCAGTCTGATTGTGCAGAAAATTCAGAAAGATGCATCTCATTATAATAGAGAACATGCTTTGGCATAGGTAGAGATTGTGTACGCATGTATAGTAATTTTCTATAAATGGAATATGTTTTTAGAAGCACTTTATCCCAAGGCTCAACAGAAAATAAAGTCTTAAATCCATTCACTCTCTTACCATTATCAACATGATGGCATTAGAAAATTGGGAGATGGGGGGAGATAACTAAAAGAAGCATCATGATGAAATGGAATTTGATGCTATATTAAGAAAAGCAAGCCCTGACCGGTTTGGCTCAGTGCATAGAGCGTCAGCTTGCGGACTGTAAGGTCCCGAGTTCAATTCCGGTCAAGGGCATGTACCTTGGTTGCAGGCACATCTCCAGTGGGGGGTGTGCAGGAGGTGGCTGATCGATGTTTCTCTCTCATCAATGTTTCTAACTCTCTATCCTTCTCCCTTCCTCTCTGTAAAAAATCAATAAAGTATAAAAAATAATTTTTTTTAAAAAAAGCAACATTTTAGGTTTAGATTTTCATCATCTTCGCAAGTGTATTTACATGTGAGGCGGATACTACAAGTCAGTATTGAAATTCGGATTTTATCCACAGAGCACTGGTGAGAGAGCTTCAAAGTAAGGCAATATGAATTGCATGCACAGACTAGCAGAGTCCACCTATCCATGGTATTGTGTGTTGAACTCAAACAAAACATTTTCGTGACTTTAATGAGGGTTGTGGATAAGAAAGGGACCACACATCCCTTGGTTCCTGAAATAGAAAGACAAAACGGTTTGAGATGCGCTAAGGAAATTGAAGAAAGAAAGAAAACTTGACCTTGTCAAGTCCTCTCTGAAATATTGCTGCCATACTTCCTGTCTTTCTTCGTGCACTAAAGCCCCCTTGAAGTCAGTGAGTATCACTAACCTGGAATCTGCAGTACAGGACAGGGAGAAAATGAAACAATGACCCCAGAAAGCAAGTTGTTTCTTTAGAAAAGAAGGACACGTACCATTAACCTATAGTGCAATAAATAGCCTCCTCAAAGATGGTTTTCACTTTCCATCAGCTAAGGGAATTGACAAAGTGATCATGACTTCATGTTCCACAATAAGAACCCTGTTGTGATTAAATGGGATGACAAATTGGGCTTTGTGTGACCAGGTATAGCTCTCATGCGTTTTATTGTCTGCAACAGGGACAGGTACTTAAGGGTTAAGAGAAAAAATCCCACCATAGTATCAGATATCTAGTCAACCAAAAAATCCTATGTGAAGGTCAAAAATCTCTCTCCAACCCCCGGGAGTCTGTACAGCTTTCCCCTTCTTACCCAGCTATGTTATGATAATACTAAGCATGTGGAAATCCAAGCAACCAAATCCTTTCCTTTTTCCTTCAGACAAATCTTGTCAAATTTTTAGCCACAGATTCAAGAGCTTCCAAACTAAACTTAAGTGAACCCCGTTACTTTTAACTTGCCATTCCCTGTCTTATTGCAATAACGCTTTTGTTTTAATTTTGTGGACTTTAGAATTACATCTGTTTCAGGGTTGGGATCCTGGCCACTGGCATGACTGGAGATTTGGCCCCACTGGTCACCAAGACCGTGGTACCTTCTTTTCCTTTGGGAGGTTAGTCATCTCTCATTTCATTTTTTAACTAAACTACCAGTGCCCTTTTCAAGATGTAAAGGAAACTCTTTAATGTAAAAGCTCTTCCAGTTCTAGGTTGTCCATCATTTCCTTTTTAGTGCATTGAAAGGACATTCATTTGGGAAACCTGACTCCTTCCCATAACTTAAGACATCCATTAATGTTGTGCCATTCGTTGGTTCACTGGCTATTAGCCAAGGAAATGCCTGACCTTGCTGACATGAGCCTCGGAAACAAATCTTCCCATTTTAGTGTATGCTCTTTGCTTGACCTTTCAGGGACTTAGCCGAACCCTTTCTTTCTGAGTTAATCTATTAGACAATATGCTTTGCTGTCCAAGAGTACTGCGACCCTGGTTGAGAGATGACAAGGACAGCACTTTGGCTGAAATGTGACATCCCTACCCCAGCCATGCCGCAGGAGCTTACTGATACACGTACTTATTTTTAATTCATTCACTTACTTTGCTGCCTCATGTCTTAATTCATCTGTTCAGTAAACAATAGCTATTGCTTCCTACAGAAGAAAAGGACTTAGGAACCTACTGATTCAGGTGCTTATTTTTTTTTTCTTTATGCAAGTTATCCAAGTGTTAGTCTGAGAAAATGTGGGTGAAGCCATATATGCATACCTAGACTATGCTCATAGCCCATAAAAGATCTTTTCATTAATAAAAAGAATAAGCTGCTTGCTATCAATAACTTGATCTTATTTTCTGTAATGTTTGAGTTTCTGAACTGTTAGTCTTCTGAAGGTTTCTATGGTCTTTCCTACCATTAACTTTATACATAAGCCCTGATCTCTGAATGCATAATAATCTGGCCACTCAGTGTATAGCCTATATAATAAAAGGCTAATATGCAAATTGTCCCCTCGACCAGGAGTTTGACCAGCAGGCAGGCCGGCCAACTTCCTATGTCCCCTCCCCATGGCCAGGCTGGCCAAACTCCACCCATGCATGAATTCATGCACCGGGCCTCATATATATATGAGTTGTCAGATTATTATGCGTTCAGAGATCATAATAATCTGGCCACTCAGTGTATATAGCAAGAAGCGCAGGACCTCATCTAACTGAGACTAAGCGATGGTTCCTTCGCCCACCAGAGAAAGCTCTGTCTTGGGCGCTGTTTGTGCCTTTGGGATGTGTGGCCTCTCCAACCAGCACTTCCCTTGAGTCCTCTTTAAATAGCAGTGAAATGCTCCCGAATATGACGAGGCGATACTTTTCTTCCCAAAGGCCCTGTTTTGTGGAAGAACACAATTATTCCTTCTCCAAAAATTAAAAGTGGAAACAACACAAATACATCTTATTGATGGTTCTCAGTGCAATTACCATTTGAACATTTCAAATGATAACCTCTAACATTCAATATACATTTGCCAGACACTGTTCCAGGTGTTCAGATGGACTACATTTTTATCAATTCTCTTAGCATCTTCTTTCACATTTGACATCTCTGAAATTGAGATATGTCTGACAATCCCTAGAAAGCATAGTTTATTTATTTAATATTAGGAGTCATATTCTATAAGGTAAAGAAATAAGAGATTAACCAAAGAATTTGTATGCATATATGCATAACCTATGGACACAGACAATCATGTGGTAAAGGCCTGGGGGAGTGAGATCAATGGGGGAAAAGAGGGGACATCTGTAATACTTTCAACAATAAAAATAAATTTAAAAAAAGAAACTATACATCAGGACAACTCTGAGTTAAATGCTACATTACATCCATTTTATAAATACAATTGAGATACGCATGCAATTAAAAGGCTTGCTCAAGGTCGGGCGTTATTAGGTTATTCAAAGGTAGAATTCAAAGCCAGGCAAAGTGATTCCAGGCTCTGTGCCTTTAACCTCGTGCTTTACCTACCACCTCTCAAAGGATGACATTTTCCTGACTGCGTCTTTTATTTTCCTGGTGCATGGTGTTGCATGTGCTCTGTACCTAGATTTAAAAAGATGTCTCTATATCTCTCTTGCTCAATCCCAGGTTAACCTGAAAGTTAATGTAAGCCAAAAAAATGTCTGACTTCTGTATTTGCAATGGAAACATCATATACTGTCTTCCTAGAGTGTGTATTCCTCATCTTTAAGACCTAGTCTCAAATCCTAGTTCAGCATCCATGTTGATTTAGTGACATGACACAAACTATTGTCATTACATATTGGTTATTGATTTCACAAGCTGGCCCTATGTTGTGAGCTTAAACCACAGAACCAAGGGACAATTGAGATGAAGAGAGATACGACTGTGAAAGTAACTGAAGTCATGAGGTTTGATCTCTCTGGAATGGTTAATAACATTTAATCTCAAAGTATTTTTATTTTACTTAGTGTTTTGTTTGTTTGTTGTTGTTTTCTGGAGAGCAGATATTGGATGTAGGAACTCTATGAGTCAGTAAAAAGAAGTAAAAAAATAAAAGTTGCTTCCCAAAAAGAATAATAAAAAATAAAAAGCCTGTTTATTTTAATATTAAACCCCTTACCTTTGCTATCAAAAATGAAAATACTCGTGAAAATAGATTTAACATATGTAATTCTAACAGCCTCATGTACAATGATATTATTACCTCATTACACCAAACAGCATGACAAGTTTATGATAATTGTTTAAAACACTAATGTGACAGTATTCAGTATGTGGTATGGCTTTGTCCAATAATGCAGAGAAAGCTAATAAATTGGGGTAAATGTTCTCACTAATTTGAGTATTTATGAAAAGAGTTCTCTGAGCAGAGAGAAACACAGGCTTTCATAACGAAGGTGAAACGTGCCACCTGTGGTATTTGTTAAACACAAAAGGTAAGTTGCATCATGTTTGTATAAACTTTAAATGGTATGGGATAGATGTGTAAAGCTAAATTTCAAGATTAAAACATTGTCATCTTAACACAGTTGGGAGATGTAAACAGCTTAGATGCTTCTGTTAACTATTAGATGTCTTATGGAATCACTCATACTAAACATAGAACATTTTCCTTTATTAATGACAATTGCAAATGGAAGCAATCATGGGTAGGTTGGAAAACATCATTAATGTCAAATAACTCCTTTCTTCAAATGACTCTTAATATTTTTATTCATGGCACAGAAATGCAACTCTGTCAGCAAGAAGTCACTTGGCTTCTATATAGACATGCACTTACCTCTTTGCCCAGCATAATTATTTGTAAGTGTTTGTGAAAGCATGAAGGATGGAGCAAGAGAGGAGTGAATCATTCTATATCCTTCAGGTGCATAATGTACTTGTTTGGTTTAGATAAACCACACGGAGGAATGTCAATTATTTAAGGTTTCCCGTGTACCACTCAGTATGTTATAACCTTGGGTAGCATGTTTTTGGCACTGGTGCCTCGGTGGTTTCAAAAGTTTAATGCCATCTTTAACGTGAGTCGGTTTCCCTTTGGGGGCCTTATGTGGATGGGAGATAAGATGCCATGCCCTGGGGCCTTCCCCTGTCATTGCTGTGATACTGTCAGTTGGGCATTGGTGACAACCTTCTCCCTAATGGCCTGGTCATCACAGGGACATCAGATGCTCTTCTAGGCCTTCACGCCATGATGATGCTGTGAGGAGAAGGCCACAGTGTCAGGGAAATATAGCCCATGTCTACGTGAGGATGTTTCAAAGCTATTTCCTAAAGTGCCTAGCAATGGATCTTCTTTCTTTCTTTTTCTTTTTTTTTTTTCTCCTAGAAAAGAAAGATCTGTCCGTTCTCAGGCCCCCATACATCACTGCCCCACTTCAGTACATTCAGAATATGATCAAATGCATGGGGAGCCCATATATCTAACGTGTTCTACTGTTCTATTGCTGGGAGAATTACCCTGACAGACTATGTCTGCCAGTCTGTCTGACAGACTGTGGGGGCAGAAGTAGAGTCCACGTGAAGTTCAGAGACGTAATATAAACCACCTCCCTTTGAAACACAAAGAAATGGATAGCTGAAGCTAACAGGACCACACCAACGGCCCAACCTCGGGCTCTCTTGGGAACTGTATCCCAGAGTGTCCCCGCCCGCCCCTCTCCATCTCCTGTGGTAACGGGGCTGAGCAAGGATCAGCTGCAGCTGTGCAACACGCTGACCCAAATTTCAGAAACTCTGGAACCAATTTATTCCATCTGGAAATTAATTTCAGCTCTCATTGTTGCAGAATTTAGTCCAAACCAGACTTGATTTCCAAAAGGAATTCCCTGCTCCTTCGCTGTCAGAATTTTCCCTTCCCTAAAGCGCACTAACTTAAAATATTTAAAGTTATAATCCATATCAAAGCTCTGTGCCTTTTGTGCACCAACTACATCGTTCCACAGAGCATTTCTACCATTGACTTCTTTTCCAGGACATGCAGAAATTCTGCTATCAGTTATTATAAAAGGGAGAATTTGAAGAGTTCAAACTGTTCCCTTATAAATGTACTAGAGGCCCGGTGCAAGAAAATTGTGCACTGGGGGTGCGGGGGGGGGGGGGTGGTCCCCTCAGCCTGGCCTGCGCCCTCTCGCAATCTGGGAGCCCTCCGGGGATGTCTGACTGACAAGGAGCAGGCCTAAGCTGGCAGTCAGACATCCTTAGTGCTGCTGTGAGCCTGGCTTCTGGCTGAGTGGCGCTCTCCCTGTGGGAGCGCACTGACCACCAGGGTGCAGCTCCTGCATTGAGCGTCTGCCCCCTGGTGGTCAGCACGTGTCATAGTGACCGGTCGTTCCGCCTTTCAGTCAATTTGCAGATTAGCCTTTTATTATATAGGATACTTTAGCTAGCTTTTCTCTTTTCTGCCAGGTAGTGACTCGGTTGCTTTCTTAAAACAGCAGCTAGGTGGGCTGTTTAATTTTTTTGAAAAGAAGAAAAAAAAAATCGAACGATAAAGTTTAAATGAAAACATGGTCCCCAAAATCCATTTTACAAGCATATTAAAAGTTTGTAGCAATGAACATTTCAAGTAGTCTGATACATAGATTTCTTTGTTTTAGTCCATCTGCAAATTAAATATTTTATATTTCCATTGTGATTAATTATACTCTTTATATACTTGAAAATGATTTGTTTGGAAAGGTATGGGCTAGGATAGGTTTTTCATTTCTGAAAATGGCAACTCTTCAGAAAGTAGAGCAACACTGTGCACTCAGGAAATCTGCCATCTGCTTTCTTATGCTTTTATTACAGATTGCAAACCTACACCAAAACAGGACTGAGAGAAAACAGAGTATAAATAATGCTAATGGCATTCATTTGAGATGTTTAAAAAGTATGCATTTCTAATTAAGCCAAGATCCTCTCTTAATCCCCAAAGAAAATTGCCACTAATTTTTTTTTTATATATCCACACTCTGGTTTAGAGTTAAATTGCCAAGTGGACAGAAAATTTCCACCAGGTCTAGGAGGCATCTTGAATTCCTTCTAAACCAGGCTGAGTTTTTCAGGTGTTTGAACAGACCACAAAGGTGTACACGAGGACTAGCCATAGCTTTATTCCCATAAAAAGAACTGTATTCAGGTTATACGCAATGTAATTGAGAGGGAAAAAAAATCTTCTGGAAAGTGGACAATAAACCATTTTCCAACATTAGTGTTAGTTGGTGCCAGCAGACAGTCAGGACAGCGTGCCAGCGATATCCCACCATTTCAAATTTAGCTATTGTTTCATTTTTTGCATGACCAACCAGGCGTCTGAAACCACCAAATAAAACCATTTTTATTCTGCCTAGCCAAACCACGTTTCGTGAAATTTTGTAAACCAAAACAAAATTTCTCTCCGACTACAATGAACGGGTGCCAAATATCAGACCATTATTTTTTTTTATTATTATTAATGACCATTCTTCATCCCCAGAAACAAGGACTCTGTAGCAAGCAATCCTAAAGACTGTTAGCAAGGTAGCCATGAGCCACAGTTTAATCCTGTTTGCTGGCTCTTTGCAAGCCAATGCTTTCTCCTTAGCACACCCAGAGCCCCTGGGCTCTGTACTCTGCACGCCATTGGTTGGCTCTGGGTGTCTCTGATGGTCTTCCCTCTCCTGTTTTCTCCCTCCCAGTTGAAAACTATCCTGTGACTTCTGGCATCTCTATTAAGTCGTGCGCCACATGGAAATGATTAACTTTTGAACTATGAAACTCAAAACAGACTTGTGCACACCGTGGAAATGAAACATGTCATGTAGCAAATGGGTTTCCCTGATGGAGTTGGCGGCCAGAAAGAGAAATCATTGGCTGAGATTTCGGTTTTGTTGTCATTGTGGATCAAAACGTCATGATCATCTTTTCTGATAGCTCTTTTTCACTCCTTGGTAAACAGCCTCTGAGTGAGTCCATTAAATATTTAAACTGCCCTGGTATCTATTAATGTTATCAGACATATGAAATATGCCTGATGGATTTATTCTGCTGTTAAGGAGCGATACCCCGGTGTCTCTCCTGGGACAGTGCTCCAGCTGTTTAAACTATAATTCCATCACTCGGAGGAATGGTGAAAGCACTGACCTCTTTGAAACAGACTCATTGCTACTCAGCCTGAAAATTGCAAATGAAACCTTTCTGTAATAATGTTAAAATATGCATGCATAAGAATTAAAGCACTTGGGGTCACCAGCAAAGCCTGGTGCATTTTCTGTAACCTCTAAACAGCTGGTGGAAAGAGTCCAATAAATCAATACCTGGAGAAGACTAGTGATTAGGGTGTAGGAGGTTGGTTTTGTTTTAGTTTTTGTTTTGGAGGGGGGGGGGTGGGTAGAGGTTGTGTGTGTGTGTGTGTGTGTGTGTGTGTGTGTGTGTGTTCAATAGTTCTGCCATCAGGCATGGGGGAGGGGAGGATATTAACCAATTCTGTGAAACTTTTTAAGTTTTTAAATTTTCATTCCTATTTATTTTATCCTGTTTCTTAAAGGACATAAGTAGAACTAATACTGTGGTCTGTGCTGTTCTCCATAAAAGCAATCCAATAATAAAACTATACATGAGGTCCTACAAACTGTGAACTAACTTGTTATCCTGTTTTTACCTATTCCAAGCTTATGAGAAAACATCCATGACAAATAAAATAAAGGATGTCTGGCCAAGTCTTCCATGCCAAGGAGAGAGGTGTTTTAGTTCACGTGTAGGTTATCCATATCATCACATGTGCATTTGCTTGTTGTACATCAATTTAACTTATATGAAAGCCCCTTAATGGTTTATAGGGAATATTATTAAAACTGGGTATTGATGTCTCCTGGAAAATGTGGTTTCAAAGTCTTGGACAAATTATCTTAAGAAACTTGCTTTTTCTGAAGCCATCAAACAAGTGGTAGAGCCAGAACCTGGAATATGATCGAATTCTTTAGTTTTGGTAAACGTTGGATATGAACAACTTTGGTTGCTAATTGACAATAAGCAGATCAAACTGGGGGGAAAATCTGAGAAGTATAGTGAATACATTATATGACAAGATAGATTCCCAAAACATCTAATAAGCATTCTAAATCTAACAAGATGATAATGGCAGTAAATACCCAATTCTACATTTGATTCTTTGTGGAAAGTATATAGCAGTATAGTGTTAGGAAAAGACAAAGTAGGCAAATGACAGAAGAATATGTTTCTCCCTGAAATTATGAGATCAATGGATTCACCCCAGCCTTTGCACATTCATAAGTCTGTGAGTGAGGTTAATGCCAGAACTCATGTGTGAGGTGGATGTTGGTAGCATCAGGTCTATTCTTTGCTTCTCTTCTTTGTGCTGGAATAGCTTCAAGCTTATCGTGAGTCAATTCTATAAAGACTTATTTTTTATTGGCCCAAAGGTGATGATAATCAAGACTATATAGACCATTGGTCACATTTTGGAATATCATTGTCTAAGGAGAGCACTACCCATTAGGGAAGACAAAGATAGACTAGAGCAGTGGTCGGCAAACTCATTAGTCAACAGAGCCAAGTATCAACAGTACAATGATTGAAATTTCTTTTGAGAGCCAAATTTTTAAACTTAAACTTCTTCTAACGCCACTTCTTCAAAATAGACTCGCCCAGGCCGTGGTATTTTGTGGAAGAGCCACACTCAAGGGGCCAAAGAGCCGCATGTGGCTCGCGAGCCACAGTTTGCTGACCACTGGACTAGAGCATCCCAAGAGTAAACCAGATGGTAAGAGGGCTGAAATTAGCTCAAATGAGCAATGACTGCCTGTACACAATAAGTCTCAGCATGTGAAATAAACTGAGTTGGGAGCAGGTACTGTAGATGTAGAAAGGGGATTAGATCCATACTGTATGGTGTCAATTAATATAATTCGGCTACTTGGTAAGTTTTATAAAGGAATTGGCTTCACAGGAACATATAGAAGAGCTTTCTAATGTATAGTTATCTGATATATAGTCTGCCTTGGGATACAGTGAGTTCTTTAATATTAGAAGTGCATATTACAAACTGATTTGATTTGGTGAAAGATTTAAGCATGGGTTGAAAGATTGGATGAGATTTCCTACAAACCCTAGGATTCAATGAATCTGTAACCATTTAGAGCGCCCCCCCCAAAAAAAAAAAAAGTACTAAAAAGAGCATATTCCAAAATTCACAAATGGCAAGTCTCTAAAATAGCATCTTATTTAAACACTAGAGGCCCAGTGCACAAAATTCATGTAGAGGTATGGTCCCAAGGCCTGGCCTGTGGCCCCGCCCCCTGCCACCACCCACCCCTGGTTCCCCATTCGCCATTGGGTGATCACAGCCTGCCTGCCAGGGGAAGGAACTGAGAGGATGGCCGGTAGGCCCCGATCCGGCGATTGGAGCCTGCGGGCTGGGGGTAGCTCCTACGTAGAGTGTCTGCCCCCGGTGGTCAGTGCACGTCATAGCAATCAGTCGTTCCTCCGTTCGGTCGATTTGCATATTACCCCTTTATTATAGAAGATACTTTCAGGACAACAATTTTAAAGTAGCAATGCTCACTTCTCCCATGGTAGAAAAAAATTATATGGCAAAGGAATATTCTCACAAATTCAGTGAACCCATTTCAGTGTCCCTATTAGAAACATTTTAAGCAACTAAAATGTCATTTGAATGTCACTGAAGCTTTGGGAAAAAAAAGATATATCCTCAGTGATTATTAACCCAATACTTATCCTTCCATTGCACAAAATATCTCTATCCCTGAAGACTCCCCTGTAGATAATTCCCAGGATGGGACAGGGCAGCTGCCTTGAAATTGGCATCCAAACCACAGAGCATAGCCAATAATTGGCAGGTAAGGTAGCTGCAAGAAAAAAATGGTAGTCATTTAAAATAATTTTTGCTGCCAGATTTTTTCCACTTTTAATCACTTAAGGGTCAGTTGAACCAGATTCAGGGTTTAACCCCTTTAAATATTTTTTGAAAGAATCAAGGGTATAGGTTGATAGGCACACAGCAATATGAGTACTCCTTCATGGGACATAAGCTTTAGGGAACTAAAGATAAGTTTAATTCTACGCCTGAGTCATTCCATGGGCCATTTAACGAGAGCCTCTGGAATTGTTTAGCCACTAATGAACTTGCAGGATCTAAAGGTAATCACTGATGCAATTATTAAAATTTATACCAGAATCCTATTACCCTTTCTGCAGATAAGTGTCTTGTATTAAGTGGTCTAGAAGGGGTGTATAAACTGGTTCAATAACACCAGAAATCTCTCTTGTTTATTTTTTCTTACATTCATTATTCTCTGTAAGTGAAGCATGAAACCATGTTTCTAGTTAATTCTAAGAAAATATTCATTATTTTTATATAATAATTAGAACTTAAAGATGTAAGTTCTAATAGAGAAGGCACTTTTCTGATGTATGTAAAAGAGCAGACACTTCTTTAATTCCTGCAAGCAAGGCTCTTTTCCTTATCAATAATATTAAAAGCTGGTTTCATAGCTAGCTACTAAGCACCATTCTAAGCCCTTTTCATGCATTATCTCAGTGGATACTCAGAACCATCTTGATGAAATCAATATTAATATTATTATCCCCATTTTACAGAGGGGGGGAAGCTTGCAAAGGTTAGGGATTTCTCTCCATGCCACACAGCTAGTAAGTAATGGAAACCAGGATTTGAATGCAGGAAGCTTAACCCAATACCCATGCCCTTAGCTACTACCTGACATTCCATGTCACCTTGTGGCCTCCAGTGTGTGTTCATGATGCATTTTAGTACACTGATTTTACAACAGTTAATGGAAGGTTTTGAAAAGAACTATGGACATAGTTGTAGAGAAAAGGGAACCCATTCATTGGCCCAAGGCAATGAATCCTACCATCAAAAACCATTGGATATAACACCCCCCACTAAAGGGAAAGCTAACAGATGAGGCTCCAATGAATTATTTCCTATGACTAGAAAGGAGGTAAAGAAAAAGATTTCACAGGTCTTGTGAAATCATTGACTTACCTAAAGCCTAAGTCAATATTCAGATAAAAGTTAGCATCCATCTTCTCATCGTCAAGAAAATAGGTTCTTTTTCTTGCCATGGAACCTCACAGAGAACTTATTTTTATGCATGAATGTCTACACAATGTACAGATCTGCAAGGCAAACATCCATAGCTAGCCCAACAAATTCTCTTACGTTAATGAGTGGATGTTTGCATTACCAATATTTCCACTGTGCATAATATGTCCTCATACTGGAGCTAATAGATCCCTGAACATGTGGAACTCAGACTCAATTGTGAGAAATAGGAACATTCTGGTGCTTTGGTTGACAATAACCATTTTAAAATGAAGGAAATGTTTCTTCCCCAATGTACAGAGGCTAATGCCTGGAAAAGCTGTCCTTGCCAGCCCAGAGGTAGATGATGCCCCTTCCTCTGTATGAGAAACCTCTGGGAAAGAGAATGATCATCAAAACTCTTTCTCCTAAGATGAGAAAACACAAGGTTGATTCCCAACCCATTATTCCAAATGGACACAAGTCACCATCCTCTGAATATTCATTTTCTTATTGGGTCTGTTCTGATAGCAATGTCTCAAGAGTAAAAAAATGTAAAAACCAGAATATTTCATTCAAAATTGGAAACAGTAAGTTAATGCTGACCGCTGGATATTATACTCACTTACTAAAATTAAATTACAGAAACAATGCTGAGAAAACTTGCACCATAATAGTCTTTATAGAAATAAGCAAAACACACATACACACACACACACACACACACACAGTCTAGGATCTTTTTTTTTTTCTTTTTAAATTCTATTTTATTATTTTTTAAGTTTATCTTTATTGTTGAAATTATTACAGATATTCCCTTCCCCTCACCGCATTGATCCCCTCCTTCCTGCTCATTCCTCCTCCCCAGGCCTTCCCCACACTATTATCTGTGTCCATGCCCTATGCAGGTGTGCATATAAATTCTTTGGTTAATCTTTCCTGTTCCTTCTGAAATTGATCAGTCTGTTGTGTGCTTCCATGTCTCTGGATCTACTTGTCAGTTTATTTTGTCCGTTAGATTCCACATATACATATGATCATATGACACTTGTCTTTCTTTGACTGGCTTATGTCTCTTAGCATAATATTCTCCAGGTCCCTCCATGCTGTCTCAAAGAGTAAGAGATCCTTCTTTTTTATAACTGCATAGTATTCTATTGAGTAAATGTACCACAGCTTTTTTATCCATTCATCTACTGATGGGCATTTGGGCTATTTCCAGATCTTAGCTATTGTAAATTGTGCTATTATGAACATAGGGGTGCATATATTCTTTCTTATTGGTGTTTCAGGATTATTAGGATATATTCCTAGAAGTGGGATCACTAGGTCAAATGGCAGTTCCATTTTTAATTTTTTGAGGAAACTCTGTACTATTTTCCATAGTAGCCACATCAGTTGGCATTCCTACCAGCAGTGTACTAGATAGGGTTCCCTTTTCTCCACATCCTCGCCAACACTTGTCATTTGTTGATTTTTTGATGGTAGCCATTCTGGCAGAAGTGAGGTGATATCTCATTGTTGTTTTAATTTGCATCTCTCTGATGTTTAGTGGTGTTGAGCATTTTTTCATATGCCTTTTGGCCATCTGTATGTCCCCTTTGCCCATTTTTTTAAAGTGGATTGTTTGTCTTCCTCTTGTTAAGTTGTATGAGTTCTTTATAGATTTTGGAAATTAACCCCTTATCAGATGTATCAGTGGCAAATATGTTCTCCCATACAGTGGGATCCCTTTTCGTTTTGTTGATGGTTTCTTTTGCTGTGCAGCTTTTTATTTTGATATAGTCCCATTTGTTTATTTTTTTCCCTTTGTTTCCCTTGCCCTGGGAGATGTATCATCAAACAATATTGCTAGGAGAGATGTCTGAGATTTTGCTGCCTTATGGTTCCTTCTAGGATTTTTATGGTTTCACAACTTACATGTAATTCTTTTATGATCAGAGTACCATTGTAAAATATTATATTCTCTCATCTTTAGATCAAAGATTCTAATAGAATTTAAGATAACCATGGAATTGTGACATTTATTTCTCAAAAGAATATTAAAAAGTATTCCTCATGCTTACTCTTTGAAGCATCTTGTCTTTCAATTCTAGTCTAATCTGCCTTGTTACAGATCCCTTGCCACACTGGCCATTCTTTTAGTTTCTGCAACACATCAAGCATGTCCTACCTCAGACCCTTTGCCTGTGTGGTTTCACTACTGGAGAGCACGTGTCATCTCCTCATGGTCAGCTCCTCCACAAACTCCAAGTCTCTGCTTAATGTTCGTCCAATGGAAGTACTACCCTTCCCATCCAGTTGACAGCTGCTTCCCTTCATTTGGTATGAAAACTTATTTTGTTCCTTCATGACAATTATAATAGTATGTAATATTACTCTTCTTCCCACCTAACAAACCATGGTTTGTCTTAAGCAGTTTTCAGTTTACTTCTCATTTTTAAAATGAGTACACATATTTTTATTATGTTAAAAATAAAGAAATTGAAGAATGAAAAGTTATATATTTAATAACTTGTTTACAAACAGCAAGTTTCATGATTCCAGAGTTCATGTTTGTCAAATAACACTGAACTGCCTCTTTTAATTAGTAATTATATATGTATGTATGTATTTGCTTATTTATTTTGTGTCTCCCCCTCTCAAATAGAAGATTCATGAAGTGAGGGCACAAACTGATTCTGTCCATTATGTTAACCTAATGCCTAGCACAGTATTTGGCAGATACTAGACACTTTACAAAGGAAGAAAGGAAGGGAGAGAGGAAGGAGGGAGGGAGGGAAGGACTGAGGAAGAAAGGAAGGAAGGGGGAGGGGAGAATGGAGATGGGGAGGGGTGGGAAGATAACTAACTCAATATTGAATGATCTAATCATTGACCAAGAAGTCAATTTCATTGGTGCTCACACCCCTTCATCTCAGACGTGGCTAAGATTACTTATGGAGGGAAAAACTCAAACCCTGTTCTAAGTGTAGACTGGACAATGTGGCCCAAACTGTGCACTGCCTGAGTGTCAAAACTCACTTCAAAATAATCACTCTTGCATTTCTTAAGACTCAGTGAAAAACAGTGTGGCTGGAACCCATGTGGGCTATGGGCACCTACTCCCATTGTAGCAGCGAACAGTTCCTAATGCCCAGTCATTGCGGACTGAAGACCAGCAAGACGTTCAGGCTAGCAGGGAGACCGTTGTGTTTGCTTCTGCAAAGAAAATGTACTGAGTTCTACCTGGACAACCCAATACTAGCCATGTCTTATACATCCTGCGGTGTGGATGGGCCATGTGGAGAGGGGGGCACTAGGCCACACCCTTGTCAAGAAAAATCAATGTCAAAGGAATTGGTTTGATCTCAGGTGACAGAATGACAAGAAAAACCAAACCCTGATTCCCAGGAGGCTGGGCGTATTGCCCACACACACACTGTCTTCTGTTTTAATTGAGTAGAGTTTTGGAGAGCTGGAGGAGGGAAGAGGGGAGAAATGGCAGATGAGTGAACAGGGGCCCAAGGTAGAATGGAAGCATGACCTTGAGTAATGACCAACACGCAGAATGTGCTCTAAATGCTGTTTGGGAAAGGATGCTTTCGGGGAGCACAGATCCCGCTCTTGTTTATCCAGAGGAGATAGTTGTGGGCCCACGCTGGCAGAAACACAAAGGATACTTCTCCGTGTCTGATTGGTAACTACACCTGGACTCTCTTAGGAAGGCTAACAGACAAATATGAATCTAGGCACAAAAGAGAATCTAATAAGAAGAGTGTTTAAAGGAGGAAGAAAAGTCTACTTATTTTTGCAGTCATTAGAACTGGAGGAGCATGCTTCTAGTAATTAGGTAAGATTGATTTTGAAGTCGAACACCACCCACAATTTGCGTAGTCCGGGGGTCAGGCAGGCAGCTGCAGAAACCGTTCGGCTAATTATGAGAATTCGCTGTTCGTTAATAGAATCTCTCTCCACAAACAGCAGCTGTGTGTTTGCTCACGCAAATTATTAATTCTGGCCTTGCCTCAGCTGCAAGTTTCTGCTGCGTGGAAAGGAATCCTCGGATAGAAGTGTCAGTTATCACCCAAGCCATACCGAGGAAGAAAGAAAAAATATGAAATGAAAGGAAATATCCTCTAATCACAGGTACATAAAGAGTTTGCTTCTCCCTCCCCTTTCTGCCTTTCACTCTCAAACAATTGAATGCCAATTTTGGAACTCATTAATCTGTAGGCAACCTAGGGAGACCTAATTTATACCTGTCAGGAGCAATGGGCAGCAGCTAATAGGAAAGTAATTGCAATATCAGTCTGCTTTCTTACTTGATAGTATGCAAGATTTTAATGACAGCCCTTCTCTCTTGGAATATCAGACTGGCCAACTCTTCTGCAGAGTCACACTGTGAACAAAAGAGATGTCTCTTTGGTTTTTATTATGTACTACAAATAAAGTGATAATAGCATAATAGATAGAGCACGAACACCCAGCTATTTATTCTCTGGAAGAAATGAAAGCAATATTCACTGTGAACTAGTATTCTCACATTTTTATTAGCTAAAACCTAGTACCTACATAAAGTATTATCTCCTTTTTCAAATTCAACCGAAAATCTTTATTTGATAATAAAATAGTTTGAAATGTTAGGGGACTTAGAATTTTTCATCTTGAACTACAGCATTTAGAAACAAAGGTGGTATTTACTACATACAAAGGGGAAAGTACCTATTCATTCCACGCCTTTCTTTTTTCTCCTAGGATTGTCTTAAGTGGGATTTTTCCATAAACAAATTAGAATTATTAAAGGTGACAGGATATGTTTGGTAAAACTATTGTTCAAACATGACTTTTCATTTTATTTTTCCTTTTTTAATTTGTTTTTGTTGCTTTTAGAGAGAGAAGAAGGGAGAGGGGGGAGGAGAGAGAGAGAAAAACATTGATCAGCTGCCTCTTGCATGTCCCCTACTGGGAATTGAACCCCAAACCATGGTTTAACACAACCAACTGAGCCACACCAGCCAGGGTGACTTCGTATTTCTTGACCCATTGTCCTAACTGCATGATCTTCTCTGTGGTCCGTTGGTAAGGCAGGACCTGAAAAGAACATAACTTCTGGAACACAAAGCCTAGGTTTAAATCTCCTGCTTTACATGTATTCCCCGTGTAGCTTTGCGTAAAGCAATTAATTTCTACAAAACATGTTCCCTTCACACACAAACCTTCATGTAATTGTGATGGGAAAAAATAAAAGCATATATGCAAAAGTACTTTGGAAGAAGACATACAAACCTTAGTTGTTCGTTATTTTGTGACAACTGAAAGTGTTTGTGGATAGAGCATACATATCTTTTTAGGGAATGGCTTACTATTGCATACAGATGTGCCTTCTGATGTCATTCAAATCAAATTCAACCAATTGTTTGGGTATTTGATTTAAGCTTAAAATCCATCCTACGCACTGTAAGAAATGCAAATTAAATAAAACATAAATCTTGCCTTCAAGTGGCTTATCATAGAAATGAAAACAGTCGGTTCTGAATAATGTTTATTCAATAAACATTAAAGGCCCACACTGCTACAGGCACTAGTGTACACACACTTAAAGCAGACAGCATGGCTATGCATTGTCTTGAGGGCAAAAGTCAGAAATTGTGAGTCCTAGATCCCACTCTCCATAATCTAACCATGACCTTTGAAAAGTCACTTTACTTCTCAGAGCCTTAGTTTCTTTATTTGTGAAAGGGAACATTTGAAAAGATCTTCTTGAAGGTCTTTTCCAAGTTTTTAATTTCTGTGGTTCTCTGATTTTATTTTATTTAAAAAATGAAGAGTTCAAACTTATTACACTTAATCCTTAACTTCAGTAAATAAAGATATAAATATAGAATTAAACAAAACGTTTCAAAGGAACAGGTCATTAAAACATAAGAACAATTAATTATTAATAAAGGGTACTAAAATGACCTGTTTGTTATGCCTTAATGGTGGAAAATTAGGAATCACCCACAAAATTTGCTCCATGTTCTTAATCAAAATAGATGACTCAGGTCAAACATTGATTTGGGAAAATCTCTTATACATTCTGAGTCTTATTACTCTAACCTACAGCAAAATACATGAAGCCTCGTCCTTGCCCCATCCATCTCATAAATTTTTTTGAAAACCAACTAAAATATATGTGAACTATTTAAGGCAATAATACTTAATAAATAATTTGTTTTAATTAGTATAATCTCGAATTGTATGATTTGCCTGATCACCCTAAGAAAGCCGACAGTTTCTATAAGTATAGCCACACCTCTGCTTCACTTCCCTGTGTTCTGTCTCATTGAATGTTGCTTAGGGTTCCGAGAGGCCAGGGCCAGGTACCTAATTATTTTATTCACTTGTTAAACATACGATGTTGTTAGAGTTGCCTAACTTTCCTGCACTTCTATGTTTTCATCTGGAAAAGAGGATAATCATGCCTCTTGGAAAATATATGAGATGGTTGTCTACGAAGAAGAATCTACGAGGGGGAGATGTGGCATTCTAGGACTTACTGCTGTGAAATTGTTCAGGTTACAGCAAATGTCATCTGTTGGCTAAGAAGTTGTTATTTCTTTATTTACCTCTTATCATCCCTAATTCTAGAGGTTTGTAATAGACAATAACACTTAAGCTGTAAGAAGGAAAAAAAAATCATACATTCCCTACACAGGCGCTTCCATGGCATAAAATATGATATTTTTACAAAACCAGGCTTAAATGGGGAAAATATTAGAACGAACTTTGTGATGTGAAAGCCATGGAAGGTCCTCTTGTTTTCAAAATTCCTTCCTATTCTTTTTTTTTTAACATATTTTTATTGATTTCAGACAGGAAGGGAGAGGGATAGAGATAGAAACATCAATGATGAGAGAGAATCACCGATCGGCTGCCTCCTCCACACCCCCCACTGGGGACTGAGTCTGCAACCCAGGCATGAGCCCTTGACTGGAATCAAACTTGGGACCCCCGAGTCCACAGGCCGATGCTCTAGCCACTGAGCCGAGCTGGCCAGGGCCTTCCTATTTGTTCTCAATGTCTGTCATACCTCAGCGACCTCACATCTGGGTCCATTTTAGAGAAATCCAAACTGTGACAACACTTTGGCCTATATTTGATATCTTTGTTCTTATTTTACAAATATTCCGACTTAGAGACTGTTCCAAATATCTATGGCCGCATAAAAGATTGTGACATACCAATAGCAGGGTCTTCTTATGTCTTTATCCAAATAAAAGGGACCAAGGATTACACTTAATTAGCTTTAACCTTAAATGTAACATGTATTACAAAACTATGGATTTAGGAATAATAGAAAGGCAGATCAAGAATATCACACTTCTTAAAATGACAAGCTGACATTTGCTATAAATTTAACATATTTTTAAGGTTTTCTTTTTCTCACAAGTCTGCTATTTGGGCAGCTCTCAGCAGCAAAAGTTCATCTTCCCTCTGCGTGACATCAGCTGGGGCAGCTTGCCTGGGGCTGGAGAAGCCACACCTAAGATAGCTCGCTTATCTGGCTGTTAAGTCAGTGCTGGCTGTTCCCTGGCTTCCTCACAGGCTGGTGTCTGAGTTGCAAGTGCTAGTGTCCAAAGAGACAGGACGTTGGAAGCTGCCAGTTTCTTAAAACCTTAGCACCGTGTCACCTCTGCCGTGTGTGATTGGTCTAGCAATCACAAAGTTCCGAATCAAGAAAAGAGCACATAGATTTTGCCTCTCCATGAAAACAAGTTCAAGGAATATTGAGGTCAGGCTTCAACACTGCCTCGGTGAATGCCTCAATCATAGTTCAGTATAGGAAACAGACACCACTTTTGATATTTTAAGCATCAAGTAGTTAATATAGGCACATGCTCATGAGATGACAGAAGGACAGAAGAAGCAAGTTCTAGGCTGGTCCCTCTCAAATGACTTCCAGAACAATATCGGCGATTCATTAGAGCAGCTGTAGTTGGGAGCTCAGCCTCTAGAACACAAGACGCCAATGTGAGGGGTCTATCTGCTTCTCACATCCAAAAAAGACCAGAGCGTGAACACCCATCTGTTCAATTAAGACATCAGGTCAAGAAAATGTCACTGTTCTCACTTCTTCTCAACATCCAGGAAGTTGGAGAACGGGCTGTTTTCAAGGAAGGCAGACGTGTCTACCATCTTGTTGATCCACTGCCAACAACCTTGCAGTGGTCGTCAAGCTTCAGCATGCATCAGAACCACACAGAGGTCCTGTGAAAACATAGACGGATGGACCCACTTCAGCAATTTCTGATTCAGTAGGCTTAAGAATGTGTACTTCTGAAAAGATCCCATGCCGTGGTACTATTGCCGGTCCAGGGACCAAAACTGGAGAACCCCTGACCGAGGTAGAGGTATCAGAAGGCGATCCTCTCCTGAAGTCTACCTTCCAAATTTCTTATTAAGTATAATTCTGACTTTGAAATCAGAATAGTGTTTGTGAAGCAACATGAAAAAAAGTAGTTTAAGCTTTTCAAATATCTAATTAGAAGAAGGTTATGATGGAGGATGAGAAAGCTAACCCAGATATTTAATATGCAGAGCTATGACATAAATCATTGATGCATTTATTATGAGTTTATTTTTAAAATTACAATGAATTTATTTTCGGAGATTTACAGACTCTACTGCACATATATATATTGTAATTAGGTGAAAATTAAGTTTACGATGACGTTGTCCATGTCCTGGAGTCCAAAAATGTCCCAATCTACATATGCATTTTATATGTGGAAATTTGCATAGGACCCAAAAGAGAGATTTTTATATCACTGTGTGTTTAACGAAATTGCCATTTTCTCAGTGTGAGAAAGAAAAAAAATACTTTATTATTTGTTGATTTTTCTTTTCAAATAATGAGATTTGACCCATGGGTGTTTCCATCCGTTTCTCACATCCCTTTATCATTTAGCAGAGAGGCTCTGGTGCCCTTGAATAGAACCATCTTATTCTCCTACGATATTTCAAACAGAAAATTGAAGATGAGGAAATTTGTATTCAGTGCTTGTTTGAAGAAGGTGCCGATGAATTTTATGCTATTTGCTGAGTTAGTTTTCTTTTGATTAAATAACATGTTTGCATTGACGAGGCAGCAAATAGTGTAAGGAGGAACACAGCCCACCAGTAGAAAAGAGCTGAGACATCTGCTGCACTGAGCATCCCATAGGTAGTGGTGGGTTGTGTGATGATTATTTCACAGGGGCAACAGCCTCATTATTTAGATACACCAGGAAGTGCTAAGACAATTCCCTGCAGAGGTAAAAGTGGGACTCAAAGACTAGTTACTCAGCTGGGCACAAATTATAATGTGTTTTGGAGCTTGAGGCTGATCAATAGCTACAGGCTTGTTATATTAGGCGGCCTTTCATCTTCATAAGCAGACATCTTTGCTTTATATTCTTGTTTTGATAAGCAAAGCTGAAAGAGTGTCTCACGTAAGAGTATATGACTTCTATTTAATTAAGCGGATAGGAATCCACAGAGTGAATTTTCCACTAGCTAATCCATAACTCAATCCTGATTTCAGCATCCATATCTCCAGGTCCACTAGGCAATAAATCAATACTTTCAAATGGCCACATAAACTAGGGTACCCATAAGAACCTTTCGGTGGGGGGAGAGGGGTGTAGGGGTGGATATCTCCTGGCTATCTCACAAAAAAAGGCTTGCTACATCACTTTCAGCAGAAATGGCCTTTGCTGACAGAAATTCCCCAAACAGGTCTGCCAAGTTGTGGCAGCATTTCTCATGTCAATTTCTATGATAAGGAGCATTTTGTTTAAGACTGATATAAAATTTTGCAGTGAATCAAAAGCTGTGGAAGAGTGATGAGTAAGAAAAGGAGCTAAATAGGGAATCTTTTTGAAATGTGATTAAGAGATTAAAATGTAGGTAAATTAAGGAAATTTGTGAGGACAGAGCTGTCTTCTTCAAAATAATAAAGGTCAGGATTCTCCTTCTTCTGAACTTCAGAGCACCGATTCATACCTGATCAGTCATTAGAGCATCGCTAAACTATTCATTGTCAGCACCACTAACCTAGCACTTAGTATATGGTGTCTAGTGTGTTTCCCTCTCTGTGGTCTCCAAATTTACTAAAAATGGACACATATACTTATTTATTTAGGAAAAGTGCTCATAAAATGTGTTTTACTCTGTATGCCTTTGCAATAATTCTCTGTTACTGTACTACAATTAGTATAGTGTTTTGGATAGTGTATGCTTGAATAAAATTCATTTTTATGCTGAAAAGGTGTGAAAGACTCAGGTATGTGGCATAAAACATAAGAACTGGAAGAATAAGAGAGAAGTAGAAAATGAAGACATGAGCTAACGGAGGCAGAAACTTCCTCCTGCGGCCTTGATTACACTGGCAAATGAGAAACAGCAGGGTTTGCATACTTCCCGTTTCAATCTGCATTCTTTCCTTTACTTGTATCTAGGTGCAGGAGAAAATGAGTTTCATTAAGTTGGGCTAACGGATTAACGCTAAGGTATTGTTGAAGGTATATCTTTTTAAAAGTCCCAGTTTTGTTTAAGCAGGAATATTGAGATGACATAGGTAGAAACAAACCATGGTCAAGCAAAATAATCATTTTTAGTGAGAGGAAGAAACATTTGTTCCACTGATGTTTTAGTGTGGTTCTTGATCGCCCTTGGAAGCAGTGATTGGTGAAGTGATAGAGGAATTCAACTGAGAATCCAGAGCTGGGCTCCAAAAGACAAACACAGCTAACGTTGTGAGGGAATTCAGACAATTGTGCCTTGAGGAGTTGGGAAGAACATGACAGATCACACATTCATCAATTTGCCCATCCATTCAACACATGATCAACTAGATGTTGATGATATGCTGATTTTTACTACCTTGTAGCTAATGGAGTGGGTCAAGAGTAAAGGGAAGACACGGGTACTTATAAGAAAATACATGGACATGTTAATTTCCAAGCAATAATACATAGAAACAGGACATGGCAACAGGACGTGTCTGAAAGAATAAGTAAAGTGTAGACACTGGTAGTTGACAAAAGTTAGGAACTGGAAATATGTGCAGTAGGAGCAGAAGCAGAGAGCCCAGTAATGGAGGCCAAGCAGGAGATAATAACGTCTGAATTAGTGTGGGCCTGAGAAAGGGACGGGGAAAACTCAGGAGGGAAGGTGTCCGCAGGACTGGCAGGATATCAGATACAAGACCTGAATGATAAGAAAGACGGAATGATGACCTCACAAATTTAGGCCTGGAAACCAAGACAAATAACAGCAGGATTTTAAAATACAAGGTTAAAGAAACCGGTTTTGCAAAGAAAGTTGTAAATTTGGTTTTGGGTGCTACTTTGTTTGAGGTACCTGCAGCTAGCCAGATAATGTTCAGCGGACAGCCTTAAGTGCAGGAGTAAACTCTAAGAAAAGGTTAAGGCTACAGACTTAGGTGTAAGTGAAACCCACAAGCCCGTGATAATTTAATAAAGTTCAATATTAATAGTACCTCACACATATGCAATTAAATTATCCTATATAATAAAAGACTAATATGCAAACCAACCAACCGGTGGAACGACCGGCTGCTGTGATGTACACTGACCACCAGCGGGCAGATGCTCAATGCAGGAGCTGCCCCCTGCTGGTCAGTGCACTCCCACAGGGGGAGTGCTGCTCAGCCAGAAGCCCTGAGCCAGGCTCACGGCTGGCGAGTGCAGCGGCGGTGGCGGGAGCCTCTCCCACCTCTGAGGCAGCGCTAAGGATGTCCAACTTGCGGCTTAGGCCCGCTCCCCCCGAACATCCCCCTGAGGGCTCTGAGAGGGTGCAGGCCAGGCTGAGGGACCACCCCCCCACCCACACACACACACCAAGTGCATGAATTTTGTGCACCAGGCCTCTAGTTAATTTATATGTTTAATTCTCTCATTATTTTGAGTTTTGCAAAGACATGAAATTGTGTTTTACCCATCTCCATATTCCCAGTGTATAATATAGCATTTGGAGACTGGTACGTAATCAACAAATGAATAAATAAACAAAATTATGTCATTCTCCCCATAATCTTGTGAACAAGGCAGGGCTGAGGGTCAGTGACTGGTCTGGCCATATTAGTTGTTTACAGCTCATATTCATTCTGACTGATCAGTGCACTCATTCTGTTTGGTCAGGATCCATACTATACTAGTTGTAAAATATTTTTAATACTACCCTGGAGATAGTTGATATTATTCCTAGTTTACCAAATAGGAAACCAATGTTTGAAGACACTGGCAATTTTTGCAATGCATAAACCAGTAAGAGCTAGAGATGGGCTTCATGTCTGCTTCTCAGGTTGTCTGATTCCTAAGCTGCTCATCTTTCATCAGCCTTACATCAGCATTTTCTCATATTTTTCAACAAGATGGGTAAGAGGCAAAAAGACTTAGCTAAGGCTGTACATCTTTCCTTTTCGGTGAAAATCTTTCCTTTTCAGTAAAACTGGATGTCTAGCCAGTTTGGCTCAGTGGCTAGAACATCAGCCCTCAGACAGACGGGTTCCGGGTTCAATTCCAGTCAAGGGCATGTACCTGGGTTGCAGCTTCCATATCTGTAAAATAGGGTGTTAAAAACTATCCTAACTGGCTCAAAGAATTATCTTGTGGATACAATGAAATAATGTGCGTAAATTCTCACTGTACGCCATATACCATCAAAATAATAGCACATTCTTTATTTTTATTTTTATTTTTCCTTTTGGACTATGAAAGAGGACAGAAAAAGGGAGTCTTTAATATTAGGTTGGATCAGACAATGAAGTCCTCTATTGAAGGGGGAAAATTGACCCAGTTGGCATGTTAACTAGATTGTCCACCAATTCCATCCTTTTCTACTTTTCTAAACTATGAAGAAAACACTCAAAAAGCTTTGTTTTCATTGAAAAAAATTCAAACCCACAGTTCTCTTGGGCTTTCTAATCCTTCTTGTTCAATGTAATTAATATGTCAAAAAAACAGTTATGCTTATGATGGCTCAAAGTTGAAATGTCATTCTTTTATTACATTTTTATCTTTAAATCACATTTGATATTCAATGTTATTTTACTTGTATGTTATTTTCAGGTATACAGCCTAGTGGTTAAGCAATTATATAATTTATTAACTGATTCCCCAATAATTCTGGTACCTACCTGGCACCATACATAGTTATGACAATATTATTGAATATATCCCCTATGCTGTACTTTATATTCTCATAACTTTTTGTAAATAACAATTTGTATCTCTTAATCTCTTTACCTTTTTCACCCTCCTTCCATGTAACAATCTTCAGTCTGTTCTCTGTATCTATGAGACTTTCCCTGTTTTGTTTGTTAGTTTGTTTTGTTTTTTAGATTTCACATATACATTACATCACATGGTATTTGTCTTTTCCGTCTGACTTAATACACTTAGCATAAAGACCTCTAGCTCTAGGTCTTTCCATGTTGTTGCAAATGGTAAGATTTCATTATTTTTATGGCCCATTAATATTCCATAGCATATATGTGCCTATCCAATTGTTTTATCTTGGCTGTTGTACATTATGGAGCAATTAACATAGTGGTGCATATGTCTTTTCACATTAGTGGTTTGGATTTCTTCAGGTATATATCCAGAAGTGGAACTTTTGGGTCATAAGGTATTTTTAATTTTTAAAGAACGTGTTTTTGTAGTGACTAGACCAATTTGCAATCCACCACAATGTGCAAAGGTTCCATTCTCTTGACATTGTTGCCAACACGTGTGCTGATTTATTGATGATAGCCATTCTGTTAGGTGATATATCATTATGGTTTTAATTTGCATTTCTCGGTTGGGCATTTTTTCATATGTCTATTGGCCATCTACAAGTCCTCTTTGGAGAACTGTCTATTTTGGTCCTCTTCCCAGTTTTTAATTGGATTGTTTGTTGTTGTTTGTTGGTGTTGAGTTGTCTGAGTTCTTTATAAATTTTGGATACTAACCCCTTATCAGATATATTATTGGCAAATGTCTTCTTCCATTCAATAGGTTGTCTTTTCATTTTGTTGATAGTTTCCTTTGCTGTGCAAATGCTTTTTAGTTTGATGTAGTCCCATTTGTTTGTTTGTTTTCCTTGTCTGAGGAGATATATCAGAAAAAAATATTAAGAGCAATGTCAGAGAATTTACTGCCTATGTTTTCTTCTAGGAGTTTTATGGTTTTGTATGTTACATTTTAGTCTTTAATCCATTTTGAGTTTATTCTTGTATATAGTATAAGAAGGTTGTCTATTTTCATTATTTTACATGTATCTGTCTTTTCCCCAGTGCCATTTATTGAATAGACTGTCTTTACCCAATTGTATGTTCTTGCCTCCTTTATCATATATTAATTCACCACATAGGTGTGGCTTTATTTCTATTCTCTATTCCATTCCTTTGACCCATGTGTCTATTTTTATGCTAGTACCATGCTGTTTTTATTACTATAGACTTGTAGCGTAGTTTGATATCAAGTAGCATGATACCTTCAACTTTGTTCTTTCTCAAAATCGCTGTGGCTATTCAGGGTCTTTTGTGGTTTTATATAAATTTTAGGATTATTTGTTCTAGTTCTGTGAAAAATGCCATTGGTATTTTGATAGGGATTTCACTAAAGCTATAGATTATTTTAGGGTAATATAGACATTTTAATAATGTTTATTCTTTTTATCCATGAGCATTGTGTATGCTTTCATTTATTTGTATTTTCTTCAGTTTCTTGAATGTCTTATAATTTTCTGAGTACAGGTCAGAATATTAATTTTGTATCCTGCTACTTTGCTGAACTCATTTATCAGTGTTAGTAAATTTTTATGGAGTATTTAGGTTTCTCTCTATATAGCAGTATCATGTCATAGGAAATGTCACCCTTTAGGCAATGATTATTTTTATATGGAGCAAATAGGTTGACAGTAATTACTTTGTGCTGCCCCCAGAGCTTTAGGTCTAAAACATTTTGTATATAAACATTTGAACACCAGAGTTTCATCACATTAACCTGAAACAAAAAGGAAAGAAGAGCATAGTATGAAGAAGATATATTCCTTAAGCTTAAGATAATGAGGCTCAAAAGTAACATTCTCTGATATTTCTCTCTCTCATGGGGTAATCTTGATTACAAAGAGCAAGGCAGGTACCTTGTTCCAATTCTTTGCATTTTATTTATCCTTTGATTACGTTAAATTGAAGTTCAGTTGCCACGTTAGCTAAGTGATCCCCTTAAATAATCTCATTTACACCTACACATTTAACTTGGTCTTGCTTTCTTATACCAACATGTATTATTTATATGTGTAAGTTGCTGAGCTTTTCATACAATAGGGATAATTTCAAGACCATAATAACACCCCCTGAAATAAATGATTTAATATATTTTTGGAGGTAAAAAAAAGAAGTAAAGCAACTTTTATGGGTAATTGATGTGAGGCAAACTACAGCATCAGTTGTATATTCATTTTTCTCTAATGTATGCAATTATCCACTCAGCCTGTACTCATTAATATTATTTTTCTTTCTAAGCTGGAAGTATTTAAAGCCATTAGAAAATAATCCAAAAAAATTCTATTTGCTGAATAAATTTTAATTTGCATGGCACCAGGAATTTTTTATTAATGGGAAATAAATTATTGCAATCCTTGGGAAGAAGACAAGTTAATAGCTTAGTGAAAAGCAATGGAGAGAAAATGATCTTGAAAAGGTCAGGTCTCCTGTCACAGTGTCTTTATGCACAATTAAAACAAGTCAAGAAAGTGCCTATATAATTAGGACCATGAATATGCATTATATCCTAATGAGAGTGTGAAGATGTAGCAGGCTTAGTGCTAAAGTCATGTTGGGTTAGTGACATAAAAATGGTAATTTGTGATGTAGTATTTAACTGTGTTTCTCTTTCCCATAGAAAACTTAACTCTTTGGTAGCTAGTTCATTCTTTCTTGGTAAATTTAGGCTCTTTATACTTTTCATGGGACAACACTAAAAAAATTAAAAGGACAATTCTGTTAATTCTGTGAGAAAGAAGTGGGTAAGGTTAATCTGCTATCATGTTTGAATTAATTGTCATGTTTGAGTTTTTCATGTTGTCATCAATTGCTTTGATCTTTCAGATAGTTGTGTCTATCTGTGTGTATGTCTAAGCATGTGTGTAAATACATTTTAATTTAATATAAAGTCCTTTACTAGTCATACCCTGAGCTCTCCGTATTGCCTCTATTTTGCTATCACCTTTCTTCATTTCATGACCCTAGGATATGGTATGAATTTTTAACAAATGATGAGGGGAAAAAAATAGCATCATGCTTTGATGAAATTTTAAAAATTATGAGCAGTTTTCATCTCAAACACCTTATTATAGGCTATATTGCTTATAAAAATGCTCTTTCTTATAAAGGAAAAGCCTTTAGAAATGATAGCAGAAATAACTGGCTGCATCAAGAAGTTAACTTCTTAAGTGGCCAATTAGCTCTGGGTAATGGCTGCTTCACTGGGTCATATTGTTGCTATTGAATCAGTTCTGGCTATTCTACACTTTAATTGAAAAACAGTATGAACATTCTGATTCAATGGTCATTTAATAAAAGATAATTATCACTGAACAATGATTCTGATTAGCTAATGGAAATTTAAAGGCTTATAGAACCTTTTACAATTCTGCCTGCTTATTCTGGAATATTAATAGAAGACCTCGAACTGAGATTTCTGTCCTTATCTTGATAGGAAGAAAAACAATTTTGGAGAAAAGCAAGAGTTTCTCTTCACCCGTTTTTGACAGCAGCTGTAAAAAGATAACTCTGAGTGTCTTGACAGTCAGAACCAACATGGAATAGGCTTCTGTCTTTAGTGCTGCTGGACATGAATGCCAGTCATCTTATTAGCCTGGTTTTATTTTTCAAAGAATTATTTCAGTATTTCCACCTCATGTCTCAGTTTATATTCTGTAGTCATTAAAATGTGAGACCTTACTTCTAGGATTGTGTGAGGCAAATGCTACAGGCCACCCTTTCTCACAAATACTACAGGATCCTACCTCCATGTCGTGATTTCAAAACAAATTAACCAACACTCAATATCTCCTTTAATTTTAAAAAGTTGTAACAATTAGAGATTCATTCACTTGGCTGTTTAAATATTTGGTCATTAAGAATAAGGCTACGCAGTATAGAATGTTACAAAGAACTCAGAAAATGGGAGCCAAGGATGTTAAAAGGCAAGTGTCATCACTTCATTATTGTCCCAATGGTCAGCCCTGAACATATTCTAAATTATATAACATTATGTGCTGTGTGGTTCTTTTGTGTGTGATTAAGACTTAAATACATGTAGAATGAAATATTTCCTTCCTTTTCATAAATGCGATCCTTGCTTTGTATTAATCATTAAGTACACATTGCTAACTATAGGAATGACGAGCATGGAAATCCAGATACTGGAAACAAAAGAAGTGTCTACTCTGGAACATGTTTTGAAATAGAATTCGTCCTTAGCAATACAGTGAATGCAGTATAATATTTTTAGGAGGAAGATATTAGCTAAACACACTCAGCAATATTAGCTACATTCAGTCAAAAATAAGCTGGATCATGCCTAAGTACAGGACAGTTGTAAACTCCTTAGCAGAGTGCACATTCAATAGCAAAACACTGAAACGGGTTGGTTTCCTTTGTTTTTTCTCAGTCCAGAGCAGATTAGAGGTAGGATACCTGCTCCATTGCCTGCAGCACTTCCTTATTGACCAACTGACCCACAGTGAGGGTTGAGGGTGGAGTCCAATGCCCTGAGGTATACCCCCTCCAATGTTGGGGTTCCCAGGAAGAGGCAGGAACAAACATTGCTTAACAACCTCCTCCCTTCCTCACCCTGAGAGAGATGGGGCAGAAGGCAGCATCCTTGAATCAGCACGGGAACCAGACAGAGTAGGAACTAAATGAAAGTTATATAGGTGCTCCCTCTGGTCCTTTTCCTCTCTTCTCTTTTCCACCCCAGTGCCTTGGGAACGCGAAGTGGGTGGGGAAATGACCAAGCTCCAAATAGACCAAACTGTGACCCCCATCAGACAGAAAGCATAACATCAGATTCTCTTCAGCCTTTTCCTGGGGAAAAATGTGGGGACAGAAGGAGAAAGGGCAGCAAACAAAACCCATAGAAAACAACATATAAGCTAAAAAGGCAATTTTAAGAACTGCAGGATGAGGACTATCTGTATTCACTTATTTATAGAGGAACTACAAGATCATAAGTTTGAGCCAAATCCTAATGGGATGGATAATATTTCGAATATTGCTACTGTCATGCCGAAGCAAATTAGCAACATTCAGATAAAGTAAAAGTACATTTTCTAAAACGATATCATGATTAAATAATGATGTGTAATAACTTTCAAAATAGCAGTTTAAAAAGGCTTGGGTACCATGAAAACAGCCGGCATGTTTCGCAGGATATGGATCCACCCTTCCACCATTCACTCATTAAGTAGGCAGTGATTAAAGGCCTATATGGGAAGAGAAGATGTACAGATTTTGAACCAGCACCCACTTAAGTAAATACTACTGATTAAAAAAAATTAATGTGACTAATATTTTAGTACAGATTTTATTAAATATAGTTGAAGAAAAGCTATTTTTTCCATGTCAAACCATATTTAATATTTACAGCAAACCCTGAAATAGAAATTTCCATAGGTATGCTCTCCATTTGAGAGATAAAAACCTTGAGGCACAGAAATAACATAAAATTTGCTAAACAGCACATGCAATTAATCTTAGGGCTAAACCCTGATGGAGTTTCTATGTCCCTAGAA
Source organism: Cnephaeus nilssonii (assembly GCF_951640355.1). Taxonomy (NCBI): domain Eukaryota; kingdom Metazoa; phylum Chordata; class Mammalia; order Chiroptera; family Vespertilionidae; genus Cnephaeus; species Cnephaeus nilssonii. Next base: position 8,035,308 of record NC_137089.1, on the reverse strand, counting down.
AACACCAATTAATTATAGACATTGCCTTTAGCACCAGGTAAAAATCTAATGTCTAAATAGCAAGTTCCGTACCTGACATTTCTGCTTTTCAAAGTTACTACATCAAAATACCATTTGGTTTGATGTCTGTTTTCTGAGCTCCTCTAATGTTGAGCTTAGATGATACGAAGGCTTTTGCTTTTCCTTCAAGAAGCTTACAATTTAAGAAAACTCACTAATTTGTAGGTTCATAAGCACCTTCCTGATGTTCATCATTTTCCAAATTTTGCTTAACCGTGAGGTACATTAAATTAAAAGTCCTCTCAGTATTACACTTTGAAACTATATCCTGATGCACGTGTTCTCGAATTTCTGAAAATCTCATGGGCTGGTGTGTCAATTAAGATTCTGATTTTGTGAGATGCAGGGATCTGCATATTCAGCAAGCACCCAAATGATGCTGGTGCCTGCAATTAGGGCCCCCCTTTCAGAAACCCTGCCTCTGGCTTCCCTCCCTTTGCAGCACTCACTCCTCTGCATTAATTCCGATGAAATGTAGGCGGCCGGAGTTCCAGCAGCAGGTCACAGCAATCACACAAATGGAAGGCGTTTATTTTAAGATGAGACACTGGGTTGCAAAGATGAAGACCACAATCGGAGGAGGCAGGAACACATCTACGTAAAATGGAAAAAGCAAGCTGTCAGGAGGAAATAGGAAGATAAGACTGGTCAGCGTAAAGGCTACCCCAGGATGATGACAGATCAACTACCTTCAAATGTAGGACCACAGTCACCAAGAGGGAGGAAGGCTGCCCACGCACTGGCTAATTAGGCCAGCTGAGTATAGATCTCCCCCTCCGCTCCATTCATTCTTTCTTCCCTAACCTTAGAAAGAAAGGAAATAATTGTACATCAAGGGATGTTGAAATATTCTCCAGTTGCAATAATTTCAAACGTAATGAAGGGATATTCTTGATTAGGGCTCCAGCACTCAAGTGACATGGACTTTCTTCTAAACAGATGATGAAAGAGTGTCAGTGACTTGGAGGGACTGTATATGTGCCAAGTCTCATACTCAGATGATGGAGCTCTTCTAACAATTTGTAATATGCGGTAACCAGAGTATATTTTTGTTGCAATGAAATTTGTTTTGTTATAAGTAGTTCATCTGAAGAAAAATCTTAGCCCTAGCCAGTTTAGCTCAGTGGATAGAGGATAAGCCTGTGGACTGAAGGGTTCCGGGTTCGATTCTAGTGAAGGGCTCATACCTTGGTTGCAGGCTCTATCCTCAGCCCTGGGCAGGGGGCATGCAAGAGGCAACCAATCGATGTGTCTCTCTCACATCCATGTTTCTCTCTGTGTGTCTCTCCCTCTCCCTTCCACTCTCTCCAAAAACCAATGGAAAAAATATCCTTGGGTGAGGATTAACAATAAGTAGTTCATCTCTGTGTGTGTGTCTCTTCACATTCAAATCTATTTATTCATTTGTTCATTCAGTCATTGAAGAATTATCTATTGTGTGCATGCAATATTGTACAGGGAATTAAGAATTTAAAAATTAAAAGTTATGGTTTCTCCTAAAGGAACTTAAATCTAGACTATACAAGAGACAGAATTTAAAATAAATAAGTATAACAAAGTAATCTCTTTATTGGAGACCTAAAAGAGACCGGAGAAGAGACTCACACCTGGTATGCATCAAAGAACTCAGGAAAGATGAAATTATAATGAGGCAAGACTTGAAGAATTCATTGTAATTAGCCAGGTGAGCAAGGAGGGAGAAGGCGTGCCAGGCAGCACAGATAACACATGCAGGTCAAAAAAGTCTGAGAGAACATGATGTGTTTAGAGACTTAGAGAGAGATGAGGCTGAATGAACGATTAAGAGCCAACTCATGGACATTCGTGCATATTGTGCAAAGAAGTTTAAATGTTTTTTTCTCTATGAAATTCGAGAGATACTAAGCAATTTTAAGCATAATTTAACATTTTTTTCTAAAAAGATCACTCTAGAGAGTCTGTGAAGAAAGATGGAAATGAGAATGAGTAGCAGACAAATATTAATCATGAAAGACAGTGCATCATTATAAAGTGTTTTTTGTGTGTGAGACCATGGAGAGCTACTGAAAGGTTTTAAGCTGGTGAGTAATTTTATTACATTTGCATTTTAGACAGTAACCTTTTTTTTTGGCAACAGTGTGAAGGATGAGTTGAGGGTGATGAGACAGGGAATGCACAAGGATGCTGGGCGTGGGGTTGTGAGGACGAGGGGGACCAATAGCTGAGATATTTGTGAAATGAAATCCACAGGACTTGGCCTTGGTTGGATTTTAGCGTATTCAAAAGATCCAAGTGTACGATGACTCTTAGAATCTCAGATTTAAAGAATCTAGGCATTCTCATTTGCCAAATAGTATTCTTCATTTCTTACTGGTCCTTTTTTTTATGGCTTGTATGCTGCTGAGCATCTTATAAACATTCCTTTGAATTCTACGTCTGGTAAATTGCTTGCCTCCATTTCATTCAGCTCTGTTGTGGAGTAGTTTCCTTTTGTTTTATTTAGGGTATGCGTCTTTGTCTTCTCATTTTGGCTGCCTCTTTGTGTTTGATCATCTGAGCTGGGTGCTTTAGGAATTCCCTTGTGTGGGTTATGTGTGCCTTCCTGTTGTAACTGAGTCTTAATTCCTATTGGCCCAGTAGTGCGTGGGAGAGCCCCTCAGACTGGCTGACTGGGAGGCTCAACCCTGACCATGGCCTATAAGCTGCTATGCAGGTAATGTGGGGGTAACGGCCCCTCCCTAAAGCCACACAACTCAGTCACCATGCCCCCTGAGTCTGCCCATACCTCCATACTTCTATACCCTGGCCAAGGAAGCTGACTCCTCGACAGGGCATAAGCTCCACCGAATGGGGTGCAAGGGAGTCCGGGGGCGGGGTGGGGGGGGGGTGCGGAGACATTTCTTTCCCCCAGGTTGATGCAGCACAGGGGGGAGTTCACCACCCACGAAAAATAGTGTCTGCAGTATGAGAGAGTGGCTCCGTGTAGGAATCCTGGGGGCTGTCTCGTGAGCTCTCTTCCCAGAACACCAACCCCAGAATCCCCTCATGCCACTCCAGTCTGCTCCAGCCTCCCTCTAGGATGAGTGGCTGTGAATGAAATTTGGTACATTGGCCCTTTAAGATAGCACCTATGTCTCTAGGACTGCCATCTCTCCCCAACAGAAAGAAACCCTGCTGCTTTTCACAGCCAGATGTTACTAGGCACTTCTTCCTGGCTCTGGGCTCTGGGCTCTGGGCTCTGGGCTGGGGAGCCCAGCGTGGCCTTCTCAGAGCAAACCCCCCGCAGCTGGAATATCCCTCTGGAATCTTAGCTGCCACCGTGGGAACAGGGCCGTCCTGTTTCATGTCTCTGCCCTTGCAGTCAGTCTCAAGGTGGCTTCTGTAAATCCTAGGTTTTAAGACTTCTCTTCAACTAGACTTCTGTTGGTTATTCGGGATGATTGTTCTATAATTTAGTTGTAATTCCAGTTTGGTCCTGGGAAGAAGTGAGTGTGGTTTCTATCTACTCCACTGCCGTCTTGGATCTCAAGGACCCTGAGAGTTTTGTACATATCCACTCGTTAAATGTTCACGTTATCATGCTCAGACTGTCCCCCTTTAAGTCCTTGGGCAATGTGTTTAGTAGCTACCCTTAGGAGTATAAAGCTGCTTACACTAATTTTTCTCTGCCTCAAGGCTCTATCTAAAATCCCAAGTAAATATTACAAAAGCTTAAGACATACTTTATCCCTCCTTTAGCCTTTTAGAGAATCACAACACACATTTGTATACTAAGTCTTGAGAAGTCTTTGAGTTATTTTTCCAACTTATTTAATCTTATCCCAGTATTTTCTCAATTTCTTTACTGTGGAACCTTTCTCCTATAGCCAGTAGTTGTAGAGAACACATTTTGAAAGTGTTTGCATAAAAAATTAATGAGAAAATACTGGCTGATACCCACTTCTGATACCCACTTCTAGTTTCTCTTCATCAAGAGCTGGTGAAAACCCTTCAGCTAGAATGGCAAAAAGAACAGCTTATGTTCTGATTCCATCTGTATCTTTCTTTTATTTTTTGTTTTAATAGCCCATACTTTTCTAGGTAGGTCTTTGCTGGCTTACGATAGTCAATTTTTCATATGGAGGCCCTTAATCTTGGTCATCGTGTATAGTTTATCAAGAGCTCATTATAGGAGAACCAACAAGAGATTTCTTAAAGGTTCTCTCTTTTTGCAGTGCAGAAGTGGTTGGGCTTTGTTTCTTGGATCGCTTTCTCCTGTTAGAGTGATCTTGTTATTTGCTATCTGGGTTTTCGGTGATCTATTTCTCTTTGTGATACAGGGAGGGTGAAGTTGTTTTTGTTGTTTGTTTGGTTGGTTTGGTTTTAACATTTTCTTTTCTTTTTTTCTTTCCTTTTTTTCTTTATTGATGAAGGTATTACATATGTGTCCTTATCCTCCCATTGCCCCCCAACCCCCCACTCATGCTCTCACCCCCCTGGTGTCTGTGTCCATTGGTTAGGCTTATATGCATACAAGTCCTTTGGTTGGTCTCTCCCCCTTACCCCCACCCTCCTCTGCCTTCCCTCTGAGGTTTGACGGTCTGATCGATGCTTCTCTGCCTCTGGATCTATTTTTGTTCATCATTTTATGTAGTTTATTATACTAGGAATATATCCCAAGGAACTAGAAACACAAATCAGAAAGGATATATGCACCCCTATGTTCATAGCAGCACAGTTCACCATAGCTAAGATTTGGAAACAGCCTAAGTGCCCATCAGCAGATGAGTGGATTAAAAAACAGTAGTACATCTACACAATGGAATACTACGCTGCTGTAAAAAAGAAGGAATTCTTACCATTTGCAACAGCATGAATGGACCTGGAGAGCATTATGCTAAGTGAAATAAGCCAGGCAGAGGGTGCAGTCTTTAAATCTCCTTTTGGCAGGAAGCATAACTTCCTCATGTCTCTCAACTGAAAAATGAGTCTGTCCTTAGGGAGAACAGAGCACCTCCTTTTGAATGGTTGCCTGTAGCAGCTAAGAGAGGTGGTGTAAGAGATGAGGTCGCTACTCTCATCGTTCTGAGTGATTTTTGAAGACAGAATATCCAGAAACATGCTATATGTATACATTTCACCATTGTCCAACAGCAGTCCCTTACAAAAAAGCAAGCCAATCTCTAAAGACATTAATGCATGGTTTTAACTGCTCTGAAAAGAACTGAAGAACCACTACAAAATCATTTGACAAATATAGCTCCTGGCATTTTTAATCGTATTCTGAGATATTGATGACAGTAATGCCAATGTCATTTTGTTCCGCTGGCCACCACAGATATCTGCTAGTTCATATCTATGTCTTTATAAATTCATGAACTAGCAGATATTTCTTAAAGGAATATAAAATCATAAATAAATGGAATTCTTAATCAAATTTCATATAATTTCAATTAAATTTAAATCTTTATAGCCTCATGTGGCTAGTGGCTACTGTGTTGGATAGTGTGGGCTATAAGGAGTTACAGCCAATAGAAGTAGCAAATCAAGAGTTCACTGCTTTCCACAAAAAAATAATAATAAAATTAAGGGAAAAACACACAAATCATAATCTCTACTGTGCAATCTATGTTTCTGTTTAAAGTGTGAATTGTCTGTGTGGGAGACATAGCAACAGAAAATCATCAAACATATATTATTTAGTAGGCACCATGCCTGGTCCTAGTTGCAGAAGAAAAATAGCAGAAATCAGGACAGACAAGGATGCAAAAAGCAATTTATAACATCTGGGATAAATTGAGGGTGGAGTAAGAAACAAAGTAAACAATTAAGCAAAATATTAATGAATGCACTAATGGCGAATGCTGATCACTAACAAACCAACATGTTTAAGAGAGTTGGTTTCACTGGCCACCAAACAAAAAAATGAGAACATAAAGCTAGTAATGGAATCTAAACCTTGCACTTGTTTTGTGAGGCTCTCTTGTCCCTGTTCTTATGCCCTACCCAGAAGAGCTCAACATCCAGATCTCGGTTGAATGATTCCTGGTTCTAATTGGTCCAGAAGCCAATGCATTCAACAGAAGTAATGTCTTCCCAAAGAGTCCTACAATTTAACTTTAGCCTGGGTTGGCTCAGGTTTAACTTTTAGTCGTTTGTTTTCTTATAACTTTAGCACACTGCAAAACAACATTGAAATGTCAATAAAAATATATTGCCAAGTACATCAGCACATTAAAAAGGCCACAGGAGAGAATTTGACAACTAGTGATAAAGTTAAACTTAAAATGACATAAATACATACAATTAGCTGAAGTAAGTATAATTTACCTGTCAGAGCCCTTGAAAAGATCACAAATCAAGAGGTTATAAACCATTACACAAAGGTTGAGTTATAATATTCTTTCTAAACATCAGCAGAGTAAATTGAACTGGATGAAGGGGAAAAAATATACAGACGTAGGGGAGGAAATGATAAAGTAAAAGGAAAATGTAATACTATTTTTACAGTAGTAGAGGAATAAAGTAGTTGAAAATATTAGGGCAAAACAACCAGACTCAAGGAAATGGATTACTTAATTATATATACATAATCTAATTTTGGTTCTAAATCCAAGTAGAAATAGACAAAAGCTTTGAAATGATAATGTGCTCTCTTTACAGATAGGAGAACTGATTCTTAGATTATATAAAGAAATATAGGTGGAGCAAAAAAGCCCCACGTGGCTTCTAGTTTCATCACCTGGAAAATTATTAGACAATCTTTTGTTAAAGCCCAACATTTAACAGATACCAAAAATCGTAGTTTCACTCATTTTGCTCTGAATGACATTTTATAAATTTAAAGTTCTCTAACATGAAGCACTTTTCTTGCACTTTAATCTAAATGTTAACTTGCTTTTAATTTCTTTTATTAACTACCCTTAGTAAACCCCATAATGTGTCTATGTTGAAATGCTAGGGAGAACCATTTAATTTCTTCAAGTTATTTTTTCTCTTTCCCTTTGTCCTATTGCAAAGTTTCCCATTCAAACTTTGTCCCCAAATTCCCCCTTTCCTGCCATTTACTTTCTGATATGTAGGACACAGGATACACTGTTATTTTTCTCATTTTAAATTTGTCCTATTCTATATAAGCAAAATGATGGGGGAACATCATATCCCACTACCTACCCAAGATATACCCAATATTTTGTTTGATTTGTTTGTTTGTTCAGCTATTGTTTTAATTAACCCTACCAGTTCTGATTACCTGAAATCCTCCTACCAGCAGCCTATGGAAGGATTGTTTATGTCAGGCTGCATAGTTTTGCCTTTTCCAGAATGTCATATAGTTGGAATCACACTGCAAGATGTTTCTTTATTTGTCCCTTCTACACGTGTGTGTGTGTGTGTGTGTGTGTGTGTGTGTGTGTTCATGCAATAGGATAATGGTATAATGTAATATCAGCCTCTCACTTCAGCCCTGAGGACATTGAGAAATAGAAAAATAATGGGGTTGCTAGTGCTCTGTGATTTTAAAAGAACTGGGATCCAGGCTTAAAAACAAACTATCCCCTTATACAAAAAATAACCCAACTCTAAACAACTGCCCAATTACTGTGTCCTAGACTCCAAATAATGATGAGAAGTGTCAGGATCCTTCCCAAGAGTTGATATCCACTTTAATCAGGGGTTTGAACCTAGATGTGGTATCTCTATATCTTTATTCCTTTTAGTAATTAAGATAATCTGAAGGTCAGGGCTGGCAGGGATGAATCCACCGAGTTCCTCAAGTGATTGAGCTCATCAAGAAAATTTACAGAGAGGACCAAGTCAAAGGTTTTAGAGGTATACCCTGTTGCTCTTCCAGGGCCCTGCACTTTCTCTTGGGGAAGATTTTTAATTACTTCATCTATTTCTGAAAGTAAAAGAGAATCAAGTAATTCCCCATTCTTCTGCAAAACACCTAGACAATTTGGAAGGAATGAGAATGGACTACTTATCTGTTCAAAATATCAAGTTCTAATTTTTTAATAGCTGTTCATCTTATCTCTGAAATAACTTACTAAGGAGCCCTGGGCTTTTTATTTGTCTTTTTTCTCTTTTGGGAACCAAACTCACAATATAGTTATGAGTTTATTGTCAGAGCTCAGCAGCCAGTATAGCAATCGCTGGCTCTCATCCTCCCACTGGTATAGCTACTGCCTCGCTGAGTGATAGATAGCTTCACTACATGGGGCGTGAGAAAGCTCAGAGCCACCAGGGTAAAAGAAAAGTTTGCTTATGACTTTGGCAGAGGTTGTCCTCCAAATCTTGATTCTGCCTTTCTTTCCTAGAAAGGTTGTTTTCTCAATATTCCCCATGTATATTTTCATTGAACAGGAGAACTAGAGCCACAAAAATGAAACGAGTGGGCAACAATGTTTAGTAAATACCGGTAAAATAAAACAAAACAACAACAAAAAAAAAACAGCCATCATAAATCCTCTTGGAAAATATATGCATATAAGTAAATCTGACTAACAAAATGTAGATTAATAAACTACAGACAAAAACATTTAGAGCAGTGACATCAGAGGACTGTTGATGTGAGAGATCCTCTTGGTCTTTCCCCCTGAAATTTCAACACTTTGATCAGTCATAACTCAACAAAGGATTCCCTTCTCAACATAAAGACATGCCTGAGAGATTCGTGCGTTGAACCATCTAAAGGTGGACAAGTAGGAACAAACAGGGGAGGCAAGAAGGGAGGAGAGCTCCTATGGCCAAGGACACAGACCTGCAGCTGGGAGATTATGGTGGGCTTGGACTGGAGAGGGGAGGAAGCTGGCTGTACCAGGTGCTTCCTTCAGCTGGAAGAGCAGAGAGTCTCAGTAGGCACCCCATCAGAAGTGAGTGGTGCAGACTGTGGCTGAGCCAGTGGATAGACTGGGGCAAGGACCCAGCACAGGGGTTCCACCACAGCTGTTTGCTGTCAGGCTGTTGGCATTCCAAAGAAATGGAGTCACAGAACTCTGCTGCCCATTAGAATCCCCAAACTCACCTCCAGTCAGCCTTGGTGTTGGGTTCAGGAGCACATTATCTGGAAACTGAAAACTATTACCACAGAATCACTATCTCCCTCTGTGACTGATCTGTTGGGATGTATGATGGGGGAGACTCTGAAGAGGTCCAGAGTCACCATTTCCAAGCAGTGCAGCTATATTGATGGCAGCCAAAGGTCAACTTTGGGATTCCACAGAGCTTAAAAACTTGAGACCCAGCACCACCTATTGGAAAATAGTAGAAAGACCTCTTCATAGTAATCTGCTAGAGAATTGCCAGTACATAGATGCCTGGACAGAGAAGGAGCCCATCAGATATCACAAATAACCAAGGTAGCAAGGCAACTCAAAAAGAAAATGAAAAATCTCCAGGGAGCAAACTGGGACACGTGGAAATATGTGATATAAATGATGTATAATTTAAGATTTCAGGTCTGAGAACACTCAATGAGATGTGAGAAAATACAGACAGGCAATTGAATGTACTCAGAAAACAAATTAATGAACAAAATGAGTACTATACCAAAGAGATTGAAACTTTTAAAAAGAACCAAATGTAAATCGTGGAGATGAAGCATTCAATTAAGGAGATCAGCAAAGAACTACTAAGTTTAGGAAACAGAGCCGACCAGGTGGAAGAAAGTATTAGTGATCTTGAAGACAGGAACCTATAAATGACACACAGGGAAGAAGAGAGAGATCTGAGCATAAAAATGAAAGCGCTCTACAAGAACTATCTGTCTCCATCAGATAAAACAATATCCGAATAATAGGCATACCAGAAGAAGAAGAGAGAGAGAACAGAACAGAGAGCTTATTCAAACAAATAGTGGATGAGAACTTCCCAAACCTATGGAAAGAACTAGATCCTGAATCCAAGAAGCAAACAGAACAGCTAGTTAATAGGTGTAGACAGATGTTTCTGTCTCTTCCTTCCTCTCTGAAATAAATTAAAAAAAAAAAAAAACGACGTGGCCCTAGCCGGTTTGGCTCAGTAGATAGAGCGTCAGCCTGTAAAGGGGTACATTTCTAATTTTTAAAGGTATTTCTCCTGTAATTTTATGATTCAAATGCAACCTCCTTGCCAGCCTGACTCTCTTGCTCACTTGCTCATGAATTCTAATCTGTGGAGCTGGAGTATAGTACCCTCACAGACTACTGGCAAACATTGAGCTAACAATGAAGTTCTACTTTGGAGAGATAAGGGACTGAGATGTTTCTATAAGGATACTAATAGACATAGGGAAACACAGTAGTATGAATAATCCACATTTTGGGGAAGACTTCTAAATTCTATCTTATATAATAAAAGGCTAATATGCAAATTGACTGAACGGTGGAACGACCTGTTGCTATGATGCGCACTGACCATCAGGGGACAGACGCTCAACACAGGAGCTGCCCCCTGGTGGTCAGTGTGCTCCTACAGGGGAAGCGCCGCTCAGCCAGAAGCCAGGCTCACGGCTGGTGAGCACAGCGGTGGTGGTGGGGATCGGGCCTAAGTCAGCAGGCAGACATCCCCTGAGGGGTCCCGGACTGCGAGAGGGCACAGGCCAGGCTGAGAGATACCCCCCTCCCCAGTGCACGAATGTAGTGCCCTGGGCCTCTAGTCAAGTAATAAAATCCCACTCTGAAAATCAAATCATAGAGAAGATAGACAATCCCACTATAATGTAAATAGTAAAGCTCACTACCTATTACAAAGAGGGAGGTATTTGATTTTGAGCTCGACTGTACTTCCAAATTATATGGATGAAATTCATTTTCCATTTTACTTTATTTATCTAAATGACTTTTACATATTTATAGAAAAAAAGTGCAAGTGTTTGCATCATTGAAATTTGTCAAGTACAATTCTAACTGATTTTTTAGTTATTTTTCTAAATAGTATGCAATATTTAGTTGGTCTCACCAGGTAGGTTTATCATTAAAGGTGATAAAAATAACCAGTGAGGGAAAATGATTCTAAATAGCTGCTTGGCGATTCTTCATGTTTTGCAAGTGAGGCACTGACTTCCCTGTACTCTTTTGTTCCCACTGATGGTTATAGTGTGAACAACCTTAGAGGAAAGATAGCATCCTGCGCTGGAGGGAAACCTGGGTGTGCTTAATAGCAATTACAAAGGATCTGGTTCCTTAAGCTCAGAGCTCTTTTCCTCAGTGCATCCCCCTGTACATTTAGAAATCATCTGACCTGCTGGGGTTTGAGGAACCAGCCCAGAAATGCTGATATTCTGGCTACTGCTACTGCTGTTACTAATAAACTCTTTTTCCCCCGGCCCAGGAGTTTTGTGTCTTTTACCAGCTTTCATGAAATTTGTCAGGCAAACTTGTTAGCTTATAAGTAGAGTAAAATACCAAACACTTCACACTCCTTGACAACCAAATGTATCTCATTGAAGATAGGTTTCAAACAGCCAATTGGGCTTATGCACCTATCACTTTATTGGGTTAGACTAGGGCCGTGGTCGGCAAACTGTGCCTCACGAGCCACATGCGGCTCTTTGGCCCCTTGAGCGTGGCTCTTCCACAAAATACCACGGCCTGGGCAAATCTATTTTGAAGAAGTGGCGTTAGAAGAAGTTTAAGTTTAAAAAATTTGGCTCTCAAAAGAAATTTCAATCGTTGTACTGTTGATATTTGGCTCTGTTGACTAATGAGTTTGCCGACCACTGGGGAGGTCAACCAACTTTGTCTTAAAGGGCAACATAAAAATATTGTACACTTTGCAGGCTATATATTATATTTTGCACATATTCATCTCTGCTGCTATAGCACAAAAGGGTCATAGATAATATAAATTAATAAGGGTGGCTGAGCTCCTGTAAAACTTTATTTATGGGTCCTTAATTTTGAATTTTATATAATTTCACATGAAATAAAATATTTTTCTTAAACTTTTTCCAAAAATATTTAAAACCACAATTAGCTCAAAGGCTGTACAAAAAACATGTATCAGCCCTGGTCGGGTAGCTCAGTTGGTTAGAGCATCCTCCCAATACACCAATGTTGCAGGTTTGATCCCCAATCAGGGCATAAGCAAGAATCAACAAATGAATGCATAAATAAGTGGAATAACAAATCAATGTTTCTCTCCCCTGTCTTCCTTCTCTCTAAAGTCAATTTAAAAAGAAAAGAAAAGCATGTGTCAGACTGGATTTAGGGATTTAGTACATGAACCATAGTTTCCCAAACTCTGTTCTATAAACAATTTGCCAAAAGAAAATTAAACATATTAATTTAATTTTTGTTCCCCTTGTGCTAAATGGCCTGGAAGAACCACAGGTATGTGGGGAATTTGGGACAGAAATTGTTTTTGCAAGCAGAATATAAAAATTTTCTGTCTCTTAACCCCTCACTTTGCAACTTCGGGTCCTTAATGGTGTTCAGTTTGCCTTTCTTATTTTGTAGAGTGTTGTATTGATGCTAAGGAAACACCACTGAAGAGGCAATTGCTATCACTTAACTTTTAAATTTCCTTTCAACTATAATGATTTTAATTATTTTTGTATTATTTTTGCATGTATTCTTTAAGCCTCTTTTTTGTCTTATTCTTCCATGAAACCCTCTCACAGATAAGCATTATACCTATGATTAGTTTGTATTGGTTCACAAAGCTTTGTGCCCATAAAAAGCAGAATAAACAAATAGGAGGTATCTTTGCCATATTATATTAAATTTTATGATTCACTCAAGGACAAAAATTATTTGAACCACTTTGCTAATTTAAATAAAGCACCTAGAACTGTGCCTAGCAGGTAGCATAGGCTTAATGTGTACCATACTCTTCACTACTAATAAATGTTGGCTATTAGTTTATGACTTGAATTTTGATTCAAGCTTACCCAAACCAAGTCATATAGGCTTTTCCACATCTTTCATTTAATTTACAATTGCAATTTTTACAACAGAAAGCAGAGCATGCACTAATTTGTATAATGCTTAAGGCCCAATTTGGATTCACACCTATGTGAAGTTTGCTTTGGTGAAAATACATAACTGTTTCTTCTCAAGAGAGAATTTATAAATAATTAGTAAGTATGGAATGAATGAGAGAGTGAAACTGTCACAATCAACTTAACCTTGCATTTACTGGGTAACCCCAAACATTGGCTACAGAGAGCAGATTTGATAAAGACAGTTAGACTGAGGAGCTGTGTTTTACTTCTTTGTTTAAATAAACAAGCTTATTTTAAAAAAAGAAATTCTGAAAAGACATTGGAGGATAACCCAGCAGAATAAGACCTCACAGTTTGACCACAATCAGCAGTCGATAATATCACTGAGTGAATATTACTTAATTTGCTATATAATAGCCATTGTGTAATAACCAAGTCTCAAGGAAACACTTGGAATTTACATCCTTCAGACAAACATTCCCTTAACCCAAACAGAATTTTGAGGCAGATTTTAAGATTTTCTGCAGGTCTGGCAGAAACCTTTCCTTTGTAAATCAATCTTAGTTTAATAGCATTAGCAGTTTGCCAAGAGAAGAGTAATAATATTGTAGCTCAGTTGACAACAAACACTTTGGTAATTTCTTAGGAAAAGTATTTCCTGTTGATCATTAAAAGCCAAATTTTTAGTTATTTCACCCTTTGGATTAAATAAATGCAATTAGATTTTCAACTGTGGACAGTAAATATGGATTTTAAGACTTGTTTGTCTGCATTTCTTAAAACATTTATGAACATTGACCATATAAATCTGTTTCAAACATATTTTTTCATTTGAACACTTTTCCCTATGGTTTTTAATATGGATATTGTTCATCACATATTGAATAAAGCAACTTTTACTTTATTTAATGTTTTGACCCAAATCACATTGTCTCCATACATATTTTATAGCCTGTGTGCAACAAAGGCGTGATTACCAAAAGTCATGTTTGCACTTGTAGGTAACATAGCAGAAAAGTGGATTATTTTCTCCTTCTCTTGTTTTTGAGAGAAGGAATTGGTGCTCGCATTTGCCCAAGTGGTGTTTTTTTTTTTTTCTCTTTTTCTCTTTTTTTACACTAACTAGCTCCTTAGGGGTAAGATGCTGGAAATATGGAACTGTGCCAAGTTACTATCTCTATAAAATTCACAAAAGAATAAGAAAACATTTATCACTTTACTTCTTTCCAGCTGTTTTTCCCTAAAAGAAGGAATTTTGAGGTTTCCATTCATCTGATAAATAGAATGAAACCACTCTACAACTGATTGGGGAAAAGTTACAAAGCTATTCAAAGGAACAAAATAAAGTAAAATTTTGATCTTTTTTTCTTTTGAGAGCTGGCTATCATTTCCCCTTTAGCAACTGATTTGTCACATGCTTTGAAATTGAGCATCTCATATAAGTATTTATATTTTGGCTATGTCTTTAAAGAGATTTCAAACAAAAAATATGGTTTATAAAGGTCACCTTATGCTTTTACTAGAGGCCCGGTACCCGAAATTCGTGCATGGGGAGGGGGTGTGTGTCCCTCAGCCCAGCCTGCACCCTCTCTAATCTGGGACCCCTCGAGGGATATCTACGACCCATTTAGGCCCAATTCCAGTGGGATAGGATCTAAAACGGGCAGTCAGACATCCCTCTCACAATCCAGAACTGCTGGCTCCCAACCACTTGCCTGCCTGCCTGCCTAATTGCCCCTAACCACTCCCCTGCCAGCCTGATCGACGCCTAACTGCTCCCCTGCTGGCCCAATTGCCCCTAACTGCCCTCCCCTACTGACCTGGTCACCCCTAACTGCCTTCCCCTGCAGGGCTGGTACCCCCCAACTGCCTTCCCTTGCAGGCCTGATCGCCCCCAACTGCCCTCCCTTGGAGGCCAGGTCCCTCCCAGCTGTCCTCCCCTGTTGGCCATCTTGTGGCGGCCATCTTGTGTCCCCATGGGGGTGGCCATCTTTGACCACATGGGGGCGGCCATCTTGCGTGTTGGAGTGATGGTCAATTTGCATATTACCTCTTTATTATATAGGATCGTATAGAAAAGATAGACACACTTGATCTCTCCGTGAAATGCAACTATCGTAAAAAATTAAACAGGGCAGATTTTTGTCTTAGTGAGTTTTTTCTCTCTGCTCCCACCCGTGGTACAATCATTTCAATTCTGTTTAATTCTCATCAACTGAGAGAAACTAAATAAATGACATATACAACATGGCTCTTAAAAAGACAGCATGAAAAACAACTTTATAATGTCTTACAACCACAGTTAGATTTGTGTAGTGCTATTGTTTGGGACCTTCCCTGTCTTTCCTCCCCACTACCATCTTCCAATAATGACCAATGCTTCTTCTGGATATTGGTTAGACACAGGCAAGGCAAAGCCTGGCTAAAATGAGAGCTGCAGGGACAGGCACCGGTATCTATCCAGCTTGATCAGAATTGTTCCCCAGGGGGATTTTTCACGGTGGTGCTGACAGAGGAAAATAATCTCTTTTTATGATGTACCAGGCACTGTAAAGATGCACGTCAGGAGCTACCTATCCCTGAATCCCCTACAGTGGGTTCAGCCAGTCTGGAAGATTAAAACTGACACATAAAGGAACAAACATGAGTAATACAGGAAAAGAAAGCTGGATGATATTTAAATCCCCATTTTCATTTGTCCACAAAGTCAGTCCTACTCTTCACCTTCCCATAATCTGGTCATATGCAGCAACAAATTCCACATTTGGGCTGAAATATTTTGAAAAGGGTTTCTCTCTTTCTGAGCAAAAGGGATCCTGATCAACACAGACAGCAGATGAATTAATATAATTAGTAGCCTCTGCCAGATGTCGATTTAGAAAGTTTGAAAGTGCCCCTGGCCAAAATCTCTCTTCCATCAGTTTCTCATGATACTAGGAAAACTCTGAGATTCCAGTTCAAGTATAAATGTCTCCTACAATAAACATGTTAAGAAATGATTGCTGACTTCTTGTTTGAGAACGTCAGAACAAATATAATGCTATTTTCCTTTCCTCTTAGAAATCCCTCCAAATACAAATGTGGGGTGTTGTTGTGTGTTTTTGTATCTGTATCTGCAAAAAAATAAATTTAGCAATATAAAATTAAGATTGTCTATAAAAATACCTCAACTACATGCTGCTTATAAGAGACTCACTTTAAATCAAAAGACACACTCAGACCAAAAGTGAAGGGATGAAAATGCAAACAGAAAAAAAAAGAAAGCTTAGGTAGCAGTACTTATATCAAACTAGAGTCCTGGTGCATGAAATTCATGCACGGGCAGGGTCCCTAGGCCTGGCCAGCGATCAGGGCCAATCTGTGGGGTGACTGGTGGGGCGATTGGGGGGGTCCTTGCTGGCACCCACTTTGGCTGGCCTGGGTCCTGTGAGCTGGGGGCAGGGGGCAGCTCCTCCATTGAGCATCTGCCCCTGGTGGTCAGTGTGCATCAAAGCAACTGGTCATTCTTCCTTTCATTCTATTTGCATATTAGGCTTTTATTATATAGGATTACCTTTAAAACAAATAATTTTAAAAAGAGACAAAGAAGGACATTACATAATTTTAAAGGGATAAAACCAAGAAGAAGATATAACGATTGTGTATATACTAGTATGTACAATTACAGAGAATCTGAACACTCCTATTACTAGTAATGAAATTGAAGCAGTAACCAAAAAAACCTTCAACAACAAAAGCTAAAGACCAGCTGGCTTCACAGGTGAATTCTACCAAACACTTAAAGGGGAATTTTTACCTATATTTATCAAACTATTCAAAAAATCTGAAAAGAAAGGAATGGTTCTAAACTCATTCTATGAGGCTAGAATTACCCTGATACTAAAATCAGACAAAGACACTACCAAAAAAAAAAGAATTACTGGCCAATAAACCTGATAAACATAGATGCAAAAATTATCAACAAAATACTAGTATATTAAGAAGATTATCCACTATGATTAAATGGAATTTAAACCAGTGATCTAAGATTGGTTCAACATTTGCAAAACAATGTGATTCATCACATCAACAAAAGCAAGCACAAAAATCATGATTATCTCAAAAGATGCAGAAAAAACACTTGACAAATACAACATCTACTTATGATAATAACTTTCAACAAAGTGGGAATAGAAGGAACTTAACTTGATAGAGGCTATATGAATATTGCAAGCACTCAATATCATACTAAATGGTGAAAAGCTAAAAGCATTTCCCTTAAGATCAGGATCAAGACAAGTTTGCCCATTCTCACCACTGTTATTCAGTTATAGTATTGGAAGTCCTAGTCATAGCAATCATCTATAATAATCTATAATAATAAAAGCATAATATGCTAAATAAATCGGACGACCTTCCAGACGAAGCCTGGGCTGCAAGGGAAGCCCGGGTCCCAGGTGCCAGAGGAAAGCCAATTCTGGCAGCTGGGGGAAGGAAGGCCTACTCTTGTACGTTTCATGCATTGGGCCTCTAGTACAAGAATCTATATATATAAAAGCCTAATATGCAAATTGTCCCCACAGGAGTTTGACCGGGACACTGAAGTGTCCTATGGCATGTGCTGACCACCAGGGGGCAGCACGGAATGAAGGGAGGCCCCGGCCAGCAAACAGAAGGAAGGCCCTGGCCAGCAGCCGGAAGACCCCAATCAGTCCTGATCGCTGGCCAGGTCTAGGGACCCTACCATGCGCAAATTTTGTACACCGGGCCTCTACTAAGAAATAAAAGGCATCCAAATAGGACAGATGACATAATACTGTATATAACATATAGAAAACTCTGAAGAATCCACCAGAATTCAGTAAATTAGCAGGATACAAAAGTAATATTCAGAAATCCATTGTGTTCCCATACACTAATAACAAACAACCAGAAGGAGAAATTAATAAAACAGTTGTATTATAATTGCATCAAGAAGAAAAAAATACCTAGGAATAAATTTAAACAAGGCAATGAAAAACCTTTACTATGAAAACTATAATAAGTAAAGAAAGAAATTGAAGAGGACACAAATAAATAGAAAGATATACTCTACTCATGGATTGAAAGAATTAATATCATTAAAAAGACTATCCTACTCAAAGCAATCTACAAATTCAATGCAACTCCTACCAAAATACCAGAGATATTCTTCTCAAAACTAGATCAAGTAACCCTAAAACTTGTATGGGACCACAAAAGACCCCTGACAGCCACAGCAGTTTTGAGAAATGAGAACCAATTGGCGGTACCATGCTTCCTGATTTCAAACTATACTACAAAGCTAGAATAATAAAAACAGTATGGTACTGGTACAAAAACTGACACATAGATCAATGAGACAGAACAGAGTCAAAAATAAACCCTCACTTATATGGTCAACTAAACTATGGCAAAGGAGATAGGAATATACAAGAAGTAACGATAACCTCTTCAACATGGTGTTGGGAAAACAGGACAGATACCGTACTTTCTGGCGTATAAGACGACCGGGCGTATAAGATTTTCCTGGGTTAAAAGTCGTTTTATACGCCGGAAAATACGGCATATTGGACTATATTGATAGGATTAGATATAATGGATTAGATATATTGGACTACCGTATTTTCCAGAGTATAAGACGACTTTTTAACCCAGGAAAATCTTATACGCCCAGTCATCTTATACGCCGGAAAATACGGTACATGTAAAAATAAAATGAAGCCAGACCACTCTCTTACACCATGTATAAAAATAGACTCAAAATAGATTAAAGACTTAAATGTAAGGCCGGGAATCATAAAACTCCTAGAAAAAAACAGGTAGTAACCTATGTGACATCTGCCTGAGTAATATCTTTTTGGATATGTTCCCTCAGGGAAGGGAACCAAAAGCAAAACTAAACATATGGAATTTCCTCAAACTAAAAAGCTCTGCGCAGCAAAGGAAACCATAAACAAAACAAAGGCAATCAACTAAATGGGGGAATAGCCCTAACCAGTTTGGCTCAGTGGATAGAGCACCAGCCTGCGGACTGAGGGGTCCCAGGTTCAATTCCGGTCAAGGGCATGTACCTTGGTTGTGGGCACATCCCCAGTAGGGGGCGTGCAAGAGACAGCTAATTGATGTTTCTCTCTCATCAATATTTCTAACTATCCCTCTCCCTTCTTCTCTGTAAAAAATCAATAAAATATATTTAAAAATAAAAGATTGTAAATAAATAAATAAAATAAAATGGGGGAATATATTTGGAATTAATTTATCTGATAAGGGGTGGATATAGTCCAAAATATATAAAAATATATGAGACTCATACAGCTCAATAACAAAAAATAAATCCAATTTCAAAAATGGGCCAAGAACATGAAAAGACATTTCTCTAAAGCAGACATACAGATGGCCAACAGACATAATGAAAAGATGCTCAACATCACTAATCATCAGGGAAATGCAAATCAAAACCACCATCACATACTGCACCTCACACCAATCGTAATAGCTATTATCACAAGGTCATCAAATAACATGTGTTGACAAGGATGTGGTAAAGGGGTCTCATACACTTTTGGTGGGACTGCAAATTGGTGCAGCCACTATGGAAAAAGGTCTGGCAATTCCTAAAAAAAACTAAAGATCTATCTACCGTACAAGCCCGCAATTTCACTTCTGGGTATTATCCGAAGAAAATGAAAACCACCACGTGTATACGAGAATTTGTTTTTAAAAATATAATATACTAAATATAGAGCTGTGCTTTTCCTTATAAATTATTTTGACCATTTACGTTAAAAAAGCAAATGGGGATCATTTCTATAAATGAAACATTTTTATGGTTGAAAAGTCTAGTTATGTGAGGTATCTTAGCAAAGAAAAACATGCTTTAAAATGAAGGTATGTGCCCTAGCCTGTTTGGCTCTGTGGATAGAGCGTCAACCTGTGGACTGAAGGGTCCTGGGTTCGGTTCTGGTCAAGGGCACGTGCTTGGGTTGCAGGTTCGATCCCCAGTAGGGGGCGTGCAGGAGGCAGCCGATCAATGATTCTCTCTCATCATTGATGTTTCTGTCTTGCTCTCCCTCTCCTTTCCTCTCTGAAATCAATAAAAAATATATTTTAAAAAAAATGAAGGTATGTGATGCCCATGTGCTGCCCATGAGCTGGGCTGGGCTGGGCTGTGGAATCTGTAATTTGGAGATCCAGCAACAGTCTTCTGTCTTCTTTCTCCTCTTTCCTCTCCCTTTATCTCAAACCATTGTTTGGTAAATAATAGTTATTTGGCGTAGAGATCCAGCCCCACATCCCCAATCAACCTCTCTCTCTCTCTCTCTACCAAGAGCGGGGAAGGAATGGCAGGTTTGGCAGCTGTCACCGCATCATTATGGGCTCACTGTCCCATCTGCACCACGTAGATTGCTGTAGTCACAGGGGTTTTTACCCCAAACGGACTCTCAGAGGAGCAGTAACATCCCTCTTGATTGGGCTGTGAACTTATACTTGTGATTATTAATAGACGAGATAAGGGGCTGGCGCCTTCTTCATCCATGATAGAGCTAATTGTTCAGTTTGACCTCAGCTGATTAGAATAGTGATAGATAACCACATCACACATAGCTACAGCAGTCAGTGGCCAAGAGCCTTGACACAGGGCTGCCATTGGGGTGGAGCAGACCGAAGAGAAGGTGGGGGAGGAAAAGAAGCTGCTTTGGTTGATTAGCAATGGGCTGCGTGGGACCATTTATAATAAAGCATATCATTTACATTTTTCTTTGTAAATGAGTCCAACGTGTGGTTGCAGGCTGCAGGCTCTGTTAATTGTCAAAAACATTTTTTTAACATTATTAGCTCTTTGGCAGGATCTCCATTGTTGACTAAAAAAACTTGGCATGATCAGGGCTTCCTGAATAATTTAGGTGGTTGGCAGCTGGAGAAGAATACACACATTTAGGCAGACAGACATGCGGCTTGAGCTCTTTGTATAATAGGATTGTATACAAAGCAGAGTGCAGTCAGCATTTACTTCTGCGTCTGTTTATAGGTAAACACTGATGTTCGTTTTATAAGAAAACTGGAGGGATACTTCTCACCAATCTCACAAGTGCAGCATACGAGACAGATGCACTGGAGGCCTGTTCGGATGACTTGGATTATCTCTGACTCGCAGAATAGGATTGCTGGAGTTTTTTACACACCAGTTCTTACGCGACATCTGCAATGCGGTATCTGAGGCCTTGATGGCTGTGAACAGCCCCCCTCAAGCTCTGAAAGCTTGTACGCAGCAGACCAGCAAGATTCATGAGCCACAGAGACTATGAAACACATTCACTTGTGAAGTCCATGAATACGATTATGGTTAGTGAGCGTAAACAATCGCTGCTTTAGGTGGGGAGACACGGACAAGGTCATAGGTAAGAGCGCAAATGCTTAAGGCACCCACGCACCCCTTCTGTGCATGAATGAGAGCCACTGATTCTCCTTCGACTGGGCGTGCTGTGTGATTAGGACTCCACAAGGTTCAAGAGACAAGTACTCAACTCAAACGTTCTTAAACCAACAGGATTTCCCGACCCAGGTACGTACAAGCAGGGCTAAGCCATCTGGATAAGATGATATCACCAGTAGACTGTTTTTTGCTGCCTCTGCCATTGGACTTCCACTGTGCTGGCTTCGTTTTCCAAAAGGCACCTTCTCTTGACAAATTGGCCACCACAGCTCCAGCCTCACATCACCCCCTGTTCAAAAGCAGCAAGAGTGAGCAAAAAAAGAAGAAAAAGAAAGAAAGGAAGGAAGGAAGGAAGGAAGGAAGGAAGGAAGGAAGGAAGGAAGGAAGGAAGGAAGGAAGGAAGGAAAAGAAAGAAAGAAAGAAAGAAAGAAAGAAAGAAAGAAAGAAAGAAAGAAAGAAAGAAAGAAAGAAAGAAAGAAAGAAAGAAAGAAAGAGAAAGAAAAAGGAAGGAAGGGAAGGAAGGAAGGAAGGAAGGAAGGAAGGAAGGAAGGAAGGAAGGAAGGAAGGAAGGAAGGAAGGGAAGGAAGAAAGAAAAGAAAGTGAGTGCCGCGTTGCCAATAAAAGTTCTGAGATTGAGTCTTAATGTTCTACTGAACAAGCAAGATTGCAGGCTCATTCCTAAGGTATTCACCAAAGGACCAGGGGCAAGATTTTGGAAGAGCAAAATAACCAAAATAAAAACTAAGTAAGGATACTAGGAGACCAAAAATATCTAATTAAAATAAAAACATAACAGATACAGTTGTCCTTAGCTTGTTTCATTTTAAGAATGAAGCTCAATTTCTGCTTGTCTTAGTCACTGGCCTGGGGATAGGTTTTGAATAATAAAATACATTAATGAAATACCTGGGCAGGTGTCTATCCATAACCAGACCTACTCCCACATTGGTGATACAGCAAGAACGGCATCCCACAAATATATGGCTTCAGTGCAGTAAGAATTGTCTTCTAGAGTAATACATTTGTGGGCTGATATGGCTGCAACCCCAGCCCACAGCAAGTAAACTCAGCTGTCTTTAATCTCATGCGCCACAATGAATTACTCTCTGTGCTGAATACAGAGATCACGGAATTTTAGGTACCCCTCCTAGAGGGGAGAAATTATGGAGTCATTGAAAAGCTATGTCCACACTCATGTATTCATTTCTCTTTTCAGTGCTCTTGTTTACTAGCTCAGCAGTAAGTTGAGGTGAAAATGATGTTTGTGTGAGTCCTCTCTTGTCAAATTTTATATTAGGACTATTCTTTATGATTTGTCTAGCACAGTGGTCGGCAAACCGCGGCTTGCGAGCCACATGCGGCTCTTTGGCCCCTTGAGTTTTTAGCAAAGGCCAGCTTAGGAGTACCCTAATTAAGTTAATAACAATGTACCTACCTATATAGTTTAAATTTTTAAAATTTGGCTCTCAAAAGAAATTTCAATCGTTGTACTGTTGATATTTGGCTCTGTTGACTAATGAGTTTGCCGACCACTGGTCTAGCACATCCAGAATATCACAACAGAGCTAAGCCAATGGATCCTAATCAGGGTCGAATCCACAATTACAGAGATACCTAACTGAATGAACATGCCCTTTGTGGAGCTTTTATTGTACATCATGAGAATATTCAAATTATGCAGCTTCCAATAAATAGATCTGCTGCATATTCTTATAAGCAGGATCTTTCTTGATCCTTGTCTTTCAAGAGTCCTGTTTTTTAAAGAACAATCTTTGGTGACCAGGGAGTGACTGGGACTTACAAGCCATGGATATCTTCCACCATATCTAGCACCCTTGTCTATCCTACCTAATAATAGACAAATATGCAAATTGACCGCACCTTCGCTATGCCCAGGCCATGCCCACCAGCCAAGCCACGCCCACCAGCCAAGCCACGCCCACCAACCAATCAGAACGAGTATGCAAATTACCCCAACAAAGATGGCTGCTAATTTGCATATCAAGACAGCGTAGAAAGAAGCCAAGAGCTGCAGAAGGGAGCAAAGCTGCGGAGAAGCAAGCAAGCCGGGGGGGGAGGAGAAGGGAGGAGCAGAGGCGGGGCCGGGGGAGAAGGAAGGAGAGCGGGTGGGCTGGTGGAGAAGGTGGGGCGGGGGACAAGGGAGGAGAGCAGGCAGGGTGGGGTAGAGTGCAGCAGGAAACCCTATTGCAGGATTTTTCCTGCAACGGGAACGCTAGTCTTTTCATAAGCTACTAGCCCCACAATATAATTTTACCAACAAACACTAATCTCTGACAACCATTTCTATACTAAGGTTTATCCTATATAATAAAGAGCTACTATGCTAATTAGACCACACAGTGGAACAACCTTCTAGAACAACCTTCCAGAATGACCAGTGGGCAGGGGGCGGGGCTGTGAGGGCCTACGCTTGCATGAATTTCGTGCATTGAGCCTCTAAAGTGTAGATAATGTAGAATTCTCACAGGACAGTGTAACATTAAGGGACCCTGATTGCCATCCCCAACCACTCCAATGATAGTTTAGGACCATCTCAAAACACAACGTAAAGGTAAGGAGGGAAAATCTCCTTCAAAATGCCCATTACATGAGGAGGTGGCAAGGTGCTCATAGGGGAGATGATGCTTTTCACTGTCCACTTGGCTCCAGCCATAGATGAGTTTTAGAGAAAATCCGATACGTGAGTACATTTTTCATCTGATCACAGCCAAATGTTTTATTTTTTCAAGCAAAACCAAGTGCAAATTATGTTTGTTTTTGAAATCCTGATCTCTATTTTACAAGTGAAATTCCGCATACCAAGTGTAAGTTTATTTTGATGAAACCACATTTCCTATTCCACATGCAACTATAAAATCAGGACATGTGGTGTGGGGTTTTCATAAAAGTCAAAATCTAGTAATTAGCACCAAAACTGTTTTTTGAAATTTTAAGTATTAGAGATAATAGCAATAAAAGCTCTTGGAAATGCCAAGAATTTCTGCTTTTGCTAAATCCTACCCAAACACCACAAAGCACCAAAGTGATACACATTTTGAATCTATTATATCCTGCTAACTAAGAAAAAAACAATTTTTGCAACTTTTTTATTTCTATAAAGTTTTTCCTGGTTTTAAATAGTTCAGATTTGAAGTTGAGCTTTACAACAGAGAGACTATAATATAAACCTGAATACATACATTGGCCTTTAGCCAGAAAAAGGAAACATTGCATAAAATATCTAAAGGTAGTTCCATTGCATCTAAATGGGTATCATGCTGTGACAGAACAGCAAATGATGCAAAAGCAACTTGTAATGGACTGTAGAAAAACTAGATTCCCTAATCGCTACCCCTCTGTTAGGTAGACATTTTTATCCCTATTTGCAGAATGTGCATGGCTGTGTATGTGTACCTTGTCATTCTGCCAGCTTTAACAGTTTTTTGTTGTTGTTGTTGTTGTTTTAAATCTTCGTTGCTAACTTTCCAGCCCAAATTGGTGACTGGGTATGCATGATTCTGTTGATTTCAATAGTGTTACCTCCTCTTCTCCAGTGCACCTCAGTCCTTAAACAGCAGCATCCTGCATTTATTTGTATACTATCTTTAATCTGATATATATAATTACATCCTAAAACTTAACATTTGTTGGCCATTACATAAAGAATGATTCTGTTTAAGTCAAAACAGCAGTCAAGACATGGGCAATGCTATATTACAGATCAGATGTGAACGAGATAGTTGATACCAATTTTTTGGAAAGCAACCAACACCTTTTATTTTGAATATTACACCCTATTTTTATAGAAAGTAAGTCAAACCTTGAGTTTTATAGAAAAAAAAAACATTTTAAATACTCAAGGGAAATTAACTTATAATGAAATACCACAAAATAATTTCTTAAAAAATAACATCACTTGTGAGTTTAAGTGTAATAAAATACTGACACTCTAATATATGTATGAAAAAAACATTCAAGAACATCATCATTTTTAGTCATTTCACATTGTTAACATGATATTTCTGTAAGTTTGTCTTCATTATGTATAAACTAGTAGCCTTGCACACGAATCCATACGCCAGTAGCTAGCCAGTAGCTCTCCCCCCGCTGCCCCGCCCTCCTGTAGTTCCCCCCCCCCAAGCCACCCCCCTCATAGCTTGCTGCCCTATCCCCTCCTGTAGCTCTTCACCCCACCCTCCTGCTGATCCATGATCCAGTCGTTTTGCTGTCGGTCTTATTATATAGGATAGGAAAGTAACAGAGTTTGGTTGGACAAAGACAATGTTTTAAAGACTATTAAATACCTAAAGGTTTAAAAAATTTTAAAGTGACTTATATTTGAAGATATAAAAATGTAAAATTGATCTCTACTTAGCATTTGTACAGCAAGATATAAATGTATTTTAATAATTAAAGTGAAGTAAGCCAGATTATTTATGTTGTACATTCCAAATTATTTGTCCCACCCAAATTGCCTCATTCTATCTCCTTGATATTGAGTTTGAACAAAATCATTTAGCCAGGCACTAGGCATGTGAAGTCATGCTACCATCTGGGACTCTCAGAACAAAATGTGGAGAGCCAAGCATCACCAGCCAAACAATGGTCCCCCTGCCCAGAATCTCTTAGGATGTCTCCAAGTGACCTCAGATGCTTAACATGGTCCTCTCTGGCTGAGCCTGCACAGCACAGAGCGCACAAATCATCTGTGATAGGAAAAAAGCTGGATTTTAAAACTCTTCCGCAGAGTAGAAGGACATCACCACTTGGAAACTTTGGCAAATCACTTCCCCTTTGGGGGCTGCTTTCTTACCCATAAAATAAGTTGGATTCGATGATCGGTACATTTTGATCGGAGGAGTATTTCTTCATCGCCTATTATATTAGGTGCTAGGAGTGCAAAAAGAAATATGATATGCCTATCCTGGTAGAATATTCAGTCTCAAGGGGAGATTATATATAAGTAGATATAAGTAGGTCATTGTTAGATAACATGGGGTTAAGGGAAACATATGTCCAGGGCTCTATGGAAACCCAAGGTTTCTCTTAGGAATCTTTGCTAGTAATTTTTCTCAATAAGAACAGATATTATTCCCTTACCTCGGGCAGAAGAAGGGATGTTAAAAAGAGTTGGGGTGGAGGGGGGGAGGATATGGGACAAGAGCCATGGTTTTTGCTTCCAAAAAGAGACAAGGGAAAAATGGGGAAGAGAAGCCAAGAGAGCTCACATTCAAATGACTTAATTATCTCTCAGCTGGCTTGTGCAATGCTGAAGGGATCTTTCTGGCCAACTTGGCCTCTGAACAGCCAAAGAAATGCTCTGTCTCCTTTCCTAAGGACACTAGTTTCACACTGAACAAATGACCATATAATCTTGGCCGGCATTAACACTGTCAAAGAACCGAAAAGGTGTGTTTGACCTTGTCCCAGCCCAAATGTAATGGATGTTACTGATGGTTTTGTATGTTCCATAAATCTTCCCTCTGCCAACCATTTCATCTTTAAAATCCATAAACCCTTCAGGTTGAATTGCTAGTAAAAATGCAGCAGGTGATACTGCTGCATCTGACCCCTTTCCTTTACAAAAGTCCAAATAACTGGGAAGGACTACCTGGGTAGTTGTGTATGCATATATGTGTTCACTCCTTTGGATTCGTCCCAAGCAGTGATATTAGTGCTTATAACTTAGGCTGCCAAGATTCTGGAGGTGAAAAATAATATCTAAATAAGAAGATTGGAGGTTTTCCTGAAAATGGATAGAAATACAGTCTTGGTGTTTGCAAGAATCATTTTTTTTCTTCTTTTGCCGTTATGTTGGGTTCACGGCTTCACAATGGGAAAATAGATATCTGAGAGTTGAGGACACTAAGTCCTTGCCAAGCAGATGTTGGTAAATTGCCAGCTGAAACAAAGTTGTGATGTTGGTGACAACAAGATTGGTTTCCAGAGGATATTTAGAAAGCAGAGAGTCTGGCTTTGCTATCAGTTCCCTCAGGAAGGGCCCGGATGATGAGCCACAGCACATCACCAGCGAGCATCTTGCTTCCAAACATCTGGATGCTACTCTCATCCGTTTAAAATGATTTACTCATTGTAGCTTGTTGTTTGTTGAGATTTCAGCCAAGAGAGAAAACACTCAACCACATCTTCTCCAGACATCTATTTCTTAGCTTGCTCTACCACAATATTTTTAAAAGGTCCAAAGGATCTCACCTTTAAATTCCTGTTTCTTCTTACAAACAAATCTAACTTGTAAATGTCTATTGGTTGTCTTTACTGTGTACCTGTTTTAAAACAAGTGTAAAAGGAAATTCAAGCGAACATGTCCAAAACAATGAATATTTTTGTCTTTGTTACTCACAGTTAAGAGCAAAATGTATTCTGGGCTTGAATTACACAGAAAATTGATTTATATTTTGCATTATTTTATTGGTGTAGAACAGTGCCTCTGTTTTCACTTCAGGATCATGTGGGACATTTGTTAGAATAGCTATGTGCAGGCTCTAGCCCAAACCTATGAACGCAGGTGAGACATGAAGAGATTCTGGGATGTTATTTGACCCGGTCAGTGGCGATGTGGTTGTTTCGTTTGTAATGCTTTATAAGTTGTATATTATGTGGTCTGTACATCTCTGTGTACATGTTCAATTTTACAGTTTTTCAAGTGTAAGGTAAAAATAAGCAAAAAATATTCCTTATGGAGGTCTTCTTCAAACATGGGCACTACTGACCATGAACAACTCCATTATTTATTAAACTCTCTAAACACTAAAGAATATCTTACGGTTAATAAACACATGTAAGTGGGCTAGTGATCATTGGTGATCAAGGAAATTTAAGTTTAAAACTGTGCTTATGAGATATCAGACTTGCTTGATGGTCTTCCTACTATTCCAGTCATTTTTCTCAGTCTCCTCCACCTCTTATTAAATTTTGTTGAGCTTTAGATTTTTCCCTGTGTTTCTTCCATTCTAACTCCATAAACTGTTATGAAAAATCTCACACAGTTCTAGCTCTACTTTCAGCGTCCAAGAGATACCTCCAAAACAACAGAGTACAATCTGTACTCTTATCTCTCACCTCCAATCTCCCCCACTTCCTGTATCTCTACATCATTGAATTTGTTCATTGATAAACTTTTTAAAATATATTGTTATTGATTTCAGAGAGAAAGGGAGAGGGAGAAAGAGATAGAAATGTCAATGATGAGAGAAGACCATTGATCAGCTGCCTCCTGCATGCCCCTACTGGGGACCAAGCCACAACCTGGGCATGTGCCCTTGACTGGAATCGAACCTGGATTCGATTTAGTCTGCAGGCCGACACTCTATCCACTGAGCAAAATCAGCTAGGGCAATTTTCATTGAATACTATACTTAAAGTATATTCTCACAGTACTTTGCTAGACTCTGAAGACATAGAGATGCATAATACATGTTTACCTTGTCCTAGCCAGGTGCCTGGAATGTAATAGGTACCCAACAAAAGTTAAATGTGTAAATTAATTGTTTTTTATAGCCTCAAGGTTTTTACAATCTAAAGGGTCCACCAGCTCATATTTCAGAACACAGCTCTAATACTTGGGCAAGAATTCTCAATGTTTGATTAAACCATATCTATGTAAGTAGTATAAAATAGACAAGTATTACCTCAGTGATATGATCTAACTGTTGATCTAGATTGTTGACTGTGTTAAGGGAACATAAAATCATATGGCCTTCCCCTCTCTGCTGAACTACCCAGGAGATAGGAAATAACTCTCCACTTAAATATTATTTTAATATTCTAAGCAGCCAAGAGATATTTATTAGCAGGCTCTGGAGTCAGCCTGCTGAGTCTGAATCTCAGCTCTGTGTTCACTAGCAAGTGTCCTTGGTAAATCATCTACACCTGCAACCTCATCTCTCACTGAAAGTGTTAGGAGCTGTGATACAACAACACAAGGGTGATCAATACGTGTGAGCTACTGGCTCTCACCCAGCAAATATATATTAAGAACCTGCTGTTTGATAGGCATTAGGAATACATAAATGAACAAAACAAAACAAAAAAAAGAAACAACAGGTAAATAAAAAATATATAAAATACATTCCTTAATAAATTACTATTTTTGTTTTTGTTTTAATTGGGGATCTGTTCCATTTCTCTCGAAGTTATGACTCTCTTCCTTCTATACCTTACAAGGCAGTAACTAAACTGGCAACCAGTGGTGAACCCCCTACTCCCCCCCGCCACACACACACACACACACACACACACACACACACACACACACACACAAAAGATATTATGTTTTCCGGTCTATAATTCTGAGCTGGAAATGAAATGACAAGCAACAGATAGTTTCAAAGTTCTGCTTTGAAGCTAAGCTAATGCTGTCCCATTCGACCTGCCAGTCTCCTTGTCTACCTCATTTATATTTTCTCTATTGTTGCAAATGACAAATACATAGGAAATAGGAGGAAAAGGTGGAAGAAAGATGTTTCTGAGACGGGGAGAGAAGAGAGAAAGACACAGAGAGAGACAGTCTTTCCAGAGTTGAGCCAGAATATTTATAAAACTATATTTTAATTACTTGAATATATATATCTATATATACCTCTTTCTTTAAAGGAAATCAATTCAAATTACAGTTTCTCTATGCTGGTGAAATAAAAATGTTACTGTCTTAAGACAATAAATACTTCATGGGAAATAAAGAATCAATAGAAATGTGTAAGAGAAACCCAGCACTGGGCTTTTGATTATCTTGGCTCTCTGGCGTTCATCCTTCACAAAGAGTGTTACAGAAAGAAAAGGAACATTCTCTCACACTGGTCATTAATTATTTATTTTTATGCTTTAATTATTTGTGGAAATTCCTGACAGCTTCTTATTCAACTGGATGTACTGACAGTTGAGCTTGTACATTAAGGAAAAGGAGGGCAAAGTACCAACTGGAGAGGAAAAAAACGAGCCAGCAGCTGCATGGTTGTGCACTGCATAGCTGCAAATTTAGAAATAATTTGATTTCAGGAGGATGATAACATAGAAAAGAGGGGGGGAAAGGATGCTAAGGATGCAGTTTGACCTCTTTTTTAGGAGATATTTTGAGAATGTTTCCTCCTGGTGAAAATAAGGAGCTAAAACTTGCTGGACTGCGTAGTGTCCTTTCACTCTGCTCCAAGCGTCAGATCTTGGCTGCCTGTGACGGCAGGACCTTCCTTCATCCCTGGAGAAAGACAGGACTTGGTTCCTGTGCCAGGATAATAATGATTATCAGGAAAGTTAATCTGGTAGCATAAGGATCTACATCCACTCACTCATTTACATATTCATTCATTCACAAATACACAGAGTGCCAAGCACTCCATTCAAACGAAATATGAGGTTGGGAGACCATTTAAGTAGTTCTGTTCGAAAGAATACACAATTCAACCAGAAAAAAAGAATGGCTCTACTACCTTCCTAATCCATACAAATTTGTTTATTTAAATCCCCAAGTATTTCTGTTTGTTTGTTTGGACTGGTTTTAGTTTTGACTTATTGGGGTTCTTTTCATCTTTGTTGCTCTTTTTCTATCTGTTTTCATTTGTGTGTTTGTTTCTCAGGTATGATCAATGATGTTCACCTATCTGTACACAACGAGCCATAGAACGCATTGGCTATCCAAGATAAGACATATTTTGAAGACTTTACCCAAGGTTTGTTTTATTTATTTATTTGGTTGTTTATTCATTTATTTATTTATTTGCTATTAGATATTTGAAATGTAACTTTCTCCTGATTCTAAGTGAAAAGAAATGGGAATGGCAGTAACAAACAAGGTTTCACCACTGAATATCGCGATGGGACTGTAGCAGTCTTACCCTTGAAACGCAATAAGGAAACCCCTGTGTTTCGAAGCAGCTAAATATGCAAGTCCACAAAATGAAGGTGCTTGCTTAACTGCCACGTTCATCCCCAAGTCCATTCACCCCCTTTAGCATTTCAGAGAGCGTGTTCTGCTTAGCTCCATAGCAAAGTGGCAAACCCGCTGTACCACTGACATCAAGGTCTCATATTCTTTTACTTTTTCCAGAACCCAAATGATATCTATTATTCAGGGAGGCCTATTCAGCTTCTGTCATCGTTCCTTTAAACTCAGGATCGCTACTTTCTTTAAAAGAATAGAAAGGGGATTATTGTTACTCTCCTTCTACAGAATAAAAAAAAATGGAGGCTCGGCGAGGTTAAAAATCATAGCACGCTATGACTAGTTAACAGAGGAGCAGGCTGAAAAGCTCATGTCTTCAGAGTTTTGCTTATTTTGTTCTTCCTTTCATAAAAATTTGACCTTAACGAGTAGCACAATGACAATTACAATTCCATTAAATTTCTACCAAAATGGGAAATTGCTCTTGGTTTTTCCTCCTTTCATAGCAGCTCCCCAGAGGACCTATTCCAGCAGCTTCCTACAATACAATGAGCACACAAGACAGGCATTACTGGCTCCCCATGCACACATCCTCCAGGAAGGGAGTTTCCTCATTGCCTTGCACATCACACGCCTTGCTTTGAAGAGAATCCCATTTTCCCACCTGCATCCATCATTCATCTGTCATCCCATTCAACTGGTGAGATTTTTAACTAGATGATTTTTTTTTTAATCTTTCTTGGCTAACCCTGTCTCTCAAGGTCTTTGTTTGCTCTGACTACAGTTTTGAAGCGCGGCTCCTTTTCTTGCTCCCAGTTCATGCCCTTGGGAGTAGCAATTAACACAGGCACCTGTTTTGTTGGGTTTTTGCTTTTTACATATTAAAGGGCAGAGGCAACCTGCTTGGGCTGAGCTGTGCTTCCTTTTGATCTGACAGGAGCCACACAACAACATCCATCTGTACGACCTGAGCGGTAGTTGGAGGAGGACTCTTCCAGGTGCTGCTGCTCGTGGCTTGAAGCGGGACTCACACAGCAGGAGCACGACCTCTTCTCAAACACCTTCAGGAGCAGCAGATGCACTCTGCCAAAACCTCCCCTTCCTCTTCCCGCGCTGGGGCTGCAAGTGCGTCTACAGAGGAACAAAGGCCCGTGCCATCACAGAGCGTAGCGTTTCAAAGAGGCTCTTGCTCTTTCAGTTTTGCTAAGATTACACAAAAAATGTAATTACCGCCATACTACTCACCTGGGGACCTAAAAAACGCATGCTAATGCAGCTGTATTGGGGGAGGGAAGCTACCGGAGGGTGGAAACACGTTTTCCCTGAATCAAAAATTCTTTCTGTTTTCACCAGGCATAAAAGGCCTAGGCAGCATAACAACGCGGTGTACATTTTTTGCTCTGTTCTAGAACCCCATAGTTGCTTTATACGGGAGCATGAGTATGCTTATTTTATTTTATTTATTTATTGTTTATGTTTTTGTTTTTTGTTAATCCTCACCCAAGGATATTTTTTCCATTGAGTTTTAGACAGAGTGGAAAGGAGGGGGAGAGACAGAGAGAGAGAGAGAGGGACATCAATGTGAGAGAGACACATCAACGGGTTGCCTCTCACATGCGCCCCAGCCAGGGCCCAGGATGGAGCCTGCAACTGAGGTACATGCCCTTGATCAGAATCAAACCCAAGACCCTTCAGTCTGCGGGCCAACGCTCCAACCACTGAGCCAAGCTGGCCAGGGCTGTCTATTTTATTTTACAT
The DNA here is from genome assembly GCF_951640355.1 of Cnephaeus nilssonii. Lineage (NCBI taxonomy): Eukaryota > Metazoa > Chordata > Mammalia > Chiroptera > Vespertilionidae > Cnephaeus > Cnephaeus nilssonii. Next base: position 8,002,278 of record NC_137089.1, on the reverse strand, counting down.
TTATTTTTGTAACAGCTTGTACTTTGTTACATATGCAACCTCACCATACCTGCCAGTTGATTCCCCCCGCTCCCTACAAAGTATTATCTTCTTGATATCAGCCCCCTCTTGGGGCCACGGAGCTGCCCCTGTTTTCTTCTGGGGCAGAGTAGATGGAGAGCCGGGAGCAGTGGGCAAGGGGAGGCCTACAATTCATCATCACGGTCCTCTTCCAGGTACTTACACTTACATCAGCACCTTGCGGAGTTGGAAAGGGTCTTCAGGAGGGGGAAGGGGGTGCAGGTTGGAATGAACCAAGGCTGGTCTGTCTTGGGCCTCAGGAGGTGGAGCAGAGGAACACATTCTGGGAGTTAGTGTGCTTGGGCATGTCCTTCCCACACTTGTTCTGGTGGACGATGTTCTTTGCATCTAGGAGAGCCCGGTGGTGGACATAAGCCTGGCATTGGTAACAATAGGTAGACAGGTCAACGTAGCTGAGGGCCAACGGGGGTCTTGAGCCTTTTAGATCCTGGAGCTTATGGGAATGGATGTAACCACCACAGACCACATAGCGAGACAGACACACCCATTCTTCTGGAATGCTCTGGGTCCTGACAAGGTTGAGTCATGTACAGGCCTGCTTCAGGAATGGGGCTTACTGCCACCACGTGGGGACACCAGGGCTGTGGTGTCATAGTATAAAACTTGGCCTGGTCAGTGTCCCCAAAGGCAGGCACCAGCACTCAATCATCCATGTCCTGATCTCCAGCTGCCTCTCCTAGTAACTTCTCCTCTGCTGGGGCCCGAGACTCTAGGGCCTCCTGAGCCTCGCTGTCTAGTTCCACGCTCTTGGGATTCAGCTTACTTGGGGATATCTGGAGTGGGGCTCCTTTACAGGTGGGGCTGGAGGAGTCTGGTTGTCAGTGCCTGAGGCTCCCCTGAGGTGGTCTGGTCCAGACTGGTCCTGCGTGAGTGAGCTCCACCACAGCTGTCTCTGACTTGGTCTGGGCTGGAGTGAACTCTTGCTCAGATGATGCTAAGGTGGCCTTCCCCATGCCGGCACCCACAGTGTGCCCTTCTAGCGTGGTCAGCCCCTTGGTTGACCCAGAATTGGCCGGTTGGAGCACGTCCTCAGTAATTAACTGGTAACTGGAGGGTGCCTCTTTGTCTTCCACCTTTATGGCCCACAAGTGACACCAGTATCTGTGATGGACTTGGATGCTCTACGTGATCCAGGCCAGGGCCCTTGATGGTAGGGGCTGTGTGAGGCAGGGTCAGCAGGTGAGCGGGTTTCCAAAGAGGGTACAAGGGTAGGCAGTCATGTACTCCCGGATGGATGTCAGGTTATAACCACCCTCTCGGATTAGGATAACGCGGCCACTGGCAAGGTTCCATCAACATATGGGTGAGGTGATCAGAGCCCTCAGGTGACACCATGCAGTCCCCCAGCAGGTACCCCTGTGCCTCTTCAAGTGAGACCAGCACCGTTCTGGGTTAAACTGGTAGGCGATGGGAAGGACCAGACAATGCCGGGCAGCTGGGTATTACTCAGCATCGCCGAGGCAGGGCCCATTCTAGGCCATATAGACGGCAAATCACGAATTACACTTATCTGTGGAGAAACACCTTGTCCAATCATAGAATGCCTCGTCTCAAATATTCCACCAACTTTCAGCATGATCGGTGCTGAGGCTATAATGAAAAGGTCACAAAACTCCCATCTCACACATGTCCCATTATAGCCTGGTGTTTTGTTTTGTTTTATTTATTTTTGTCTTTAAAGATGTCCATGTGATCTTCAATCATTATCCCTTTTCATTAGAAAGATTTTTCTCATCACCACTATTAAGGTATGCATTGACTTATACCCGTGGTCGGCAAACTGTGGCTCGCGAGCCACATGCGGCTCTTTGGCCCCTTGAGTGTGGCTCTTCCACAAAAGACCACGGCCTGGGCGAGTCTATTTTGAAGAAGTGGCGTTAGAAGAAGTTTAAGTTTAAAAAATGTGGCTCTCAAAAGAAATTTCAATCATTGTACTGTTGATATTTGGCTCTGTTGACTAATGAGTTTGCCGACCACTGATATACAAACAATGGGTATGCAATCCAAGCATTTTTGTAATTCTAAAAGGCATTGTTCCCTGTACCTCCTCTTTAGGTTGCAGGTGTCTATGCAAGGAGTGCTTCCTTTTATGATGAGGAAACCACTCAAGATATTTAAGCACCTTTAATGAGTGCAAAGCATTTTTCTCTGGAGCGGTTGTTTTATTACCCTACCTCCAAAACCAGACTACAATAAGGAAAAGACAAAGCAGCTTAACTACTTCTCTAACTCTCTCCCCACCCCTGTATTCTTTCATTTTAAATGTATCCTTGCTGCTGTCCCTGGCCATCTGGAGAACATAAACAACCATTTGAGATCCCAGATGCCCAGCCACTGAGAAGTCCCTAATTGAGTTACACTGCAGTCAGCTGCGCAGAACCACACCCAGGGCCCTGGCGTGCTCGGCTACAGACACTCACAACGACGGGGAGGTGTGTTGCTTCAGGAAATAACTGTTCTGCCTTCCCTCCACTTCCCCATTTGCTGGCATTTTTCATTGATCTTGTCTTTCAAGACATGTGGCCAGCATCTGTCTGTGAATAACAACTATTTGTCCAAGTGTAAAACATGTATTCAGTGTTCTGCTTAGAGAGGTTTCTGCAAGACAAAATACAGGCTATGCCTTTTCGGCGAAATTGTTTTTCTGATCCAAGTTATGAGACAACTTCAACGATGTTAGGATGAAGGAGACAAGTATCTTGCTCTCCCCAAAAGTGGAAATCCCCCTTTAAACCTAACTACTGAAATAATTATTTTCATTTAATAGTGTTCTTCTGTTGTTCACAAAGAGAAATTTAAGCACGGAATCATTAATGTCTCACACTAACCCTCAGGTTTGGGCATTATTAGCCCATTTTAGTTTTGAAGAAACTGAGGTTCAGGGGGGTTAAGTGATTCCATGATTAAGGTATTGTAAATTCAAATTCACTATTCACTGTTCTTAAATTAAACATTAAAACCACAGCCCAGCTCATGTGGCTCAGTCGTTGAGCATCAACCCATGAACCAGGAGGTCATGGTTCTATTCCAGGTCAGGGCACATGCCTGGGTTTCGGGCTTGATTCACAGTAGGGGGTGTAGAGGAGGCAGCCAATCAATGTTTCATCATTGATGTTTCTATCTCTCTCTCCCTCTTCCTTCCTATCTGTGAAAATCAATAAAAACATGTTGTGTGTTTTTTAAATTAAAACCACATGACATTCTTTCAATCGTTTGTGTTACTAGAATCACATGGACCACCGAGATAAATATCAAACTGCTGATAGTTATCAATTATAAACAGTCATCCGTCACAAAACCACTAGGAGATATGGCCCCCGGCACACACTACATTCTTTGTGCCGTTGTCTTGTCAATCATTAGTACCTGTTACACTATAAAAAAGTAGTGTAACAGGAGTCTGTTAGCAGAAGTGATCTGTAGATTGCTGGTCGTCTGTCTGCTCTGACCCCACATCCATTTAATGAAATTACTCTGTAATAAATTCTGTGATAGTCTATGGAGTTGCCTGGATTGTTCTTCAGTCTTAAGCTACCATCTCATTATGGTGGCCATTATAACTTCGCATACCGTTTGAGAATAGTAAGAAGCTTAAGTGACAAATTGCAGCTTGTGTCTTAGGGGTCGGGGGTGTTAAAAGGTAAACTGGAGCATATCCATTTGTAAGAGTTTATTTGAGAAAAGCCGATTCCAACTGGGCAGTACCAAACTGGAAGTGGTCAAAAGTGCGCACCCATAAAAGCTATACAGAGAAGCATGCAAAGGAAATTATTTGATTGGTTGCAGCTTCAGGCCTAGTTGGCTGTTTGTGACTGGTTATCCTCAGGTGTCAATGTCATAGCCTTGAGGCATTTACAGGCTTAGATTTCAATTTGCTTACAGAGGCCACCACTTTAAAGCCACCTCGGTCTATGGCAGTCTATGGCAGAGGTTCTCAACCTGTGGGTCGCGACCCCTTTGGGGGTCGAACGACCCTTTCACAGGGGTCGCCTAAGACCATCGGAAAACACAGATATTTACATTATGATTCATTAACAGTAGCAAAATTACAGTTATGAAGTAGCAACGAAAATAATTTTATGGTTGGGGGTCACCACAACGTGAGGAACTGTATTGAAGGGTCGCGGCATTAGAAAGGTTGAGAACCACTGGTCTATGGCCTCCTTGTTTTAATTCACCAGGGAGGTCCTTACCCTGTGGGAGCTCACTCTTATCTGTAGATAGTGTCCGATTTCAGTCAAATGGTAGGACACCCAGAGGAGCTTTGGAATGTGGAGGAGTAGAGGGACAGATGAAGAGACCAGGGTCTTAGAGGCCAAGGGAAGGGAAGGGATTTGAGAAGGAGGGTGTGTTCAATAATTACAGGACTACAAACTGTACAATGAAGCCAGAAGATAGGCTTCGGATGTGTCTGTTCTACCGTGGTGACCTTAGTGGGGGTGATCTTAGTTGGGTGGACGGTGGCAGCGGAGGTAACTGGATTCCTATTCAGTTCTGGTTACTGAAAGACTGATAAGGCAGAATCTATGCTCTTAAGAGGTTTTCTGACCCTGGAGAAAGTAGGAGACCATAGTCATTCATTTATTCGACAGATTTTATCAAGGGCATTGCTATCCATGTGTGAGACATTACGCTCTGAAGCCGGAATAATGCACTTCGAAGGCAAACCAACCTTTGCCCGCATGGAACCCCACTGCAGTGCAGGAGAGGGGCACTAAATAAATAGATGACCATATCATGTCAAATGCAGAACTTGCTTTGGAGAAAAATGGAACTATGTAAGGGGAGAGATATTGATGGAAGTTACTATTTTAGCTCAGATGATAAGGAATCAAAGATGGGCAAAACCCCTAGCCAGTTTGGCTCAGTGGATAGAGCGTCAGCCTGTGGATAAAGGGTCCCGGGTTCGATTCCGGTCAAGGGCGTGTACCTTGGTTGCAGGTTAACCCCCCTGCCCCCGCCCCCCCCCGCCCCCCCCCCCCCCCCCCCCCAGCCAGGCCCTGGTCAGAGCTGGTGCAGGAGGCAAACAATTGATGTGTTTCTCTCACATGGATATTTCTCTGTCTTTTCCTATTTCTTCCACTCTCTCTAAAAATCAATGGGAAAATATCCTCAGGTGAAGATTTAAAAAAAAAAAAAGTTGGCCAAAAATCCAAAGGAAGTGTACAAGCAGATTATATGCATATCTTGAGGAGTCATGTCCCAGAGGCAATTTTAAGTACAAAAGCACTCCCTCCTGCAGGAACTTGATAAATGTGTTTCAGAAACCTCTGCGACACTGAAGTAGCTAGAAAAGTTGAACAAAGAGGAAGGTGGCAAGAGAGACAGTCAAACAACTATAGCATTTTAGTGAGCTTGGGCCGCTATAACAACATACCATCGACTGGGTGCTTAAACAACAGATGTTTATTTCTCACAATTCTGGTGGCCAAGGTCAATGTTCAGGTAGTTCCTGCCTGATGAGGGCCTACTTCCTGGCTTGCAGACAGCCAACATCTCTCTATGTCCTCCCATAGTCTTTCCTTCGTACAAGCTCATGAGGTTTGTTTCTTGCTTGCTTGCTTGCTTGCTTTCTCTCTCTCCCTCTTTCTTCTCTGTCTCTCTTTCACTCTTTATAAGGGCACTAACCCCATCCTGTGGGCTCTACCCTTATGACCTAATCTAAACCGAATTATCTTCCAAAGGCCCCATCTGCAAATACCATCACAGTGTGGTTAGGGCTTTCATGTGTGAATTCTGGGACACAAACATTTAGTCCATAACATGTAGCAATGCACTATTTATTCTTTAAAACTCTGTTCAAATGTTATCTTTTCCTGGGTCATCTCACAACCCCAACATTCTCTGCCCTGAGCCACCTCTTTTTTTTTTTTTTTTAATATATTTTTATTGATTTCAGAGAGGAAGGGAGAGACAGAAACATCAATGATGAGAGAGAATCACCGATTGGCTGCCTCCTGCACACCCCCCACCGGGAGTCGGGCCAGCAACCTGGGCATGTGTCCTTGACTGGAATAGAACCCGGGACCCTTTAGTCCGCAGGCTGACGCTCTAGCCACTGAGCCAAACCGGCTAGGGCCTGAGCCACCTCTTTACTGAGAGCAGTGCTTCTCAAATATTTTCATCTGAAGACTATTTTACATTCTCAAATTATCGAGGACCCCCCCCAAAAATTTTTGTTTTAGATAGGTTCTATCTGTTGACATTTACCAGATTAGAAATGAAAATGGTAAACGTTGAATTATTTTTTAATTCATTTAAAATAATAAGCCTGGAAAATAACTATGCTTTCCCAAACAATAAAATTTAATGAGGAAAAAAAACAAAAAACAGGTAGCAGTGCCAAGTAGGGCAGAGTGAGCGCTCTAGGAATGTAGGTAAGAGAGGAATCCCTGCTAACTGACACCGTGAAGAAGATTCCAGAAAATAAGTCAGACTTGACCCAAGCTGTATAAGACAGGACTAAGCTATATGCACGGGGCTGCCTGGTCAACCACTGGCGAGGATGGGTTATCATGAAGTAAAAGGCAAAAGTGAAAAGGGACAGGAAGCTCACCTGGCTGGCCGGGAGTATCGGAGCAAGGGTGCCTGGGAAGGAACTTCAGAAGTTAGAAAGGCTCAATGTGGAAGGTCTTGAAAGCCAACCTAGTGGGCGGCCACGGAGATTTTTGCATAGATAACAAGAAGCTTTGGAATGTGGAAGATAGCAGGGGCATGTGCCTAGGGTGCATGGGAAAGAAAACAGTCAGAGGCAGGGAGACAAATTAAATTATTATAGTAACCCAGATGAGCTGAGAAGGTTGACACCTAGCATCCTTGACACTGGAGTAGAAAGATGACAACAGACAGTATGAAAGGACAACGACCAGGTTGAGAGGCTTGCCATTGGAAAGGGATAACTAAAAAGATGATGACACTCTTTTTCTTTTTTTAACAAACTTATTTTTTTAATATATTGTTATTGATTTCAGAGAGGAAGGGAGAGGGAGAGAGAGATAGAAACATCAGTGAGGACAGAGAATCATTGATCAGCTGCCTCCTGCATGCCCCCGACTGGGGATCGAGCCCGCAACCCGGGCATGGGCCCTTGAGCAGAATCAAACCCAGGACCCTTCAGTCTGCAGGCCAACGCTCTATCCACTGAGCCAGACCAGCTAGGGCTTGTTGACACTCTTGACAGAAAACTGCAGAAGAAGAATCGGCATAGGGAGTGGGTGGGGAGAGGTGTTATTGTAACGTGAGGAAAAGTAGGACGTCGAGATGGAGAGGTCCTGCAGCAACTGAACATGCAGGGTAGACATTTGGGGGGTGGGGGGATCAGGGATCACAAGATAGGGTCAAAGTCTGGTCGGATTCACTTTGCGTAACGAACCCCCTCCCCAAACATGATAACTGAAATGCTCCAATAAATGACTGTCCTGTGAATGAAAGGTGATCATTCTACAAACTGGTCCTTGTTTTGATGGAGGAAAGCAGTAGGCAAAGTACCGAACTTTGTCATGGGATAGCATTCGCTAGAAGGAAAAGGGGGAAGAAAACAAAACTGTGCTAAGCTGGTTTCAGAAAAGGACCCAGTGGGTGGGAATTCCCAACGGGAATATGAGGCTTAGAAGGACCCAGGCTACAACTGGGCCGACAGGGAAAAACACGCCACTGATGACCTCACGCGGGTCCCACAAGCACAAGGTAAGCGGAAGTCACTTTGGGAACAGAGGAGGCCCCCCAGTTCTCTGGCCCGGGGGGAAGGGGTGAGCTTTTCTTAAGGAGAGAGTCTCTAACTATCAGAAGCACTGCCAGCCTTTGCCCTGCCTCCCCCAGGGGCGCAGGGAGAACCTTGCCTTGCTCCTCCGCAGCTTTATTTAGGGCTGGAGGGGAGCCAAGGGGCTATTGTTCAAGCTGCATCTCAGCTGATGACAGACATTCACACATTCTGTGCGAGGCCATCCTGAGGGGCAGCCCTCACTGAGCCACTTTGGCAGCCGTGCTCCCTTCCAGCACAAACATGCTTTCCAGAGAGGAGAAGGTTTCTTCAAACAAACAAACCAGCCAGACAGAAAACAGATCTTTGTTTTTAAGTGTTCACCACAGGAAAGATAACTGCTGAAAAGTTTGAGGATAGCGATAAGCGTCATTTCCTCCGTGGATTATTTTGTTAGATTAAAAGAGAAGAACCACCCTCGGTGGTTTGGCTCAGAGGATAGAGCATCGGCCTGTGGACTGAAGGGTTCTGGGTTCGATTCCGGTCAAGGGCACGTACCTTGGTTGCAGGCTCACTCCCTGCTTCTAGTCGAGGAGCGTGCAGGAGGCAACCCATGGATGTGTCTCTCTCACATCGATGTTTCTTTCTCTCTGTCTTCTCCCTCTCGCTTCGACTCTCTTTCTCTAAAAACAAACAAACAAACAAACAAAACCACCACACTCTGGCATTTCCCTGTAAGGGCAGGAAGAGGCCCACCTGCTCCCCATAAACTATGAGCTCTTTAAAAACTCAGAATGTTGGAACAAAAAATTATAAAAAATATAAAGAGAGACATCCCCAGTATCAAACTGTATAAAAAATCTTGAGAGTCCAACATGAATCTGGGAAGGGAAAAGTAATAGCTGTGTGATCTGTGTGACATGTACTTAAACTTACTTAGCTTTGTAAGATGAAGCTATCATTACCTCTGGGGGTATGGCAAAGATAAAATAAAATGTCATACATTGCCATATCCACAGGAACACCATCCTTGCCCGCCGCAGCTGAAGTAGACAGCGAGCCAGTCTGTATAAATCACTTGGGTTCAAATCTTTGCTGAGCATGTATCACTATCGGGCACATTTGCTGATTTACCTATTTCATATCGGCCTCACCTGAGCATGTCCAATCTCCTAGAGAATAATAACTTTGCGTGGTTTATATCTCTATTCCTAATACCTATTAACAATGTCTTAAAGATAGTAAATGCTCAATAAATATCTGTTGAATATATTAAAATGGGTTGCCCATTAAATACTAGTTTTCTTTCCCCTCTATCCCAAAGTCACATGGCAAATGTGCAGTTTATATGCATAGAAATACATCTAGCCTTTTAAATGAGATCCTTATAACATTGGGAGATACAGAATGAAGAATACGTGAATTATTGCTCTTGCAGCCAACGTGGAATTTATTCTGTTATGTTTACATTGTGTATGGCTTGAGTTGCTATAGTAACCCCTCCATTTATATTAACTGAGAAAATACACGTACCCAGAGTGATGATGGCCCATAAAATAATTGCATAATACATGTTCGTTTCCTTTCCTTTCCATCATATGTACTTCTGCTGCTCATCATATATTTTGGAATATAAATTAAAACACTCAAAGGAATCTCAGAAACTCTGTTTCCCACAAAAACTATGTAAGAAGAAGGAGCCAGAACATTCCGGTTGATTTTAGGGTTGCTGCCTGATTTCATTAAGCATGACCTAATTTCTTTTAGCTCCTAGAAAAGTGCTATTGTCATAGTACTTTTTTTTTCTAATGTGTTTTCATTTCTTCCTAAGAAAAGCTCTATAGAATTCTGCCATCAATTTATTTTTTAAGTAAATCTTTGAGATGACAGTTCAAAGTGTATTGAATTCAAAATACTCTAATCTTTTCCCAAACTCTGTTTTGTATGGAGCGGGGGGAAACATTAATAGACTCCCAATTCAATAAAATTTGCCAGCACTTTATTCTGTGAGGATATTTTTACTAAAACTCATTAGCTTTTTTTAAACATTATATTTGTTTTGCTTTTCATGTAACGCACTGAACTGTGAGTCAGTCCACATAAGATTTAATGTAGGACTCCATTTTCTTTGAACATAACCACACTTAATTGCACCTAACAAGTTTGTACTGCCTTTGTCCCGTTAAGACAACAAGTAGAAAAGATAATTTAAAGTAAATCAAGATAATCAAACGTTACCTTTGTAATTTCACTTTCCGTGGTGTTTGGGACTGGGTTTTGTTTTGTTTTGAAACCAGGCTTAGAGGAACAGTGATTTCAAAGGAATACGCTCAGTTTGAGAAACAGTACACAGATTCCTCCAGAGAAAAGAGAATGGACCTTGAGCAAGGAGATAAAAGGAAATCTCTTTCTCTTTTTGGCTCCTTTTAGAAGTAGCTGGAATTGTTTCCTCATCTGTAAAACCTGTTTAGACAACCACAAGATTCTCTATATTTTCTAAATGCTTAGTCTGTATAGAAAGTTTTATTAAGTTAGCCTCAGCTGGAATTATAATTTTGACCTGCAACAATTTGTCTAACAGAGTATTACTTTGTGTTATTTCGTTATTGAGAAATGTAGTTTGAAACATTTAGGTCAGTAAAAGACTGTGGAGCCCTCCCAAAGACTTAAGACTGTTTCCTTTAAACAAAGTTAACTCCGTTTTTCTCTGAAGAAACAATTAGAGACAGAGAGACCTGAGAATTTACTTGTTCATTAACCACCATTAGTAATTTTATATCCTGGTTTGGGGCTTTACATTTCTACTTATTAAAAATTAATTTTTCCACTTAAATAGTACTTTATATTTTTAATGGTAATTTAAAGTCTTCATGGACTCCACTCTTCCCAATTCTGAATATTTAGAAGAATTCTCCTTTTTAAATGTAATAATACTGCAAAGAACATCTTTCCCCCAAATTTTTATGTTGCATATGGAATGCCTCTATATGCATGTTTCTATGCGAAGACACGTTCAGGAGACAATTTTGAAGTCTTGTGTAAAATATTTTTTCACTGCTTCTCTGAGAAATGAAAACATTAAGAAAAGTATCACATGATCTCACTCATGTGTGGAATCTAATGAACAAAATAAACTGATGAACAAAATACATCCAGAGACATAGAAGCATGGAACAGACTGTCAAATCTCAGAGGGAAGGTGGGGGAGAGTGGGTGGATGGGAAGAGATCAACCAAAGACCTTGTATGCATATATATGTAACCTATGGACACAGACAATAAGGTGGGGAAGCAGGGGCAGGCTAGAAGAGGTCAATGGGAGAAAAAGGGGGACATATGTAATACTTTCAACAATAAAGATTTTAAAAAATAAATAAATAGCCTGGCTGGCATGGCTCAGTGATGGAATGTCGACCTATGAACCAGGAGGTCACGGTTCTGTTCCCAGTCAGGGCACATGCTCAGTTTGGAGCTCAATCCCCAGTGTGGGGTGTGCAGAGGCAGCCAGCCGATCAATGATTCTCTCTCATCATGGACGTTTCTATCCTTCTCTACCTCTCCCTTCCTCTCTGAAATCAAAAATATTTTAATACATACATACATACATACATACATACAGGAACATACTAGAAGTATAAAAGTGATAGCAGGAATTATAAATATATTTCTCTAGTGTAAAAATCACTCAGCGGTACACCCATCACATGTAAAACATGGTATCACTCAGTCTTACGCTTCACTCAGATGCCCAGAGAGTATAATCCTGCCCATCCCCTTGTCAGAAACTATTCTCCCTTGAACTTCTGGAGATGACAAATAAGTTGGTTCAAAAAATAGTATTTTTTGAATTAATAAATTGCCTGAGTAAATTTAGTTAAGCTACAAGTAAATAATACAGCCTCTAGGGTACTTTTTATAAGTAATTAAGTATGTATGCTCCTGCTTTGTAGAAATAATCTCATGATGTTTACTCACAAAACAATTGCACAAAGTAATAGCTATAGTTTGAGAAAGAATTTTTACATAATTCCTAATTGTTAATAAACGTATAACTGAAATCTGTTTGAATAATGGCATCATAAGCAAGACACACAAAAGATCCAGAGGCTACCTACAATATAGCTAATATTTTCCATTCAATAGATAAGCCTTTGTGGTTTTTGCTTGGTCATAGCTCTGAAGACCATTGTATGACATTAATAACTTCAATAATCATTTCAAAAAATGTGAGAACTCATATTTTGTCATCTTCTCATTCTGAACACTACCCATTTCTATTGTAGTTAACATTTTTAAGTCAAAGATATTCTTCTGATAATAAAAGTAGAAAAGCCACATTTAATTTTTTTTAAATTACCGGCATGCATAAAGAAGAAAATAATTGGTCACCCATAATAACACTGTGCAGTGATACCCATAGAAACACTTCCATAATTGCTTCTTGTCTTTTTTCTATAGGTTTCTTTTTCTATTTGTATGTAGCATATATTCTTCTTATTTTTTTAAATCTTTATTGTTGAGAGTATTACAGATGTCCCCCTTTTTCCCCTCATTACCCCCCTCCACCTGGTTCCCACCCCACCCTAGGCCTTCACCCTCCCCCTACTGTCTGTGTCCATAGGTAAGATCTTTGGTTAATCTCTTTCTGCCCACCCTCCCTCTGAGATTCATCGGTCTGTTCCATGCTTCCATGCCTCCAATTCTATTTTATTCACCATTTTACTTTGTTCATTAGATTTCTTGTTTATTTTGACTTTTAGATTCAATTGTTGATAGGTATGTATTTGTTGCAATTTTATTGCTCTTTTTTTTTTTTTTTCCTTCTTCTTCTTCCTCTTCTTAAAGAATACACTTCAACATTTCATGTAATACTTGGTTTGGTGGTGATGAACTCCTTTAGCTTTTTCTTCTCTGTAAAGCTCTTTATCTGACCTTCAATTCTAAATGAGAGCTTTGCTGGGTAGAGTAATCTTGGTTGTAGGTCCTTGCTATTCATCACTTTGAATATTTCTTGCCACTCCCTTCTGGCCTGCATAGTTTCTGTTGAGAAATCAGCTGACAGTCGTATGGTGCTCCCTTGTATGTAACTGTTTTTCTCTTGCTCCTTTTAAGATTCTCTCTTTGTCTTTAACCCTGGGCATTATAATTATGATGTGTCTTCATGTGGGCCTCTTTGGGTTCCTCTTAGTTGGAACTCTCTGTGCTTCCTGGACTTGTAAGTCTATTTCTTTCACCAGGTAGGCGAAGTTTCTGTCATTTCTTCAAATAGGTTTTCAATATCTTGCTCTCTCTCATCTCTTTCTGGCACCCCCTTAATGCGAATGTTGTTGCACTTGAAGGTGTCCCAGAGGCTCCTTACACTATCTTCATATTTTTGGATTCTTTTTGCTTTTCTGATTGGGTGTTTTTTGCTTTCTCATATTCCATATCGTTGATTTCATTCTTGGGATCCTCTACTCTACTGTTGAATCCTTGTAAATTATTCTTTATTTCAGTTAGTGTATGCTTAATTTCTGACTGGTTCTTTTTCATATCTTTGACTCCCTCACTAAGATCCTTGAAGTCTCATGAAGATCCTTGAGTAACCTTATAACCATGGCTTTGAACTCTGTATCCTGAAGTTTGCTTGCTTCCATTTCTTTCATTTGTGACATGTCTCCCTATTTTGGCTGCTTCCTTGTGTTTGTTTCTATGTATTAGGTAGAGCTACCATGTCTCCTGGAATTGGTAGAGTGACCCTGTATAGTAGGTGTCCTGTAGGGCCCAGTGGCTCAGCATCCTCAGTCACCTGAGCTGGGCACTCTAGATGCACCCCTGTGTGGGTTGTGTGCACAGTCTTGTAGTTGAGCCTTGATTGCTATTGGTGTCACTGGGAGGAGTTGACCTCCAGGCCAATTGGCTGTGAGGACCAGCTGTGGCTACAGTGGGAGAGCTGCTGTGCAGGAGATACCCCGATGGAGCAGGACTTGCTTCAGTGGGGCTTTGGCGTTCACTGAATCTGCCTCTTGAGTCTGTAGCTTGAGGATGTGTAAAGTTGTAATCTGCTCTGGTCTGAAGCTGTCCACTGGGTACACTGGCTCTAGAGCCTCCAGGGAGGTACAGAGTCAGCCACTGCCTGGGACACCCAGCAGGAGCTATTTGTATTGGGCTTGGAGGTGCCCAAACCAGGCCCAGCTGTGAAGCACGGCCGGCTCAGGCTAGTGCTGGGTCTTGGGCCTTTAATTGATAGCTTTGGGGCACGCTGACCCAGCTGCAGTTTGTTTGAGAGATTTTAGCAAAGTCTGAAGCCTGAGCCAGGGCAGGCCCTTCATAGGAAAAAGCTGTTACAAACAGGTTGCCTGGGGCTGCAAATTGGAGGGGGCGGAGCAAACAGTGTGGGCCACGCTGATATGGCTGCCAGTCAGCCCTGAGACCTGGGAGATCCCAGCACAGGAGCAATGACCCCTGCAAGCACCTCCATTTGGGAGAAAGCTGCCCCTGAGTTCCTGCCCCGATGCCAGACCATCTAGTTCCTCTTCATATATGACTGGGTCCACCAACACCTCCTGGCACTGGAGCTCAGAGGAAGCAAGTCTGAGTAAGTTCATGCACGGCCCTTTAAGAGGGACACATGGGTCTCCATCAGCCTCTGTGTCTCTCAACCACAATCCACACTGGTTTTTACAGCCCATAGTTCTTACTGCCTGTAGGGACTTCTTTTCCCAGCTCTGGGACCCTGGGCTGGGGGCCTGTGTGGGGCTGGGACCCCTTGCTCCTCCTGGCGGCCTTCGCAGAGGCCATCTCCCTCCCAGTTAGAAAAGCGGCCCACATGGGTGCCGGACCAGCCGCTCTGCGCCTCCTACCAGTCTCTGTGTACTTTCTGCTTTACTTCTCTAGTTGTAGGACTTCCATTCAGCCAGCTTCCAGGCAGGTCTGAGGATGGTTGTTCTGTATTTTAGTTGTAATTTTGATGTGGTTGTAGGAGGCAGCAAGTACTAGTACAGGCGTTTACCTGTGCCATCATCTTCATTCTTCTCTTATTCTTATTTTTTAAATCCATGTTTCTCTTAGTACTTGTAATCACACTACATATAATTTTGTGTGCTGTATTTTACTTAACATTGCTGATTATTGAAATCATTTTCATGTCATTAAAGCACTCTTTATTTTTAATTGCTACATAAATATTCTATTGTACAACTGTACCATAATTTTTTCCTTCTAATTTGGGATATTTACAGAGATTTTATTTTTCATTTTATAAGTAATGCTGCAATAAACATTGTGGCTTCCAATTTTTTCTTTGGCATTTCTCATTATTTCCTAATGATAGATTCCTATAAGTAAAATTAATGGTCACAAAGTTTTAAGCCTTCTCAAACTGTTGTATCTACTAATTTACATGATTTAATTTTAATGAAAATAGTGATTATAAAATATATAGTAAAAATAAAAATTATTAAACATTAAGAGTTGCCATTTATTAGTTTACACATTAAGGTATCTCTAGATATCCAATTTATAGGAAATTTAAAATATTTATTGAGTTCTCACCCTAATAAAATGCCTCATGAATGACAGGTCTCATTTTATTAAGACCATTCCATAGCCATGTCCAGCCCAGGTTGACATAATATGTCCAATATGCAAGGCAGTTGCTTAGAGTCCCTTGAAAAACTACCCAAAAAAATGATGAAGTTTTGACATCTGTCATCATTAAACTATTGTATTTTTATGAAGGCAGTCTTGCTTATCATTTTATAAAAAGATATATCGGATATATTCAGTGTTAAGGCAATCATTTCAATGTTTTGTTTGTGAGGGTTTTTTGTCTTGTGATTTTTAATATATTTTTATTGATTTCAGAGAGATAGAAATATCAATGATGAGAATAATTGATCGGCTGCCTCCTGCATGCCCCCTCCTGGGGATCGAGCCCGCAACCCGGGCATGTGCCCTTGACTGGAATCGAACCTGGGACTGATAACTTGGGACCCTTCAGTCCGGAGGCCAACACTCCATCCACTGAGCCAAACCAGCTCGGGCAGTTTGTTTTTTAAAACGTCCCGTTTCCCTGTGTTTCTCTCAAGCAGCAGTAAACTGAGCAGTGAAGGACAGAACACGAGTGCACAGCTATGGAGAAGTGGGCAGCTAAGTCCAGAAGTGGTGCTTGGGAACCTGAGTCATCTGACTATTGATTCACGTCCCAATGCAATTTGGCACAAATAGATACATTTTTATTCATTTAAGAAAATGAAATGATGCTCATCCCTAAAATGTGATTCTCCAAAGCTATATCCTTTTTTGACTCTCATATGGCATGTTTTAGATTTGTTCTTCTCATGCTACAAAAAAATTTTAGCTTATAATTTTAAATTTTCACATTTTTTTCCATCAATAATCTCCAGGATTACACTTTAAGTGACTGGGAATCAAGTGGGACCATCTGGGTTCAAAATCTCACGCACACCATTTCTAGCTGCTTGGCCTGGGACAAGGCACTTACTTGCTCTGTACTTCAGTTTTGTCATCTGTAGAACAGAGATGATCATGGTGGCTGCCTCTTAGGGTTAGGTGAGGATTGAATGAGTCCATATCTGTAAGGTGCTTGGTCCACTTCGTTTATCTCACACACAGTATTCAGTGTCAGCCATCACCGATGCCACCAGGCAGTGTCAAGTGTAGTAGAATCCCAGCAACACAACGCGTGACTTACACGGAACCTAACCGGTCAAAGATTAAGATACGTAACAATAGGGGTGGCATGTATTAGATAGGACATGAAGAATGTTACAATAAAAGAAATTGTAAGGCTGCTAAGGGAGAGAGCCGTTATTAAAGGGTAGTGTTCTCCTAGTCGTCTCACAGAAAATGTGGGCCCGACGCCGGACTCTGAAGAAGAGCGAAGGTTTGGCAGAAAAGTGGAAGAACATTTTAGACAGAAGATATTTTGAAAAGCTGTTGATATATTCTGGGAACAATGAATAGGCCAGCTGAGCTATCACAAAAAAATTGTTTATCTAGAAAGAAACTGGCCTTAGATAGTAAACCACTTGAGAATTGTATTGCCTCCAGCACCTGGGAACCAGTGAGGATTCTAAGCAGAAGGACAGCCGAGAATAAAATGTGAAGGATAGTAATCTATAACTAATTTTTAAGATGACTTATATTGCGAAATATTAGAGGCAAAAAGTTGAATAAACCTAATCATGAGACTATTGAAATCTTTAAAAAAAACAACACCACACAATTCTAGGATATTTCACACATTCTTTCTCTTTGTAATTCTTATTTTTTCATGAACTGCAACTCAGAAATAATCTTACCCTGCTTAGTCAATGAAGTTTTTTAAATTTTATTTTCTCTGTTGAGACTATAGCTCTAAACTTCTCTTTTATTATAGCCCTTATTCAACCAAGAGAGAATAACAACTTAAGGGACTGAATTTGGTAATTCAGGTATTTAGTACTATCTTATTTGTAGTTCAAATTTAATAGCACCGATTTAGTAAGTCTAGAGTGGTAGTGGGTACTTCCTAGGCTTGTAAAAATTAAGGGTTTGGGGAGTGAAGATACAGTGGAGTAATTGGTTAGCAGATGGCCCACCGTGCTAAGATCTTGGAGGTTGATTATGAGTTTTCAGATGCCCTTAGAAATTTTGAAAAATTGCTCGATATTAAAACATAACCAATTGAGAGTGCTTCTTGAAGACACTATGGAGCATTCACCTTTGCAAATCTTCGAGACAATTAGCAATTAACGGTCTTTTCCTGATGCAGTGAATTTGGTAGTTGGCTATAACCTTCACAACAACTCTAAAAGTAAACACTGGCCAATGTACCTGAGTAAAAGGTAAACAAACCAGAATAATTATAAATATAAGAACATTAATTATAATATATACAATATGCTCTGCTTCTTTCTATGGGTTATTCTAATGGACTTTTATTTTCATGAGTAATGGGGATTTTTTTTCCCCTGAAAATCTATTATCTTAAAAAATGAGATCAATCTTAGCCAGTTGGGCTCAGTGGATAGAGTGTTGGCCTGAGGAACAAAGGGCCTCGGGTTCGATTCCAGTCAAGGGCACGTACCTTGGTTGCAGGCTCCTCTTCGGCCCGGGCCCTGGTCGGGGCTGGTGCTGGAGGCAACTAATCAGTGTGTTTCTCTCACATCAGTGTTTCTCTCTGTCTTTCCCTCCCTCTTCCACTTTCCCTAAAAATCAATGGAAAAATATCCTTGGGTGAGGATTAACAATAATAATTAATAATAATAATTAATAATAATAATAAAATGAGATCAGCATATAGGAGGTAGAGAGACGTGTCATTTTTCAAGTGCGGGGGAAAAAAGGCTTGTGGGTATAATTCATTCCGTAAATGAATCAAATGGCAATTTTTTCATTCCTATGTTATTGTGAGAGTGTGATATTATGAAATAGTGCTGCTGAATTACTGGAAAGTCTCTATAAGCCACTGAAGCTCAGTTTCCTAATCTAGAAATGATGGTGAAAACAGCAGGAGTGATGAGGGTACATTGCACTAAATGCTTACAAGGCCTTTTGCAGAATATAAAATGTTGGCAATTACTTGCCTAGCAAGAACTCACTTGCTGTAAAAGTATGTGGCCAGCTTGCTTAGTTCTTTATAAACTGCTCAGGCCACGTGGCACCCTCTTCTCTGAACGCTTTGGTGAGGGGAACAGCATCCTCCCTTCAACCGGCAGACGCTGCAGTCAAACCAATGCTCACCTGGGGTGACACTTCTCTTCTAGGGAGAGCCCATATTGGCCCCAATAATAGGAGTCTCAATTAAACTGCCATTCTCTGAGGGTACATTTATGCTTTACTAATATAGAAGGTTCTGTGATGGGCTAGGGGATGCTACTATTGATTAAGTCTGGGAGACTCAGTCTCTTCATTTTTCAATTCCCCTTTCCCCATCACCCAATTTTAGTCATTCTCTGATGCCCCCCAGACAATGTAAACCAACATCAAGCCCCAGAGTTCCCTCTCAGTGAAAGCCCCGATAGTCCAACCTTGCTTTACATGTTCCGTCTGCCATTTGCTAACATGTTACATGGCCAGCTGAGCCACTGAGCTATAATAAACAGAATGCACTTTAGCATCCAGGGATATTTTGCAAGAGATATATTATCAAGTCTTGGAAACTTAACTGTGTGTTACCATATTGTCTTCCTTATGCTCCTTCTGTTTCTCCCCTTCACACATCACTCCATTCTTTGAAGAAATGTTTCCCAATGTGTTAAGAAACTGAGTCATGTCCTACATTCTGTGGGGGGGAAAAAAATGGGGAGGGTGAGAGGAGGTTTATATCTGCAAAGAGCAACCTTGTTTTCTCTCCATAAGTTAATGGACCTGGTCTTTTCACACGAGTTAATGGAGAGAAGAGCACTTTGAAAATTCGAAAGCCATATGTGCTATTTCAGGATTCCTTCTCCGTTCTGGGCTACAAACGGGTCACGTGCCAGTCCCTTTGTACGCACTGGGCTCATTTTTAGGTGAAGTGGTTTCTCTGAAGATCTCCAGCGGAAGGCATTTCAGCTTTAATAGATCACTTGATGCTTTGAGGAGTCCAGAGGTCTTCGTTTGACCCTTGCAAGCCTTGTTCAAACTGCAACAGCTGGGGATGGTCCACTAATCGGTTGATCAGAAAATCAAAGGCTATCTCGATAACGTATTAAATCCATTTGTTCATTTAAATCAGCGCCTTTGCTGGTCATGCAGCAGGCTGGCCTTTCGGGCTGATATTCTCTCTCACTGAGACAGGTTTTTTTTTAATGGAGTCGCTCTGATCTTAGCAATAGAGAACTGAGCTATAGCTGAAAACTGTTATTGAAGCCGTTTTTGGTGTGTTTTTTTCCACCTTCATAATTCTATGTTTCTCAGCTACATTCTGTGCTGTTTTAACATATGTTAATCAATGTATTTGTTACCACCCGGCTTGACTTTTTATTGCATTTCTCTGGTGGCTGGCTTATCACCATATATAGTTACTACAACTTCAATTAATTCTGAACTTCTTTGCAAGGTTATTTACTTGCTTTCAGCAATAAGACAACATGGCATCGCTTTTATTTCTAAGCATGTGGTCAACTACAAATTGGATTCAATAACCTCTCCTTTGCCTTCGCAGTCTATTTCAGTGACCCTTCTCCGTAGGTCACTGGTATCAGCAGTGGTCCCTGACCTACCTATTTGTAAATTTTTTAAAAAATGCTAATGAGAGAAATACTCTCCTTAAGACAGTCTCAAAGGCTATAGAAGCAACATTAGAAGTAACGCGATAACTGATGAGGGGAATGGATAAAAAAACAGTTTGGACTTGTGTTCATCCATGAGTACAAAAAGAGAATCAAACAATCTTGGTTTGGGACCGAGTTTAGGGAAAGAAGAGAAACCCGTTACGTCTCAGGTATGACTTTAGGTCCTTTCATGGTCACCACAATTTTTTTTTAAATATACTTTTATTGATTTCAGAGAGGAAGGGAGCGGGGAGGAGAGAGAGAGAGAGAGAGAGAGAGAGAGAGAGAGAGAGAGAGAGAGAAACATCAATGATGAGAGAGAATCATTGATCGGCTGCCTCCTGCACACCCTACACTGGGAATCGAGCCCACAACCAAGGGCATATGCCCTTGACCAGAATTGAACCTGGGACTCTTCAGTCCCCAGGCCAATACTCTATCCACTAAGCCAAACCGGGTAGGGCTAGTCAGCACAATTTTTGAGAGGTAAGAACGATTAGCCCTCTATAACAGGCAAAGGTGGCCTCAGAGAGAGTAAGGACAGATTTCTCAAGGACGTGCAACTAGTAAGTGGCAGTGCCCAGAAAGGAATCCGGGCTTTCTGACCACAACATCACTATAGAAAGAGCTACAAGCAGCAAACAAAATGTTAGACGTTAATGTGTGTGGAGAAATGGGAATAGCGCACCCAAGAGGTATAAAATTTGAAAAGAAAGAAGGCCCAAAACGCAAGTCCTAAGGAAAAGGTGTTAATTAACAGGCAGAATGATTTGTGAAGATGAATCTAGATGGGCCTAGTCTTTTCCTGTAAGGGGCAAGACAGGAATATGCTTAGCTTTGCATCCCCTACAATCTCTGTCTTAACTCCTCAACTCTGGCTTCCTGGTCAAAAGCAGCCCCAAACATCTATATATATATATAAAAGGCTAAGTGACCCTCTGACCGTCTGGTAGGTATGATGCCCACTGACCACCAGGGGGCAGACGCTCAATGCAGGAGCTGCCGAACTGCCGTGACTTGGCAGCGATGGTTCTGGGGTGATGCACCCCGGAACCAGAGAGGAGGGAGCCTGATTCCTTGCTGGGCCACACGATTCCACCTTTGGCCATGGGTTACGTTGTTGCTGGAGCACTGTCGGCCCCGAATCTGGCTAACTGCCAAGCTGCGGTGACTGCAGATGCCCTTCGAGCCATGGCGCTGCCCCAGGAGCGCTGGCCAGGGAGGGTCAGCGGGAGGTTGGCTCCAGGATGTGTCCAGCCCTTCTCGCCCAGTCCCACCCCGCCAGCCACCTTCTAATTAATTTCCTTTCAATGTGCATGAACCCATTATGTTCTAAGAAACTCTCTCTCTCTCTCTCTCTCTCTCTCTCTCTCTCTCTCTTTCTCTCTCTCTCTCTCACACACACACACAAACACACACACACACACCACATCACATCACATCACAAACACCCAAACAACTATTGGTTAGGAAATATAAGAGACAAACACTGTTCTAAACAGGAAATATTGATCTGGTAACAGGCAGAAGAGACGACTGGATTTGAATCCATATGGTCTGCTAGTGAGGGTCTTACAAAGACTGCAACACCCATTGATTAACGGGTTTAATATCTTTTTCTTTGCGATTTTTTATTGATATTTCTTTTTCAGAGAGAGAGAGGAAAACAGAGGGAGAGAGAGAGAGAAATATCGATGTGAGACCAATACACTGATCAGCTGCCTCCTGCACGCCCCGTGACAGGGATCGAGCCTGCAAACCCGGGCATGTGCCCTGACCAGGAATTGAACTGGCAACCTTTCAGTGTAAGGGATGAAGCCCAACCACTGAGCCACACCCGCCGTTTCATATCGTAAAGCCAGTGTCTCAACATGGATAATGCCCACCGTGCTGCCCACCCAGAAGAATCGTGTCATTGTTTGGCACATGCCACAAGGAAGTCGCTGCTGATTCCCTAGGTGACAAATGTGCAACACGGGCTCGCGCTCTTCCTCTTTGGCAACAAGAAAGCTGCTCCTCCAGATGACAGGGTCCTTCCTCCTTCCTGCAGGTACCTGTCAGTCAGGCAGGGTGTGAGGTATGATCACTCCATCTGCGCCATTTGGATTGTCAGCGGCATTGTTCTGCTCAGTGTGCTGTGGGTTGTGAAAAACAACCAGGATGGATGAATTTAAGTAATTGCTCTGACACAGACTGATTATTACAGTAACAACAGTCAGTTATAGTTAAGGAGTAGCCTTAGCATATGGTCTACACTTGACGTGGGAAGGAGAGAGGGGCAGAGGAAGGAAAAAGCTGTATAATTTTACAAATTGCTTTATGCTTTGCAATGATTAAGTTTTCTTTTCCTTTGCTTGATTTGGGAAATGTCACCAACAGAAGCATGAAAAAAAAAATCTAAATATTGTTACAGATAAAGGAGTTCAAAGAACATATTTAACTGCTGTTCAGATAAACCATAAAATGATTAGGATTTGTAAGACCAAAAATTATTTATTGCCACAGCATATATTGTTCTGTTTTTAACTTTGTGCATTCAGCAAACACCCTTTGTGGAATCTTAGCCACTCACTGATTGGATAAAACTATTACATTTGTTTTGAAAGATGAATCATTGATATTGGTAGCTTACCTCTAAGCTAGTCTGAAATTTCTCTTATAAAAAGAACTATAAAAAACAAATGTACATATTATATAAAATACTATATGTCTAATCTTTAATGTAATAAGATGGAGACATCTGTTTTTGTTTAATGAGAGAAGAACAAAAGTAATCACACATTTTACACACACACAAATACATACTTTTTAAAACAAATTTAAAAAGAAAGACCCATTTGCCATTATGGCTACAAATAGAGAAACAAAGCAACTAACTTGGATTATTAATTTTTAGACCATTCTTATTTTTAAATTTTTGTAATACTCAAGAAGTGGCACATGAGATTATATGCAGAGCAATGAACTAGAAAGCTCCTTCAAAAAATAATTAAAATGATAGTAATTTTTAAAATTAAATGGTAATATACTCAATAAAATAATTGAATACCAGATAAATAGGAAAGTCTTTGGAATAAAAATTAGGGTAATAATTTAACACTGTGAAAAGTAAGTATGATGAAGTACATTCCAAGGACATTAATTACTTATATGTGTGTGAGCTATTGTTGGGCACATAATGGCTGATTCATTTGCTAGCACAGTCACGCTGTTCCCAGTATTTTAACTTATTACTTTGTAAATATCTCCTGTGATACTCTGAGAACAAAGGTGCTATTTTAAACCTATTCCTATTTAATATTAATTAGTGTCAATCAAAATAATTTTCACTAATTGTTATTTGAAATTGCTGGACTAACTAATATTTTCTAATATCTTTGGTACTACCTAGTGTTTTAGAATTTCCAGTAAGGTTATGAATATCACCTTCACTTACAAAAAAGCAAAAGAGAAGGTCCATGAATTGGCCACTTTTACAGAAAGGCTTTAGAAGCTATATTCATGCACTAAGAAATCTGTGAGTCTAGGGACGCTTAGAAAAATAGAGGGGCTTTTCTTTTTTAATGATGATTTGAGTTATGAAATGCAACTCACATTGCAAGTTGACTATCCAGTTATTGCAAATCAACCTTACTAAATAAAACTTTCTGCTGGGAAAACTGGCAATTATTCAGTTTTTAACCAACAGTTAATAGCTGTTGGTTCTAAATAGCATGGCTACTTAGGATTTGGGATCCTGAAAATCACTTTTCTGCAAGGCAGGCGTGGATCAGTGGTTGACTGTCGACCTTTGAACCAGGAGGTCAGGGTTCAATTTGCGGTCAGGGCACAAGTCCGGGTTGCGGGCTCCATCCATGCATAGGGCAGCCAATCAATGATTGTTGCTCATCCCTGATGTTTCTAGCTCTCTCTCCCTCTCCCTTCCTCTCTGAAATCAATAAAAATATTTTAAAAATAAAAATCACTTCTCAAATATGCTTGTCATCCTCCAAACATTAGTAAAATTTAAATGCACAATAATCAAACCAAAACATGAGATTGAAAATAAGCAGCCTACTATATACTCTGTGCACTTTGAGGCCTATTTTGTTGTTGTTGCTCATCTCCCCCGCCCCCCAACATTTCAATTTGGGAGCACCCAATAAAATTAATTTTAAGGGGTTCATGACAATTCAGGTCCTTATTAAGAATATCAGTTTTTGTTTTCTCCTAGTGGACATTAATAATATATAATATTATGGTCAGCTCAGCCTTCTTTGTATGTCTGCTTTATGGTCTTCTTCCTCAACTGCTTACTGGTATTATTACATTTTAAGGAAAGATTTTCAGGAGAATCAAATGATCAATCTTAGAAATGTTCACTTGAAGCCAATATGATCTTATTAACCAAGTTACCCCAATAAATTTAATAAAAACAAATAAATAGAAGTGATCAATCTTGTTAAGTCAATAACTTCAATTTTATATTCAAAATGAGTTCTGTAAACTCTACCTAACTCACAAAATAAAGTGCTAAGGTTTTATGACAATCCATCTTCTTTTATCCTTACTTTATGTCCTCTTTCCCATCACTTTTTCATTCGGTTCTAATTTCAAAGGCACAAATGCTTTATATTCTGACATATACATACTATCTGCTACATAGTACTTGCTCTATAGAGTTGAATGGATAGATTAGTAGAATGGAGAGTAGATAAATGCAAAGGAGGAAGGAAGGGAGGAATACAGGGAAGGAAGGAAGGAAGGAAGGAAGGAAGGAAGGAAGGAAGGAAGGAAGGAAGGAAGGAAGGAAGGGAGAAAGGAAAGAAAGAAGGAAACATTTACAGGCTCCTAACTGTTCTTAAGGAATCATTAGAAGTCTACACAAAATTAACCAAATATCCTTTTTAAATTAAGCACCAAATAACAAATCCAGTGATGCAAACTGATACGAATAAAGACAATGTCAATGGAATAAATAAATTCATTAATTATTTGTTTGTTTACTTCTCTCATTAAAAATAAACTCTTTGCTCAGTGACTTAACATAGCTCCTGGCACAGAGGTAGTTACTCCTTATAGGCTGGTTAAATGAATAACTTCATAAATTATAAAATATGTGGTTTCATCTGAAAAAGGTTTGTCTAGCAATCAGATAAGAGGTAAATCCTTTGCATGAACAATCTTTCCATATTTCCTATGTTTAGCCAGCTCATAAAGCTCTGCTATCTTGACTTTCCCGTCCATGCTTTTATGGATGGAGCAGTGCCATACGGAGAGAGTCCTTTCAGAGTGAGTCTCAAACATTGCGACATTTTGCTCCCTAGAGCAAACAGACTTCTCTTTCAGTCTGACAGGAGACATCCGTTTTAAGAAAATATTTGGGTGAAACATTTCATCTAAGCAATCAATTTAGCTGGGTAGAAATAGCTACCCGCAAATGCATGCATCAATTTATTCTTTTTGGAGACATTTGTCTAACCCAGGTTAGCCGGAATAAGGCAATTAGGTAGCATGCACATTTGAATGACAAAGAAAATAGACATCTCATTTTGTTGAGATTTTTCCATAAGAATAACATTAAAGGAAAAAACTGTGCTCTCTACTTTTACAGAATGACAATAGTATCTCACAAACTTAAGCATTAATCGTATAATATTATGTGTAAGATCAAATAGGATCAAAATTAAAATATTGAGTTCAAGGGATAAAAGGGAAAATAATGGGAGGACCTGGTTTTCCCCCTCCCCCACCCTTGGATTTTCTTTTTAAAAAAATTAATTTTTCAGAAATGGAAGCATTGTCTTCCTAAGAGAACAGGATGCTTAATAGCACATGAAAATACCCTAATTTAGCTAAAATAGAGATGCAAAAGGAAAATGATTAAAAGCTTCTTCCTGGTACAAAAGTGGGGGTGGCGGACAGAAAAATCACACATAGTGTACTAGTTACAAGTTAAGTGCTCTTAACAGATTTATTGTACCATTTTTTTTTGTTCAAGTAACCCATTTAAAAATGCGCCCAGGCATAGACTGCCCCTGTTATTAATAGTAAATGCAGATTCCAACCTGTCAAGTTTTTCTAGCCTCACTTTTGCATTTTTTTTTTTTTTTTAGGGAAAAAAAAAATTAAAAAGCAAAGGCATTTCCTAGGGCACATGCTGCCAGACACCCAGCATTTATCTTATCTCAGTTGATGACTTTCCTTTTATCCTGAAATGATTTGACAATGACTCTATGATTTCCTGTACAAATTACCCTTTGAAAGTGGCAGTGGAGCTTGGCAGAGATCTTCACTTAATTACTGAGTGGATTATTAGCATACTGCTGCCCCCCCTTCCTTTTTTTTTATATCTTCTAGATTGCGTTGACAGTTCCCTTTCATTGCCTGCTTTAACTCACTGAATACTAAACACTATGCAGATTGCAGCTGAGAAGTACCCAAGCTACTCCAAACCCCTCATCTGCTCCAAAACCTTTGCGTGGGGAGTAATAGAGTCATGTATAGGTCAGAAACCAATATTGTATCTGGGGGGTGCATTTGTGGGTTTGCGTTTTTTTAATCCTCACCCGAAGATATTTTTCCATTGTTTTTAGAGAGTGGAAGAGAGAGGGAAAGACAGAGAGAAACACTGATGTGAGAGAAACATCCATTGGTTTGCCTCCTGTACGTACCCTGACCAGGGCCTGAGGCCAGGGAGGAGCCTGCAACTGAGGTATGGAGCCCGGGACCCTTAGGTCCACAGGCCGAAGCTCTATCCACTGAGCCAAACCGGCTAGGGCCATTTGTGAGTTTTCTTCATCTAGATTGGGGTTCTATAGAGCAGCGCACTAATGTTCAAATGCAAAAATTCCTCTGTGATGATTCCGAAAATCAATTCGCTTTGTTCCTTTCTTTAATATTGTCTGTCTTTAAA
Organism: Cnephaeus nilssonii; assembly: GCF_951640355.1. Classification (NCBI taxonomy): domain Eukaryota; kingdom Metazoa; phylum Chordata; class Mammalia; order Chiroptera; family Vespertilionidae; genus Cnephaeus; species Cnephaeus nilssonii. The sequence continues at coordinate 7,975,362 of NC_137089.1, read as the reverse complement.
TAGACGAAGATCTTGAGATTTTATTTCTCTTCTACTCATTCCCCTACTTAACTTGGAGGCGGGGAGAGTCCCTGTTTGGAGAAATGATAAGTTTCACTCCTTATCTCTCTCTGAAGCCAGGGCTCCGATAAGCTGACCTCCGAGGCATGTGTAAAGTGTTATTTACTATTAGCCAGAGCAAGACAAATGCGAGTGATGAATTGCAAAAGATCTCTTTGGCATTCTCAGAAGGAACCTTCTCTTCGGTCTTGGCTCCCGTCCTTTGGCACAAATTTGCACATATGTCAGGCATTCTTCATCCAGATCTTTATCTTTTTTTTTTTTTCTCCTCACTGAACTGCATTCTAAAGCATCTTCCACGTTTCCCAGGGTGTCATGGGGCACACACCCCTTCCCATGGCAGCCTTATGGTGTAGAGCTTTGTTTCTCTCTCCTGGGGAGGAGAACGCAATACGTGAGTGATTTCAGGGACCCGTGGAAGTGACACCAGAACAATAGGAGTCAGCAAAGGTGGCGGGAACAGCTGGATGCTGACTCTGCCATCTCCATTCTAGAACTATCAACCACCAGCTTCATTCAACTACTGTTGCATCTGCTCTGAAATTTAGGTCTTCCAGGTGGCAGCCCAACATGCTGTCCTGGGCTATCAGGCCATTTAAGTGCTTTGAGCTAATGCTGCAGATCCATTTTCTAAACAAGTTAGCAGATAACATATGCATCAATTAAAGTTTTATTGAGTGGTGCCTGCTTACCATACTGAATTTGGATTGGCTGCCATCTGTCTCAAATCCTGTGGTACCATCTCTGTTGCTTGAGAGAGCAATTGTGAGGCTAGACGGTTTTTCCCAACTTCTGAAGAATCTGCTCTCGTTATTTTTACACGCGGGCCCACCAAAGTAGAATTGGTACGAATTAAAAATACAAGACAATTAGAAGTTAGGACTGAATGCATGTTTTCTGAGTGGTATAGGCCCCTACGCTAAGAACAGGGAACCCTGTAGCTTCCACCCTGGCAATTTTTAACATATAGTTATAGCTGAATATGCTATTTTTCAGATACTTTCTGTTACCATCATGGCTAGCTAGCTAATATTAATAATAGGAAGGGAGCACAGGAGAGGCCAGACATATAAGCACGGTCATCTGGGCAGCTTCACCAGGAAGCTGCAACTTTACACTCCCCAGGGAACCACGGGTCCATTCCCTGCAGATCACTGGGGGAAGGTTCTAAAAAAGGGAAGATGCCCAACTGGCATGGCTCAGTGGTTGAGCATCAACCTATGAACCAGGAGGTCGTGGTTCGATTCCTGGTCAGGGCACATGCCCGAGTTGTGGGCTTGATCCCCAGTGTTAGGTGTACAGGAGGCAGCCGATCAATGATTCTCTCTCATCATTGATGTTTCTATCTCTCTCTCCCACTTCCTTCCTCTCTGAAATCAATAAAAAAATATTTTTAAAAATTAATTAATTTTAAAAAAGGAAAGGTGGGCTTGTTACAGGATAGAAGAAGGCCTCATCTCCCCCAGTGGCTTGTGGAAGTAAAGTTCTTGGGGTACGGCTGGAGTAAGAATCCCAGGGTGGGACTGAATAGTGTAGAAAGCTTTATTTGGGGGAAATTACACCCCTGAGTTTCCGAAGTCCCGTTTCCCTTAGTCCAGTCATAAAAGAAGTGTAGCTGGGGCTTCAGTGAAGCTAAAGTCAGAGCAGTGACCAGAGATTCCCTTCCATAGTGGAGCTGAGTCCAATCCAGCATCAGGGTTTGTGGTTCCCACTAGAGTCCATTAGCCCATTGTGTGTGGGGTCCACATGACCATGGGCCACAGGATCAAATGCAAGGAAGCCAAAAGTCAAGAGTCACCAGCCAAGCACGCCGAGAGCACCAGGAGCCACAGGAGCAACAAGAGAGAGAACCGCTTTGTGTAAGGGATTGTGTATTCCCAAATATCCGCGTGCTTGCAGTGGCCACGCCCATTCCAGCCAACCATCTCTGTCCTCTGTCCCCAGGTATGATTGACAGACAAGTACCTTCCCCATGTTTCCTCAACTTTCCTGGGCATGCGTCTATCCTTCCTTTGTTGGATCCCTTCTCCCAATGTTTTGCAGGGAATAGGCTGGGGGTTCCCTGGGGAGTGTAAAGGTACAGCTTCCTGATGAAGCGGCATAAATGGCATGCTTACACTGCCTGGCCTTCCCCCTTTGCTCCTTTCCTATTTTTAGTAACTAGCTAATTGCCACGGTTATCAGGCGCACGCACAGTTAAGTTGAGGTGACATAGGAAAGGTGCTTGCCTGTCAGTCTAGGCTGCGGAACCATGGGTTGGCTGGGAGGGTGGAGCCACAGCAGGCATGCAAAATCCTGAAGGATTCATTGGTTCAGCTCCTAGTTCAATTCCCAAACAAAGAATTCTCTCTCCCTTTCCTCTTGCTTTGCTCCTGCTTCCTTACACTTGCTTCTTCCGTGACCCTTGCCAGTCTATCCTGTGGCCCTAGAAGTTGCATGGACCAAGGTCATATAGACCCCATGCCCTATGGACTTCAGCTGGGAGCACAAGCTAAGCTAGCCAGATACTGGACTGGAATGAACTTTACTGTGGAGTGAGACTCCGGGTGGTGGCTTTGACTCTAGCCCTGCTGAAGACAAAATGGGACTTTTCCATGGTGGGACCTTGGAGGGGAACTCCCTTAATGTGACCTCATCAATAAAGCTCTCCACGATAGCTCATCCTCCTGTGGGAGCCTCAGCGAATTCTTGTTCCCACAGCACCCCAAGAAGCCACTTCCACCAGCAACAGGACACCTCACTGATAGCACTTCTATGGGCAACCTTATGAACCAAAATTAGGTCTAGGCAAAGGACATGGAAATTGTTTTACATTTGTAAGAGTGAATGCATTTGTTCTCATTTTGTAGGAAAAATTTACCTGGAACCATAGGAAAATATTAAAAAATGAATTTACATTTTGCTCACTTCATTGGTAAATCTCTATGGAGTCAAAGCTGTTTCAGACCAATCAGAACTGAACAGAGTTTTGCCTAATACCTGTGCTATATGGTGGTTAACTAATACATTGTTAATGTTTGATATTTTCTCAGACATATTGATCTCTGTACTTTTGACCTTCATGAATGCTGAGAGGGGAAAAGATATGATAATGAAATTCAAAAACCTCTTCAAAATTTTAAAACAATTGCCTGAGTATTAGTGTGGTCTTATAAAGTAAGAACTAGAGACCAAATCTATTGACAAACTCTTAGTTGCATAGGCCTTTAATATATTGTTTGACATTTTCTGTGGATACTTTTCTCTACAAGGGAAAAAAAATGGATATACCAGAGTTTATTGATTCTGTCCCTTTTAATTTCCTAGCTGAATCTTGAAAATAGCTGGCAAGTAAAGAGAGAAGTAGGTATAGTCTCTGTGTTGGCTTCACTCTATCATATGGCAATGATGTTCATTAGGCCTTCCTCACTATTCAGGTCCTGGTAAACAATGTCAATTTTCATAAGTGACAAATTCATAGCATCAGAGGCTTAGCCCTATCTACGTAGAGGAAATGTGATGTGCTTGAATAAAAACGCTGCCTATGATTCAGCCTCAGAATTGCTATGCACTAGCCAGGAAACTCACTAATCTCTTTTTCCAGTTCTGTAAAATGAAGCTAAAAATCTATGTCCACTTCTTCAGGTTATTGTAAAACTAAAAGAGTCTATAAAATCTCTGTAGACAATCACTGGAATATGAAATTTAAAAATAGTTTGCAAATTGTAAAGTACTGTCACAAATCCTACCCACCCTTCAACTAAAGGTCAAATGTCACATCTTTCATGAAGTCTTTAAATAATCAGAGTCCTCCATTCCTTCTATGAACTCAAATAGTAATGTATTTGTATCTGTCTAAAGTTACTCTTCCCTATTTCCAGTGATCTAAGAGAGGTTATTCACAACAACTCTCTGGACATTTCCTATTTGACATCTGCAGTCTGTAGAGAACACTTCACAAGAAAACATTTTAGAAACTCAGAATTTCAAGTCCCAGATCTACGAAATCAGAATCGTCATTTAATAAGATCACCAAGTGAGTTGTATGAGCATTAAAGTTTAGGACACACTGCTCTATGTAATAGCTCAGATTCTCAGGAAGTTCAAAAATAAAATTTATATTGGGATTCAAATAATGTGATTTTCATAAGATTAAATGTTTGGTTCATTTATTTATTCAGTAATTATTGGATGCCTACTGTGAACCAAACACTGTAGAAGGCATGGAGGATTCTCTTTAGAATAAAGCATGATGCCCAGTAGGAGAGGGCTTGTAGTCTAGTGGAGGCAGATGGAAGTTTTCTCACTCTGGTCAGGTGTTCCTTCAATAATACCACAGAAATCTTCTTTCAGGGGTATCTGACCCTGCCTAGTCATTAATCTTCATCTTCCTCTTACATTTCTTCCAGACTCACTTTTACTCATATTCACTGCTATGACCCTGGAAAATCTCTGCCTAATGAATTTGGTGAAATCAAGAGCCATTCATTGGTTACTCATATCTAAGAGAAAAATGGCCAGCATTATATCATAGTACCGGCAGATACTTCTCGTAGTATGTACTTTTCACCTATTATTTGACACATGCCCACCCTAACTTAGAATTAATATTATAATCTATCTATATATATAAAAGCCTAAGTGACCGTCCGACCGTTCAACCGGTAGCTATGATACGCACTGACCACCAAGGGGCAGACGCTCAATGCACAGGCATGGAACATGGAACAGACTGATGAATCTCAGAGGGAAGTGGGGAGGGAGGAGGGCGGGAAGAGATTAACCAAAGATCTTATATGCATATTAGAGGCCCAGTGCACCGATTCGTGCACTGGTCAGTTCGCTCAGCCTGGCCTGCGGGGATCAGGCCGAAACCAGCAGTCCGACATCCCCCAAGGGACCCGACCAGTGCACGAATAAATATGAATAGAATATTTAATGTGGTCTTATAAAGTAAGAACTAGAGACCAAATCTATTGACAAACTCTTAGTTGCATAGGCCTTTAATATATTCTTTGACATTTTCTGTGGATACTTTTCCCGGATTGCAAGAGGGCACAGGCCAGGCTGAGGGACCCCATTGGTGCATGAATCTGTGCACCAGGTCTCTAGTTCAACAATAATAACTAACATATATTAAGACCTCACCACATGCCAGGCATGACTGTAAGCATGTCTCGTGTATTATCTCCTTTAAACATCAAAACTATCAGAGGCGGTAAACATCTTTGTTGAATAGATGCACTGGGGCACTAAAAAATAAATACATACATATATTGATACATACATACTTACATACATAAAGTGATAGTATTGCATTAGAACCCTGGGCAGTTTGATGTTAGAAAACTACCCTCAAGAAAATGTTTTTACCTTTTGGAATAATTTCCAACAGGGGAAGTCATTTATAATCATGTATTCTGTTCTTTCTATTCTGAAACTGGCAGACCTCCCACTGATGACAATGGGAGTACTAGACACATTAGTCCCAAGTAGCTCTTTCAAAAGAATTAAGCCACCTGATGAAGATCTTAAGCTTAATTAAAGTACTTTTATTTTCCTGACTGAAAGGTCAGTAGAAGCAAAGAGGAACTGGAGTTTTAATTATTTATTGACTGAACAGTGTTCTTCCTTCATAAACATTAATTCTCTAATTTTTATGAATATAAATATCTCATAATCATTTTCTTTACTAAACAACATTGGATGAATGCCCACGTTGCTCCCTTGAATTTTTAATATAATGGTTTCTTAGAGTATGTGCTTCTCACATTTCCTGTCACAGATCCTCATCACTGGGTCGTTTGTCTCTAACTAGTCTAAAAGTGTATTTAGACCTCAACAGCCAATTGGGCTTTTAAATAAAAGCTTGGTCCAAGGGGTGACTCCAACATCAGTCTAAGAGTTTCTGGCAACCATCACCTTGTTGATTACTAGCTAATTTTTACGATTGCACTTGATTGTTACAAAGACAAAGCCAAGTCTACAGAGGAGTAAATGATCTGACTATAGTGAGTCACAGATCAAAATGCCTTCTTTTATGTGTTGTCAGTACGGAACAAGTCACTGGTCACTTGGTTTATGCTCTTGTTTCTAAACTACTTATGTTCTTTGTTTTGGCTCCTTTCTGCTCCATTTCTCTGATTATTAATATCCACAGAGAACATACGTTCAGAAATGATGTTAAAGACCTGAGAGTTGGATGCTCTAGCAAAGTTTTATAATGATGACAATAGTGATGGAAAATAAAGCCTCGTGATTATCTACACCTTCGTTTGGCCTGTTCTTCATGAACTGAGGCAATCAAATGCTTCATGCTCTATTTTCAAGGTCTCCCCAACATTAGAACATGCTAAGGACATATTTAGTACTAGCTGTCCATTTGAAATATAAACATTTCTAAAACCTCACTGTAATACTGCTCACACGAATGAAAAAGTTTTTCTGAAAGCCTGGACCAGTTCCAAGAGGATTATGTAATGAAATAGCCAAAGATCTCTTTTTAAGGTAGTTGCACCAAAAGTGTTTTCATGGTACATGCCCCAAGGTATGTTGCATATAGAGGCTCCAGAGAATTTCTTTCAACGAGCTGAAGATAGCAGTCTATAACCAGTAGTTCTTTCCAACGCTTGGCCTGGCCTTGCATAGTTTGTCATTGATTGCAAGGTTGCCCTTGGCTCTACAAATAGCTTCGTTCATATCTTTCGTTGCCAGCTTTTTTTATGGCTAAGTAGATCTCTCAACAGTCTACAGGTGTGGTGAATTGATTTAAAATATTTGTTGAAGAGTTTCTATTCATGCTTTATGCAATTTCACATTGCTTCAATAATAATTTATTAGAGCATGTGATCTAAGAAATACTCATGATAAGAGTACCTCAACAATGTCCATTGACTAAGATATATCATCAGAACTTTTTAGGTTAATATTAGAGACTCTCCAGGGCTTGGCAACAATCTCTCTCTCTCTCTCTTTTATTTTTGGCTGTGATTCTAATTCCTTTCTGCCTCCAACTCTCCCCTTCAATCAATCTGAGTTACTTACTCCCTGTAAGTATTAATAATAAAATAAATACAAGTGAGACCTGAGCCAGTCAGGATATATTAGTAGCTCACTCACATTAACTAGTGTTGACCCTGGGAAAGAAGAGAGCTACTAACAAGATCTCCTGGTGGCTAGCATCCTTTTCTAAACGCGGTCCTCTCACACAAACCGCACTTCAGGGAGGAGCCTGCACTGAACTGCCCGTCTCCATTGTGTTCCTGCCATCTGAGCCAGCCCTGGTAAAGGCGATCTTGGAATTATGTTTCAACCAATAAAATTGAGACTGTTATCATCCAATCAAAGCTGTGCAGCTAAATCCTAATTAACATCTTCAACCAACCAGAGCTTTATCCTGACCAATCAGAACAGTGCTTTTTGGACCAAACTGTGAGAATTTATACTCCTCATTTGCTTGAGAATGGACAGATCCAGTACCCTAAATGGAAAATGTGAAGAGGAATAAATGGAAACTAGATGTAGAATCTGCTTCAGAAATGACTCCACCCCTCGCAGCTGCCAAATCACATTCCCGGGCAAGTATCTGGGAGTCACAAGTCATGTAATGGTGGAAACACCAACTCACTCATCGGAGACAAAGAAGGAGCGAGAGAGCTTACTGTTGGTGAGGAACAGCAAATCAACTAGAACCGTGGTCGGCAAACTGCAGCTCGCGAGCCACATGTGGCTCTTTGGCCCCTTGAGTGTGGCTCTTCCACAAAAGACCACGGCCTGGGCGAGTCTATTTTGAAGAAGTGGCGTTAGAAGAAGTTTAAGTTTAAAAAATGTGGCTCTCCAAAGAAATTTCAATCGTTGTACTGTTGATATTTGGCTGTGTTGACTAATGAGTTTGCCGCCCACTGAAATAGCCCCTCGCTAAGAAGTACGACAATAAGGAGTATCATATGCCAAGCAGAATAAACTTTTATATTATTCCACTTAGGACATAAAAGGATGAAGTCATCACTGGTTACCTTGTTGTCTCAGTTGCAAGCTCTCCACCGGAGGGATTTTAACTTTTACAAATAAAGGAATAGTTCCACAGAGCGGTCCACTGGAGTGAGAAATGAGGCCTCCCTTACACAGCCCCATCTTTCTAAACTACCGCGGAATTCAGCAAAGCCTTTGTCTCCAGTGAAAGGTTAGACCCGACTCCAGTAATTTCTAGACTGTCTGAGCAGCAAGCACTTAAATCAGCATAATTACATTTCACATACAATAAACACTTTCGGTTTAAGAGCTCATAACTTGTTCTTTATCTAATTTTCTTTGTTGCATTAGTTTTTCTCCATGGTGAGCATAAAATAACATCATTTTTTATGATTCCCTAGAGATTACTCTTTTCCCTTTCTCCTTTAAAAGTGCTCAAGATGCTTTGTTTTTTATTTTTATTTTTTTTTAAAAAAAGAGTAAAACAAAGTTAACTTTCAGAGAAAAATCTCATCTCCAGCCATTTGGTTTAGAAAACAATGTAGGCAGGTTGCAAATGTTTCAAGTTGGTCTTAGGACAGGAAACCAGGTTCTCCAGTTTGTTTTACTTTTTCCTCTTGCATCTCTTCTATTTTTCTGTCCTAGGGCCATGCCTGACCTTGGTCTGACTCAAGTTTTGGTGTCTGGCTTTGCTTGGTATTCAAGTGGAGGGGTGAGTTGGTGAGGCTCGAATCCCTGCAACACATGGTAAATTTTTTCATTCTCTCCCAGCCTCCACCTGTTCCATGGTCCAGTGGAGAACAGCAAATCCTATCAAGGGAGGGCCACCGACCAAGTCCACCTCCCTGGCTTCAGTCCATCACGTGTGCGCTCGGGCTGCCGAGCGCCCAGCCAGCTGCAGCCCAACGATCACGTTATCAGATGATGGATGGCTTCATATCAGGTATTTAAACTGACGAGCTGCCCATCTGGCAAATGATTCGGGAAGTCTGACCTTACTTGATGAACTGGGAAAGTGACGACGCCAATAGGGTGGCTCCTGCATCCTCCCTGCTACTGTCCCAACAGCCACAGTCGAGTCTATCCCACTGGCGTGCTTTTCCAGTTCCATGGTCGCTTCGCTTCGTTTAGACCTACTGTCACTAACTTGTCACCAAATGATACCATTAATCCAAATATTTTCCTGGCACAAACCTTCATAAAATGGATGCCAGGCCTCCAACAGATTCATGATCAGAATCAGAGGGCAAGAGGAGGTCCAATAATTTTAGAAGTTGTTTCACATCACATTTCACAAGCCTGTCTAGTTGTAAAGTTGGTTATTTGGGAGGGAACTGCATACTTTACCCCAAATCAAACCAAAATCCGCTAGAGTAAGACATGCAAAAGTTCAGTGTGTTGTGCGTGGATCTGAAGAGTATAAATCCCTCTGTAATATTAGTTGTGAAGTACTGATTAGTATCTCTTGGATTGTAGAACATATGAAGGATGTTCTTAAAGTGGCTTTCCCAAACTATCTTCATGATTTGCAATTTAGTGATCTGGCTTAAAAATGTTCAGTGTTTAAGAATCTGTAATTTATGTTAGCCATTTCCCTCTGTTGCTCCGTATTATGGTGCCTGTAGGAAGTATGTGTGCTTATGGCTAGATTTATAGAGCACAAGACTAAATGGAAATTCCAATCACTGAAATTGATGTCCCCTCACCCCCTTAGTGTTGCTTTGTAAAGACACAGTCTATTTCTAGATAGTATATCACATCCATCACTCATCATCGCAAATATTAAGGAATGCAAGTGCAGCAGAGTGCACGAACACTTGAAAAACAATGTTCCATGCAAAATTTCTTTTCATCAGCAATTCCAAATAACTGTGAAAACCTCATGAGCCAAGTGCCAATTGTTTTGTTTTTCATTTAAAAACATATTGTTGCCCACGTCTTTGTCTACCCCTGTTATAAAGCGCATCATTTTTACAACCATGACAGTGAATAAAACAAATTTAATGTGAAGGACATCACAGCAGGTACGTTTATGATTATCATTTCAGTTTGCACCCAGATAAATTGTCAACTATTCCAGGAATAAGGAATAAAACGCCATGTACTTCATAGTATAACCTCTTTTGTAGCTGTTAGACAATTCATCCTTAAGCACACCTCACTGCTTGCTACCTGCTGTAGTCATTGGCCTGTCCACGTTCTTATTCCCTATAGAACAGTGGTCGGCAAACTGCGGCTTGTGAGCCACATGCGGCTCGCGAGCCGCCGTTTGCCGCTCTGTTGACTAATGAATTTGCCAACCACTGCGTAAGGCATTACCCTTACCCAGAAGTTTTGACTTCAGGTTAAAGACATTAGTACATTATTAAAATGTTTTTTAAGTGTTTTTCCCTAAGGCAGTGGTCGGCAAATTCATTAGTCAACAGAGCGGCAAACCACGGCTTGCGAGCCGCATGTGGCTCCCAAGCCGCAGTTTGCCGACCACTGCGATAGAAGATGCGGAACTATAATTGTTAGAAAAATGCTGCGCTGCTATGGATATTTGCTACTTAATACATATATATACATTTTCTTCCTGTTTTTATGCAATTGTTTTAGAAAGATGAACAAATATTTTTTTTGCTTAGAAACTAGTTATTAATATTTTCTGGCCCTAACCGGTTTGGCTCAGTGGATAGAGCGTTGGCCTGTGGACTGAGGGGTCCCAGGTTCGATTCCGGTCAAGGGCATGTACCTTGGTTGTGGGCACATCCCCTGTAGGGGGTGTGCAGGAGGCAGCTGATCAATGTTTCTAACTCTATCCCTCTCCCTTCCTCTCTGTAAAAAAATCAATTAAAAATATTTTAAAAATATTTTCTGGATGCTTTGTAATAGATTCATTTAATTTATTTTTTAAATTTATTTTATTTTTTATTAGTAGTATTTTAATCTTTATTGTTGAACGTATGACATATGTCCCTTTTTTCCCCCATTGACCCTCTCTAGCCCATCCCCATTCCCCACTCCAGGCCTTCACCTCACCACCCTATTGTCTGTGCTCATAGGTTATGCATATGTGCATATCTACAAGGTTTATGCATATAGACCAAGGTCTTGTATATGCATATATACAAGATACCTTGTTATGAATATATACAAGGTCTTTGGCTGATTACCTCCCTCCCCAACCCTCCCTCCGAGATTCCGCACTCTCTTCCATGCTTCCATGTCTTTGGATCCACTCCGTTCATCAGTTTGTAATCGGTTCATTTTAGATAAACAACGTAGTACATACTGTGTCATACGTAGTAAATTTTCTTTACTCATCTATTGAGAATAACATACAAAATTTAATATAGAAATTTTAAGAGCAACAGTTCTCTGTGTGTGGCACATTTGCAAATATGGGTATTTCAGGGTGCAAATTAAAATAGTTTGATGCACCATATCACACTTTCTCAATGAAAGGGAAACTTTCCTTGTGCTTACTATAAACACTTCATTTACACATTTATTTGAGATTTTGTTAAATTAGATTATGTAAACACAGGCTGGATAGCAAGTCAGATTTAATACACATGAGTTTTAAAACTGACTTGCATGCTGAACATGAAAAGTATAAAGGACTTCACCAAGATTTATTGATTCATGTCAAGAAATCATTAGTTTTCAAAGTGTGAAAAATGATCATATACTTATGACCTGCCGACTGAAGCTGTTTTGTGAATTAGCAAAAGCTCTGGAGAGGAGCAGCCTAATTGCATTACCATGGAATCAGAGATGGTTGTCAATTTCCCCCATTAAGCTGTTCTCCTTTAGTTTGTTAAAATGAAGGTGCCATACGTTGGATGAATTCACTAATACCCTGATGAATGAGGTATTTTCCCAGTAGTCTCACTACCAGTATAAACAGTGAATTAGGAATGATAGACCATCAATCATATCTCTTTCAAACAGATCTCTGCCATGAGATTATTCATTATAGATGAGGGCCACATAAAAAGTTTTCACACAGGACGCACCAATGTAAAGACTTCAATTGTCCATAATCTTCAATGTCTGCAAGAGTTAATTTCCTCATTTACACCATTTTCATTGCCTCTTTTATTTCAATTGGATTATTTCTTTTTTTTTAATAGATTTTTATTGATTTCAAAGAGGAAGGGAGAGGGAGAGAGAGAAAAAGATAGAAACATCAATGGTGAGAGAATCATTGATCCCTGCCTCCTGCACACCCCCTACTGAGGATCGAGGCTGCAACCTGGGCATGTGCCCTTGATCGGAATCGAACCCGGGACCCTTCAGTCCACAGGTCGACGCTCTATCCACTGATGCAAACACGCTAGGGCTATATTATTTCTTTAAAAAATATACATGACTTTATTCACCTAATATCATTCCTTAATGATATTTTCATTATAAGATCGGATTTTATTGTTTGGTAGTCATTTCTTAGTTATATGACCACAAGGTAAAGGTAATACTCTGGGAAATCCACATCCAATACAAAATTCAGGCTTACGTAGTGCATACACACCTTCTATTTCTGGCATTACCGGTGTAAGACGACCTGGCGGTCTGTGCATGTTTTCTCTGCAGAGCTTCCGAGCTTGCCCTTGGGCCCCCATGCAAGGTTCCCCTAGGGTTTTGCCCCTAAAACGGAAATCACAAATATGCATCCTAGGGCAAGACTCCTCCTGAATGTATCCTGCTTCAGTGCGCAAACATAATTCTCATTAAAATTAACAGAAATTGTACACATGCATCTAGCAAAAAAAAAAAAAAAATAGACTCCTAGGTTCAGATCTCCTCATTCTGTTTCATGCCAAAAACGACAAGGTCTCCCCTCAAGATGCGCACACAGCCAGAGGCTGGAGAGTTCAGACAAGCAATCAGAACTTCAAATGCTCACCTACACCATGGGCGGGGCTCTGCAAGTTCTTTTTGTCTTTGCAAAAGATTGCTCAGGGAACCTAGCTAGACTGTTGTTTGTTCTGCTTTTAAGCATTACAATTACTAGTATTTCTATGACTTCTTATGCAGGGAGTTCAGGGAAACTGGGCATTGCTTGTCATTGATTCCTGGATTGAAGGTTTTGGATAATTTGTATTTATCAGAACCACTGGACCATAATATTTGTCTATTCTTTTGTTTTGTGATGCTTATTTGACTGGATAAGTGGTATTTAACTCCTGGTGTGTTTTAGGGCCGGAAAATCATCTCTTTATTCTGGGGAAATGCAGCTTTCATGCACATTGCTATGCTTGTGTAAATTCAACCAAACAACCTTTTCAGACCAACTAAGAACGCATAATTTAGAAAAAAAAAAAGAAGAGTAAAATTACATTCAATTAATTTGATTATTTTGGTTGAAATCACATAAACCAGCCCATAAAAAAAGTATAACCCAACCCCGATGGAAAAAATAAATTGTATCCTGTTGGATTAACTATAAAAATTGAGTAATTCCAAAAACACTAATATCACCACTCTGAAGCCTATCTAAACAAAGATTTCCAATGTTCTCACTATGAAAGCCAGCATAATATAGGAGCAATATTAGTGCTTTATTTACTTAGCTTCATCAATGTAAACAATGTATTTAAATTTAAGGATTATTTTATCTCCTTAGGAAGCAGAGTATGCCAACAAATTTTGACATCAACCAAATAATCTGTAAGTCCATATTAACAAGGATATGTGTTTATAGTGAGTAGACTTGACTAGAAGAAATAATAGGTACCAGTTGTCACATCTCCTTCAAAAAAAAGTTACAGAAAATTAGGACACTCCAATGACTACATAAATAGGTAAATTAAATCTCTCCAATTTTCAATTACCATCAAATTGGCCAGTTCACTGAATCATAAAATATTTTCAAGAAAAACTAATAGGGGGATTAAAAATGGCGGCAGAGTAAGTGGATGCTACACAGACATGGTCCCAAGACCAAACTGGAATTACAACTAAAATACAAAAAAAAAAAAAAAATTCTGAAGACTAGCTGGAGAGAACCCTGCATGGGAGAACATATTTGCCAATGTTATCACTGATAAGGGTTTAATCTCCAAAATTTATAGGGAACTCTTACAACTTAACAAAAGGAAGATAAACAATCCAATAAAAAAAGGACCAAGGACCTAAATAGACACTTTTCGAAAGAGGACATACAGAAGGCCAAGAGACACATGAAAACATGCTCAACGTCACTAATCATCCAAGAGATGCAAGTCAAAACGACAATGAGGAACCATCTCACACCTGACAGAATGGTTACCATCAACAAATCAACAAACAACAAGTGCTGGTGAGGATGTGGAGAAAAAAGAACCCTCCTGCACTGCTGGTGGGAATCCATACTGGTACAGCCACTATAGAAAACAGTATGGAGTCTCCTCAAAAAACTAAAAATAGAACTCCCATTTGATCCAGTAATCCCCAAAAAAGCAGAAACACCAATCAGAAAGAACATATGCACCCCTATGTTCATAACAGCACAATTTACAATAGCTAAGATTTGGAAACAGCCTAAGAGCCCATGGTACATCTACACAATAGAATACTATGAGGCTGTAAAAAAGAAAGAACTCTTACCCTTTGCAACAGCATGGATGGACCTGGAGGACATTATGCTAAGTGAAATAAGCCAGTCAGAGAAAGATAAGTATCACATAATTTCACTCATTTGTGGAATATAATGAACAACATAATCTGAAGAAAAATAGATCCGGAGACATAAAAGCATCGAACAGACCATCACCTCAGAGGGAAGGCAGGGGAGGAGAAGAGGGAGGGATAAGAGATCAACCAAAGGACTTGTATGCATGTATACAGTAGGTCCTCGGGTTACATGGGAGATCCATTCCTACGGCACAACGTAACGCGATTTTCACCTGTACGTCGGAACCCACCTACATAAGCACCTACGTCACTCACATGGAGCACATACACAGCAGTAATGAAGTGAAACAGCAAAAAAATTTAAAAGAAAGATAACAATTCCTGACCTTTACTTGTGGTAAATACATAGTAAAAAACATAAAGCACATATGTACATACGTCGAAATGACGGAACTTTTTTTTTTTTTATAAATAAACTAGTGGCCTGGTGCACGAAATTCGTGCATGGGTGGTTGTCCCTCAGCCCAGCCTGCACCCTCCCCAATCTGGGACCCCTCAGGGGATGTCTGACTGCCAGTTTGGGCCCCCTGTGGGATCGGGCCCAAACTGGCAGTTGGACATCCCTCTCACAATCCAAGACCGCTGGCTCCTAACCGCTCACCTGCCTGCCTGCCTGATCGCTCCCAACTGCCCAACTGCCCCCCCCCCGCCACCAGCCTGCTTGCCCCCAACTGTCCCCCCCTGCCGGCCTGCTCTCCCCCAACTGCCCGCCCCCCCCCCCCCCCCGCCGGCCTGATCACCCCAACTGCCCTCCCCTCCTGGCCTGATTGACCCTAACCACCTCTGCCTCAGCCCTGCCACCATGGCTTTGTCTGGAAGGACATCTGGAAGGTCTCCCAGAAGGTCTCCTGGTCTAATTAGCATATTACCCTATTATTAGTATAGATGGGAGATGGCGACTTAACTACAAAACAAAGTATGTGGAGTCTGACCTAACCCAAGGACTATCTGACCAGCAGGCTATTGAAAACCAGCCTTGGAGACTGCTCTCTGCACAAGTTTCATTCTTATTAAAAGTGTTTTTCCCCTCCACTATGTTTTGTGCTACATAAGCACACAATAAATATTTGTTGAATGAGTGAAAGATTCCTTCACAGAAATGCTTGAAAGCTAGATAAAAACCCAGTAGGAAAAAATATATATGTAGGTTGGTAGTGATTTTTAGTTTTTAGTTTTTCAAAATAATAATATACTTGGTAGGAAAATAAGAAAACATTGCTTGCCAAAAGATGACTTGAGAATGTGGTCTAATCACCTTCCAATGCAGTAAGCCCGTGGTCGGCAAACTGCGGCTCGCGAGCCACATGCGGCTCTTTGGCCCCTTGAGTGTGGCTCTTCCACAAAATACCACGGCCTGGGTGACTCTATTTTGAAGAAGTGGCGTTAAAAGAAATTTAAGTTTTAAAATTTTGACTTTCAAAAGAAATTTCAATCATTGTACTGTTGATATTTGGCTCTGTTGACTAATGAGTTTGCCGACCACTGCATTAAGCCAACCTAAACAGAAAGGTATTTTCAGCTTTGAAGAGTTGTTCTTCAGTGTGCAGAATTATAAACGGCCTAATGTGTCCTATAGCTCCATAATTAACAGAACAATTATTGATCAGCACAAAGCACTGGAGACATGATTTGTGTGAGTGCTTAGCTTTTTGAGAGCTTAAATCATTATAGTCAGTATTAAAAAAATAAATTTATAGTAAATGTATAATTAATTCACCTATTTTATTTGCACATGGACATAAGTATCTCCTTCGTGCTAAATATCTTCATGTGGGAGAATATGCAAAATGTATTACATTGACAGGATAAAAAATAAATTGGAATTTTATTTTCCCTGTAATACTCCTTATTTTTAATTTACTCGGACTTTTCATATATCATGCAAGTTTAAAGTATTTCTCAACTTTTACTTGCAATTTACAAAGAAGAGTCTAGGTAGAGCATTTGGATAATAATCATAATCCCCTGAAGGTACATGCACTAATGCTGGGATGTATTGCCCAGCCTTCTCTGCTCTGTATGGCTAGAATATCACCTGTAGGCTGACCCCAGCCAGCAAGTTTTCTACTGAACTTGGACAATGTGGGGGTACTAGTGGGAGGATGGTAGGAAGAAAGAAGCAGACTCTATCACTTAACGCTCTCTGCCCAGAAATTTCGGGTCTATAGCAACACTTGCCACTCTTTTGTACCTCCATTCGCCTACAGAAGAGACCTGCCAGGTGACCTTGACCCCTAAGCTCTGATAACACCACCTCCCAAGGGTAATAGTGACTTCTGGCTGCCAGTAATCTCTGGGATGCCTCAGTATCATCACTTGTCTTCACAAGCTCTTCCGTTTCCTGTCTAGTCAATTCTTATATTAAACTTACTCTGATTTAAATATTTAAAGCAGTTAGTGTCTCTCTGATTAGAACCAACTGATACCAAATACATATTCCTTAAGGGGTAGGACCAGGTTACATCCTAGCACTTTGGAAGAAACCAGGTACTTACTAAGTAACCATTGAAAATGTGTTGAGCAAATACATCCTCTAGTGTGATAGTTCTCAAACTTTATCAAGTATCAGAACTACCTGTAGGGCTTGTTTTAACTCAGATTGTTATCTCCCCTCCCTCCCCTACATCCAACCTTCCCCAAGTTTCTTATTTAGTAGGACTCAGATGAGACGCCAAAATTTGCATTTCTGACACATTCTCAGGTGATGCTGATATTGCTGGTCCAGAGGCCACATGTCAAGAACTGCTGTTAAAAAAAAAAAAAAATAGAACTGCTGTTTTAGGCCTTGATACAATCCACCCTGAATATATACACTGGGTAAATATCTAGATCAATGAGCACTAACATTTCATATTTAAAGTATTTAAAGGCAACGACAAAAATTGTGTGGTTATACTAGTTGCTATGACAGCAAGAAAAGTGTAGTGTCTTTGTAAGCTTTTACCATAAATGGCTCTTACTAGACAATTAAGTCCTTTAAAAAAAATTTTTTTTTAAATCAATGAATATGACCTGACCAGCATGGCTCAGTGGTTGAGCATCGACCTATGAACCAGGACGGCACAGTTCGATTCCTGGTCAGGCCACATGCCTGGATTGCAGGCTTGATCCCCAGTGTGGGGTGTACAGGAGACAGGCTATCAATGATTCTCTCTCATCATTGATGTTTCTATCTCTTTCTACCTCTCCCTTCCTCTCTGAAATCAATAAAAATATATTTTAAAAAATAAAATCAGTGAATGTGGTGAAAGTACAGGTGGTGAAATAATTGGATGTTAGAAGCAAGTGCACAGATATTTTATAATGAAATTGCTGAATATATGTTTTGAAGCAGAATATATATATTTTTTTTTTCTTGGAAGCTTATAAAATGGGAGGGCTTCTTACTTCCCCAGCTAGAACGGGCTGGGATGATCAGCTGTGATTAGAGAGGAAAGAATGCCAAGTTTCCAGTGTGTGCATGCACATTTCTTTTGCTCATAATTAATAGCCCCTGTGCTTGCTAAGTTTTTGGAAAGCAGCTCAAAGCCTACCCAGGTAATACCTTCTGACAACGTTTTAAAGATCAGTTGTGTCATATGGCTGCCTTTTAGAGAAAAAAAAAAAAATGTCAGAATGCATAGCTGTGCCATATGGCATCTCTGAAGAATCAGCCGGATTGGACAGACATTCATTGGATAAGGTCCCAAAGCACTTGGAAAAGAATGTAGTCTTGTTGCCAAAATGTGGCCTTTGTTAATCTCCTAACTATTATTGTGCAGAAACTAATTCATCTGTATTAATTATAAGCAAATTTTAATTACATCAGTAAAAGCCCATTATACCGATATCTGATGCCAGACAAGCCGTGTTAACTCTTTGTAAGTCTCCAAAGCAAATACCAGGTTTTGGAACATAGGTGTTTTATACGAGGCAGGGATGTTTCTAGCCAAGTGTGAAAATGCAGTTTTGACATTTAGGTTTCCTGTGTTTTTAGAGATCCCATCATGGTTTGCTTTTCACAGATGATATCAAAAGGCAGCCGATGCACGTAAATTGTTAAAGGCAAATTAGTCCTAATGAGAGAGTTTAATTGCACATTGTATTCTTTTGCCTAAGATTTAAAAGTTAAGGAAAAAAAAAAGAGGCAGCAGCAGTTTGCATTGTAGACCAATGATTTGCAGTGACACAAAGCAATTTGGCAATATATAACCTAATTCTGCTAAAACAGTCATCAACCAGTCATTTGCGATAACGCTCTGGACAATTTGAGACCAAATGTAGACTGTGCATCAAAGTATAATATCCTTAAAAACATGAAAAACCATATCGCGAGTGTATTTTATGGCAGCAGCTTGGCCAAGAAAGCTGGCCGGTCTTCCCCACACGGAGACGATCTGGTTTGCATCTAACACATGGTGCTTACAGTGTGTGCAGCCGTCGGGGTTGGACGCGGTCCAGCAAGAAGCTCATCTGTGTTGGAACCATCTTTGAATTCAGTTTTTACTAACGTGTAGTTTTATTTTATTAGGCCAACCATCAAAAGTTTCTCTCCCTCCTGAAAATCTTTTTCTTTTTTATTTATGCATATGACTCCTTGGACCTAAAAAGTTAAATAGTTTTAAACAAATGGAACCACCACCTGCCCTCCACTAGACTTTGAAGTTCCTCATCGAAAGCTCAGATTATTTTCCCTCTTTTTATACAGCAGAATAATTTTATTTTATCATGATAATGGGTAACTTCTAGAAAGCACTCTCTTCTGTACATTTTCATTGATGGAGACATGGCAAATAGCTTCAAACTCTGTCATACACATAATATGAGTTAGAACTGACTGAGGAAATAGAAGTGGATGCACATTTAAGTGAAACAAATTATCTCAATATTTGGATTTTTTTCTAGGAATTAGATATATTGGATAACTGAGGACTTGTCAACATTTTTCTTCTACTCAGAAGGCCATGATTATAAGCATCTGCCATTACACATATTTCATCTATAGTTTAAAGTCATAGAATTTTACATATTGGATCTGTAAAGTGCCATAGACTATTTTTTAGGCCATCTCCCTCACTTTACAGATAAGGAAACGAAGGCACAACATAAAATGGCTTGTTTAAGGCCACAGAACTTGATAGTAGCCAAACAGGGATATACTTTTTGTCTCCCCATCCAATATCATTTCTGTAATACTGCACAGTCTCATTCCAGTTATTAATGATCAACAGAGAGTAGATTTACCTTGAGCTATAGAAACAAAGTGAAATAATGATCATAAACTGCAGAGAGTCCATAGATGTAAATTAACGGCATTTTTTTCCTGCCACTGTAGAGATTGATTTCATTTATTTGGTAAATGTTAACTGTTAACACTGTTAGTTGCCTAACATTTGTTTGGGAAGATGTTGAGGAGGGCTGAATTAAGTTTGCATGGGAGAAATGGAGGCATGAGATTATGTGTCCAAGGGCATATGACTCTCTAAAAAGTTTATCATTAGGTCAGAATTACTTTCTTTCTTCCTCCTCAAATTGATACAAAAAAGAAAAAAGTATTGCCCTGGCTGGGTAGCTCAGCTGGCTAGAACATCATCTTAATACACCAAGATTGCGGGTTGGATCCTTGGTTAGAGCACATACAATTACCAACCAATGAATGCATAAATAAGTGGAACAACCAATCAATGTCTCTCTCTCTCTCTTTCTCTCTCTCTCTTCCTCTCAAATCAGTCAATTTTTAAAATACATATATATATTTTATTGATTTTAGAGAGGAAGGAAAAAGGAGAGAGAGATAGAAACATCAATGGTGGAAGAGAATCATTGATTGGTTGCCTCCTCCACACCCCCTACTGGGGATCAAGTCCACAACCTGGGCAGGTGCCCTAACCAGGAATCCAACTATGACCCTGTGGTTCTTAGGTCGATGCTCAAGCACTGAGCCATGCTGGCTGGGCCAATCAAATGTTTTTTTTTAATTCAAGCTCAAATGCATACATGAAATTTATCAGCTCTACACCATCATTATTATACTTATGAAAATAGGCAACTGGCCCTGGCTGGTTTGGCTCAGTGGATAGAGTGATCCATCCACTGGGCTGGCAGACTGAAGGGTCCCTGGTTCGATTCTGGTCAAGGGCACATGCCTGGGTTGTGGACTCAATCCCCAGTAGGAGGCAGCCGATCGATGATTCTCTCTCATTATTGATGTCTCTCTCTCTCTCTCTCTCTCTCTCTCTCTCTCTCTCTCTCTCCCTCTCCCTTCCTCTCTGAAATCAATAAAAATATATTTTTTAAAAAATAATTAACAAGAACAGAACATTTGCCGAAAGCAGGCCCCTTGAATTTAATTCCTTAAAAGCACAGTCCCCACTGATCAATATTCCCCTATCGCATAGGAAAAGTGTTCTTGTTAATCAACTGACATCTGAAATATATGAAGGTCAATGATAGAAAAATATGACGTATGCCTTGAGAATAATTTCAGTTTTATTTCACATGTTGTTCACAATATCCCCTTCCCTCATCTACCACATCCCTCCTCTTTGGTCTGTCCCACATGGTGACTTACAATTGGACCTTGGAAAGTTAAGAGCTGAGCCAAAAGCAGCAAGAAAACACTGTGAAACTGGCAGGATTCCTTGTGGAAGGAGCCAGAGCATCTGCTTTCGAGCGGGGCTATGAAACAACCACAAGGGGAAGAAAGGCTATTTGGGCCATGAGCAGCCAAGGAGCAAAAGCCACAGGAACCCAGATTAAAAGTCTGCAAAGACTTGGAACCCTCAGTAAAGGATCAGGGGAAACAGTGGTAACGTCAGGGTTGACATATGGAACCATTTGAGGGGTGATGGTCGTCAACCAATGAAATCCTACACAGACTTTGGGGTAAGGATGGCTAGAATCAAGGAAAGCAGGGGTCTGAAGCACCTATCCTAGGAACTGTGGGAAGAATAAACAGAGGTAGCCAGAGGTAACAAAACCGATGAATCTGTTAAATATTTTTAAATATATTTTTATTGATTTCAGAGAGGAAGGGAGAAGGAGAGAGCTAGAAACATCAATGATGAGAGGGAATCATTGGTCGGCTGCCTCCTGCACACCCCCTACTGGGGATCAAACCAGCAACCCAGGCATGTGCCTTTGACTAGAAACCAACCCAGGACCTTCAGTCAGGAGGCTGACTCTCTATCCACTGAGCCAAACAGGCTAGAGCCTAATCTGCTATTAATGTAGAGATTTTATAAAGTGGATCCTGCATCAATTGCCACGGATACCAATTTATATAAGATAAAGAGCTTTGCCCTAGCTGGTTTGACTCAGTGGATAAAGCATTGGCCTGCAGACTGGAGGGTCCTGGGTTCGATTCCAGTCAAGGGCACATGCTCGGGTTGTGGGCTTGATCCTCAGTAGGGGGCGTGCAGGAGGCAGCCGATCAATGATTCTCTCTCATTATTAATGTTTTTATCTCTCTCTCCCTCTCCCTTCCTCTCTGAAATCAATAAAAATATATATATTTTTAAAAGATATAAAGCTTTCATTTTATGCCAAACTATTTTCTTAAATGTCCTCAGGGTCCTTTAATAAGTCATTTTCAGGGGTCTGCTATGCTTCTGTTTCTTCTGAATTAGCTTCCTCTTTGTACTCAAATATAAAGTATCTACACTAATAAAAGAGTAAGATGCAAATTGACTGTACCTTTGCAGCGCCCACCAGCCAATCAGGAGTGAATATGCAAATTAACCCAACAAAGATGGTGGGTTAATTTGCATACGCAGGCGCAGAGTGGCCGGGGGCGGGGCAGGATGCAGGTGTTCCGCACTGCCCCAGCTGCTCCGGGTCTCCGGGCAGCGTGGGAAGGCGGAAAGGCAGCGCTGGCCAGAGCGAAGGCGGTGCCGGCAGCCAGGGGAAGGAAGGCCAATTCTTGCACGAATCTTCGTACATCAGGCCTCTAGTATTCAATATAACACCTCACTAACCCTAAAAGCAACTTTGCCTTGTTCTGTAATGATTTTCATAGGTCACATTCACATGTCTTTTCCCTGTGTATTCCTGAAAGGAGCGAAAACATCATCATTGATGTTTCTATCTCTCTTTCCCTCTCCCTTCCTCTCTGAAATAAATAAAAAATGAAAGCATCCTGTCTTCTCTCGGAGACTAGCTGTTTCTCAGAGACTAGCTGTTTCTCACTGGGTACGGGCTCAGGTTGGAAGTGCACTCTTATCAAAGTGCTCTACCTGGTCAAGAGGTAGACATGCAACCTAAGCCCACACACCTATCCATTTGCACGGGCAGGTATTTGAGTAGAGTAATAGGAGGAGAGAGGAAAAACACATTTGGAGCATGTTCATTACTGCCGCAGCAGCGTTTTAAGACTCTCAGTTGTGTCCTGCTCTTGCCCCTCAAGTATTGACTTGATACTTGTCATTTTCTTTGAGTGGTTCTTCAACGTTCCCTTCAATTCTTTGAGATGCATTATTACATTCCAGTAAGTAAATTTCTCAGGATGGAGGCAGGATCCAGGCCCAGGCTATTTATTTATTTTAGACAATGTTTTTATTGAATTTAGAGAGAGAGAGGGAAGGGAGAGGGGGAGGAAGAGAGAAATATTGATGTCAGAAAGAAACATTGATTGGTTTCCTACTGCGTGCCCTCTACTAGGGATTGAGCCAACAACCTAAGCATGTGCCCTGACCGGGAATCAAACAGGTGACCTTATGGTGCACAGAATGATGCTCAGCCACCTGGGCCACACCAGGCAGGGCATGCCCAGTCTATTTAATTCCAATATACTACATTGGTCCCCTTCTATAGTCAGGTAGAAATTGATCGCCAAAATTATTTAGTATATTTTTAAGCAGCTTAATTGCTTAGAAAATTTGGTTATTATCTACCTCATACCTGTAGTGTTTGTTTCAGAAATACTTTTTTAAAAATATGTTTTTATTGGTTTGAGGAGAGAGGAAACATTGATGTGAGAGAGAGACATTGATTGGTTGCCTCCCATATGCACCCTGACTCGGATTGAACCCACGATCTGGGCATGTGCCCTGACCAGGAACTGAACTGGCACCTTTTCAGTGCACAGGACAACATTCAACCAACTGAGCCACACTGGTCAGAAATTCTTCAATTTCTATCAACACCCTAATTACTAATTCTCTTACTTCCCAGAGGTGAGTTCATTCTCTCTGATTTGGTCTTCTTGTACGTAACAACACATTATTTGGTACAAAACCAAATAATATAATTGATGGAACAAAATAATGAAAAACAACAGCCTCCTATTTTGATGAATCTAAAAAAGAACAATATATCATTCTATAATTCACTAGAGAGAAAAAATATAGATTTTTAAAATTTTTTTAGTAATGCTTGAATTGTGGGTAAAGAAAGGATGAATACTAAGTCTTCCTCAAAGACTTTGGACCTTCCCTTTAACTTAAGTAGATATTAAGTACATATGTGAGATGATGGATAAATCCTCCATTTCTTTACTGCACTAAAATTGGTACATAAGCCATGCAATTTCCTTCTTAAATTTTAGGATTTATTAAAGATAGTCACAAATATAAGACCTCTCTCTCTCTCTCTCTCTCTCTCTCTCTCTCGGCTCAATCCCTTCACCACCATTCCTCCTGTCCCCCACATATGGCCTTTATTTTTTTAAAAGATTCAGAAGCTGAGAAGTTCTGAATGAATATTCACTATTTAAAACAATAATAATGTCTTGTGGGTTTATATTTATAAATGTGTTCATGTATATATAGTTATATGTATATATATATATATTATATCTTTATCAATATATTAAAACTCAAAAGCAATAGCATATAATACAGTTAAATAAGATTTCTCAGATATTTGCTTTATTTGAGAAGAGGTAAGTCAATCAAGGATAATGTGTAATTTCCAGAAAACAAAACTCTTAAGATGATAAATGAGTATATAAACTATCAACTAGTAATGGAACAAAAAACAAAACAAGAGTCAAAGTTTAAGAATATTATTAATCAAAGTAGTGTAACCCCTGTAATAGGTCACCTCCAAATCTCAGTAATTTCACAAGAAAAAAAAAAACCCTCAGTAATTTAACATCCAATATTTTAACTCTAATGATACAATCCAATGAAATTAATGGAGTTAGGAGTAGGGATGTTGCATGATGCTCCTTATATTCATGAAAGGAGCCAGATTGCTCCCACCAATGCTACCTTCAACCGGCAACCTCCAAAGTCACCACAGAAACGAAACAAACAAATAAAAATAATGGATGGTGAAGCCTGGGAGATTTGTATAATTCAGCTCTGGGAGTGATATATATCACTCCTACTCATATTTCATTAGCCAGAACTCAGTCCCAGAGCCCCTCCCTGTCTACAGGGGCCTGGGAAATGTTGTTTAGTTGTGTCTGGGAAGAATGTAAAACAATTTCTTTTTAAATCCTCGCCCGAGGGTATTTTTCCATTGATTTTTAGAGAGAGTGGAAGAGAGAGGGAAAGACAGAGAGGAATAGCCCTGTGAGAGAAACACATCTATTGGTTGCCTCTTGCAGGCACCTTGACCAGGGCCCCGGGCGGGGAGGAACCTGCAACAGAAGTATGTGCCCTTGACCGGAACCAAACCCGGGACCCTTCGGTCTGCAGGCTGATGGTCTATGACTGGCCAAACAGGATAGGGCTAAAACAATTTTTTTTAGCACATGGTGTTGTATTTGCTGCCAAAGAATAGGTGAGGCCATGAAGGATAATGGTTATGCAAAACTCATAATGTGAATTTAACCCTTTGCACTCGCTTGCTTTTTTCTCGATTCCTTTATTCCACTCGGGATTTAATTTTTTAAATACCCCAGATTTTACAAAGCGCGGCAGTAGAATAAAAAACTGGAGTTTCTTTTCATACAAACTTATTTATTTGGATTTTTTTATATTTCAAATTATTGATACATTCAAAGAGTAATTTTAATCTCAACATCCGAGTGCAAAAGGTTAAATACTCTAAAGTCAATTTTGAAAATGCAATCACCACTTTCTAAAACTGTGATTTTACAATAATTATAATAATGTAAGCCAAGCCGAAACAGGTTTGGCTCAGTGGATAGAGCGTCGGCTGAGGGGTCCCAGGTTCGATTCCGGCCAAGGGCATGTGCATTGGTTGCGGGCACATCCCCGGTGGGGGGTGTGCAGGAGGCAGCTAGTCGATGTTTCTCTCTCATCGATGTTTCTAGCTCTCTATCCCTCTCCCTTCCTCTCTGTAAAAAAATCAATAAAAATATAAAAAAATAAAAATAAAAAAATAATGTAAGCCAAAAGTAAAATTTTGGTCATCCCAATTTCAAATGGTCTCTCTGACTGTGGTTGAATAAATGTGCATGTAAATATGGGAAAGTGTAAAACACCAAATTCTGGACTACACCCAAATTACTAGTTAACCTTGAAGAAGTCCCATTATTTATTTATTTATTATTTATTTTATTTGTTTGTTTACTTATTTATGAGCCTTTTTTAATCTGTAAAAAGACCAGGGTAATACGTACCCTTTCTACTGTCCAATACTATTAGGCCCAATGAGCTATATAAAGTGAAATTATTTTTAAGATTTGGAAATGCTATTCAAATGTACAATGTTATTATCACATTCTCAATCTGATTCAAAGACACAAACTTTTGAATTGTCCTACGTAGATTCATTACATAAAACATAGAGCATAGGACATAGATTTGGGAAAGATTTTTACAGATTATCTAGAGCAACTGTATCACTTTACAGATAAAAAAAATTAAGATCTAGACAAAGGAAGAGAGTGACCTAAGATCATATTGTTAGCAGAACCAAATCTTGAAAAGTATTGTTTACGTTTCAGAGTTTCCCAAGAGAGAAATGTTATGCTTGTGGCATAAGACTCACAGAGAAAGAGTGTAAAAAACAAGTTTCAAAATTCACTTCATTCAGATTTTGATTTAATAAATTTGAAAGGAAGCCAATAAACCCATATTTTTTAAAATAAAGCAATTACCATCACAGTGGTTCAAAATAAGGTTAAATTATGGCTTATTTTATCTCCTTTGAAAAGTGAGAATATGGATATTCCTTTTAAAATTTTCTCCTTTAAAAGATAACTCCTTACCCTCATACACTGTTGGTGGGAATGTAAATTGGTATAGCCACTATGGAAAACAGTATGGAGGTTTCTCAAAAAAAATTAAGAATAGAGTTACCATACGACTCAGCAATCCCTATTCTGGGTATCTACCCAAAAAATTTGAAAACATGTATTTGCAAAGATATATGTAACCTGAGTTCATTACGGCATTGGTCACACATGGAAGGAAATGTTAGGGGTAGAAATAGAATATTGGGAACTAGCTATTAGTTATAAGAAATATAATAAGAAATATTAATCATGCTCTGTTAACCATGATTGATTTGTTCTGATTAGAGAAAGCACATTCTAACCTGGCTGAGAGTTGTATGCCCCTAGGACCTGGGAGTCAATCTTGGCCCCTGGGAGTCAACATTGGAATGTGGTCCATCTCCATTCAAGACCTGCCTATTTCAGTGGATAGAGCATTGGCCTGTGGACTGAAGGGTCCCAGGTTCGATTCTGGTCATGGGCATGTACCTTGGTTGTGGGCACATCCCCAGTAGGGGGTGTGCAGGAGGCAGCTGGTTGATGTTTCTCTCTCATCGATATTTCTAAATCTCTATCCCTCTCCCTTCCTCTCTGTAAAAAATCAATGAAATATATATATATTTTTTAAAAGACCTGCCTATTATCATGGGAATATTAGTTGCCCAAACAATGGAGTCCCACCCCAGCGCCCTCAGCCCACCTTGCCTACTTCCCCAAGCCAGTGATTCCTGTCCCCCTGTGTAATCTTTGTCCTACCCAATATAAGCAGCTGGCTTATGGGGTGCAGGAGAGCAGATTTTTGAGGATGACCTATTACTCTCCCATACTGCCAGCAGTATTGGAATAAACATTCATATATGATTCAACCCTTTCTCAACCCTGTCTCTGCTTAATTGGCTCAAGTAGTGACAGGCAGCCTGGACCCACTGGTTGTCTGGTTTCAGGAAAACCAAAGTGTCTTTTAATAGGGGATTGGCGAGCCTGGGCCCCGGGTCCGGGCGAGGCCGCGGGCCCCTGGATCCGGGCGAGCCTGGGCCCCGGGTCCGGGCGAGGCCGCGGGCCCCTGGATCCGGGCGAGCCTGGGTCCCGGGTCCGGGTGAGGCCGTGGGCCCCTGGATCCGGGTGAGCCTGGGTCCCGGGTCCGGGTGAAGCCGTGCCCCCCCTGGGTCCGGCCGAGACCAAACCAGAGGGAGTCGGACCTGCATTATCACCATTTGTCCACCATCCAGAGCTGAGGGGTCAGTGCCGACGTGTACTCATAAGGAACTGGTGGACATTGATATTGGGTCTCAAAAGAACTGTTGGTCCAGAAAGAATCTCACTACAGACTGATTTTTTTGCCTGTCAGCATAACTATTATTGCCCGTCGCACATTCAATTCTTATAAGTACATCTCTAGTGACACATGATTTCGCTCATCTAGGGGAAATGATGAACAACATGGACTGATGAACAAGAACAGAACCAGAAACAAGGAGGCACCGATCGGACTATCGGGCCTCAGAGGGAGGATAGGGGAGGGTGGGGGGAGAAGGGAGAGATCAACCAAAGGTCTTGTGTGCATGCATAAGAGCCTAACCAATGGTTAAGTTCAACAGGGGGTTGGGGCATCCATGGGGAGGGGTGTGGGATGGGAATGGGGGGATGAGGACAAATATGTGACACCTTAATCAATAAAGAAATTTAAAAAAAAAAAATAGGGGATTGGATAAGAAGATGTGGTATATATATACCATATACAATGGAATAATGCTCAGCCATAAGAAAAGATGAAATACTGTCATTTATAACAACATGGATGGATCTTGAGAATTTCATGCTAAGTGAAATAAGTCAGATGAAAAAAGTCAAGAACCATATGACTTCACTCATGTGGGATATACAACAGAAAGCAACAAACGAACAAACAAGACAAACAAAAACTCAGGCACAGACAACAGTGTGGTGGTTACCAGAAGGAGCAGAGTGGGGGGAAGTAGAAGAAGGTAAAAGGGGTCAAGTACATGCTGACAGAAGGAGAATACACTTTGGGTGGTGAACACAGTGCAACACAACGATGCATTATAGAATTGGATACTTGAAATCTATACTGTATATTCTTATTAACCAATGCCACCCCAATACATTTAATAATTTTTAAAAAGACAACTCATACTTCTGAGATGCCCTCTACCCACCTTTCCCAGCCCTCTACCCACCTTTCCCTGACTAGTTTAATGACATTTAGCCAAGTGACAGATTATGTGCAAAATCTTCAGTTAGACAGCTAATCTTTTTTTAAATATGTTTATTTCTAAGTGCTAGTATGTATAGATTTCCAGAATCTATATGCTAGGTAACATCTCAGAATATATTTGAGGCTCTTAAATTTTTTCCCTAGAAAAGGCACTTTAACTAGAAGAGTAAAATAGCACCAAATACAAATATTTGTTACTTTAAGGACAATAAATAACATTACAGTGGTTGAAAAGTATAAAAACAGAAAAAAACACACACAACTGTGTTAAAAGTATATACACATATAGGATATATATCCTCTATGTTTCTTACCTATATCTATTTCATACAGTTATCAGAGAATATCCAGGGGCCCTAAATCCTTACATTTGTGAATGAATGAGCCTACCCCAGGGGAAAATAATGTGCTCTAGACCCTTTATGTGCTTGTCTCAGGCAGTTAGAGAGAACAAAAGGAGATGATTGAGGAAGTCAGAAAGGCTTTCCCTACTGGCCAAGTAGGTGTTTTGAAGGGCGGATTCCCTACTTAAGCTAAGGCTTAAGCCTTGAAACATAGTCACGTTGGGTGGGAAGTGCTGGCCTGTGCCCCTCCCAGAGGTGTGGTGCCTGTGAAAGTAGAGATAATGCTCACATTTGCATTACTTTGCTACTTTTTCCTTAACACCTGGGCAGAGATGATTTGGACCTTAGTTCCTGTCTTCTCTTTCTTTTCTCATTCATTCTTTTCTTCTTCTTTCTCTTTTTCAATCTTTTAGAAATCTCTCTTCCTTCTCTTTCTTTGAGAACTTAAGGAATTTTAAGAACTTTTAACTTAGGTGTTCTCTTCCTTAAGAAGGTCATTCCTTCACAGGAATAACCCTGAGATGTGTGTGTTTGTTCTTTTGTTTTCTGCCCAGGTTAGCAGCCACGGAGTTAGGAATTGTTTTACCTGCATCCTGTCAACTCCCCTTTAAGGAAGTAGAGACAGTTTCAGGGATCCAAGTGTTGAGATTCCAGACCCCACAAAGAGAGCTCGGATTTCAGCAGACTGCCTAGGACTTTTGCTGTTTGATTCCAGGCAAGCTAGCTCATAGAACTCGGTATCAGCGGAATGATCTTGCAGATTCTTTTTACTATTTTCCTCCTGAGAAGTTTAGGAGAAGAGAAACACTGCTTTTTACAAACCCTGATCCCAGAGACTTCACCTGTAACTTCTAGAGGGTAGGGGAAGTCCTAGAGACTGCACTAGACTTACGTTAGCCCAGGCCACCAGGGTTCAAATCCTGCTTCTGTGATCTATGTGATGTGAGTGTGGTAGGTAGTTAGACGAGAGTAGAGCAGGGAGGATGGGCCAGATACAGAAGGTCACCAGGGTGGAAAGGCCCAGGTGCCTAGCAGCAGACAATCAATTGTAGGGTGGGAGCTTGCCCCCAGGGTGACTTTTCCTATTGCTGATCATGAGGTTTGGACCCCCTGACTTTTCCTCCCTCACATCTAGGCCTCGAGTTGTATTTCAGCTCCAGGCCCAGATAAGCAACAAAACCAACCATGGCTGACCTCAGGACCAGCTGCATTGAAGAATGGCCCCCTGCCCTGGTGCCGGCCAGTCAATCAGTGGAGAGCACACCCCTGAATGGACACACTGGAAAGCTACTGAATATCCTATTGAGATCTTCCCCTGGAACCTCCCCTAAAATTTTCACTCTTAAAACCCTAAGGCCCTAACTGGTTTGGCTCAGTGGATAGAGCATCGGCCTGCGGACTGAAGGGTCCCAGGTTCAATTCCGATCAAGCACATGTACCTTGGTTGCGGGCACATCCCCAGTAGGAGGTGTGCAGGAGGCAGCTGATGGATCTTTCTCTCTCATCGATGTTTCTAGCTCTCTATGCCTCTCCCTTCCTCTCTGTAAACAATCAATAAAATATATTAAAAAACAAAAACAAAAACAAAACCCTATGGACCAGGACCCAGTGCGCTCTCCCTCCCAGGAGCACCCTTACCTCTCCCTCTCCTCTTCCCCCTCCCCTTCCCAGGCACATTACCATTAGCCTCTTCACTCCCCAGCTCCAAGGGTCCTTCCTTTACCTCCATAACTTGTTTCCTAAGCCTGTTTCTTCTAGGAATTACTTTTCCTACCTCTGTCATTCACCCAGTCAATGTGCTCTGACAGTTTGGGCCCTGCTCTGAATTCTTTCCTAGCTAGAACCCAAGTACCGAGGTTGCTGAACCCAGGTTTGGTCTGACCCCACCGGTTCCTGCGCCTACAACATGAGAAGGCTTGGGAAGTTACCCCAGCTCCGGGCTGTTTCCTGGGGACATATTAGTACCTCTCTTGCACTGTTGTTTTAGGAGTGCGGGAGGTAATAACCTGGAAAATGCTACATAGAACTGAGCTTGGCATGTAGCATGAACTATGATGGGAGGGGGCATTCACCACCTTTGCAAATATTCCTGTTCCCTAGAAAAGTATTGAAGTCGGATTGTGGATTTCAAGAGGTCTTTGTGACTTAGGCAAGAGAAACCTCAGTGATACTTGTGTGGATGAAAGTAAGAACTAGAGTCTCTAAATCTAGTTCAGTGGGGCTCATAGGCTTCTACGGAACCAGGGTGTAAAGAAAAAGACCACCCTCAATTGGACTTCCCATTGACATGTAGGGATAGGGACTAGAAATCAGATATAATTTGACTTTTTAAAAATGAAGATTAAAAAAGAGAATTCATACATAGTGTGATTAGGCATATGCATATATTTAGATATTTTTAGGTATATACATGTGTAAAAGTGCATGTAATTACATACATTTTTGTTTGTTTTGCATGTGAGGATATATATTAAAAGCATAATATGCTAATTAGACCGAACAGTGAAACGACCTTCGGGACGACCTTCTGGACGAAGCCAGGGCTGTGAGAGCTGAGGCAAGTGGCCGTGGCTGTGAGGGCTGAGCCCCTTGCACGAATTTCGTGCACCGGGCCTCTAGTATATATATAAACTGTTATATTCCAAGTGACCATAAATCTATTATATAGCTCTCAATTTCACTTCCTATAATGGCCAGTTAGTAGTACTATTTCTCCAACTGTTAAGCACAACAATATGTATGTTGTATGTGCCATTACTTTTTGGAGTAAATGGCTTACAAAGTGAAAATTGTAACTAAAATGCGCCTTATAAACTATGTGTGATTTTTCTACAACACTTATGCCTTTTCTAGTTCCCATCTTAAAGTCAACAACAATAATAATATCAGAACTGTGGCTAATATATAGAAAAGAAGCAGCTCTTAATATAAGCAAACAGAGACAGGTCAAGTCATGAAGGTGTTGGAAGGGGAGTGATGACAAATAAACAGAGCGCTGTATTTCTTGTCATCCACTAAGCAAGGAAGTACAAAGTATTTAGGTTTCTCTTCCCAAAAAAAGCAGCAGCAAATTATTCTAAAAATCCAATCACCACCCTTCACACCAAGACTGGATACTAGCTCACATTTACTTTGTTTTTTTGTTTGTTTGTTTTAATATACTTCTATTGATCTCAGAGAGGAAGGGAGAGGGAGAGAGAGAGGTAGAAACATCAATAACGAGAGAGAATCATCAATCGGCTGCCTCCTGCATGCCCCACATTGGGGATAGATCCCGAAACCTGGGCATGTGCCCTGACTGGGAATAGAACCATGACCTCCTGGTTCATAGGTCAATGCTCAACCACTGAGCCATGCCGGCCGGGGCGCATGTACTTTGGGAAAACATGGAATGCGTGCTCTGTAGATATCCTGAGAGGTAAACACTTCTAGCTGAGGATATGGAAACTTAAAGGAAGTGAAGTACAGTAATTGAAGGCCACCTCGATTACAAGTGGCAGAAAAGGAATTCAATTCCAGGTCTCTGAGACTGCAAAGCCTGAGAGCTCTCTTAATACTGTGCTGTCTTTACAGAGGTCATAGTGAACCCCAGGATAAAAACTGAAAAACCTTTCAGGAATATTCAGAATTCCTACAGCAGTGATGGGCAACCTTTTGAGCTTGGTGTGTCAAACTTTGCCAAAAAACTGAGCATAACTCGGGTAGTGTGTCACTTTGAGGAAAAAACATTATTTCGCAAATGTTTCATCCTCGGCATGCGGCCGCCTCAGCGGCCGTGTGTCATCAGAAATGGCTACGCGTGTCAGTGCTGACACGCGTGTCATAGGTTCGCCATCACTGTTTTACAGTATTCATTTCATCATTAAATGCCAATGTCAATTTATTTGTTTCCCCTTTCTTAGACCAGGCAAATATCTAGTCTGCTTAAAACAATCCTATTTTCTGGGGAGATGTTAGGGGCCAAAAGAATATTGGGGACTAGTTATGGGAAATATTAATCATGCTCGGTTAACCGGGATTGCCTCGTTCTGGTTAAAGGAAGGACATTCCAACCTGGGTTGTATGCCCGGGGGACCTGGGAGTCAACCTTGGACCTGGGAGTCAACCTAGGAATGTGGTCCACTCTCCTTCAAGCACTGCCTATTGTCATGGAAAGATTAACAACCTTGTTGCCCAAACAATGGAGTCACACTCCAGCCCGCAGAACCTACTTCCCCAATCCTGTAATCCCTACTTCCCCATGCAATCTTTATCCTACCCTATATAAACAGCTGGCTTATTTCCGGCTGCAGGGCCCATTTTTGTGGATGACCTCCTGTCCTCTATACTGCCAGCAGTACTGGAATAAACACTCATATATGATTTAAAACAACAACAACAAAAACACAATCCCATTATTTCCAAAGCACCTAAGGTTATTTGGGTGTTTTAGAGAGGAGTCTGGGACACTGTGAAGAAGGTCTTCCTTCTGAGGAAAGTTGTCCACATGACCTTGCCACCCTGACCACAGAGGACTACACCAGGGATGGGATGCTGAGCCCGCCTCCAGACAGCAAGGTGCCCTAGTTCCCAAGTCTAGTCGGTGGTTGACTGATTCCATCAGTCTCTCTGTCTCTCCATTTTAAAAGAGTATATGTTAGTTCGCAGGAGACTAGGAGTTGAAAGACATGAGAGTAAGCAGAAGCCATGAGTTATTAGAAATCACAGAATGAATGAGCAGAATCTATTGCCATGGATGGAAGTGGGGTTCTTGGGGTACCGCTGGAATAAGCCCCCAAGGGAGGATGAGAGATGGTAGAAAGCATTATTTCTGGGAATCCCATTCCTGGGTTTCCAAAGTCCCATTTCTCTTAGTCCAGTCACAGAAGACATGTCACTGGGTTTTAGTGAAGCGAGAAGCAAAGCCAATGTCCACAGTTTGCTTTCCATGTGGGAGCCGGGTCCATTTCAGGATCAGGCTAGGCCCCTGGTCGGCAAACTGCGGCTCGCGAGCCACATGCGGCTCTTTGGCCCCTTGAGTGTGGCTCTTCCACAAAATACCATGGCCTGGGCGAGTCTATTTTGAAGAAGTGGCGTTAGAAGAAGTTTAAGTTTAAAAAATGTGGCTCTCCAAAGAAATTTCAATCGCTGTACTGCTGATATCTGGCTCTGTGGACTAATGAGTTTGCCGACCACTGGGCTAGTCCACTGTGTGTGGGGTCCGCACGGCCATGGGCCATGTTGCCAAATGCAAGGGGAGCCCCACAAACCCAGAACCACACAAGTCCCAAGAGTCCCAAGAGCAGTAAGAGCACAAGAGCATCAGAGAGTGAACGCCTTTGTTCAGGGGGTTCAATAGCCAAATGTTGAGCCCTTGCAGTGGCCATGCTCTTTCTGGCCAACCATGTCTGTCCCCAGGTGTGATTGACAGCAAGCACCTCCGCAAGGCCCCCCAACTTTACTGGCCATGCATCTATGTCCTCTCTCTTGGACCCGTAGGGAGTGCAAGTTGTAGCTTCCTGGTGACGCTGCCTACATGACATGCCTATGATATCTGGCTTCCCTCTGCTCCTGGCCTATTGCTAATACATAGTTCATTATAACAGTGTCAGTGAGAAGGTGAGAGGACCTAGCAATTAGTTGGTAGCGAAAGGAGCAGTTGCTTAGGGATGGAGAGCACAGGGTCATGATCAGGCCAGCACATGCAGGCAGGGAGCCAGTGGGACATTAGGGGAGGCTGCCGAAGAAGCACAAAAACCATAAGCGGGTCACTACCGGTGTAGTCTCGCCTGTAAGGCTTGTGTGTACCCTGCCAGGTTGCTGCCTTCTGCATGTCCCCTCCTATCCTTACAAGGAACCCTCATGAGGTCAATGACGTAACCGGAGAGTATTTCTGTTCTTTGCACCTTTCGGATCAAGCTTAATAGACTGGCTTACAATCCTACCTTATAATAGACAAATATGCAAATTGACCGCACCTTCTCTACGCCAAGCCACGCCCACCAACCAATCAGGACGAATATGCAAATTACCCCAACAAAGATGGCGGCTAATTTGCATATCAACACAGCGTAGAAAGAAGCCAAGAGATGCTGAAGGGAGCAAAGCTTCAGAGAAGCAAGCAAGCCAGGGGAAGGAGAAGGGAGGAGCGGAGGCGGGGCGGGGTAGAGTGCAGCAGGAAACCCTATTGCAGGATTTTTCCTGCAACAGGAACGCTAGTTTTATATAAAACACAAGGCCCAATCGACAATTTACTGCCACTCATGAGGTGCATCTAAAGATAGCTGCTAAGACGGCTTCTATCGTCAAATAATTTTCTGGCAAAACTGCGTTTCAAAAACTAAACATTTAAAACTATATTAACATAGACAAAAAAAAAGCTTTCATTGGGTAACTATCAGATTTGGCTATCTAAATGAATTTCCCACTCTATTAAAATAACAATGATTTAAACCTCAAAGCACACTCAGCCTCCCTGTTTACCCTGCCACCCTAAGTACTTCTGAAAGGAACCTAAATCTTTTGTTAGACGCGTGTTACTGAGCTTAGTTTGTCTTTTTGAAAATCTCGATTCACGGAGAAGGGGAATGCTTTGAATCTGCTTTCGAACACAATACCTGAGTGAAGCAATGTTTTATACTGACTGGGTACAAACAGGCGGACCACGCAAATGCATGTGAGGATGTTAAGAAGAGGTTGGAGGAAATTGAAATACCAAAAAGCTCTGAGGGACTTGTGGAATATTTATGAAAATATGTGGTGCGTTTTGAAATGCAGATGTCTCTGGAACTGGAAATGTAATCACGGGAAGGAAACCTGTCTTTAATAAATCTTCTTAATTAAAATCTATTGTTTAGGAAAAAATCTAAAACCTCCTCCAATATTAGAAACAGTAGCGAGAGGTGGAAAAAGGATGGATTCATTTAGATTGCAGCAAGCAATTATTATTAAGAGTTCCCGATTGTCACCGCGCGTTTTGTTATTGTTGTGATTATTGTTGTGTTTTTAAATGGAAAGAAGTGGCATTCTGGTCAACTGAACATAAATTGTTTGCCATTATGGTACCCAATGAGTTGAAAACAAAAGAGGCCTGTAGCACAAAAATATATGCAATTACTGAGGGGAGAGAGGATGTGTTAGAACCACTGTCAAGTGACATGAACTTGTTGTTTTCCATTGCTAGGCTTTTAGTGGATGTTCCTCCAGCTCCAAAGACTCAAACCCAATTAAAAGAAATCAGTCTGGCCTAGCCTTCCCTCAAGGTTCAGATCTCTTCTGTGAGGCCCAAACAGAATGCTTAGAAAAATAAAAATACCTACATGATTGCTTTTCGGAAAAATATATGTATCTCTCTCTTCTTAGTCGTTAGCTGACATTACATTTTCAAAGTGCTATACCTTTCAGTTCAACCGGCACAATATGGCCTAATTGTCATAACATGTCAAAAAGGTGAAGTCAAGTAATTTCCAAAGTGGGTGAGCTGAGGCAGCCAGGGCTGAGCCCTGCCATGTGCCGCGGAGTCTATGATGCGATGTCTCAGACTCAGGGTCCTCCACTCACCACTGCAAGGGAGTGTGTGTGTGTGTGTGTGTGTGTGTGTGTGTGTGTGTGGCTGGGGGTGATGGCCTGTAGTTATTCACAGGAAGTTATCATAGTGCTGTAGGCAGTTAGACAGGAGCAGAGCAAGGAGGGGGGCCAGGTACGGCAGGTCACCAGGGTGGAGAGCCCCAGGTACTAGCAATGGACAGTCAATTGTAGGATGAGACTCCCCCCGCCCCCAGGGTGACTTTTCCTCCCCTGGCATACCACTGGGCCTGAGGTTTGGACCCCTTGACCTTTCCTCCCCCTAGGGCAGTGGTCGGCAAACTCATTAGTCAACAGAGCCCAATATCAACAGGACAACGATTGAAATTTCTTTTTTTAAAAAAAAATATATTTTATTGATTTTTTACAGAGAGGCAGGGAGAGGGATAGAGAGTTAGAAACATCAATGAGAGAGAAACATTGATCAGCTGCCTCCTGCACACTCCCCACTGGGGATGTGCCTGCAACCAACGTACATGCCCTTGACCGGAATCAAACCTGGGACCTTTCAGTCTGCAGGCTGACGCTCTATCCACTGAGCCAAACCGGTTTCGGCCCTAAGCCCATTTCTTCTAGGAATTACTTTTTCTACCTTTGTCATATTTATTTATTTATTCATTTACTTAATCACCCAATAAATGTTCTCTGACAGTTTGGGTCCTGCTCAGAATTCTTTCCAAGCCAGAACCCAAGTACCGACGTTGCTGAACCCAGGTTTGGTCTGACCCCACTGGCCATGCACCTGGAGCCATTACCTGCCGCCTACAACAACATCACGCCTGGCATTGATTAGTTGACAGTAGCTTTTCTTAGTGACACATCGCAGGAGACACATAGAGTCCCAGGCACGGGCTGGCTATCACGGACCCCTTAGGGGCGAGTTGTGACCTAACCCTCCTGGTAGTAATCACCCCACGCCTGGCTCACCTTTTGAAGATCGCCCACTCCTGATTAGATAAGCAGTGTTGTGACTTTAATTCTCTCTGATAACGGGCTTCAGTGTTGGTTGCAGGTGCCTGAACAGCCGGTGGGGATGTTAGGAACCCATTCATATCTGAGTGTGCTTTTCTTCTGTTCTAGATTCAGAGCCCCTGTGGTGATGCTCACGCTACATTAACGTAAACAGGTCACATAAGGGTGCGCTTGTGCATACGCATATTGCCACTCCTGAGTCATGGCCCGCACATCTGCGTAGGGCAAAGGGGACCTTTCACCTCATAACACTGCTGCGTCCTCGCCTGCACGCATGCCTATGGCAACTTGGCCTTGATCGTCTGGCATACTCTGATTAGGGTTCCCACAGCCCCAGATGATGTTCTGTGTATTTTCTGAGCACATCCACGCTGTTGGCTCTTGTGCAAACTGTGGAAAGAATGCTCTGTGAAGGATGATGGTAAGGAATGGTGTTCTCCATGCTTCCAGTCATCTAAAACCTTGTTTCTGAGCGTGGGGGCCAGCATTGCGGGCATCATCTAGCCGCTTGTTAGAAATGCAGCATCTCAGGCCCCAGCCCAGACTCACTGACCCCGATTCTGCAACTTAACACAATCCTCCGGATGCTTAGCATGTACAGTAACGCTCGACATGCATTGCTCTAAAGGAGAATCTATTTGCTCTTCTGTGTTAGAAAAATAAGTCGTTTCTATGAGATGTATTAAAATTGTAAAAAAACTAGATGTAGGTACACATCTTGGTTGTAAAAATATTAGGGAACATTTACATAAAAATAAAAATTTGAGCATTTAGGACAAGTGCCAGTCTACAAGTGGTTATTTTTTCCTAGAAAACGTGACAAATCAAAATTTCCTGTCTCATAGAATTTGTTCCCAACTCAGGAAATTGGACCAAATTGCACCCCGTGTAGGCAATTTGGGTGGTCCACATAACAGGTCCTGTGGTTTTATAGGTGCCTAAGTTAAGGGTACATGGATCAAATGATTTCCTCAAAGAAACACCCTCCTTAGATGACCTCTGGGGGTGAATTTAGGAAGGAGAATCCCCCTAGTCTCAGGCAATGGGGTCACCGTTAGTGTCTTCCACGGAGACACCAGGGTCTCTCAGTTGGTGGCCAGGCCTACGGAGAAAAAAGTCAGAACTGTGCAAAACAACTCAATGCCAAGCATGATTATAAGCAGTCTAGATTGGCTACAGATTTGTTGCGCCCCCCCCAGACCCCCCCCCACACCCCCGCCAATATTTTCTCTGCCACTGCTATGCTATGAGCCAGGTAGCTGCTGTGTTTGTTTGTTTTTCCCCCTGAGGGGTAGATGCCCTACAGTGATGTAGTGAGTCCCACATGAAAAGTCTTATAAGTTAATATGGGATTCATTAGACTGGAGGTTCCATAGAGTAAATTGATATTTTTAAAGGATTAGGGACAATGAAATGATTAAAATACTGAAACATATGCATCTTTTAGAGGGTGAATTCAGTGTGAGCATGGATATACTTATCCTGCATAACTAAGGCATGAATTTCCAAATAAAAGTGATTACTAGGGGATTATAATCACCATAAAACAATATGGATTATATAAAGCATCAGTGAGATATTAATGAAAGGAAATAATAAGAACATGCTCCAAATTAAACAGCTTATGAATTTTTACTGCATATTGATGAGTGTACTGAAGAATACACAGTTCAACTACTATAGATGATTAGAAGGAAAGAATTACTTATCTCTAAGATCCCCCCTAGGTTCAAGTTTCATTCCATAGTATTTTTTAAGAAAAAAATTTAGCTTATTAAATAAACTGAAATTTCAGAAACATTATAGCCTATTGTAAAATCTAAAATAATTTTATAAATAGTTAAAACAAAAACACGTAAGAATGTATATATTTTTTTCACTTCAAATTAACCATTATTTCAAGAAGCATTAAATGCACATACATATAAAGCAACATAGAAGAACCTTTTCTTTGGTTGCCCACATTTGCTTCATTTAAAATATTGGTAGTGTTAAAATCATAGGTTTCTCAATAATTCAGTAAAAAAGAAGTCAAGTTGGTGGTGACTTATGTAGATAAGAGAAGATATCTAACTCCTGTAGCATCCTAATCTTATTTACTCGTTGTTCAACAAATATTTATTGAGCACATACCAGTAATATGTGCCTAGCACTGTTCAGTGAACAAAATAAAGACTCCTGTCTTTGTACACGTGCACCACAGTAATATGCACCTAATTGAGAATTATATAGACACTAGAGGCCCAGTGCACGAAATTCGTGCATGGAGGGGGGTTGTACCTCAGCCCAGCCTGTACCCTCTCCAATCTGGGACCCCTCGAGGGATGTCCGACTGCCCATCGAACATCCCTCTCACAATCCAGGACTGCTGGCTCCCAACTGCTTGCCTGCCTGCCTTAATGATTTTCCCTAACCGCTTCTGCCTGCCAGCCTGATCACCCCCTAACCACTCCGCTGCCAGCCTGTTTGCCCCCAACTTCCCTCCTCTGCCGGCCTGATCACCCCTAACTGCCCTCTCCTGCAGGGTTGATCACCTCCAACTGTCCTCCCTTGCAGGCCTGGTCCCTCTCAACTGCCCTCCCTTGCAGGCCAGGTGCCTCCCAACTGCCCTCTCCTGCTGGCCATCTTGTGGTGGCCATCTTGTGTCCACATGGGGGCAGGATCTTTGACCACATGGGGGAAGCTCTATTGTGTGTTGCAGTGATGATCAATCTGCATATTACTCTTTTATTAGATAGGATAGAGGCCTGGTACAGGGTTGGGGGCCAGCTGGTTTGCCCTGAAGGGTGTCCCGGATCAGGGTGGGGTTCCCTTGGGGCGTGGGGAGGCCTGAGCAAGGGGCCTGTGGTGGTTTGCAGGCCAGCCACGCCCCCTGGCAACCCAAGCGGAGGCCCTGGTATCTGGAATTTATTTTCCTTCTACAATTGAAACTTTGTAGCCTGGAGCAAAGCCAAGCCTGGGGCTCCCTCCGCGGCCCGCAGCCATTTCTATTGGGGTTATAATTGAAACTTTGTAGCCTTAAGCGGAGGCCTGGGCCCGGACAGGGTGTGCGGAAAGCTTTGCTTCCCCTGTTGCTGCCGGCAACCCTGGCCTGCTCTCTCAAGCTCCATTCTGCCGCCATTTCTGTTTGAATTTGTTTACCTTCTATAATTGAAACTTTGTGGCTTGAGTGGAGGCTTAAGCCTGGCAAAGGCAGGCGGAAAGCTTGGCTTCCTCTGTTACTTGGAAACCTTGCTCTCTGTGGCTGTAGCCATCTTGGTTGGGTTAATTTGCATACTCACTCTGATTGGATGGTGGGCGTGGCTTGTGGGTGTGTTGGAGGTATGGTCAATTTGCATATTTGTCTATTATTAGGTAGGATTGATAATAACCACCAATAAAAGAATACAGTGTAGCCCAGCAGGCATGGCTCAGTGGTTGAGCACTGACCTATGAACCAGGAGGTCATGGTTCAATTCCTAGTCAGGGTACATGCCCGGGTTGCAGGCTCCATCCCCAGTGCGGTGTGTGCAGGAGGCAGCCAGTCAATGATTCTCTCTCATCATTGATGTTTCCATCTTTCTCTTCCTCTCCCTTCCTCTCTGAAAAATCAATGAAAATATTTTTTTTAAAAATACAGTGTAAAAGGAAAAATAACCTCTGGGCACATTCAATAGAAAATAAAAATATAGAATTTCAGCGAGGGAAGGGTGTTATATGATTTTATTCTGATTTATAGTATTTAAAATGTCAACTTTCAAAAATAGAGGTGGGAAATAGTCAATTTAAATTAGAAACATGAATAATATTTTTATTTGGCATCATTATTTTTCATGGATTAGCTATAAACCATCACATGAGATAATTTATAGATTACAGAGAGTTGTGCATATAAAAACACTTTTATATGTATGACATGCAATCACGTGTGTTTTATATTTTTCAATGAATACATTCCTGCAGTTTAATGTGTTAAAATCTGACAAATATAAATATTTAAATACTAAAGAAGTAAAACTCTTCATTTGAAGAAACATTACTATGAATTATTTGGTAAAACATTCCAAACTTTAACAATTCCTTTTGCAAATTAAATAAGTAACTGAAATTTTGCGACTTTGGCTCTTTGGGTGCAGACTGGTTTTAAAGTACTACAGAGAAACACACATGATTATCTGAACACATTGAGATCATGCATGAAAATTAAACTCTTTGTCTGCAGGCTTGAAACTAAATCAGACCAATCTGATCAAATTATTTGAAGAGATAGCGAGAGCCATTTTTAGTTTAACTTATAACATTTTCATTTAAAATCTGTTTATTATCTTATTTTAAAAGTCTCTAAGAGCTAATGCATTATACCATACCCTGAATGTCTACTAAACATATGTGGCTTAACTACTATAGAATAAAATAAAAAGATCTTGTAATTTATTCTTTTACTTGTTGTCTGAATCCTTAAGCAAGTTAAAGCACAACATTGCAAAGATTTGGAATAAAACTTGTTCTTGCAAAGCTCCGAAAGTAAACTACATAAAATTACCCAGCAAAAGGGAGGGAAATTGCAAATAGTGGGCAAGCTCTAAATTTATGAAAACATAATTATTATTTTCCATCCTTTATTTTTTCACAAATAAATAATTTTTGGGGTTAAAAATAAGTAACCTGGTTATTAAAGATTTTCATCAACCTATGTGAACAGGACTTTTTCAAGGTATAGAAAATGACAGCTTGAGAGTCACTTAAACGTTAAGATCTGTAAGAAGGAATTTTAAAAGTGCTAATGAAGTACCTATTCATATTTTGGATAGGGATGTCTTTTTGTGAGAGGTCAATCACACTTCTCCAAAGAGGTAATAAACACCCATCTAAAATTTGTATTGAATGATCTCTGCTTTTTTTAAAGGATTGGTTTAAGGGGAAAAAACAAACAAACCATCCTTAGGCAACATTACTGAAGAAGTCAACCTGTAATTGAAAGACCCTGGTACCTTCACAATAATGAAAAATTTAATGATGTGAAAAAAAAAGTCTTCTAACTTGTGAGAAAAAGAAAATTGCTGGTAAGGGTTTATTACAGTTTAACATTGTATTACTTTATTTTTCAATTTAATGGTTTCATTAGGGTAAGTACCTATTTTTTTTATAAACAATCTCTTTTTAAAAATTATTTTTAAGATTATTATTACTTTTTTTGGCTCAGCAAACTAGTCTTGAAACTACAGAAACCCGATCTCTCTTGTGAGTGGCAGATAAAAAAATTAATACTGACCCCTGTCTCCTTAAGGTTAGTTTTATAAAATGTAACTATTAATAGTTTATTGTGTTATGAATGTTATGTGGTGTGTATTTCCCACCCCAAGGCTATGATAACCAAATATTTCATGGACTTGTGCTGTTTTCAGGTAATTCACACCCTCCCACAACACATATCAATGAGCTCCTCCCTTTTCATTGAATGTTTTATTTTCCTAGATTTTGCAGTTCAAGATTCACCTCATGCTTCAGTTGGTCCATATACATAGTTATTATTTGTATAAAGAAGTTAGGACATAATACAAGAAGAAACCCTATAGAAAACTATATTCTATGTTTTGTAGAACACAGGCCTTTAAAGGGAGTGGCAATAAGCAGTCAAGTTCTTTAACTGCTATTATTAAAATAAAAAAATTAAAATCTGAGCCCTGCCAGGTAGCTCAGTTGGTTAATGTGTCATCCTGATAGGGCAAAGTTGTGGGTTTGATTCCAAGTCTGGGCACATACAAGAGTCAACCAATGAATGCATAAATAAGTGGAACAACAAACTGATATCTCTCTCCCTCTAAAAATCAATTAAAAAATAAGATTTAGTGACATATTCTACCTGATGTAAAGCCGAATTGAGTAGAAAACATTACCATATTTTTAAAAAAGAAAGTATAACTAGAACAATGAATATATTATTTTTCCCAGAAGTATGACTGGCAAAAGGGAAGATCCTATACGATTTGTAGAATCTCATAGAATACATGTCTCGTTGTTGTGAATATGGCCTGATAGTGTTAAACTGTTTTGATTTCCTACAAGTTATATAACCTTGACTTTGAAGTTTAATGTTTCTAATATAATTTCATTGGTGCAATTTACAAGAAGAAGAAAAATGTGGCAGGATATGTATATTTTGTTTCTCCCCCTCTTTATTACACCCTAAAATTTGTTGACTTACTTTAATTCTACATATTAAAAAGATTTTAGAAGTAACACTATTTCAAAAGAATCATCCCTTATTCAGATATCATTTTATTAATTTTAAGTAGGATAAATGTGTAGTTCCAGAATCCAAATGATTGGTTTTCAATTTGGGGGACAGAGAAAATAGTACAAGTAACAGGATAATAAAATATAAAAATATTTTTCTCTAAAAAAAAAAAAATAAGTAAGGTGCTTTGACACAATTTCCTACACAATGGAGTTATAGTGGTGTACATACAATTTTATATTTGAAGATTATTAGTACTAAGATTTGCAAGGATAGAAAAAAATGAGCTGTACATGCAGAAACTACTACAGAATGTACAACTTGATAAGATTTGAGATTCAAATTAACTGCATCATAATATCAAATACCAAGACTTAACATTACAATTCATTAATCCAATCCATTATAATTCATTAGTCAAATGTCCCAAGGAGAGGGAAGAATGTACAATGAGTCTTTTCTGGAAATGAATTGCTAAAAATTAGTGGAGTATGAAAAGACTTCAGAATTGGAAGCTCCAGCTGGGGTTAAACGGATGGGGGAAGGGATATTAAATATTTGAAGAGCCATTTTTAAAATTAAAATCCAGGAATGTCTCATCGGTTCCCACTGTATAAAGGCCGACTCTGACTCCGTCTTAAGTATTTTTTCCTTTGTAAAGATGAGATTTAGAAACATGTACACAGGACATTTTGCGTTGATTGAGGCCAGTTGGGAAAAAACATGGTTTAGAGGAGGATTTCAAATTGTTGTACTAAATATAAT
Organism: Cnephaeus nilssonii; assembly: GCF_951640355.1. Classification (NCBI taxonomy): domain Eukaryota; kingdom Metazoa; phylum Chordata; class Mammalia; order Chiroptera; family Vespertilionidae; genus Cnephaeus; species Cnephaeus nilssonii. The sequence goes on along the minus strand of NC_137089.1, from coordinate 7,930,486 downwards.
AACATCTGTAGTAGTGGCACCATAACATCATTTTAAGAGATGCCATTTTCCTCATTGCAAGCTATGATCGGATCATATTTTACTCCCATGTTAATATTTTCATTATTATTTAAGTGCTTTTTTTTTTTTTACTCTGTATAAACAAATTATCAGTCCTGTTCACTCTGAGATTATTTACTCTGGAAATATCTGGAATTCTTTCACCCTATCTTGTCCTCTGGGACTCCCCCCTTCTGAAGTATTGATATTCAACGTGTGGGGGAGGGGAACACATCCAACAAAAAAAAAACACGTAAGCTAGAAAGAGGTCCCTCTTCATGGTATTCTATGGGAGAAGTAGAAAAACAAAGGGGAAAAAAAATAACTGTTTTCTCCAAGGCTATTATCTAATGCGAAAGCAAATAGTCTGTAAATCAGCTAACAGAAGGGGATTAGAGAGGAGATCTGAGAGCGCCTTGATGCCTAGCTGAGCTGCCTCTCCAGCCAGGGACACCGGCAGGGCAGCCAGCACTCCAGATGGCCGGGGACAGTGGTCGTCTAGGGTTACTGCAGGGCACCCCGGCCGAGGGGCAGGCGGCCTGGTGAGGCATCTGCAGGAGGGAGCCTGCCCGCCGTCCAGCCCGCACGCGAGAGGGCGAGGCCGGCGGGGAGGGAGGCCGCCCGCGCACCCGCCCGCCCGCCCGCCCGCTCGCTCCAGCCAGCCGGGACTGCCCATTGTTAACATATACTTGACCTCCGCGACCCCTGCCCGACACAGATGTCTCCTACCTCCACCTCCCCTCGCCCCGCCGGGAGCCCTCCTCCCTGCACCTGGTAGCTGCCGCGCCACCGCCTCCCCCGAGTGCGGTCGCGGCGCCCAGGGCGCGGGCGCGCGCCGCGGCGGGGCCGGTGTGGGCGCTCCCCGCGCATCGCGCGCGGTGCCCGCTCCCCGCGAGCGCCCGGGCGCCCCGCAGATAAATGCGTCGTCGCCTTCCTCGAGAGTGAGCCGGGGCGGGCGGGCGAGGCAGACGCAGGCGCCGCCGGCGACAGGGGCGATCGCTGCGCCCCGCATCGCATTCGTCTGCCACAGCAGCCGCAGCAGCAGCAGCAGCAACAACAGACAGGCGGAGGGCGGGCGCGGGGGAGGCGGGAGCGCGGTGCGGAGCTCCGCAAGCCTGGGGCTCTGCGTGGAGGCGGCCTTGGCCGACGTCCAGACCCCGGGCTTTGGCACCGCAGCTCGCCGTGCGCGGGAGCGGCGGCCGCGGGCGCTCGGCGGCGGGACTGTGCGGCCTCCTGGCGAGCGCGCGTGGGCCAGCGGCCGCGTGGACCCCGGCCCCGGGAGGGAGGCGGCGCCGCGCCCGCGCCCGCGCCCCGCCGGCCGGCCGAGACGACGGGAAGTTTTATTTGCATCTCGGAAGCCGTGGCGGATGGTGGGACTCTCCGGCCCTGTGCAGTGTAAGTGCCCGCGGGAGGGCCGGCCTGGCGGGCGGGCGGGCGGCGGGGCCGGGCCCCAGGCCATCGCTACGAGGATTCCGATGGCCGGCCTTGGCGTTGGGGCGATCCGGCCCCGAGCCCGCAGCGGGGCTGTACTGGTCGCTCCGCTAGGGTAGGACTGCGCCGCGGGGGAAGGAGGAACCGCGCCGGGGACTCCAGTCTGCAGTGACACTGAACTTCACGGGTCAGCCGCGGATGCAGTTTGCACTCTTAGATTTCCCGACCGCCTTTAAGAAATGATTTTTCTTCTCTCTCCGTGGTCACTCACGCCATGTGAGCAGGAAGATGACTCGTGGTCCCCCCCCCACCCCCCAACGCCGACCGAACAACTGGACAGGGTGCCCACGGTGCGTTTTGGCAGGTGGCCCTAAACCCGCACCGTGGTGTGTTTTTGTTTGTTTGTTTGTTTGTTTTTCAATCTGGAAGGGAAAGGCTCGTTTAGACGGAGGAAAACTTGGCTCTAAGGAGCAGGAGAGCGAATCTTAACTTGGAGACCCGGCTGCGCTAGGGTCGCGGTCCTTTCAGCGGCAGGCCGGCGTCCGCGCGCGTCTGGGAACTTGACCCGGTCACTGCCAGGCTTTTAGGGTCCTTAGCCCTCCGGGTACCTCCCGACCTGCGGGCTTCCCCGCGGGGCTGGCGGGCGGCGTGGCTCCCGCCCCGACCTCTGCGCCCTCGGGGGCCCCGCCGCCCTGGCCCCGGGGGTGTCCCCGTGCCAGCCCGGAGGCGGCGCCCACCTCTCCGGAGCCGGAGCCTCGGGTTCTGCAGCTCCCGCCCCGAAGAGCCCAGGCGGGGAGCCTCGTCCGGGGGAATTGTGTTGATTTCCAGAAACCCGTCTGGCTCAGCCGCTGAACCCTCCCGGGGGAGCGCGCGGGGCCCCGCCGCCCGCCGCTCTCATTGCGAACCTGGAGGGACCGGGGTGGATGGCGCACCCGGACCCCTCGCCCGGGGCGGACCTGTCGCTGGTCCGGGCGCCTTAATCCAACGCAGTTATCTGAGCACCGGCGCTTAAATTCTCCTTCCTCTTCTTTTCTTTTTTTTTTCTTGGAAAGGGAGGTCAACCCTTGGGAAAGTTGGAGCGCTGAGATGATGGGAAGATGGGAAGTAGGATGGTTACTAAAATCACCTGCCCTCCCACCCCACCCCACCCCCGCGCGCCTTTCAGTGGGGAGCATTTGGCAGGGGGACCTCGCAGCCCTGGGTCTCCTTATTCCGTGCAAAGCATAATGGAGAAATCCTTGGAGCATAGCTTTTCTTCAAGATGGGGCACCTCAAATCCCAAACGTGCCCCCCCCCGCCTGCCCCCCAGCCTGGCTGCTGCCTCCTGAGCGAGTCTGTAAACCGTGGCTTGAAGGAATAGCTAGCACACCCCGTGGCAGACCGGCCCCCAAGGCTGGGGAGAGGCAGTGAGGACCAGGAGAGCCGCAGAGGCCACCCCAGACCAACTTCACGTGCTTCGTGGGCCTCGGAGCCCCCTGGAATTTTTAACTTCCCTTCCCTTAATTAATCCGCCCAGGGTCTGGGTCTAAACGGCTGTCCGCAGCTGCTGCCCATTGATTTATCCCCTGATAAAGGTCGGGCTGCTGACCAAAGCGTTTTCTCTCTACCTTCTCCGCGAACTGAAATCTGTTTTACAGGGTTCCCCCCGCTCCTGGTCTCCTTTAAAACATCTGTAACGGTTTTAAGTGCGCTCAGTGGCTTTTATCATCTCTCTCCCCCCCCCCCCCCTTCCCTTTGCATGGAACAGAGTGGAACTGGGTCTGTGCCCAGTGAGTGCACACTCACTGGAATACAAATGGACTGGCTTCTCTGTGATAAATGGTTTGTTAGTGTGTGTGTGTGTGTGGGGGGGGGGGCTTTTAGTTTATTGCAGCGTTTTGCCTCGGCCGTGGGAGTCTCCTGTCACACAGCTCCTTAGGAAAAGTTGACAAACACCATTGTTTTCCTAAACCAGAAGAGCCCCAACCTGGGTGTTGATGTCAGCTGTGATGGGTACGAGCAGGAGCAAATTCTTAATTCCCTGATTTCCCTCCCGGCTTCTTGAACTGGAACATGTAGTCTCGTTTTCCCATCATGGGGGCTTTCCGATAACATAGATAGGGCTATCTGATTCCCCCCCCCCCCTTCCTTTTATTTTACTGATGGCTGTTTTTAAAGGGAGGTCTGACCGTCTTACCCAATATTCATCGTGGAATCTCAGTTGGACCCAGGCTGTTTTTTGCAGCTAGAATGGATGTTGAGGAAGTTGAGGTCTTATCATTTCTTTACATGGACTGCATTGAGCATTTGGTATTTCTTTGGTTTATTCTTTCAAAAGACAAAATTCCAACCCCCCCCCCCAAAAAAAAAAAAAAAAAAACACAAAAAACAACCAAAGAAACAGAGTCTGGCTTATTTTGAGTGCATGAAAAGTGGCTCTTTATATTAAAAGTCTGTCTAAGCATTAATTTTATTGCAGATCATTTAAACAGCAGTCACCTTATTTGAAAAGCTGAGTATTGAGTGGGAGAATTTGACTATGTAGTTTCTCCAGTGACCAGGTTCATCCCTAAAATAACCTGTGACCCACTAACAGCTGCTAATAATTTGATTTTTTTAAAATGATCCTTAAAGGACCTTTCTAATAAGAAGCATTCTACTTGCCATACAATGCGAACTGTACTATTAATTGCAAGTTGCTGGAAGTGGTAGGATAGTATATTTTGCAGCTACAGGACAGCAGCTTTTTAATATTTTTACAGTTTTCCCTTTCTAAAGTAAAGTAAAATATTGCTCTCGATGCTGGTATTTGATGATGAGTTGTCTCCTTGAGGATGTTAGTCTAAATATTTGCAGATAAAAGAGCACTTCAAAATTGGCAGAGGACTACACAAATGTAAAGTACCATTATTATTTATTTTATTGTAAAATAGAATCTCAGCAGAAAACAAAACACTTTTTTTTTTTTTTTTTTTACCCTACACATTGAAAAGGGATCACGAGAAAGCAATGCTTCTAATAGGAATACTGGTCAGTGGTTGTCAGTTTAGAACATTCTTCACTGTCAAATCCTGTTTCTCACTTCTTTGATATGAACATCAGCTGACAGGCACTGAATGCAAAGCCTTCTTCATTGAGGTTTTAGGCAGGCAACATCGCCCTTCATAGTAAAGCAGTCTGAAAAATTGGCACCTGCAGGATTTGCATGTGAAAAAAAACGAGTCAGTAGCATTTTACTGGAGTCTGTTACCGTAAGTTACATAAGCTCAGTGAGAAAAGATATTTATTTGTTGCTGTTTGGGCATTTACAATTTTTTGCTTTAGATGCAACTTATTAATCATATAGTGTTCCATAGACTTTATTGTTAGCAGAAGAAGGAAGAAGTGATGTTTGGCTTTACAGAAGTTATTTTATTATGGAGTGGATTTATTTTTAACCATGTGCTTACACAGTACACTCACATTCATAGTTAGTTGCTAAAATGTCCCTTAAAATGATGAACTCATACAACTTTCAGAATAATCTATAAGAAGTTACATAAATACATAAAATTAGGTTAACATGAATATCTTTTGAAAAGAATCTAGCATTTTCAGTTACTTTAATAACCAGTTAAAATCTATAAGAAAAAAAAATGAACTGTTTCATCCTTCTACACCTCAGGAAAATGTTAAGTTTCCTCCCACTTTACTTGTTAAAAAGTGTTTATCACTAAAATGCCTTTAAAAAATATCATAATTAACCCTATTTATGCAAAATAACTGTTAAGTCCACTAGCACCTTTGTGAGCCATTCCTGGGAACATTTTATTCAGCACAAGTTATTATCTAAAGCGATACCTTCCAACCTCACTTCTCTTTTTTACACCCATTAATATAAGAGTTCCTAAATAATGTTTAAAGAACAGTGAGCATTTTATTAAAGCAAACATTAGTTCAGTTTAATGGAGGTAATTGTAAGTGATAAGACAGAGCAGGTTATCTCTGTGTTGTTTAAACAGAAGGAGCTACTTTGCAGCATTTCCAGTAGCCATCTGTGGAGGAGAAGGGTTTGCACCTGTCTGTCCACACTAATTATAGATTAGGGCCAAAGAAATGAAATTCGAGGAGGTTTTCAGCTAATGAAATCCATACTGATTTTATTGTAAATGTGTTTTATGTAAAGAGGGTGATGGTGGAGTTATGAGTGAATAAATCGCTACGTAGCTGCTAGGCACTTGGTTTTGAAGCACAATTCTGCTGCATTAACCTTTGCTATTTAAAAAAAAAAAAAAAAAAGACAAGCCACTTAAAGATGGATGCTAGCCTTTGTTTGACATCCAGAGCAGCAATTTAGTGAGAAGCAGGGAGGTCCAGCGTGCAAGTTAAAAATGTGCTGGGGAGCTGCTTACATGTCAAGAACAGTCTAATATTTTGAAATGAAGATGAGTGATGTAGAAGGTAGGTTCTGTATTAACTTATGTACACAAAACATCCGGAAATTAGAAAGCCTTTTTTTTTCTTTCTCTAGTTCAGTTCCACATAAATGAGAAATTAAAGTAAAATAAGTGAGGAATGCATTCCTCAATAAAAGGTCACATGGATGTCTGCCACATCTGTTTATAGTAATTATGAACATAATTAACATAAGAATTACAAATGAAATAATGACAAGCTGAGCAATGAGATATTATGCCGTAATGGTCATATGCTGGAATTCTCACATTATAGCACACTAGAATTCACATGCTCAAAGAAAGAAAGGAAATGCTAGATTTTTATCTGAATTAATGCTTCAAAACTTATCTGCCTGGGGCAGATGGACTTCTTGCTTTTATAGGAAGGCAACTTCAAATTGCAACTAGTTCTCGTCTTATTATTAAGACGAGAACTAGTTGCAATTAAGATTTCTAGGCACCAGCCTGGACTTTAAGACAGCTGTGATTATAGAAACCACTTTCTGTTGGACACTTATTCTGTGATTATAGTTCTTGATTGTTATATTGCTTTTTAAAAAATGGAAAGCTTTGCAGCAAAGTATTTGCTTTGGAAGAGTCATGGATCCTTCCCATTTGAGAATTGGTGGATCTTTTCTATAACTGTGAGTCAAAAGTCAATGAACTCAAGGTAGCAATAGAAATACTGCACCTCTTACAAAATCAGAACATTGGCAGGTTAGCTTTTTTTTTTTGAGAGCCATTTATAAGGCTTTCTGGTCTTCCTTTTTTTTTAATTTCTTTATTGATTAAGGTATTACATATGTGTCCTTATTCCCCCATTACCCCCCACCTCCCATTCATGCCCCCACCCCCCTGTTGTCTGTGTCTATTGATTAAGCTTATATGCATGCATAAAAGTCCTTTGGTTGATCTCTCCCCCTTACCCCCACCATCCCTTACCTTCCCTGAGACAGATTAGCTTTTGCACACCCTTCTTCATGTCTTAAGTGTTTGGATGCTTTTAAAAGAAAAATAATGAAGCCTTTTCTGAGTTTGAAAGTACCGCGTTTTTTTTGTTGTTTTTTTTTTTTTTAAATAGCATTTTTCCAAAGAACATGTAATGGAAAATTCACTGGACATTTGTAAATTGTGTTTTTTTTCTTCTTCCTAGAGTTGCATTCGATTTACAGGCATTTGCATGTAGCCTGTGTCCCAATTGATCTACTGAAATGTAATAAAGGGGAAGGTATGTGTGGTTGGGTTTGGTTACTCTGAAGGCAGTTCTGTATGACAACTAGGGGACACGTGAGAGGTCACCTTTTATAAGAGCGGAAATGATACCCAGAAATCTTTTATGACATTTAAAACACGGGAGAAGGACAGAGTCTACCCCACGTGGAGCTCACTCATTAGGTAATGCACCTGCCAAGTGATTGACTTCCTACCCTCGCGCCCTTCTCGAATGACTGAACCTGGCCACTGTTTGCGGGTGTTCGGAGAAGTACCACCTTTTACTCACCTGAGGGACACCACGAGGCTGTCCAGGTGATTGGGTCCCTGGAGGACTGTGGCCGACCCCCTTGTACCTGGCCTTCACTCATGCCCTTCCCCCAGCTATGCCCAGCTTCCAGCTATGCCCAGCTGGTTTCACTGCGCCTTACCTATCAAATTTCCCTTAATTCATTTGTCAGAGGTGGGGGGAGCATGGTGAAGCCGCGGGGGGGGGGCGGGAATCCACTACACATAACACTGTGTTTGGGCTGTTTGGGGAGGTGAGTGCTTGACTAAACCATGCTTCGCCTCCTTCTCTAAAGGACTGCTTCCAATTTGTCTCCTGTGGGGCCACTGTCTTGCTCATGTATGTTGTTTTTTTTCTCTCTGCTCACTGGCCTCCCTCCTCTCAGCCCTACCATTTTTGTCCCTTTATATCGAGAGGCCACGCACACAGTGTTTTCTAACCCCCAGTGTCACGGTAGGCCGTGAGCAGTTATGCAGTTTACTGGCTGTTTTATCCTGAACTCACACTTCATACTGCAGTGGGAGCTTCTTAACACAACCAAATACTCCCCACCCCCACCGATAAAGTGGCCTGTGTTTAATTAATATTTTTTTAAAAATATATTTCCATTGACTTCAGAGAGGAAGGGGGAGAGAGATAGAAACGTCAGTGATGAGAGAGAGAATCATTGATGGGCTGCCTCCTGCGCGCCCCCTACTGGGGATCGAGCCAGCAACCAGGCATGTGCCCTTGACTGGAATTGAACCCAGGACCCTTCAGTCCGCAGGCCCGGCGCTCTATCCACCTAGCTAGGGCTAAATTAATATATTTTTGTGGATTTCAGAGAGGAAGGGAGAGAGAGAGAGAGAAACATCAATGATGAGACAGAATCATTGGCTGCCTCCTGCACACCCCCTACTGGGGATCCAGCCTGAAACCCAGCATGTGCCCTTGACCGGAATTGAACCCAGGACCCTCCAGTCCACAGGTTGACACTATATCCACTGAGCCAAACCCACTAGGGCAAGAGTAACCTTTTTGCTGCACTATCTGCCCTCCATTAAGGATCTGATCAGGTGTTCAGATTGTCTGATGGGTGCTTTTAAAAGGGAAAAGGAGTTACTACGGGACTGACCAGATGTATCTCCTTCCTAACCCCCATGGGGTGGAGGATGAACTCTGGTCTGATGGACAAGCCTCAGCCCTGCTTGATCTCCGAGGGGTTCTTGGGCCCTGGGTGGGCGAAGAGCTGTGAGGCAGCTCAAGCAGGGACTCGTTGCCTCCATTTCAGATTCCCACCTGGAGCATAATAGGCTCTGAGATGTACACATCGGGAACCTCCCCCCCAACACAGTATCTGGAGGTGGAGAGATGTCTCCAGGGGTCACCTGTAGCCACCAGTCCTAAGTGCTCCTTCTTATCACAGGAATGCTGGCTGCACAGGTCATGTGCTGGGATGCATTAGCCCAGAGATGCTCAGTATCTTGCCTGTGTCTGTCCCTGTCTTGGGGGGAATGTGTGTGTGTGTGTGTGTGTGTGTGTGTGTGCATGTGCATGTAAGTAATTTAGGGGTACTGGGGTCAGCAAAGAAAGAGGCAAGAACTCCCACTCGAGGTTGGTCTGGAAGGCTGTGTAATCGCTCTGAGCGCTCACCTAGGTTTGTTTTACAAACGGTGGCTATTTGAGTGGAGGGAAGCAGGCGAATATCTCATTGGCATACTCACCCTCTGGCCTCAACAGAACCTCCAACATGTGCACGGGCTAGCCTGGAGCAGAAATAGAGTTTGTGAGCCTGGATTCCTCCCTTTCTCTCAGATTAGGCACAGAGTTGGGAATGCAGGAGACCACCCGCTGTGCATTCTCACCCAGCCTTGGGGTACCTCAATCCTTCTTACTGCTCCCCCCCTCCCCGCCCCCCATCCTAGGGCCTGAAACCCTGCCCTTATTCCTTCAGGTTTATTTTTTTTTTCCTCCTCCAGTCTGTCTCTCCCCTCTCTCTCCTACTTTTCCTCTCTCTCCTGCTCTGTCTCACATGCACCCTCTGTTTATTTTCCTGCCTCCATCTGGGCCCTGCTGATATTGTAATCACCCCGATGCACGTTGGCTCCTCTCCGCTGCCTCCTGCGCGCACACACTCACTCACACACAATGTGCCATCCTGACAAGCCTTTTACTTCTGATAAGCTCTGATGTGTGTTTAATGAATACAAAGCCACGGTCTGGGTGCCGCCTGGGCTGCCTTGCCTCTCTCGCGCTCCTTAGCCAGAAGGTAATCTCAGTGAACAGGGAGGGGAGGCGAGTGGGGAGGTGGGAGGGGTGGGGAGGTGGGAGGGGTGGGGAGGAGGGGGTGGGGGGAGAGCTGGGAGAGGCTGATTTTCTCTTTCCCTCTCTCCCTCTCCAAATGATTCAGAAGTCGATAAGACCGGGAGAAGTGAAGATGTAACACGTTATCTGTCGCTCCTCTGAGCGGGCAGAGAGAATTTACATTTAGAGATTAGCAGAGGGAGGAAGAGAAATCTGCCTTTTGTTGTATGGGTGACGAGGAGACCTCAGCCCTGGCCTGGCCGCTATCTCCCATCACCTCTGCTATCCCGACTGGACACGCCGAGGTGAGATTACCAGAGGGCCTTATCTCGAATTGGGTTTAGGTTTGCCAGCCTGAATAGCTCTAAAGAGACTCCATAAAAGGGGGGAACAATGGCTTATTTATTGACTGGACACCGAAGCCTTTAGGATGAAGAGGGGAGAGAAAAAGCTTCTTCACAACTTGATTAGTTCATTTTTATTTTAAGGGGAGAGAGACAGTCTTCCAGGGCGAGGGAGGGCCAGACAACTTGGGCAGAATTTGAATGACTTAAATGTCTGATTTCCTCTTCCCCTCCACCCCCTGCTCTGCTTTCTCAGCATCCTCCCCCGCTCCCCCTTATTTTAACACGAGTTTCATTTGCCCCTTATTTGGAGGACTGACAACCTGAGAAAAAAGGTGGAGGCTTTGGGAATTGATCATTTGTGCCTGGTTTTACGTGACTTGATTTGAAAGAGGGGTGAATGGATGCTAATGTACTCGAGTGAGTGAGAAAAGCTAACAAAGCTGACTTTTCATATGCTATCAGTTGATTTTCTGGTGTGGTTTCCATTTGGTCTAGAGAAAAAAAGTCACTCGGAGTCTATTAGGTAGACTGGGACTTTGGATTTGCACCATGGACATTTCCCCCTTGGAGTTAGCTTTGAAAAAGAAGAACACAAAGTGTTTTATTGATTCACGAGTGTATTTCCAAGAACTATCATGTCAACTTTGGAAGGTCCTCGAGATGGGTGAGCGTGGGAAAAAAAAAAAAGATTGTTTTGCCTCTTACCCCTTGTCAAGATAGGTATTTTCATAGGCAAATACGATCCAGTCCCTAAAAGCCTCATGACAGTTTGTTTAAAGCTAGGGGGCATGTTTTCTTGTTGACAGCACAATCCTTTGGGGTAAGACAATAGAGTCCCATTATTTCACTTCCACTGACTGAGCATATTGACATTTCAGGTTTGTTGTTGCCTCAGTGAGCATGGTGCCACGCTGCAATTCACAGCCCAACTGGCCGGACTGGCACATGTGTGACCGGGTGCCATTTCTGCCCTCGGGTACCCTGGTCACCCAGGCAGAATCCCCGTGGACAGGCTGGAGTCTCTCCGAGGGGGCAGAGCTCTGTGGGCCGAGAGGCCAAGCGAGAGATAGCATGTTGTCGGAGCATCTTTCATGCTGCCCGCAACTGGGTGTTCCAGGGAAATGTGTGGAGCGCTTTTATTTCAAAACCTCAGAAGCAGCCTAGATAGCACTCTTGCAGATTTTCCGAATAATAACCATTTTCAAGATCGACTTTGGCCTTCGCTGGGGGTAGGAAGCGGTTGGTCACACCCTGTAGATGGGTACCAGTTTGCGTGTGGGGGACATCCCAGTCCGGGATGGTCAGACATCCAAGAACTGCTGAATCTCCGTCTGATAAGAGACTGTGCAAGTCCCCTTCCAAAATAGGACCTGACTTGACTGCTTGCTTCCTTGTTTCATTTTGGTGGGTGGCATACAGAAGTGGGGCAAAAGTAGGTTTACAGTCCTGATGGAAAATAACACCATAATTAATTCATAATATTACAGGAGTAAACCCTGTGTTCCACATACCCACAACTGTACACCTACTTCTGCCCCAACCTGCCTGCATAGACAGTAATACGTAAAGATAAATATATGCGTATTTGAAGCAGAGGCAGAGAAAATAAATTCGAAGTATTCCTTATTTTCTTAGTGTAATCTGCTCTTTTGTCCACTGCGCTTTACTGAGGCTCTGCATAAGAAAACTAAGTGTTAGGAGGCAGACATTGAGTCAAAGAAATGTGAATTAGACAAAAAGTGAATATGCAAGAAACTAAAAAAAGACATCACATATATTTTGAAACCGCCGTGGAAATATAAAGCTATTATTCACAGGCCTTCTACACAGCAATTTTTGCCATCAAGTAGGCAACCGATGCCCTTTACAGTGGTTAGAACAAAACTAGTCCTTTATACCATTTTCATGAAAATGTTAGGTTTCTATTTGATCAGCAGGTGCTTTTGAGATGAAAGCCATGTGTAAATTTTCAGAAGGCCAAAAGTGTCAATTCAGAAAAGGAAAGTGATAAGAGAAAATGCAATCAGTTTTCCTGTTTTCAATTTGTGCAGGATTTGAAGAGCTGTTTTGTTAAACTGCTACATCTGCTCCAATATGAATATTGAACTACTTCCACTAAAAATAACAACCTATAATTTGGAAGCCACTGCAGTCTTTTGTTAGTGAGTGGGTTATTAAAAAAAAAAAAAATCACGCACAACAAAACAAAAAGAAAAAAAAGACAATTTTCTTTTTTGACAACCTCTTGCCTAATGTGCATTTTCATTTGTTGGCACTTTCATCCTCAGCAGATAAATGGTATTATGTAATTAGAACCTCATCTTGTTTGGCTATGAAAGTGGTTTCCATAGGTGAAAATCGGGTATTATAAAAGGGGTTCATACAAATCAAAATTTATTTTAAAAAAGCCTGTTTAAATAGTTATTTAACATGAGATAGTTATTCCTTACATTTTCTAACAATACATTTTTTAACTTACTGCTGACTATTATAACAAAGTTAACACTGTTCCATTGCATACTGAGCATCCTGTGATTTATTTCACCTTTAATATACCTGTAAATGTAAGTTTCAACTAATCGGAGATTTTTTTTTTTACCTAACTGAGCTTTCAGAATAATATTTTTCATGCTTAAATAAAATGATTAAATTATGCTTGAGTGCCTGCATACAAAAGCTTTAGCTTCTGTGGCACTGCTAATCAAATAAGTTTTATGGACAGGGAAAATACTGCATTAGAGAAAAAATTAGATGCTTTTCACTAGTGACATTTCTAGGAAAGACAGGTTCTTTTTTAAATCATCCGGAATTAATGAGGAAGAAAACTCTAACACATCTTAAATAATCAGTATAAATAATGCTTCATCCCTGTAATAAGAATGGCAGTGCAATCCATTTGAAACTGGGCATAGAGAATTAAGGCAGAAGACTGATAACATTTGGATCAGGTTCAATATGAACGGTATCCACAATTGCAGTTGGGTTGGCCTGTGTTGATAGTAATTTGTCCAGGGTGAGATGTGATCGCTGGGTAGGATCAGCGAGAGGCTATGTAGCTTTCGGCTTCACACTTGGAATTTCCAGACACTCCCTTCACAGATAAATAAACCCAGAATATCTGCAGAATGGGCTACTAGGGGATGACAGACAATGAGACACATTAGCATACTGGATTGACAAATGCAGTGCTTCTCCTGACACACCCGAAGAAGAGGTAGCTTAAAGAACAATACAGGGTGGGGCAAAAGTTGGTTCACATGAAACAGTTTATTCTTATATTATGAGATTGATGGATTGTTGTCTAACTTTCCATAGGAACTGCTGTACACCTACTTTTGCCCCACCTACTTTTTCCCCACTCTGTATGGAGCATGTTCTTGTGAGGACATCTAGGTAGCCAACCAAAGAATAACGCTTTGAAGGAATTTCAGATTCGAAGCCAAATTGTGGCATATTGTGCTAGCACATCTTTCACTGACCTGGGTCTCCATGTGGATGTGTTCTCTGGTAAAGTCCTAAGGACTTTGCCACCCTGAAGAAATGGTGCCATGTCATGTGTCAGGGTCAGGAAGTGTATTCCACGGGGACAGCCCCATCCTTTGGTGTCTCCTCTATTGAGTGGTTTGTGCTGGAGCCTTGCTCAGTGTTGAAGCCTTAGGACCTTAGATAGTGTCCACAGGGGAGAACTTCTTGGGACTCTTCAAAATGTTCACACTTCATGACATGATGTCCAGGCTCTGATTCAGAGACCTACTTTGTTAATGTCCCCCTTCTTTGATAGTTCTAATTGAGATTACCTGTGTAATGTGTGTGGGTTTTTTATCCTCACCCAAGAATATTTTTCCATTGATTTTTTAGAGAGAGTGGAAGAGAGAGGGAAAGACAGAGAGAAATATTGATGTGAGAGAAACATGGATTGGTTGCCCCCTACACGTGCCGGGGCAGGGGAGGAGCCTGCAACAGAGGTACATGCCCTTGACCGGAATCCAACTTGGGACCCTTTGGTCCTCAGGCTGACGCCAAGCGGGCGAGGGAGGGCATGATGACCTGTATAATGTAACTCTAGAAGAAATAAAGCAAGCATTTGTTTTTGTAGTTTCATTTTGGTCAAGATATCCAAGGAAAGTTAGTATTTGGGTGAATGGGGCCTTTAGAATATAAATCTTGTTGAACGTGGAGAAAGGGCACGAGTATAAAGTTTTCCCATTATTTGTCTAAAAACCTAGGCATTTCTAAGTGCCTTAGGTGATGTGATTGACTCACTTCATTAATCTTTTATCGCCTGGGGCACGTACCACTTCTGCATGTGCTCCAGGCTTTCAAGGGCTGCCACCTAGTTGTCGGTCTTGGGAGAGAAAAGAACTGCCAAATGTTAGAGACCTACTATGAGCCTGGATTTACCTCCCACCCCCACCCCCCTTACCAGGTCATCACTGATTTTAAGTAAATACTTAAACCAGAATTTCACTCTGTTTATTTCAGAGAGCTCCAGCCCTCACTCCGAGACTGGCTGTAGTTGCTCTTCTGACCTGACCTTTTGCCCTCATGGAAAACTGAAGTTTCTGTGTGTTCCCCAAATTGATTACCTACTTTGTTCCCAAATTTCTTGTTCTTTGAATACCTGGTTTAATGTTCTCCTTAACAGCTATGATATCTATCCATTCATGGTTTTCTCCTCCTATGCCCCCACCCCTAACCTAGGAAACAGATTGGCTCCTAGCTGATAGATATCGTTGGATACCCCCAAGTGCGTGCCAGTTTGTGTCCCTCCATATTTCCTAATCTCGGATTTTTCCCTTGTCAAATGCCACCTTCCCACACTTCACTGAATCTATGAGGAACGAGCCTGTTTCCTTCCTTGATCTGTCATTCAGCACCATGTGTCCCTGGTCCTCGAGCTTGTCTTGATTTCAGCATCACCCAATTAGCTAGGTCCAACTTCCTGGCCACTTTTCAAGATAGAAGGGGAGGGATTCTGTACCATTTTGAGTTTGTGACTGTAGTTCTATAGTATCGAGCACTCTTTGTGTTACAAAAAGATGGGCCTTGTATGTGTGCCTTTCTCTGACTAATCGGTGAACTGGGGTTCCCTTTTCAGTTTAGTCACTGACTTTTGCTGTGTGGCTGGAGATGCATTCTAGCCCTCAGCTTCCCTCTTCAGAACTGAAATGATGGGCAGACTCGGTGATTAATAGGCTTCTTAACGTTAATATGTATGAGCCTATATCTGATACCGAGTAGGCTTTCAGAAATTTCCCATGGTTAGGTGGATGAAAATAAATCCATATATATATTACTTTTAAAAATATTTTTGTTGATTTCAGAGAGGAAGGGAGAGGGAGAGCGATATAGAAACATCAATGATGAGGGAGAATCACTGATTGGCTGCCTCCTGCATGCCTCCTACTGGGGATCGGGCTTCAACTCGGGCATGTGCCCTTGACCGGAATCAAACATGGGACCCTTCAGTCCACAGGCTTACACTCTATCCACTGAGCCAAAGAGGCTAGGGCCTTATTTATATTTTTAATTTTTAGTTGGGGGGACACTACTAGTCTTCATATAACTGGGAAATGAAATCAGTGTAGAACATTGCTGTCTTTCTACTGCTCTCCTTTGTAAAGAGTGCCACTGGGAGTAGGGAGCCATTTTTTCCATAGCCATCCTGGACCTTAGATGATTGTCTGAGATTTTAGCTGTTACTGTACCTTTTTCAGAGGTGAGTGCTAGAGGAATGAACCTGTTTATGCAATGAGAAGGATCAAAAGATTTTAGGTTTTTCTCAATAAAATAACTTTTATGCTTTTCCTTCTTAGTTGCTGGATAAGATGAATTTGGTGCCTGGGGACAGGTGTAATGGGTTGGGCTAAAGAATAGTGGTGATTGGTTGTGCTTATCTTGTATTCATGGTACCCCACAGTCTCATGGTTTGGACCAGGGGTCCTCAAACTTTTTAAACAGGGGGCCAGTTCACTGTCCCTCAGACCGTTGGAGGGCCGGACTATAGTTTAAAAAAAACTATGAACAAATTTCCTATGCACACTGCACATATCTTATTTTGAAGTAAAAAAACAAAACGGCAAAAACATCTGCATGTGGCCCGCGGGCCGTAGTTTGAGGACGCCTGGTTTGGACTTAAGTCACTTCACTTGGATATTTAGAGAATTACCTCTTTAAATCATTTTTGGAGAGAACCTGGTAAGTAACAATTTATTTAAATGAATAAGGAACATTATCATTTGGCTAAGAATCAGTTCTTAAATAAGAAAGACTGGAAAATTGCCCTCTTGCATTGTCTGAAGAAAGTCTTCTAACGCTCCTAAAAAGAGTTGAAAGCCCAGTTATTACCAATAACACTTTGATTTTGTACTTTTCTTTAGTTTTTAAAAAATATAGACATTATTAGAAATTTAATCCTAGCCCTGACTGGTTTGGCTCAGTGAATAGAGCATCAGCCTGTGGACTGAAGGGTCCCAGGTTCGATTCCAGTCAAGGGCATGTACCTTGGTTGCGGGCACATCCCCAGTGGGAGGTGTTCTGGAGGCAGCTGATTGATGTTTCTCTCCCATCGATGTTTCTAACTCTCTATCCTTCTCCCTTCCTCTCTGTAAAAAAATCAATAAAATATATTTAAAAGAAATTTTTTTTAAAAAAAGAAATTTAATCCTAATTTGTAAATTAAAAAAAAAAAAATGAACGTGGGCTGAATTTCTTTGCAATGTAGGAGCTATTGCATTCTTATATTTGTGATTTGGTCAAGTTGAGCGCTTTGTCCTCATCCAGGATGGCAGTAGAAACATCTACTGTTTTTGCCCTAGCCGGTTTGGCTCAGCAGGTAGAGCGTCGGCCTGCGGACCAAAGGATCCGGGTTCGATTCCGGTCAAGGGCACATACCTTGGTTGCAGGCTCCTCCCTGTCCCTGGCCCTGGTCAGGGCTCATGCAGGAGGCAACCAATCGATGTGTTTCTCTCACATCGATGTTTCTCTCTGTCATTCCCTCTCTCTTCCCCTCTCCCTAAAAATCAACGGAAAAATATCCTCAGTTGACTATTAACAACAATAACAACAACAGAAACTTCTCCTGTTCTTCAGGAATATCTACAGTTAAAGTTAGGTTATTTTCATCTGTCGTTTAGCAATGACAGCCACAAGAATCACTGTTGCTTCATGGGTTGTAGAATATTTTCTCGTTGGCATTCAAAGTTCGGTGGGAGGCCAAATTGAACTCTTTTTTTTTTTTTTGCCATAAAGGAAAATGACTTAAAATAGTTATGTGGTGAGCTTTTAGCTGGTACCTGAGTTGACTGGATTGAATATTGCATTAGAGAAAATAATACCCTGAGATGTAATGGCAGTTTGTCTAAGGAAGCTCAACAAGGGGCCACTAATACTAAGAGGCAGCCTTGCCAGAACAGGGGTCAGCTAGATGTGGCCAGGTCTGTTCGAGCACCAGGAGAGAAAGCCAACTCTAAGGTGCTGTTACAAGGAGTGTTGCAAAGGTCCCTTCTATTACACCTCATGGGAGTGCACCTGGTGACCAGGTAGGAGATCAGAAAGATTTTGAAAAAGTAGAGAGATAATGGTACCTGCAAGTGCTGACGAAAGTCGTGGTGTAGGGAGCTAGCAGCATTTGCAGAGAGCATTTCAGATGCACATTAGATTTGGCAAGCAGAGTATCAAAGATGGGGAAGTCATCCCCCAGTGGATGTTGTGAGCAGGATGTAAGTTGTGCCTTAAATACAAAATCTGAGGAAGGTGGTTGATCTGTTTGGTTAAGACAAGCTGTACTATGCTCTCTTCCCTAACCTCAGGACATAGGGAGATGTGAGCTGTAAAGCAGGTTAGGGAAGACTGCTAGTTTATTTTCTGAATCTATGCATATGTTATGTACACAGTGATGAGCAAACACAGCTGGGAAGAACAGCAGATGATATTGGGACTGGAACGGTGGTGTTTATCAGACTGACATAGTAAACCTTTCCCGTGAAAGTGTTCTTTTTAAGTGAGTGTTCGGATTGGCTAACTTTTATCATGTGTCAGACAAGTCTTCTCTACTACCCAACCCCTTTGCCTACCTGTTACATATTTTCATTCTCATCTCTAGCTAGGTGTATTTAGAAACCAGACCCATGTTTTGGGCCTTTGGTGGGAAACATATGTGGGCAGTGAATTCTTATCCCTTTGTTTAAATCAGGGTAGATAGGTGGGTTCAGGTCTAAATGTAAAGTAAATGTGATCCATCTCCATTGTCATGTACAAGTCAAGCTTTGAGTTGGCGTGAGGGAGCAGATATAAAATATCAGAGGAAAAATATAAGAACAATAAAATAAGTGAATCACCAAACCTAATTTGACTATTTTTAAAGAAAGGCATTTGCATTTTGGGTAGCCCCGATAATGACACCTTTTAGAGTATCTGAAAGAAAATTGAAATTTGTAGTCTTGGCTGAAAACCTTTAGCAAATTAATAAATGTTTAATGAATTCCTACTATGTGTAAAGCAGTATGTTAGATGGAGACACCGAGCAGGTAGCAGGCTCAGTTCCCACTGAATGGTAAACCCACGCAGGACAAATTAAATATCTACACATGATCATAGGGTTTGATTACTTGCCAGTTAAATGATACAGTAAATGAAATTTTAGAGGCTGGAGGGAGTTGGGATTTAAGTTTGTCTTGAGACAGGTAGGATTTATCAAGGCAAAGTTATTGTAATGGGGTTGTGGGTAGCCTAACTGTTTAACATATTTTATTTTTGTGATCTAATATTTTTTAAATATATTTTTATTGATTTCAGAGAGGAAGGGAGAAGGGAGAGAGAGAGAGAGAGAGAAACATCAATGATGAGAGAGAATCATGGATCAGCTGCCTCCTGCACACCCCCTACTGGGGATCGAGCCCACAACCTGGGCATGTGCCCTTGACAGGAGTCGAACCTGGGACCCTTCAGTCTGCAGGCTGATGCTCTATCCACTGAGTCAAACCGGCTAGGGCTGTGATCCAATATTTTAAAAAATATTTTTAATTGAATTTATTGGGATAACATTGGTTCATAAACCCATACAGATTTCAAGTGTATGACTCAATAAGACATCATCTGAACGCTGCGTTGTATGCCCATCACCCAAAGCAAAGTCTCTTTAGGTTCCCATTTGTGGTTTTGTTATAAAATCTGGCAGAATTGAATTTTTAATTTAATGAACCCATCATCATTTATCCCCTCTCTGCCCTCTTCCACCTCCATCCATCCCCTCCACCCCCCAGAATCACCAGACTGTTGCCCATGTCCATGAGTTCGCTCTCTTTTAAAAAATTTTTTCTCAATCCCCCCTCCCCCTGCAACATCCTCCACCCCAAGCTGTCCGCCTGCTCTCTATCTGTGAGCCTGTCTCTGTTTCGCTTGGTAGTTCAACTTGTTCATTAACTTCCACATATGAGTGAGATCATATGGTTCTTGTCTTTCTCTGACTGGCTCATTTTACACAATGGAATCCTACTCTGCCGTAAAAAGGAAGGAATTTTTACCCTTTGCAACAGAATTTAATTTTTTGGAGACATGTTTTTCTGTTGTCAGTTGTGCTTGATAAAAATTAATCATAGGCTGTTAAAAAGAACAACTTGTGGCGGTATGTCCAAGAAGCTTACAGGAGTAGTTTCTTTGGCAGAAGAAAGGGGCCAGGCCTGAATGATTGTAAGGAGAGTTTGTTGTATGTCGCTTGGTCCTCTTGAGTCTCTTTGCGAGTCTGGTTCCTGTTTCACTCAAGGCTGGAGACTGTAGCATCAGCCTGCGATGGGCGGGTTCTGCCCTCCTGGGGTGGGGGTGGGAGGGTGGGGGGGAAACAGGGTTGCTCTGTTAACTGCCAGAGGTAGTGGAGTGGAGTGGTGGAAAGACCCAGCACCCCAGTGCTTTACGACCTGACCTCCTCCCCTCTCCTGCTTCACCTGGAAATAACCCTGCTTCATCTGGGTAGTAATGACATGACTTCCTAAGGTTGTCGTGAGGATCCCATGAGATATGTGTGAAGCATAACTTTCAGTCAAGACTTGCTTGCTCATGCTCAGTGTCCCACCTGGCCTCTTTAGAATTACTCTTCATTCTCTTCATTCAGCAAATACTTAATGCAGAGCCTGGCCCCATTTGACAGCTGGGGCATAGAGATGTTCAAGATAGACAACACTGCCGATTTGCTAGACTTCTCTCACCTCAGCCTTAATTAAGACCCTTTCCTGACGGGATCCCACAACATCGTCTCCCAAGTCTATAATGAAACTACTCTCTGAAGCCTTCATGATCTCTCCTCCTCAGAAGTAGGACTTACCGCATCCAACGTTTTGTACCATCCATATGACTTCTCTTCTGGTTTGTAGGAGTCTAGAACAATTGGGGTACTAGTTGATGTTTTTAAAAGTATTTCTTGATCGCTCCTGCCTTGAACTCAAGTTATTTACCTCATACTGTTCTGAAATCTTTCATGGCTAAGAAGAAAATGAAAATTGGGTTCCAAGAACATGTTTCTTTTTCAATCTCTTTCCACCTTGGTCCCCTGTCTGTGTTTTCTCTTATAGAATATACAACTTACTGCTGTCATATTTTGGTGTGTATGTTTCAGCAACACAAACAAACAAACAAGCAGCACCCCCATGGACAGAATTAGCCCTAGGCACCCTGTGAGGCAGTCAGTTCACTTGCAACATCATCAATGCACATCTTAACTAGTTTTGTGTGTTTATTTTTTTGCCCGGAAGTATGCAGGTGAGATTTTTGTAAAGTATGATCTCCCTGAAAATTGTAAGCAAAACTGTCCCTTTGATCAGGGACCCAATGAGACTAAAAATAAGTTTTGTGGCTCCTAGCTTTTCCTCTACTAGAGGCCGCCAGGTCATCCCGTAGTTGGCAGGACTCCCTTCCCTTCCCTCTTGGACAGACAGATCTGAATTTTGGGCACCGCCCCAGGCTGAGCACTGCCCCTCCAGCACTCTCCTCTACCCCCCATCTCCACTCCTTCCCATCCAGCCTTGTCTTTTTAAAAAAATATACATATATTTTATTGATTTTTTTTTTTTACAGAGAGGAAGGGAGAGGGATAGAGAGTTAGAAACATCAATGAGAGAGAAACACCGATCAGCTGCCTCCTGCACACCTCCTACCGGGGATGTGTGTCACAGAATATTAGCTTGTGGCTTTTTCTCTCTCTTTTTTTTTACACTGCAAAATGTTTAGGACCTGCTGCTTCATTCCTCACATTTTAGTATTGTTGACTGATAATATTGTTATTGCTAATAGTGTAGCTGTGGCTTTAAGAAAGGAAAAGCTTGGGATTGCACTAGGTCATTTTTGAATAGTGACCTCATGCTTTTATTTTAATGCTTTAAACTATAATGTTAGAATAGGTGCTGCCACCTTTCTACTATTAAATGATAGGAACCAAGCACTTGGATAAAAAGCACTTGAACTAGGGGCACTGATAGGCACTTTATAAGTATTTTCTCTTATCTCCCTATCATCCTGGCAAGGTATTATTATCCTACTTTACAGATTTATTTTGAAGGTTAGAGGTGTGAAGTGACATGTCCAAGGTCAAATAGCTGATAAGTGTAAGAGCTGAGATTCCATTCCAGCCAGAGCACGCACGCAGGGGGCTTCGGCGTGGTCGTTGTGGGTAGGCTGTAGTCATTTTAGGATCTTTTATTTCTTGAAAATTAAATTGTGTTTGTAACAGAGGAGATATTTAAGAGCTTTCTACTATTTTTAATTGCTTGGTTTGTTAACTTATTGGATATATGATTTGACTAAAAATAAATCAGATTGGTCACTGTCTTCTTATTCTTTAAAATAATATTTGAGGCCCTAGGCGGTTTGGCTTAGTGGATAAAGTGTGGGTCTGAGGGCTAAAGGGTCCCGGGTTCGATTCCAGTCAAGGGCACATACCTCGGTTGCAGGCTCCTGGCCCTGGTCAGGGGGGCATGTGGGAGGCAACCAATCGATGTGTCTCTCTCACATCGTGTTTCTGTCTCTCCCTCTCCCTTCCACTCTCTCTAAAAATCAAGGGAAAAAATATTCTTGGGTGAGGATTCAAATAATAATAATAATAATAATAATAATAATAATAATATTTGAGGGATTTTAAAATAATGCTTTATTTCAATAAAATGAAGGGGCTTGAAGAAAAATTAGATAGTGTTTGGTTATCATTTATTTCTTTGTTCACTCAGTGTATAATGATGAGTAGATACTTTCTATGAGCCAGGCACTGTGCTAGGCACTTGGTATGAGCACTGTGGAATAAACATGTCTCCTTTTTTGTGGGCCTTGCAACAGAATGAGTGCACTGAGGTAGGGTCTGAAGATGTATAGAGAATGAGATGAGATCTCTTTTCTACAACAGGAAACTCAGTTGGTAAACTCAAATGGGAGAAAAGTCTGTACATAAAAACTACTGGAATGCATTTACACCTTGAAGGTTGTGTGGATATGGACTTATGCTGTGGACTTATATGGACTTATTTCATATATATATTTCAGAGAGGAACGGAGAGGGAGAGAGAGAGAAAGAAAGATCAATGATGAGAGAATCATTGGTCAGCTGCCTCCTGCACGCCCCCTACTGGCAATGGAGCCCACAACCCGGGCATATGCCCTTGACCGGAATCGAACCCGGGACCCTTCAGTTCACAGGCCGATGCTTAGCCACTGAGCCAAACCAGCTAGGGCCATGCTTCATTCTTTGTATGTGCCAAGACCATTTCTAAGTGTGGAGGATGGAGTAATGAGCAAAGCCGGCAAGACCCTGCTCTCATAGCGCTTACAGTTTAGTGGTGGGGGAGGGAGACAGATAATAAAGATGTTGATAAGAGTATTCTACTTAGTGTTAAACACAATGACGGCAGTAAAAACAATGTCAGAGAGAATGATAGGTGTGCTGTTGCCCCTGGTGAGTCTTTATTTTGGGTCATTGGAAAAATCACCTCTGGGGAAGTGAAACCTGAGTGTTAAGCAGGAGCTGGCCATGCAAAAGTCGGCGTAAGTAAAGGGTCAGTGGACAAAGCTATGAAGATGAAATGATACATCCTGTGGGGGGTTATCCATCAGAGACCTGCATCCTGGAAGGGCACAGGTGGATGGGAGGCTGAAAGCTGTAGGGTATGCCAGTGTATGGAGGGTCTTGGGTGTCAGAAAGAATAAGGACTGTGTGGTTCTTTCTTTCTTAATTTTTGAAAAAATACTAGTGACCCGGTGCACGGATTCATGCACATTGAAAGGAAATTAAT
Organism: Cnephaeus nilssonii; assembly: GCF_951640355.1. NCBI lineage: Eukaryota > Metazoa > Chordata > Mammalia > Chiroptera > Vespertilionidae > Cnephaeus > Cnephaeus nilssonii. The sequence continues at coordinate 7,907,202 of NC_137089.1, read as the reverse complement.
TAGAAGGTGGCTGGAGAGGTGGGACAGGGCGAGATGGGCCGGACATGCCCTGGAGCCAACCTCCCATGGTCCCTCCCCCCGATGTCTGCAGAGTGAGCGGGGGTCCCTCCGGCAGGTGGGGTCCCTTGGCCTGTCTGTGGGGATGGGGCCGAAACCGGCTCTCCAACATTCCCCAAGGGGTCCCGGAGTGTGAGAGGGCACTCTGCAAAGTTGCTGTCCTACAGGGTGTGGAACACAAACGCAAGTGTGCAGTAAACCAGATTCGGGCCAACAGTGCCCCAGCAACAACATAACCCACAGCCGAAGGTGGAATCACACAGCCCCATGAGGAATTGGGCTCCCTCCTCTCTGGTTTCGGGGTGCATCACCCAAGAACTGCTGCTGCCAAGTCACTGTAGCTCGGCAACTCCTGTGTTGAGCATCTGCCCACCTGGTAGTCAGTGCAGATCATAGTGACTGGTCGGATGGTCGGAGACTTAGCATATTAGTCTTTTATATATATAGATGTTTATAGATTTCAGAGAGGAAGGGAGAGGGGAAGAGAGATAGAAACATCAATGATGAGAGAGAATCATCAATTGACTGCCTCATGCATATCCCACACTGGGGATCAAGCCTGCAACCCAGGCATGTGCCCTGACTGGGAATCAAGCCATGACCTCCTGGTTCATAGGTTGATGCTCAACCACTGAGTCATGCTGGCTGGGCAGTATTGTGTGTTTCTTTGCATATATATTAAGAGGTAGAAGAGAGGAGGAGAATCTGGGTGAATGTAGTCACGGAAACGAGTTGGGACATTGAAGTTTAGTTCATGCGGCCTATAATGAGGGACACAAGTAATAATGTCCCAATCACTTCCTGTTGGAAGTTGAGTGTAGTCCTCAAGTGAGCCAGACATGGTGCTCAGTGGACTAATTCATATCAGGGAATCCTATATAATAAAAGCCTAATATGCTAAGTGTCCAGTCGTCTGGTCGTCCGTTCAACCAATCAAAGTGTAATATGCTAATGATATGCTAAGGCCACTCAACTTCTCACTATGATGTGCACTGACCACCAGGGGGCAGACGCCCCAACTTGCTGCTGGGGTCCGGCGGATTGGGACTGAGCGAGACTGGCTGGACATGCCCTGGAGTCCTCCCGTGGTCCCTCCCTAGCTGGCCAACTTCCCTCATCCCTCCCCTGCCCCGATCGTGTACCGGTGGGGTCCCTCAGCCTGGCCTGTGCCCTCTCGCAATCCGGGACCCCTCGGGGGATGTCGGAGAGCCGGTTGCAGCCTGATCCCGCAGGCCAGGCCAAGGGACCCCACTGGTGCATGAATTCGTGCACTGGGCCTCTAGTTGTCCTATAAATGAGATCGTGGAGGCTTAACAAAGGTAAGCTACAATCACTAAGGTAATGTTCTCTAAGTTAGATAGGACATAACACTCCTTTTGTGGTCATTCTCCTCGGAACCAAAAACTACTAGTGTTTTTACTAATGTAAAAAAGAACAGTATTTCTGCTCTACAATGTTTTTATGAAAGGAAAGAGGAAAGTTAGAGTTAAGGTTTGATCCAGGCCAGGCTCATTGATAAAAAGAGGTGTGTCTAAAGGCTCATGCTTGGAACACTGTCATTTACTAAAGGAGAAATTCCCCCACGTGTTGATATAATTCTCTAGAGAAGTGTGTTTGGCCATGATTGAAAAACCCAGTAATGGGGGACTGCACGTGCTCTCTGTTGAGGTTGATTCTGGTGTGTGTAGTCTTTATTCCTATTAACATTTCTGAAAGATAAACTGATACAAGAATGGTTTGCCAGGGCCCGCGACTCTTCCTTTTAAAACCTTGGCTCAGTGTACACATTGAAGGGATGGGGGAGTAAGATAAAAGCATTATAAATATGAGGTTAACTGAATTCAAATAGAAGGTTCTCTCACGTTATTGCATTCCTTAGAAAAATAAATACATTGTGCATATGGTTAAAATTGATCAAAAAAGCATTCTGTGTTGCCAGTGATTACATTCCCATCTGTGATTAAGGTTTTCTGTCTGCATCTGGTTTTCACATTATATTTCTGTAACAAGAATCTTTTATATAGCAGGGTTTACTTTCTGTATTTTCTATTAGCTGCAGCCTGAACTACTGCACGGATCGCAGATCTGCACATGTGGTTTTCATTACTTCATACCATGGAGAAAAAGTAATATTTGTTTGGGAATGTATGTTTTCCACAATTTCCATGGTAATATAACATGTTGAGCCTTTTTAATAACGCACTTGTAGAACTACAAATTGTTTGAAGCGTTCTACACTTGGGGTAGTTTAGCTTTTAAACGTTTCTCAGTCTGTTCCCCTCATAATGAGGTTTTACAAATGGGAGGGCTGAGCCTCCAAGTAAAGCAATTACTGAAGAAAAGAGGCATTTACTATCATTTGCATGTGACACAGACTTGGAGCGGAATGAGTATCACAAGTATCTGGATGTGTGTTTCCTAGTGCTCATGGCCGTTACTCGTTCTGTTAGTTCATGTTGGAAGACCGTTTCTTTCTTTCTTTTTTTTTTTTTTGGAAGACCGTTTCATGTGTTGGATGTAGAAGGCACACACACAAGACTCCCACGTTATCATTTGGAAAAATCTAAACATTAGCTCCCCCTTTTCTTTGAATTACCCTGTTGATTGTGATATAATGCGTTCCCTATATAAAACAGTTAAGCGAGGAAAATTCTCACGAGTAACTTGAGGTTTGCTTCGTGTACTCTTTGAATGTGTACTTGTGTGCTAACATGTAAGAATTTATGAACATGGACATTTAAAATATTTTGTAACACTATCTCCCCTGCCAACTTTTCTCCATTCACCTCAGAATACTCTGATTAAAATCGACACAAGTAAAGTTAAAAAGTGAGAACAGTATATTCTCTCTTGGAGGATCATTTATAATGAGACATTTATTTATTTATTTATTTATTTACTTACTTACTTATTTATATAATTCTTTCTTGTTGAAAGTATTACATATGTCCTCTTTCCCCCCCCATTGACCCCCTCCAGTCTGCCCCACCTCATTGACCCCCTCCAGTCTGCGCCCCCCCCCCCCTCCTGCCACAGCCCCATTGTCTGTGTCCATGGCCATGCATATATGCATACAAGGTCCTTGGTTGATTACCTCCCACCCATCCACCCTCCCCGCCTTCCCTTAAAGGATGTTTACCTGTAGAGTAAACTGAGAGCCAGGCCACCATTTTTTATTAATAAGCCCAGACGTTAGTCTGGTATGTAGCAGTCATGAGAAGGGAGAAATAGACCCTATGGGATGTGACTGTGCTTTGCCTCTTTCATTTGTTCACTGGAGACTTGTGAGCTGTTGCCCACAGTCATGACCCACTTTCTCAGGCTCTCTCACATCTCTTGCTGATGGTTGCTGAAGCACAAGTATCAACTATCGTGATTGAAGCTAAGAAAAGTATCCATGTTCGTTCCCCCTCTGATACTTGTTTGTCCTCTTTACATTACTTTTTCCCTTGGAATGGAAACACTGGAAATAACAGGATTGTGCAGAGAATGACTCATTTCCAGAAATAATCATATTTAACATCTAGAGGTATTTACTTCCTTCCAATCTCCCTTCCTTGCACCCCCTCCGGCCCCCCAATATTTGAGTATCTATACGTGTGTGTATGTGTATCTATGTATCGTGGTCATTTACTTACTGAAAGTTTTGCTTTACCATTTGTGGATGAAATTATTAGGTTTCATGGGAAACTAAACGTTTCCCAGTTTCAGCTAATTTTCTTTAATTATCTTTGCTGAGCTTCAAGATAATGTCCAATTAAGAAGTACCTAGTATTGGTAAACATTTGCTTATTTGATTTTTTGCCATAAAGAACGAGAAGCAACTGACTTTCAATGGAGATGGTGAAAGTCAAGCAAGACCTGACACAAGACAGTGATAATACATACCATCTTATGTTTTATTGCATTAGGAATTCACATGAGTATGTACAAATTAATGTTAGGATTTTTTACTCTAAAAAAAAGAGAAAAAACTGATTGCAGAATCATAATGTGTTGAAAGTATTACGTATGTCCCCCTTCCCCTGACCCCATTGACCCTTGAAGTCTTCCCCCCGCCCCCCCCCTAAGGCCTTCACCACCCTATTGTCTTTGCCCATGGGTTATGCATATACTCATGCAAGTTCTTTGGTTGATCTCTTCCCATCCACCCACCCACCTACCCACCCCAGCCTTCCCTCTGAGATTCAACAGGGTATTGATTTTTAAAAAATAGAATCTGCTTGTTTATATACATTAGAATATATTCACCACTTTTAATTTCTAGGAAGTAATTTGGTCTCTTAAAAATAATAGCAACAGCCTTCGTAATACTTTTTGAGACTGTTATAAATCTTTGTTTTTTCACTTATTTAATTCCTACCTTATGTGCATATGATTGTGCTAGCTTTCTATTTCATAGATTATATGAACTAAATAGTGATACCTTTTTCTATTCATAGTAGTGGTCGTAATAGCAAAAGTGAGTAATAGGAACTCAGTAAATATTTGAGGATAAATGAGTGAATTCTAAATCTTTCAAATGTAGCAGGGAAAATTAGAATATTAGAATCACTCTAGGAAAAATAAATGTGATAGAAGTTTGTTCATTTGGTAAAACAATTCACCAATAATTGTGACTAATATATTTAAACTAGTTAATTACATAAAGCTCATTCATTACTATTTATAATAGTTTCAGACCATTTTAGCTACTAATGCCAATATTTAAGTTTCAGAACAGGGAAACACCACTTTGTTTTAGACAGGATTTAACTTGCATGTAAAATTCCAAAATATAAAGTGGCAACACATGTCTCAAAGCATTTTCTAAATAAACCATAATATCTGACAGATTATTTCATTTCACTTTTTATCAAAGCAGGTAAGATCTGACATTCTTTTAAGGCATTGATGTACATATGTTTTAATACCAATTTAAGGAAAGAGGAATTGTCAGGTTCAGACTGTATCTAGCTTTGAGCCAGAGGATTGGAGAATTAAGAGTCCTTTAGAGCAAGTCAACTATGAGGACTGAGAACATGGGGATTATTTTGGTATCTTCCAAATTTTGAAGAGCTTGTATCTATTTCTTAAGAAACAAACTAACACACTGGTCTAGTATTATCTTACTAGAGGCCCAGTGCATGAAATTCATGCACTTGGAGCCGGGGGTGGGGGGGTTGGGGAGGAGGTTCCTCAGCCCTTGGGGGATGTCTGACTGAAGGTTTAGGCTTGCTCCCCGCCAGACATCCTTAGTGCTGCCGCAGAGGCGGGAGAGGCTCCCGTCACCGCAGCTGCGCTATCCAGCTGTGAGCCCGGCTTCTGGCTGAGTGGCGTTCCCCCTGTGGGAGCGCACTGACCACATGCGTTGAGGCATTGAGTGTTTGCCCCCTGGTGGTCAGTGCATGTCATAGCCATTGGTCGTTCAGCGGTTCGGTTGATTTGCGTATTAGCCTTTTATTATCTACACTAATAAAAGAGTAACATGCTAATTGACCATAACTTCACAACACCCCTCCAGCCAATCAGGAGTGAGTATGCAAACTAACCCAACAAAGACTGGAGGGTTAATTTGTATATGCAGGCGCCGAGCGGCCAGGGGGGCATTCCGCACCACCCCAGCTGCTCGGGGCCTCTAGGCAGCGTGGGAAGGCAGAAAGATGGCTCCGGGCTGGAGTGAAAAGGCGGCTCCCGCCAGAGCGATGGTGGTGCCAGCAGCTAGGGGAAGGAAGGCCCATTCTTGCATGAATCTTCATGCATTGGGCCTCTAGTATAGGATAAGCAGATGGGTGCTACTTCAGACTGGTTGTGATATATGCGTTTTTTTTTTTTCCCCCTTTGTTGTTGTCAATAGAAAAGATTGATCTCTGGACTGGTGAACATAGTATCTGTCCAAGTCAGAAAAGGAGAGAGGAGATTAGCAGAGCGATTGGTGGAGCATGGTATCTGTCAAAAGCAACACTTGGAGAGCACTGAGCTTAGTAATAGGTGACTGCCGGAAAAAGGGGAGCTTTGAATATTGTCAAGGTAAGGAACAGAGAAGTATTTTGATTTTGCAGTTTCCTTAAGTGCCAAAAAAAGAGCAACCTGTTATTTTTCACCAATACATTATAATTGTGAAGATTTTCTTTTCTTTTCCGTATTTCTGCTAGTGCCTGTTGGTAACGAGTTTGTGTTATATATTTTAGTCATTTCTTTTAGAAATTTTGGGGTGTGGGTTTGGGTCAGTCAGCCTAGCTGTGGGAGCCCTTGTTCGATAGCTCTGGGTCTGAAGATACCAAATGACCAAGTACCCCATTTCTTTCACCCTCTTTTTGTTGTGTGGTGCTTCTTGCCACGTTTCCTAACCCATCTGTTATAAGCTGAGCAGTACTTGGAGTTAAAGAGTAAAAGCTATGCCATGATTTCTGTGTTTATTGTAACTAGAGATGGTGTTTTCAGAAATAGTTTGTTGACGAAGGAGGAGAATAAGTGCTTTTCAATTTATTACCTCTTATTGATTCGGATTTAAAAAAATGTTTTGGCCAAATATAACTTCCTGAGCAGAATTCATGTCAGAAGGCACATTAAAAAGGAAAAGAATGATATCTAACTTTAGGAAGACAGCAAATATAAACTAAGTGTGTTGCCATTTAGCAAGAGACTTCTGAAGGTCTGCAGCATTTAAAAATTAAAGGGATTCCTGAATTATGGATTCTAGAGAGTTGATGTCTCCTACAGTCAGCTCTGTTTCAGATTTAGGTGACTTGTACGGAGGCACAGATGAATAAGGATCAACCGCCAAGAAAAAACCGAGAGCTAACATACATGTTACGTGCTGCTGGCTGGCACTCTAGTAATTGGGAAGCGATTTGGGGACTAGATTCTGGGGATAGATTCTAAGGTTCTGTGACTGCCCGTCTCAATATATGAAAACAGGGGTGGCAGAAGATGGATTCATTTGGGGCTAGTGTTCTGGAAACATCCCTGCTGGTGCCCGCCCCACAACATCTACTCTTACAATTCTTAACACATACTTACTGGCTTGTTCACAAAGCTCCCAGGAAGGCGCTGGCCAGGGAGGGTGTTTTTGTTTCTGAAAGACCAGAGAAAAGGAGATAATGACTTGTGCAGCTACAGACTCCTTTCAGGTAGCCTAAGTCACGATTTAGTTTCTCCGTATTTCTCTTTCTTTCCTGCCCCTTCTTCATTGTATGATGGTCTTCTACTGCAGTTAGAGAGAGACAAATTCAAAAGAGAAGGTAGGGAATTCAATTTTAATAAGTAGTCGAGACATTTCTTACCTCTGCTTCTATTTTGTTACCTTATGTATTATTGTTACTAAACATTAATTTCCTGAGAATGCAAATCTCTGTTGATTAGATTTCTAAAGTCTAGAGTAGAAAGATTATCTTATTATAAAGAGATAAACTAGTAATAATAACCACCACCACCACCACTCCTGCTTTAGAATTTTCTTGTCATCTTCCATCAGAAGAGAGTGCTTGATTTATTTAGTTAGTTAGTTAGTTATTATTTTAAATATATTTTTATTGACTTCAGAGAGGAAGGGAGAGGGAGAGAGAGATGGAAACATCAATGACGAGAGAGAATCGCTGATTGGCTGCCTCCTGCACGCCCCCTACTGAGGATCAAGCTCACAACCTGGGCATGTGCCCTTGACCGGGATCAAACCCGGGACTCTTTCAGTCTACAGCCGATGCTCTATCCACTGAGCTAAACAGGCTAGGGCTAGAAATCATTGTTTTTACCCACCCCATCTAATTGCTATCATATTGTCTTCTAGCCATGTGGCATGTATATATCTGGCCTGCTGGCAGCATGCAAGATCCATATTAAAAACAAAAACTGCATGACAAGGACGTGAATTTTAAAACAGCCTAATGCCTGGTATTTGTTATAATATGCAAATACCAAATTCTCAGCATCATGTATCGGAGACACTATGTTGAGTTTCTTCTCTCTCTCTCTTTTCTGCATGCATGTATGCATACATTCTTTAAAAAGATGTGTGTATGCACACACACATATACACATATATGTGTGTGTGTGTGTGTGAATATATATGTGTATATACATACATACATACATACATACATACACTGAGTGGCCAGATTATTATGATCTCAGTGTATATCCTATATAATAAAAGGCTAATATGCAAATTGTCCTCTCAACCAGGAGTTCGATCAGCAGGCAGGCCGGCCAACTGCCCATGTCCCCTCCCCCTGGCCAGGCTGGCCAGACCCCACCCATACACAAATTCATGCACCGGGCCTCCAATATACATATATATATATATATATATATATATATATATATATATGTATGTATATATATGTGTATATATATATATATGCATTCAGAGATCATAATAATCTGGCCACTCAGTGTATATATTTGTGTTGGCTATAACTATTCAGCTTCTTTCTTTTTTTAATGTGGCATTGGAAAGTTACCCCTCTAATTTTTCTTCCTTTGGTCATAGTAATGGGTGTATAGAAATATGAGGTTCAGACTCAAGTGGACCCAAGAAGTAGAAAACAGAAATCACATACTTGAAATTGGCAAACACCAGGAACCCATTGGGGTCCCGGGATTGTCATTTGGGAAGCAGAAAAAGCTAAGAACTCTGGCCTTGAACGGTTCGGGCTGTGAGTGAGAAAGGCCTGGAGTGGCCCCAGAGAGTCTCTGTGGAGCGGGTGACGCCAGGGGGAAGTCACCAGGAGACAGGCCTGCGCGACCGGGGGCCCAGGAGGAAACGCTGCGGAGGGGCAGCCCCGAGCTTGGGGGAGAGCTGACAAAGGGAAAACCCTCGTGTGTTTCCCGCCAGCGTTTTAAATTGTACCCCATATTTGCACGATGCTTGGTACTCCAGAAGGAGGTTTGGGGCTGTTGTCCTGGAATGGGTGGCATTGGGAGGGGTGGGTGGATTTGGGTCAGCCAGGGGTGATGGCCAATATTTGACATATTAAAAAAAAAAGATCCACTGGTTTCCTAGAAGATGCAGAGGGAATAGCCTGGGAGGCAATTATGTCAGAGTAAACTGGTTGCAAAGCAGCATTTATGTTCATATCCTAGGATGGGGTATTTGCATAGGACCCGTTTATAGAAATGGATGTGTTTCGAAAGCCACATTTGGATTTCTAAGAAAGCTATTTTTTTTTTTATAAAGGTGATGTAGATGATGTTGTGCACTTTTAAATATTGGTATATTTCCTAGGAAAAGAGGAAAGTTGTTTTTCTCAGGGAAGGGTGCTGTTTTTTAGAGCCTCTGCATTTATTCATCGTTTTCCTTGGTCGTGTTTGAGGGGTCTGGTAGCATTAATGGGCTTTACCCCACATGGAGCTCGGAGCTCATTGGAGCCCTGCGCACTGATCTCGGGTCAATGTGATGCGTGAAATCAATTTATTTGAATCTCTTTGCCTCTATAGGAATTTGGCAGCGTGCCAGTTGTTTTCATTTAATGTTCTTTGTGTTGAACACAGACGGGCAGGCACGCTTTTGTATTCCTCTCCCTTTTGGTCTCTATCTCTTTCAGCCAATATTTTACTCTATGGATTTTGAGATGAAGGAAGAATATATTATTTGTATGATTCTAATCTGTATATTTTGTGTGCATGTATATTATAGATGTGCCTATATATAATATGCCACAGCTATCCTTTAATCTTTCAAGGGGTATTTTTTCATATTCCTGAGTTTTATTGGTGACTTTCTTTGTACACAGGAAATATTTTAGAGTTTTGTTCAAATAAGGTTTCTGAAGACATGCCATAAACCAGATCCTAGGTAGCATTTGCTTACCATAATGCCCCTGATCGAAGCTGAAAAGAACAATATTCATGACACGATACAACAAGTGTTTTAAGTTGTGAACTGGACTTTCAAAATGACTTACGCGTTGGGGAGCTTTTTTTGATTTTGAAGAATCCCACTTTAAGCAGGCACGTGCTAAATAAAAAATGATAATTATATCAGTATTCTTTCCTTTGAATAATTCATCTTGATTAAGATGCAGTGCTTTACATAGATTTGTTATGTATGAATTTTTACGAAGTTCCTGCCATGTGGGTAATATTTTTGCTGTGTAAAATTTGGAAGGTAAAATTTGGAAGGGAACAGCATTGAGGTTCTTTTTTATTATTACAAATAGATTCTGACCTTTCTGTGGATGTTTTTGTTGGGAGGATTGGTTTCTGGGTCAGATTTAGAAAGCTGGGGGGGAGGGGGGTTGAAATGAGAGAGAGAGAGAGAGAGAGAGAGAGAGAGAGAGAGAGAGAGAGAGAGAGAGAGAGAAAGAAGCACCTTGTGTTGATGCTCCAGGCAGTCCTTACGGAAGTTGATATGCAGAACCCTGGAGCCGCAGCTTTGGGGTCAGACGCAGCCCCAGCAGCCCTGCTTCCTTGTTTAATTACCTGAAGAGCAAAACAGGCCGCCTGCGAGTGTGTGACACTGCGAGTGTGTGACAAGCCAGCATCCCTGGCAGCCGCCTGGCGCTCCGGCATCCTGCAAGGCCAGCCCCGTGTCCTCCAGCGCCAGGCGGCCCCGCCCCGGGGCTCCTTTCTCCCTGGAGGCATCCTGTGCGAGGGGGTTTGGGCAGGGATGGGAGGTTCTGCCAATCTGGGCCCCTGCTCTCTCCTTCTGGGTTCACTGACAGATAGTATTTATTTGGTTGAAATGGATCTAAAATTTTGGCCCTTTCATTTCACACTTTGGCCTTGCTGTGGAACAGGACCTTTATGGAGAGCCACAGGCATTACCCAGCTGAGGACTGGCCTCGGTTAACGGGCTCCTATTTCCCTAAGTCTTGTTACATAACGTTCTACATGTGCTCTTGTTTGGTTGGTTTTTTTTCGGGGGTGGGGGGGGTGGGTCAGACTCACGAATAGTTCTAGTAGTTCAGGATGGAAACAGTAATTTAAAGGTGGTTTTTAGGAGGCAGTTTTGGCAAATTAATATGTTAAAAAAAATGAGATAGTCCATCTTGAAACAAAGGTGAGAGAACTTTTAAGGCCGGGGCTATTTTTCTCTCCTCGGAATTTGAACATGGCCTTGGACATTTGCTGGGGGGAGGGCCCAGCCTTGGATGCAGCTTGCTGGGGGTGGTGCGATACACTATTTGGAAAGCAGTGTGTGGCCGGTTTGAGGGTGGTATAGGATAAACCTGAGGGATGCTTGGAGATGGAACCATATGGGAGATTCCCAGAGACTAGCCAAAAGGTTATCTTGACCAAGAGGAAACCTGTCAGGGTCTTGATTCACTTGCGGGCTGATTGAAAGTCCAAACGGGGGGGGGGGGGGGGGGTGAAGGGAGCACGGGGTGGCGGGGGGGGGGGGGGGTACGTGGGTGGGGGTGGGCTTCTTGCAAAGGGAAGGGAAAGCGCGATGACACGGGCAGTGATGTGGGTTTTCTGCCCCTTCGTTAGGGTTCTGTCGTGCACACTGAAGGGCATTTACCCTCTTGGCCAGCGGTTCTCAACCTTCCTAATGCCGCTACCCTTTATGTTGTGGTGATCTTACAGTTCCTCATGTTGTGGTGACCCCCAACCATAACATTATTTTCGGTGCTACTTCACAACTGTCATTTCGCTACTGTTATGAATCGTCATGTAAATATCTGATATGCAGGATGTCTTAGGCGACCCCTGTGAAAGGGTCGTTCGACCCCCAAAGGGGTCGTGACCCACAGGTTGAGAACCGCCGCTCTAGGCGCACATACCTGTGTCCCATTGTTACTAGGGGTTAGGGGCACGGAAAGAGAGCAGTAGGTACCTTTGCGTGTGCATGAGCCCAGGTCCAGGGATTGATCCCATTCTTTGCATCGATAAAGGGATTGGACTTGACAGGGAAGAGTTGGGTAGGAGTTATTCTAAAAGCTTCTTTCTGTATTCTATTTCTAAAGGCAAGGTCCATAGTTGCTGTATTTGTGGACCCCTCCAGTGGAAAGTATATACACATTTCAATACTTGGACTAGCCTGGTGTGTGTTTGGTGTGTCTTGTGACGGGGCCGGCATCACCATGGTCTGTTCTGCCCTAAGTGGCTCTGCCAGAGTGGCTCCGTGTGTCCTCAGGCATGCGCATGTTTGTGTATGGATCAGCCGGCTGCATTTCTTTCACTGTATTTCTCTTTTCAACCTCCGAATCAATAGGAGGGAAGAAAACATAAATACATCTTAAGCCACAGTCAACATTCCTAACTGGTGCCCTCCACAGAAAGACGGGGTTTCCCCATTTTTAAGCTCCAATTATTTTCCTAGTTCTCGCTAACTGGAGCTTCCTTAAGGGAAGTAACATTAGCGCCATGTGTAGCTTTAAGACTTGGCAGCAGAGAGGGGATAAGGTGAGAAAAGCGTGGAGGTTTTGAAAAGTGAATGGAGGGAGTTACGCTTGCAGGTGGCATCAGGAATTAAAGAAGAACATCTGGACAAGAAGATGGTGTCGGTGCCTTGTTCTGAGTGCCTGCGTGTAAGTGTGGAGTGGAATGGCAAGGAAAAGTCAGATCTATGGGAGAAGAGAGTGGGAGGAAGTGAATCACTCTAGTAGAAAAGAGAAGGAAAGCACCAACTTCTTTTTTAAAATACATTTTTATTGATTTCAGAGAGAAAGGGAGAGGGAGAGAGAGAAACATCGATGATGAAAGCATCATTGATCGGCTGCCTCCTGCACGCCCCCTACTGGGGATCCAGCCTGCAACCGGGCATGTGCCCTTGATGGGAATGGAACCTGGGACCCTTCAGTCTGCAGGCCAACGCTCTATCCACTGAGCCAAACTGGCTAGGCGCAGTGGTCGGCAAACTCATTAGTCAACAGAGCCAAATGTCAACAGTACAACGATTGAAATTTCTTTTGAGAGCCACATTTTTTAAACTTAAACTTCTTCTAACGCCACTTCTTCTAAATAGACTCGCCCAGGCCGTGGTATTTTGTGGAAGAGCCACACTCAAGGGGCCAAAGAGCCGCATGTGGCTCTTGAGCCGCAGTTTGCCTACCATGGGGCTAGGGCAACACCAAACTCTTTTAGGAATTGCAGACTTGTGGCAACTTACCAGCAGGAATGAAAACAGGACATTTTGATAAGAACATCAAAAAGTCACAGTATTCCAGAACTTGAATGAGACTTTGGTATCTACAATTAAGAATAATTTTAATAAGAAGTGTGGGAATTGAAGTTTCCATACAGAGTAAGGGGATTAAGTTGAGATGTACAAGTTTTCACAACTGTTGGGCGCATCTCAGAATAGACAGCATCAAACCCTATTCTGCCTGGCCTTGCTGGGTCGGGGGCGGGGGTGGGGGGGTGGGGGGGGCGGGTAAGGCATTCATGAGGAAACCCAGTAGGGCTGGAGTGAAACATTTTAAAAATTACATTGTCATAAAGGCAAGGATACTGTACTGGGTGTTATTTGCACAAATAAAGCATCCATTTGAAAGTGAAAATTTATAATGGAATCAATTCATGGTTGCTAAGAATCCTTGTTAGTAAGTTTGAATTTGTTGATAAATGTGGCAAATTAGTATGTGTGCATTTTCATTCATTTTGGAATGAAAATTTGGAATGGAACCCATGGTAGCCAAGAATCATTTTTGAGTAAGCTTGAATTTGTTTATAAACATGGCAAATTAGTGTGTGCGCATAGATATTCCTAATTTGCAGTGTGGAGAGATAGAAGGGGAGAGTTTGTTAGAGATAAAAGTCCTGTAAAAAATATATATGATGAAAAAATTCTGGGAGTTATATTTTATTGCTGTGTATTTGCTCCACCTGGTGGATTTTGTTGAAAGTGTTTTAATTCCTGTTAATGAAAAGAATACCCTTTACACACATTTATAGGAACATAAATATTTTGTTTTATTTTTGTTGCTGTGTAAAATAGTTTAATTCCAGTCGAGGTCAAAACATGGATGTCTTTGTTCAGTTTTACCAGTGCATTGACATGAATATTTATTCTTTTTTTTTTTTTTCTGGTTCAAAATGTAACACATGCTCATTTGGAAAATAGAAAAAAATAAAATATTTGGAAAATGAAGAAAAATTAAAAAAAAGAAAGAAATAAACACGATGTATAAGTTCACCACCTAGAACTGTTGCATTATTTTTAATGGTAGATGTTATCAGAAGAGGCCAATTTTGCATTAACATTTATTTAAAGATATGTGATACGTTATATACGATGTTGAAGTGTGATGGTTATTATTATAATTTTTTTTGGGGGGGGCAACTGATACTCTTAGAATTCCCAGGCTCCAAAACCATCAGTGTTGAGCAGCTCTGTGTCCACAGGAGGTAGTACAGAGAGGTCCCAGGGCTGTCCATAGGGTGATGAGGTCTGTTGTTCCATGGGCTTACACAGATTGCTTCCTTTGGACAGCTTAAGGATTCAGTTGCCCGTTGATCACCTTATTGTCTCCCACAGGTTTATTTATGTATTTCTCTCTCCTTCCGACCAGAACAGCTCTGGGACGGAAGGTGACGTTTTGAAAACAGTGTGTCTTCCTGGGCAAGAGATGTGGAGACCTCTTTATTGTCTTCAAAATTGTCATGCACAGCCCTCATTAGCGTTTGATTGTTGCAAGCCTACAAGCAGAAAATGCGGAATTGGTCTGTCCTAAACAGCCCCGCAGAGCGCCGGCCCCTCCCCTGCCGCCCGCAGCACGGGGCGGGCCGGGCCGCGGGGAGAGCCGGCCAGATGGCTGCTGCCCAGAGCCGAGCTGCAGGTTTTGTCTCTGGTGCCCAGAGGAGGGAAAGTTCACCGGAGCAGACGCCATCCCCCTTGCTTTTGCACAAAACGGACTCGCCATTCGTCAGGACGGGGAGGTGGTGACACTGAAACAAAGGTTTTTTTCATCCCGTGTTCCAGTCCTTGTCAGATGGAGAAGGGATGTGGAGTTAGGGTGTCCTCTCTATTACCCGAGTGATTTTTATAGTCATGAAAAATAGGAGGAAGTGATAAATGCCCACTTATTTGCAGGTTTACATGCCCGTGTTATACTTCAGATGGCTTTTTTTTTAGGAAAATGCTCTCGTTTGAAGAAACAGAGTTAATAGAGCCAGTGTTCAGCCTTGTCGATAACCGAAGGAAGTGTTATGCTTTAAAAGTTGAAACATAATTTAACCCTTTGCTGGTGCATATGGTGTAATCTGTAGTTAATAATATTAGCAGGTCTGAAGTTTGCATCTAAATAATAAAACAGTCAATCAAGGCAAGTGTTAAATCTATGATAACATTTCAGAAATTTTTTTTTTTTTTTTAGTATTAGGTATTGAAAATCAAAAGTTGTTGTTGGGCCCCAGCTGGTTTGGCTCGGTGGATAGAGTGTTGGCCTGTGGACTGGAGGTCCCGGGGTTTGATTCCAGTCAAGGGCACATGCCCGGGTTGCATGCAGGCTTGATCCCCAGTAGGGGTCATGCAGGAGGCAGCCGATCAATGATTATCTCTCATCATTGATGTTTCTCTCTCTCTCTCTCCTTTGCCCTTCCTCTCTGAAATCGATAAAAATTTTTTAAAAAGTTGTTGTTGGAAAAGAACCACAATACATTATAATAGTTTAAAGGCATTGGCACTGTCAGAAACAATTCATAATAATTAAATATAGATTTAGCTTATTTCTAGCACATGATATTTACCTTAAACATCTTATTTTGCATAAATACATACAAGTGTACCCTGCATATTTAAACGTACTAATACACATCTTCTCATTCAAAGTAGAGGAAATAATGTTCTCTATGAAATATAGAAAAGTATACTTCAACCAGAGTTAAAAAATCAAGTATGTTGCTTGAAAAATTGTTGAAATACTGTAACATTTTATTCTGACACATTGAAGATGGAAAAATACAGAGACTTTAGGTTTTCAGTTTAGGACATCATTATTATTTATAAAACATGTTATGGTTGGAACCTTCAAATTACAGTTCAGATCACACTATTAACATACTTGAACTGAAGAAGCTACAAAAATCAAAGTGACCTACGCCATCCTCCAGTTGGACAGATGAAGGAAAGGGTCGTGACTTCTAGCTCTGGACCTGCCACTTGCCCCCGTAGATTAGGATTCCTGGACAGACCGTCCCGCATGTCCTTCATGGCACACTGTGTGGGATGGTGCTTTTGTCACCAGCTCGCAGATGATCCAAGCACTGGAGCTTTTCTGCTTCTGTGCGGTCTGGGCTAAGCGCCTGTTCAGGCAAGTTTCCTCTCTCTAGCACGTTTCCTTTTACAGTATTCCATCTTGCTGCTGGCCCTGAGGCCTCCTGGGCAGCCCTAACTAACCCTTTGACCCCACAGTGTTTATACACCCTTCAGATTTTTTAAATGGCAGTCATGTCTCTGTGCTTTGGTCACTTAAGCCAAGTTCTTGTGAGCTCTTCTGTGGACCGGTTCAAAGTCCAGGAGGTGCAAGTGCTCGCCAGTCATTTCCTCCAGAGGAATAGGTATTGGAAGGAAACAGAGTTGTTTACCACAGACATGTATAGGAAGAAGTTTAAATAACAGATAACCGTTCCCCGACCTTGATGAAACACTTGAATGAACTTTCTGGCGTTTTTTCCCCCCCTATTCCTCTGATTTCTTAACGAACACATAAACTACTTTTCTTGTAGACACAACATGATTGCATTTTATCTTTGTCATGAGATGATCCGTTAGGGCCTTTATTTCGTACAGTTTCCGATGTCTCCCAGTGGCGGACACAAATTCATGTGCCTTTTTCTCAGGGGTGGTATCTATCTAATTGACTGTCCACGTGAGGAGAAGTTAGGAAACCGTCTAAAAGTGAGGTCCACGTCTCTCGCAGCCCCCACCGCTCACAAGTGAGGTAGGTCTGCCCTGTCAGTGGGATGCCTTTACAAAGCACTAATAGCTCCCAGCTGGGTGGAAAATCAAACCCTTTGGGCTCTGACAAATCTAGCAGATTTGAATTTGAAAGCAGAGCTAATGCGTCCATTTTATTTTTTACCACTCGCCCATAAAACATTATTTTCCCAACATGTCAGCCTCATTTGGTGGCCAGTGGTCTGACATTGAGAGGGGAACGAGCCAGCAGAGAAATCTGGACGTTAGCGGGGTCCACCCTTTTCAAGCCGGGGTGCCACTTTGTGGCGGAGTCTCCCCTCCAAGAGCAGGGGGGTCCCTAATGACCATTCATCAGTGCTCTTCGGCTGACCATCGAGGGCCTTCTCATTCAGTTTATCAAGTCTTGCACATAAAAAGTCAGAATAAGCCTTCTTCAGCTTTGTTACAGGCAACGCCGAGTAAAAGGCTCCACTTGAACCCGTTTTGCCCCCTTTTTCACGTTGTTAATGCAGCCCTGCTTAAATGAGTGCCTTTATTGGGTCCGTTAGAATATCTGAAACTATTAATTCTCTTGTATTGAATAGCTGGTGGCAGGCCAGAGCAGATGGGGTAGGGACGTATTTGGTTGGGTGTATTGCTTTCAATTAGGATCAATGAGGTTTCAGCTCCTTTGAATTAACTCACTTAATACCCACTGTGTGAAGTCGCAGCCTGCGAGACGCAGGGAGGAAAAGTTGAGGAAACCTGTAGAAAAGCTGGAAGGCCAACCCTGCCTTCACTGGTGTAGAGAGCTTTTCATGAATTGCAGACGATTTTCATAGACCGCTAGACCTTCCTGGTAAGTCAGGTTTTGAACAAAGGAAAATTACGTACGATGATAGGGCTCCTCTGTTTTGGAAAGAAGTGAAAAACACCTGGGAGGAATACAAGACCATAATGCCTTTCTAGAGAATGATGTCAATGTGTTGTCAAAAACCAGCTTGTGTATTTTTTTGGGGGGGGGGAGCCTGGCGTTCAGGTGTTGACGAAATGTACCAATTTGGAAAGTGTACCAATTTTGGTGACTCACTTGAATGAATTGGCCTTAACCATGCTCTGTGTTCTTAATGAAAAGACACGGCTTAGCCCTAGCCGGCTTGGCTCAGTGGATAGAGCATCAGCCTTTGGACTGAAAGGGTCCCAGGTTCGATTCCAGCCAAGGGCACATGCCTGGGTTGCGGGCTCGGTCCCCAGTAGGGGGCGTGCAGGAGGCAGCTGATCGAGGATTCTCATCATTGATGTTTCTATCTCTCTCTCTCTCCTTCTCCCTTCCTCTCTGAAATCAATAAAGAAATATATTAAAAAAGAAAAAAGAAAAAAGACATGGCTTCCTGGCATGGCTTTCCTGAGGAAGTACTTAATTGGTCAGCCATGTATCCCTTGTGATTGTTTGGAATATAACTAATTTTTAAAAATATGTTTTCCAGGGGTGATGCAGGACTGTGTTTTGTACTGGAGAAAACTTTTGCAATTCAGATTCTTTCTCCCCCCTCCCCCCCCCCCGCAATCCCACCCATCCCCCATTCACGTTACATACATGCATTTGTCATGCTATTGAGTGTCCATTTTTATTATACAGTTTGGACGTTAGAGATCTTGGCACCTATATGCTTCTTTTGTTTTGTTTTTCATTAAAGGGGAAGTTATTTTTGTCTAAGTGACTGTACAGAACTATGTATGCAGGTGTCCATGTTCAAGGTGAACTGCCAAATAGGGTTGCGGCTTTGCTTGCCTCCCTGGATTAAAGAACCAGAAGAAGAAACTGGTTCCTGGAGAAAATGCTGAACTAGTCTCCGAAGCACACACATTCATTCAGGCCCTTCCTGCAATCAGATTTCTAGGTGAGAATCTCCAGGGATCCAGGTTTTGTTGACGTGGATCAATTTAAAGTGGCAATTACTGTAGTCAGATAACAGCTTAAAAAGCTTTTTTACACATAGGAAAGATACATAATCACACGGCATATGGAAGTTCAATTTTCTGAGCTGTGGTTTAGCGGCTTGCAGTGTGCCGATATTAAGACCTGGTTTCAAAACCGGATATCATCCAGTTTTCCTAAAGTGTAATGCATTTTTGTCGTATGATTTTCTATTTCAGAAGTGATTCACCGTGCATATTGATGAAAGGATGGGTTTCCCACTGTGAAAATGTTTTCTTTCTAACACAGGTAAAAGTATTAAAAAAAAAAATCATTGAGTGGCTTTAAAAAAACACTCTTTTTTAAAAAAAGTGAAGATATACAGGTTTAGGATGCTGGGTTCCAGAAAGGCCCTTACTGCAGGACTTAATTGATTACCACTCTCATGCCTGCTGGAAAGCTCTCTGTCATAAGAATGTTTGCGCCTGGTGCTTAACTATACCGAAATCCATTACACAGAACCTCATTACAAGTGACATCTAACTAAGATGAACAAAAAGATTGGCCCCATAAATAGGGTGCAGTATACGACTAGTGACAGAACAGAGTCATCATTATGAATTATAGTCTTTTCACAGGTTGTCCCTGGCAATGATGGATTTTGAGGGTTTCACTGGATGCCGCCGCGCTTCTAGGGTGCGGTATTTGGGGGGGCTGTCGAAGTGCTTAGGGGTTGACGCTGTTGACTAAAGGTGATCTATCTGCAGGGTTTGCAGGGTGTGCGCGCGTAGATGGGCATGCTGTGAAACAGGCTGGGTGCACTCTTGCTGGGAAGTGTAGGCCTGGTGAGGAGGTAGAGGTCGGAGTCACGGCCTGTGTGTTCAGATGGGCTTTTATGGTTTCTTCGAGGCCCCAAGGAGAGGGGGGGAAATCCAGCTGACAAAGGCTAAAAGCGTGTGGAAAGGGTAGAATAAGCAGAGGAAGGCTGTGAAGGGATGGCAAGAGTTAAAGGGGATGATCCCGTCTGCCATGTTCCTTGAACTTGCAGGCTTGTCAGAGGCTCCTGGGCAGAGTTGTTTGTGTGTTGATAGTGGGTGGAACAGGCGTGGGGAAGGTGAGCCGGGAGGAGGCCTCTATCCGTCTCATCACGTGCCTGCCCCGTGGTTAAAACAAACACAAACCTGGGGACGGGCGTGCCTGTGTGAAAGGGAGGGCGAGTTCCAGAGGAGAACAGTGTTTTTCTCCTGCCCAGCGTTCTTGTGCGTTTAGGGGGGAAAAAGCATGCCAGGCAGACAGGCGTATGTTTTTCCTGTGAGGCAGGGATGTTTTACAAAGGACTAAAGAGGGACCGCTGAGAGGGAAATAGCCAGCTTTAGATAAAGCCCCATAACAAAGCCTTGTCGTTTTATGTATCACGGTGTCCATTAAAGCTTAATAGGGAAGAGTCCATTGAACTGGGCTGGGTATGTGTTACTCATGGGAAGGATCAGCATTGAAGGGTGAGCAAAAAAAATTTTTTTAAAAAAATCAAAAATCAGGAGGGCAGGATCGTTCAGCTTTTGAAAAGCCTTTTTTTTTCTACTTTTTTCTTTTTTTACAGTGAAGATTTAGTTTTCATTTCCCAGGGATCCCTCTAAGCAGGCGAGAGGAGAGTAAGCTGACAGTGTTTGGAGCGTATCAGCGCAGGGATCACAGGGGGTTAAAAGCAGGCGAGTAAGAGAAAAGTGGCCTGCTTTTGCTTGGAGAGGGCTCTATTTTACACACACCGCCGAGACGCTGACAAAAGGCAGGATTCTGATACTCGGCTCCGTATGATAAACTGGCACACCAGACACAGTCTTACAAATACGTTTTCCCCCTGTTTGGGATTTTTCAGTTCCATAAACAAGCTTTGAAGTTGGTGCCCATGATTTTTGTGTTTTGAATATAGTTCACCATGATGAGAAGATGAAGAGGAATCGTTTCTCGGGGGGGGGGGGGGGGGGCCCAGGTCTCCTTGTCATTCTTTTGGCACAACAAGGGTTAACTGGTAACTGGCTGGGGGTGGCGGCGAATGAATTATTCAGCATTTAGCTTATCATTCTGCTTTTTTTTACTGTCTGTTCTTTGGAGCTCTGGAACTTCTGAGAGAGAGAGAGAGAGAGAGAGAGAGAGAGAGAGAGAGAGAAGAAGGGGAGGCCACGGTTGCGGTCCTTTGCACACACATCCCTGTCATTGTTCTGCCTGGAGAGACAGGGGCTGGGTTCAAGGCCACATGTGCTCCTGTCATCATCCACATTTCTGCTTCAAGTGCAACCCGGAGTGTCAGCTCTCCATCTGTCTCTGCCTGGCAGGCGCACGCGCCCAGCACCCTGCCCGGGGCTATGCCGCCCCAGCCCCTCCTGATGGCCCTCCTCTGCCTGCCCGCGCTCATTCCAGAACACCAGGCGTGAGCTCTGCCCGCGCTGGCGCTGAGCAGGCGGGCGCTCTCTGCGTGGACGCTGCCTTCCAGGATGCCCGGTGAGTGAGCGCCGCCGCACCTCCTCTCTCTGATCTGAACGGGAGGGGAGCTCACTTTGGATGAGGCTTGGAAGAGACCTCCTGCCCCGGGGCGTGCTGTGCCTTCTGGGGGGCAGGGGCTGGGGGTGACAGAGGTGATAGGTGGAAGGTGGCAGAGAGAGAGAGAGAGCGAGCCATCAAGATCTAGATCCAGGGGTACGGGGTGTGGGAGTCCTTCCTTTAAACAAAACAACTACTCGGGAGGTGTGTTTGGAAAGCTGAGCCGTGTCTGTGTTGCCAGAGCCATTTGCTGGAGGGATGGAGCTCAACTTAGAAGTGTTGTTTCTGTTCTGGATTTCGTGCCTTGTCATCGGTGTGTCCTGGACATTTCATCTGTGAGGAGAGTTGTCAGATGATGGCGGAACCCTGGGATGAGGTCTGTTTTTTTTGTGTTGTTTGTTTTTTAAAAGCTGTTTGTGTTAGAGAAAGTAAAGAATGCTTTGGAGCTGCAAATGATTCCGGTCTTAGCCCTCGCTCACAGTCCTTGGATGTCGCAGGCAAATCATCGAAATCATTTCATTATAAAGAAAAAAGTCTGCCGAATTACTGAAGCCGTCGTCGTCGTGGTTCTGGAAATTGAGTGCTCGTCCATTTCCTCGGGAAAATATTATCTTTGGAGCCTCAGCCTGTTCCTGTCGGGGGTGGCTGCCAGCGAAGGCGCTGCTTATGGGGGAGAAGGCTGGGAGGAGCAGGCGGCGGGGGAGCGGGTGGGTTTCTGCTCTTCCCCAGAACGGTGCCTGCTCCCTGCAGTCTCTCTGCAGCTGAAAGGGACAAGGCAGAGGGGACCCCCACCCCCATCCCCCGTGCCGATGACCCGGGTAGGACAGGCAGCAGAGGCTGTGCCTGGTCGGAGGCTGGACACCTCGCAGATGGTGTTTTGAAACATTATCTGCCGCTTTTCCGCAGCCACAGTTGTGTGTAGGTATTGCAGTCGTTTGAAGAATGTTTCCCCCGTTAGGATGTGTCTTGTGACCCTCATCGCTATTAATACATGTGCAGACGGGAGGCCTTCGGGACAGAGCGGCAGGTTTGCATTAGTTCAGTGGGTGAGGATTGGATGTGGCTGGAATAGGAGGGACATCGGTTTACCAAAAAAGACAATGACCAAGGTAGGGCAAGGGTCATTTTGAACTTCTGAAGCTCTCCTCTTTATTTGTAATCAGTGTGAAAAAGTGCTTGTATGTGTGTGTTTTTTACTTCGCCGGGATATTGGGACACTTTCGTTGGATGTCATCCTTGGAATCTTCTTTGTTTTTATGCTCTCCATACATGTGTGAAGTGATCTGACTTACCAGTGTTTTGAAGAACCTGTATTTTGTTTTGCTAAAACAAAACCCACAGTAAACCAAAGGCATTTGTGAATGATAATGGGGAAAGGGATTCGTTAGGACCCTGGCCACCCCTAATTATATGGTTTTCAAGTATTTTTATTTAAAATGCATCGAACTATTTTTAAAGTTTTGGAATCATTGACAAGTTTTGTTTTACTGTTGAGTTGTTGGTATCTGCCTGGTTCTGAAGCCTGAGGTGTGGGCAGTCTCTCTCTCTCTCTCTCTCTCTCTCTCTCTCTCTCTCTCTCTCTCTCTCATCAACTGTTAGAAAACCTTTTACTTGGATGCAGAGAATATATTAGCAGCTGTGACTGTGAGCATGTGCCAGAATGGAGATACTTGAGCAGATCTGACACTTGGCTATTTTTGACACCCATTTGCACTTTTTAAACTTTACTATTGGGTGGACTATGTTTTTAGCCTATTTTAGGCCGTACATATGTAGTTATATTAGTGGACAATTTTAACCTCCTGGGGCATATTTTATATTTTTCAATAAGACATTATATGTAGAAGATTAAAAGGATGTGTTTCCGGTAATCTGGTGTTGACACTTTTTAAAATTGGACTATATATTTATCTAACACCACTTATTATTATTATTATTATTACTTATTGGTAGGTCATGTGTCAGAACTGGTTCCTGGTTGTATCAAACTTGAATGAACAATTCTCAGATGTCAGACCTTTTTCATAAAGATGGGGATGCCTGGAAACAGATATACACAGACTGAATTTGTTCAAAGACATACCAATTCGTGGGGGTGGGTGGACACAAAAGTCTTCAGTTTAGGGGTTTCTAGCCTTAGTTTCATTTAGAAAAACATGCTTTCGCTGTTTGGGTAGCATATTGTTACAGAAAGGAACTAGGAAAAGTCAAAAGAGGCCAGGCATGCTGTAAAGAAATCAATTCAATGATGTGTATGGCTTAATTCAGTATAAGGAGATATCATTTCACTGCCTGTCACTTTGTAATAACTAGATCCTGGGTTTAAGAGAAGAAAAACGGAAAATGTTTTCTTATGAGAAGGCTGTGAGACCTTGGGCATTAGATTGTTTCAAGAGATGACTCCCAGCTTTCTGGAACATTTATATTTTTAATCAATCTTGGTATAATATTATCAAAGAACATATGTTGACCTCCAAAGCGCTTTCCGGACTGTTTCCTTAAAAGGACAATAAGTGAGCGCAGTCCGTGTAGCTCAGAAATAGTGCTGCTCTTTCAGAAGATGGCTAATATGAGGTCAGACCACCCTTTCTCAATGGCCCTGCTCTCCAGATGTGCATGGAACTTTTTTTTTTTTAAGTTCAAGTTTCAAAAAAAAAAAAAGAAAAAGTAAAAGAAAAAGGTTTGTTTTCAAAATCTGGTTTTACTTAAGACATCTCCATTCTGGAGTGCATTTCATAAATTGCCCACATATTTTTCTTAGCAGAGAACTTAACTGGCTGTAATTCTTAACACATGGCCACATCATGTGATATTTTCAAAACACTTACACATAGCTTTGAGAAGGTCCCTGCAGCGACGAGCCATCCTCGCACAGCCGGCCGATTTTTTAACAGCGTATCTGCATTTTCCATTTAGTAGAGCTATATATTATTAGCTTACATTTTTAGGTAGTAAAACAGTGCATTGCTGATTGTAAAACATGGACTTTATTATCTGCTGAAAATTGATTTGGCATTTATAGCCACTGTGTACTAGACTGTTTTTCTGTTTTTAACATCAGTGCTCGCAAGCGATGATTTGTGTAAAAAACAGCAATGAAATTGCCATGGATCGACAACTGTTAGTGTCCCTGGTAACTGAACATTTGGATAATGCACCTGGTTATCCCCCCCCCCGCCCCCCCCCACACACTTAAATAGAGGCATTTACATGCTCTTATACAAGAACAAAACACACCGAAGTTCATTCACTGTCACTCAGTTTTACCCTGCAAGTTGGTTTGCCATTGTGTTAGGCTAATTCTTCAAACCAGCCTCCTGCTAGCTATTAAAAGAAAACTATATGCACTGCAAATATCCAATTATAAATGTAGATTATATTGAACATGACTTCTTCGTAGCAGACATTTAGATTTTCCAGCTTTTCTTCAAAATCTGGCACCCTATCCCTTTTTTCTTTTAAAATTATTTCCAGTAAATATTTTGGAGTATTTGACGTTTTAGTTCTTTATTTTAAAATAATACTTGGAAACTTTCACAAGGCACCTTCCTGTGTAGTTAATGACCTATTGAAAAAAAAAAAGGAGGGTAAGTGTTTAATCTTTTGGGGAGGGTGATAATTTGTGAAGTTTTCATAAGACAACTAGTTAATTTGTATTTCTTACCGTAAACATTCACTTAGTGGGCATTATAGAGTGTAGAAATGTTGACTAACCATCTCACCACCAGTGATATTTGATGTTTGCAAAGAAGATGCTGTGATTATAACATTCGGAACCGCCTCCTGAATCGTTAGAGGAACAAATACGTTCAGAGCCCAGAGCCGGGAGGGTTATCTTGCACGTGCCTTCGGTTCACAGTTGTTGAGGCGGAAGCTCCTGGAGGGGAAGGGACTTGCGGAGGTGGTTTATTAAAGTGAGAGGTTTCTCCCAGCTCACCACCCCCTTTACCAGGCCTCCTCTAAACCTCAGATGCAGCTGAAGTCACGTTACCATATCAGTGTCAGTCTTACTTTGTGGTCGTTTATGGTCTGCCCTGGATGGCTTTTACCATATGCTTTCTCACCTCCTCCAGGACCGCAGAGCTGTGTAGGAGAAAATCGCGTTAACAGTAATCACTTGGCCTGGGGCAAAGGTGTGTGATCAGATTCATCTAAGAATTGTTTGGGAACGAGAAAGCCTCCCTGTAGTTAATTATCAGCGAGTTAAGCAGATCCAATGATGTAAAGGTCTGACAACTGAAAGGTTACTGTAATAAGGAGATTCAGGTACCGAAGTAGAGATTTGTAGGATGCTGAAAAATGTTCCAGGTACGAGATGACTATGACTCAGTCAGTCCCTCCATTAATGTAACGTAATAGTTTTTAGTTTGTTTTTCTTTTTTTAAAACTATATTTTTTATTGATTTCAGAGAGGAAGGGAGGGGGAGAGAGAGATAGAAACATCAATGATGAGGGAGAATCATTGATCAAGCTGCCTCCTGCACGCCCCCTACTGGGAATCGAGCCCGCAACACTGGGCATGTGCCCTTGACTGGAATCAAACCCGGAGCCCTTCAGTCTGCAGGTTGAGGCTCTAGCCACTGAGCCAAACCGCCTAGGGCTAGTTTGTTTTTCTGACACTGAGGACGGGACCTTCATTAAATTTTATTTTGTGTGACAAATTTTAATTTGTGTGACAGCAGGCATGGCATTTCTCAAAAGTAATGTATACAGTGCAGTTCTTCGGTGAAATAAGTCATTGACTGAAATGACTCATAACTCGAGTACAATAAGATTTTACACCTGACCAAGAAGCAGGTCTGCCTGGCCGGCTTTTCTCTAACAGCTGTTTGCATTAATTAATATTAATGTAAATGTACTTTCTGAGAATGTCTAGCCTAATTATGTTTTTCAACACGTCAAGAGTTCCAATCAAAGGAACCAGGAGATCCTCTTAATCTCAAAGGGAATATATACCTGTCATCTCTGAACAGAATAAATCTCTGATAGCAGAGTAAAAGCAGCCTTTTATTGAAAGCCTGGATGGGCCAAGCCCCAGGCTAGGCACCTTCTATACTTTCTAATTCTCACTGCAGCCCTGCAAATGGCTTCTGTGACCATGTGATCAATTTGAAACCTGAAGACCAGATAAGTTAAGCAGTTTTGCCCAAAGACATATAGATATAGTTAAATGGCCGAGATGGCATTCTCAGATCTGCCTGTTGGTTTTAGATTCCTTTATTTATTTATTCTTCTTTCCCTTTTGAGGAGGGGTGAGGATGTTGTGGCTTGATGAGAGGGTATTTTTACAATGGGAACTAGATAGAAACATTTAAAGGGGAATATGTGAATTTCAAGTCTAGTAGCATAGAAGGTAGAGAGTTCTCTTTGCTGAAACATTAAAATGTAAAAGCATTGGCCTTAATCATCAAGAATGATTTTGGGTAAAACAGTTTAGGATGGTGGTGATTTCTCTGTATCCCTCCTTCTCCAAAGAGTGCAGTGGGAGTGATAGGCATTAGGGGGGTTATGCCATTATTTTGAAAAGCCCAAAAGAAGTAATAAATTTACTACTGACAAAGCTGTATATAGAGTTAACTAAAACCTCACCTTTTAAAGCTTTTGGAATGTGGTAATCCTGGCTATCTTTTGTTGATGAGAAGCTCAGATGGTGATTTTGTATGCTTTGGATGAGTAGAAAATTGGAAAGCAAATGATACATTCAACACATTGGCAGACAACATTGGTAAACATTGTGTGGTTAAAAAGGAATCAGATCTCTTGGTAGAGAGAATGCTGGGTACCCACGTTTTGGCCCCAGGAGGTTCTAGGCATGTAGAAATAGTATTTCCAGAAGACGCGTATGCCGTAGGAAAGCAGGTATCTTTTTTCACCATGCACTCACTCCCTGTCCAAAAAAAAGTAAAATAAAAATAAATAAGCAATTGATTTTTAAAATTGTGGGATGCTTTCTTTAAAAGATTTCACTTCTGTTTTTCATATTTCCCTTTTAAAGGCTAAGTGGTAAGTGTACTCTGGGAAAAAAAAAAATTCCTCACTTTATTAGAGGAATTCGCTTCATTCTGTGCGGTTTGTTAACATCATACAGTGTTTGATGCTCATGCAAGACAATAATTTTGAAAGTGCCGATGAGAGCATGACACTGCTGAGAGTTTGGCCTCCAGAGCTATGGAATTGGATAGGCAGACGTTCTCTTTAGAAAGAAGGGATAGTAGGAGGCGTCTTTATCACGTGTTTATGGCTTTCACAAGACTCTTAAAGAGCTGGGCAAAACAAACAGCGTTCTTAATAATCCGGGATGATTTTAACGGGCTGCTCAGTTACTTGGCACCCGGAGAAAGAGTTGCTGTGCTTCTGATCACATTCCTTTACATGCGAACTTCGCATGATTTGACTGCCTTGCCTTTCCCCGGACTTGTTTGCTTGAATGATTCTCAAGTTATTGGGAAGAAAGTACATAGTAAAACTTGAGGGTCCCGTGGTAACAATTTCTATATTCTTGCATTTGAGATGCTTAACACGTGTCCTGCCGAGGATGTGACGGAAATGAAGAAAGGCCTTGATTCTGGCACTTTCCCTCTGAGATGGGCAATGTTTCCCCTGGTTAGATCTGAATTTATAAACTAGGCAATTGCAAGGCCTGAGAACATGCATTGTCTCCTTCCTTTCTGCTCTATGATGAGTTGTGTTTGTATAGCCTGGAGACAGGAACATATGAAAAGAATCAAAGTGAAGATTTTTGTCCTTAGAAAGCACTGTATTTTTTTTTTTTTCTGGACTTTTTTGCTTCATCATTGCTTTATAAAATACCGTGTAGTGTCAAAAATCAGAGGCAAAACCTAACTCCTTAGTGACCTGGGCATGCTTCTATATACCGGCGCTTGCTTGCGGAGCCTGACATCGCCAAAAGGAAGGGCTAGTAAATGTAGATGTGATCAGGCTTTCAAAACTTTTTCTGTTTTGTACATTTAGGAGTTTTTCTACAGAGCTTTGTGGAAAGAAGTGACCTGTTATTTAACTATTTGCTACAGAGAGGAATGTCTTTGTATTTGTTTTCCTTTTTTTTCTACAATTTACTCAGATATTCTGGGGGTAAAGCATTCGATATCATATCAGTGTCATCTTAATACGTCTTTTTACCAAAACCTCTAAGAAAATGGAACCATTTTGTAGTGTTTTCCAGAGAGCAGAAGATAATCTTGTTAAGCCACAAAATTGCTTATGTTTACTTGTTTAAATTTTTTTAACTTTTGATGAATGATTTTAAGTGGTCATGGTCTTTATACTTAGCTATATATTTATTTATTTTTTCACTTTTCCCCCTCCACCCCATACTTAGCAATATTTTTGATCAGTTTGTGCTGAGCATGTTTTATCTTATGCTTTTTGACTAGGACTTATAAACACTTAATATGTTGTGTTTTGGGGGGCCATCTATCAAAAGCAAAGGGCACTGAGAATGCCAATTCCTGAGTATGAATCAAGGTTCTTCCACGTAGGGGTCTGAACAAGTCATTTTACTATTTGCCTGAGCTTTGCTTTACTTGCCTTAGATACAGGGATTCTGTCTAGCTCACTTTTACTTCACATGACGGCAGTCATAATGATTGTAAACCTGTGTGCCCCTAAAAAGCACAGTTTACATGCAAGCGGTAATTATTATTTAATAATAATACATTTTTAATATATTTTTTATTGATTTCAGAGAGGAAGGGAAAGGGAGAGAGATAGAAACATCAAGGATGATGAGAGAGAGTCATTGACGGGCTGCCTCCTTTACGCCCCCTACTGGGGATTGAGCCTGCATGTGCTCTTGACTGGAATCAAACCTTGGACCCTTCAGCCCGCAGGCCGATGCTCTATCCACTGAGCCAAACCGGGTATGGCTAAGTGGTAGTTATTAAAGGCAAACCGTAGATGCTCCCTGGACTTAAAAATAGGGGATAGTGTTTGAAGCACCCATAGAGACCCATTAGTCTCTAGACTAATTGTGCTTAGTGAGTGTTGTCTACATTTGATGAGTTTTTCTGAGTTTTATTCACACGTGATAGGACTTTTTATCTCTTTCGGTTTTCTACCCACCCCCTTTCTATTCACGTGCTCACCCTTTAATCCATTCAGTAATTTGCTAATTTGGAAACCAGGTAGATGAGTAAAAATAATGAAGCACATGCTTAAGTGTAAGGCTGAAAAGCCCATCTTAGTTTTTTGTCAGATATGAATAAGAGATACTTTTAAAAAAATGTTTTTATTGATTTCAGAGAGGAAGGGAGAGGGAGAGAGAGATGGAAACATCAATGATGAGAGAGAATCATTGACTGGCTTCCTCCTGCATGGCCCCACACTGGAGATCGAGCCCACAACCCAGGCATGTGCCCTTGACTGGCATTGAACCCAGGACCTTTCAGTCTGCAGGCTGACACTCTATCCACTGAGCCAAACCGGCGAGGGCAAGAGGCAGTTTTCATTTGTGACATCAGTTTAGGTGACAGAGGCATGTCTCTTGGTAGGGGATGTTGCTAGAGATCTGAATTCTCTCCAATCTTGTATGGATCCCAATATACAGACTCCTCTGTGTTGTTTAAAATTTTAAGCATCAAATTATTCTTGATAAAGCTACCATTTAAATTAAGATCTTAATTTCCCAGTTCTAATAATTTTATTCTAGGCTACCTGTGAGCTTGGAATTATAGTAGGCAATCAGCAGATACTCGCTTAATGCATAAGTGAGTGAATGAAAAGTGGACCAGGGTTCACAGATTTTAAAGGAAAGAAAGATGTACAAAGCATGCTAATTACGAAGAAAAAATTAAGATGGAATCTTACAAAACTTTGGTAAATAATATTTAAGAATCAGGCATTTTTCCACTAGAGTTAAGGAAAAATAACAAATTTATTTTCTGACCATACAACTTTATTGGTGGTGGCTAGTTGCATAGTAGTGAAAATGGCATCTATTACAAGTTTGATGATTATCATATTTACTAAAAGTATAATACAACATATAAACGTTCAGAAAACCTTCTTGGCATAATTACTAAAATCAAAAGCAAAGTCAAGGGCTTTTGACGATTGTACATAATATTTGGAGAAATTGCCTCTTCCGCTACCTGAGCGCCTGCATGTCGTTGAGGAGGATGGGTGTGAGCTTTCAGTCTCCCGCAGACATCTTGAGCAAGTGTCTAGCAAAAGACAAATAATTAATGAAATATATATTTTTTATCTTTTTCAGTTATACAGTAAATTCAGCCACCAGTAATCTTAGATGACTAGCAATTTGATAACATTTACCCTAAAGACTCCAGAGAGATTTCTCAGATCATTCATGTAGTACATGGTATGTATTTTCTTGAAAACCATTGGCTATGTTATAGTCATGCAGCTTTCTTTAAATATTTTGCCCTCTTATCTGTGTTTCAACATTTAAATGGAATCACTTGGAAAGTGATGGGGCAGGCCCTAACCGGTTTGGCTCAGTGGATAGAGCGTCGGCCCGTGGACTGAAGGGGTCCCGGGTTCGAGTCTGGTCAAGGGCACATATGTACCTTGGTTGCAGGTTCCCCGGCCCTGGTCGGGGTGCATGCGGGAGGCAACCAATTGATGTGTCTCTCTCACATCGATGTTTCTCTCTGTCTCTCCCTCTCCCTTCCACTCTCTAAAAATCAACGGAAAAATATTCTCGGGTGAGGGTTAACAAAAAAAGAAGAAGAAGAAGAAAGGAGATAGGCAGGACTTTTGTGTTTCAGAGAATATCATTACATAATATACCTTGAAACTAATAAGGAACGATATTGAACGTAAATTGTAATTGAAAAATAAAAAAATACATATGTACATGTGAAAAAAACAGTCTTGCTAATTTGACAATATTTTGTATTTTTCTCGATATGTGCCTCTGAAAAAATTCATAGATAGTCAGCTTATCAGCTGACAGTGGCTCCATTTTTGCAAGAGTATTGCTTGCCCTGGCTGGTTTGGCTCAGTGGATAGAGCGTCGGTCTGCGGACTGAAGGGTCCCGGGTTTGATTCCGGTCAAGGGCATGTACCTTGGTTGCGGGCACATGCCCGGTGGGAGGTGTGCAGGAGGCAGCTGATCGATGTTTCTCTCTCATCGATGTTTCTAACTCTCTATCCCTCTCCCTTCCTCTCTGTAAAAAAAATTAATAATAAAAATAAAAGAATATTGTTGATATTACACACTTTCCAAGGATCCATGGAGCACTTTGGAAACCTGGTTCAGAATGATGTTAATAAGTGATTTTCAAAGGGGGGGTCCTTGGATGAGCAAGCAACATCAGCATCACCCGGGGACTTACTGGAAATGCAGATTCTCTGTCCCACCCCAAACCGATGGAATCAGAAACTGTGGGGGTGAGCTAGCATTCTGTTTGCACTTGCTCTCGGGGAATTCTGAAGCATATTGAAGTTTAGAATCACTACTATAAATTATAATTTTTGTCTCCTTGTATATTCTAGAGAAAACCCCTCCCCCCATTTTTTAAGAAATATATTTTTATTGACATCAGAGAGGGAGAGAGAGAAATATCAATGATGAGAGAGAATCATTGATCAGCTGCTTGCTGCATGCCCCCGACTGGGGATCGAGCCCGCAACCTGGGCATATGCCCTTGACCCGAATCCAACCTGAGACCCTTCAGTCTGCAGGCAGACACTTGATCCACTGAGCCAAACCAGCTAGGACCCCCACCCCCACTGACCCTTTTGATCGTAAATAAACCAGTCAGGTCCCAGGTGAATAGAAATCAAGGCAAGTTATTTCCTTTAAATGATGTGCTTGAAAAAGTAATACTCAAGAAATTACAAATCACATGTTGGTTGAGAGCCTTGGTTTCTGATGGCATAACTTGACTGAGATCGTTGAGAGGCTGTGCATTTCAACCCGAATTCTGGTTGTGTTTGCTTAGAGAGTTACTTTTAAACAAGCGAGCCCGTTTCAGGGCGCTCAGGTACGGTGTATTATTGCCCTTGCCTCGTTTTGAGGCCACCTTCTGATTATTCATAGTTCTGTTCGTTTAGCTGGTCGTATTTAGAAAATACTGGTTTGGACCTCAATTTCACAATAATATCAGGTAGTCTTGAAAATTGGGACGGTTGAAAGTCTTCTTTTTATTATTTTTTTCTGTTGAATGTAAAGAAGGGTTCAGCATCATTAAAATAAAATAAAAAATGTTTCATGGGGAGTGCCTGGAGAAGATTTACTTCTTCTGTCTCCTGTATCTCCCGTTGTTCTCTTTTGTGCCTGGTGTGCCTTCGGTGAGCGCCGTCTGACACGCTCTGTGGCCTTTGCCTCCTGCGATAAAATAGATGGAAATGATTCCTGGCACCATCTGGTGAAGAGGAGCCGCCCGGAGCCCTGGAGGACTGTGCGTGGAGAGAGAGTAACTGAATGCTAAGAAATGTGGAAGTCTAGGGACTCGGGCAGAGGGTTGTTTCTTTTTTTTTTTTTTTTTAAAGAGCATGAACATTAATACATCTTCTGGAGGTTTGATGGGACGTGTACTGCCTACTGCCCCATCTGGTGCTTATGATTGCGTGGCGTATTAGCATGCTGCAAGTTCATAATGTATTCAGGGGGAGGAACATCCCTTGCATACCAATTGAGGCATCCTCTCTCTCAGAACTGCTTTTGAATTTCAATGATGTTTATATCTTGCAAGCCTTGACTGAGCTGAGCATTTCCGGTCTGAGGAATATCTTGAGAGGGAGGGAGGGAGAGAGGGAGGGAGGAACGGAAAGAGAGAGAGAGGGAGTTTTCTCTCCTATT
The DNA here is from genome assembly GCF_951640355.1 of Cnephaeus nilssonii. Taxonomy (NCBI): domain Eukaryota; kingdom Metazoa; phylum Chordata; class Mammalia; order Chiroptera; family Vespertilionidae; genus Cnephaeus; species Cnephaeus nilssonii. The sequence continues at coordinate 7,874,142 of NC_137089.1, read as the reverse complement.
CCCCCATTTATTTTCCTCCCTCTTATTTTTTCTTGATGAAATTATAAGTAGTTTTAAATCTTCTGTTGATAGATGATTTTTCTGTTTTTTTTTTTTTTTTTGAAACCCTATAATACTTTGTTAGTTCACATAGCCTTAAAACATTTTGTCCTGTGGGATTATTGGTGTGTTTGTCCCCTTAATACAGACTGGCTACCTGTGAGAGTCAGGCCTGTGTCTATTTCTGTATGGATCTCCATGGCATCTGGAGT